>NC_000083.6:56491987-57091987 GCF_000001635.26 Mus musculus
TTTTCCTGGACATGAGAACTGTCAAACTGGATGGGATTGCTTATTATCTGTGGGAGTGAGGTTCCTCTCATGGTTTGGGGGAGCATGCCTGAGCTAGAGGGTAGAGTGGGGTCAGACAGTCCAGCCTGTGTGGGGCTGACACCTGATGTTTTAGAAATAGACCACCAACAGTCTCATGGGGACTTGTTGCCTGTACTTTAGGAGAAGGGAGGGAGCCTTGTGAATGTGTTTCTGCAGAGGAAGAGTCAGGCCAGTGGTGCCTGTGGCTTCCCAAGCAGAGAGTCCTATACCCGAATTGCTCAAAGCCCTTGGTCTATAGTCTCAGCCAAAGGGAACACAGCCATGTGTGGGACTGAGCCCTATCCCTGGTACATCAGATGGCAATCTGACCTAGGGACAAGAGAGGGAAGTGAATGGCTGCCTAAAGCCCTCACAGGTTAGTGTCATGTGACCAAGTTCATCTGGTGGTGCCAGGGTTCGGCAGTGAAGCCTGTGCCAGCCTCAGTTTACCAAATATTAAAGGGAGAGGCTGTGCTTCCTAATGTGGGTGATGGTAAGAAGCTGCATGTGATGCTGAAGGGCTGGGAACACATGCCAAGGGTTGTACCTGACCCAAATGTGCATGATGTGCATGATACCCCTGAGGACACGGCTGTGCATCCAGTCAGTGACTCTGATGTGTGCAGTGTAGCTGGGGGTTCCAGAAATTCCCTCTATCTTCCACATGGGCCTTGAAAGGGGTGTTCCCTGCCCAAAGTCATCTCCCAGCTGCTGCAGGAAAATTCCTAGGAGTAACAGACACAGTCCAGCCACTCAGCCCTTGTGATTCATTCCAGCTCATCATTTTCCTCTCTACCTGGGTCTTTCTGCCTCTGTCTGTCTGTCTCTGTCTATCTTTCTCTGTCTGTCTGTCTGTCAGACCTGACCTTCAAAGCCTCACACACTCCCAGATGCAGCCACAGGGAAGGAGAAACCTCAGACTCACAACACACATATGCTATCACACACCAGTCTGTTATAATTAGTGGGTCACCAAGACACAGAAGATTATCAAGCCAGACACCTGCCTGACTCCCTCCATGCCTCAGTGTCCCTGTGGTGTGGTGTGGCTCTCCCATGCCTGATTCCTGAGGGCCCATCTCCATTCTGCACTGAAATAAAAACCTCATTAGCCCCTAAACACCTGCGAGGAGGAACATGAGGTATGTGAATAATTTATATTGTGAGTAATTTTAATATTTTATAATAACTCTGTTGAGTCATTTGGTTGTGTGCCTGTGTGAGTGGTATTAAGACAGAGACAGTGCCAGGTCCAGCCACTACCACCACTGCTGATTGGCTCAGGTGACAGGTTTCTGAGAGAGAACCCAGAAGTGAGAGCTTGGCCCATTGGAGGTGCGAGTGAAGAGGGAGAAAGGAAGAGAGGTATATCAGGAAAAAGGAAGAGGGAGAGACCGACTTAGTTATCAAAGGTGACCAGGCAGCACTTGGTGATCTGGGGACCAGTAAGCAATGCCTGTGCTAGGAACTAGGAAACCTATCCATTTTTATCCATTGGTTAACTCTCTTAACTGCCCTTGCTGCATTTAAATTAAGACCAAATTTCTAGGACCGGGGCATAGTTCAGAGGCAGACCCCTTTACCAATATATACAAAACCCTAGATCCCATCCTTATCTTCAAAATATCTCCAGGCCTGATGCTTACCTGTCATTCCAGCCCATGGGAGGTGGAGGCAGAAAGATCAGGAGTTTATGTAGCAAGTTTGAAGCTATCCTGGGCTACGTGAGACTCAGTTTCAAAAACCATGAATGAAACATAAACAAAAACTTCTCCACCACTCCAATCACAAAAACCACCTGCTGTCCTCTGATGCACAAGCCAGTTTTGCCACAAAACCTTTGCACTGGAATTGCCTTCCTCCCAGTGCTGCCGTAACCACAGCTTCTTCTATGACAAGTCCTTGAGTCACATTCCACCTCCATATCTTATTGCAGTGGAAGCTGAAGAAATGGTGACCAGTGGGAGGCTGTGTTTGACAGAGAGCACCATGTGGGCAAGGATTTGGTGCCAAGAGCTAGAGACTGAATCAGCTGAATTCCAGGATGAGCAGGTGGAGGAGTGGGCAGGGCTGAGAAAAACAGTTTTGGGGAAAAGAGTGGTAGAAAGAGAGGTGAGAGGCTATGGGAAAAGGCTAACATGTGGAGAAACTACAGAAAGGATCTGCGCCAGGCTCAGGAGGTCTCAAAGATTGGAATGAGTGATTTGGGCACTACCCTGGGAAAAAGGGCACAGGCCCATTCTCCGTGTCCCTTTGTGGCTGGACTGTGTTGTTTCACTTTTCTTATCATGACTACCTCTGTGTGGCTGGGTTTTCCAAACCCTCTCTGTAGTCACCAGCCCAATTTCTTCCTACCTGAGGATCTCCTCACAGCCCACACTCTACCACCTAGCCCTGGCTAGCCTTGACTATAGAAGGCCCAACACCCACCAATAATCCTCCTCCATACATCTCATAGTGTCCAAATGCCTGGAATGTGGCTGGCCAGCCATCGAATGCACTCCCAAGATTCCCTATTTGTGGGTGTGATCATGTGATATAATTTAGCCAATAAGATGTGATTGAGAGTCATAGGCAGGTTTTTTTCCCCACGTGGGATCTGTCTTTATTGCCCACAGCTGCTGAGGCCAATTCTCACAAACATAGTGGCTTTGAATAACACATTTCTTATCTTAGACTTCTGGAGGCTGAAACTTCAAAATGTGTTGGGAGGGATGTTTTCTGAGACTCTAAGGGAGTAATGTTCCTTGTATTTTCCAACTTAGAGCTACTGCCTATGGCAATGGGTTAAGAGTCCCAAAGCAGGCTGATCTCAGGATGTTTTATTCTAGATGGGAAACCACAGTCTCCTGCTTGCCAGGTAACCTCAGCCCCAGGTGATATCTCTGCTCTGACTGCTTTCTGGTCCTCCTGTCTCCTTGTGATGTCATTTGGCTACCACATACTCCAAGATAACTTCCTGTTTCAAGAAATGGTATAAAAACTCCCTCCTTCCATGTGATGTGATGAGCTGGAGAGATTAGGATGTGGACATCTTGGAAGGACCACAATTCAGCTGGCATGGGATTGTTGACAGTGTGTGGCTGCTGTTGGGAAGTTATTCCATGCTGCCATTCTCAAACACCTGCTGAAAAAGGTGGCCTCCTGTGCCCTGGAAGACCGATCCATGGGATAGAAGGAATTGAGGCCAAGGGTGGAGCCTGTGACACTGGGCACATATGCTGTACTGCAACCAAGGTACAAATGTTGGAACTGTGGTATTCAACCCACAACATTATTTAAGGAGAGCCAATGTGCGGGAACTTGAGTCACTGCCCTTGAAGACAGTTGTCAAATCCCATTCTTTTAAAAATAAATAAATAAATAAATAAATAAATAAATAAATAAATAAATAAATGTGTGTGTGTGTGTGTGTGTGTGTGTGTGTGTGTGTGTGTGTGTGTGTGTATTACTGTAGTTGTCTTCAGACACACCAGAAAAGGGCATCAGATCCCATTACAGATGGTTGTGAGCCACCATGTAGTTGCTGGGAATTGAACTTAGGACCCCGGGAAGAGCAGCCAGTGCTCTTAAGCACTGAGCTGTCTCTCCAGCCTGTTGAATCCCATTCTTGTCTATTTTCCACTCTCCTTTTCTTCTTTTTCTTCTTGTCTGTCCTGTATTTCTTTATATTTCCCTCCTCCTGCCACCCTCATTCAGGCTTTCATGAGGTCATCAACTCTCCTTATCACACTCTTCTGTAATGATTCATGGCCTCTTCACATACTCAAAACAATGTGACTGTCTTACCATGGGCTAGAACCTCACAATGTGACCCAAGGTGAGCTTCTCTCTTTTAAAGAAAAACTAATTGTTTTAAGTATTTTGCTACAGCAATGGAAAGCTGATGGAGACTCGTGAGTATCTGACTGGTGTCAGACTGTGAGACACAAATTTAACAGAAAACAGAACAAAACAAAACAAAACAAAACAAAAATCTTCTATGCTGTAGGATGGTGAAAGGCAGCCTCTTTTCTGGTCGAGCTAGGTTTAAGCCCTGGAGACCCAGCAGATTAATCTGCAAGGGACAGAGGCCCATTTGCCATGTTCCCAGACACTAGGCTACTTACACGAGGCCCCCAGCTCCATAATTCAGTCAGGTAAGCTGTCTGGACTCCACTCCCACAGTTACTTGGCAACAGCCAGATATGCTCCTCCCCACAGTTACCCAGCAACAGCCAGATAGCCCCAGCCCACTATAAAAGGAACTGATTGCCCCCTCCTCGTTCTCTTGCTCCCTTTCTTACCCTCTTGCACTTATACTTGTCCCTCATCCTCCTTCTCCCCTTCCTTTCTCCCCACCTCCATGTGGCCATGGCCGGCCTCTGCTTCTCTTCTCTCTCCCTCTCTCTGCCTTTCTACAATAAATGCCTTAAAACCATGGACTGCCTCTTATCAGGATTCGCCGTGCTGGAGCAATGGAGCAGGTCTCCTCCTAATGAACTGCACATCTAACCTACCGCTGGGAAGTCTCCCTGTGCTCCAGCCATGGCCACCACCAACCCAAGCTGCCCATCAAGCAAGCCACCTGAACTAGCCAGACTCTCTCCTCCCCCTGGTAACCTGCCAGAACTCTCCTCCCTGCCCTTTTTCCTTCAGGCCCCGGGCCAGAGTCAACCAGAGGGTCCTCACTTTGTTCTCAGCTCTTCCAAGACATATAGCAGCATCTGGGCTGTATGAGAGCAAGAACCTTTTGTCCCTGGCCTCTGTGCAGCCCAGGGACCCCAGAACTGGCTCTTCCGCGGTGCCCAGTGGTCTGTGGTTCCTGAGAGTTAGAGCCCGACTCCAGCAGTTCCACAGGGACCCCAGACTGTGCCCTTTCCTCACCCGCGGAGTGGGATCCTGAGGCTTCTCACAGTCCAATGCCCGCCCAGCGGTTCTGTTGGGTCTGCTGTGCAGTCAAACTCCCAGCGTCCACCTCATGCAGTGGCCTAGCCCTGAATGGACAAGGGACGCCATTTTTTACCCCACACCATGCTCTTGTGCATGCACAGGTGTGTACACCTTCCACACAGCATTTGAAAAGCAGAGGGAGAAGGACTGTGAGTTCAAGGACAACCTAGTCAGACAAAGTGAGCCTCTCTCATATCCCACTACTGAGAATCCCCCAGTGGGTGACTAGGAGCCCAGTTGGGGACTGAGCTTTTCCACTCTTACGATGAGCCCACACACCCGCAGCTCCTCCTGCATGCTGTGCACATCACCCTTCCTGTGGGCATCATCTCCTAACCACTGTATGAACGATCCTTTCTTTCCTCCTCACCAGGATTTCTGTCTGCCCTGTTTTTCCTCTGAGCTTGTTGACAGGTGCACAGCAATTCCTCTCTGTGGCCTGCAACCCCATTTCCCTGACAAATGACCATTCCTGCCCACCACTGCCACTGTGATGTGGCATGCACATATGTCAGATGTGCATGTGTTTCTAACCTCCCCTGGTGGTTTTTGGGCCCCCTCGTGTTGGAGATGCTATTCGTGAGCCTGTGCTTCCAGTTCATCCTCACTCATCCCGTTTCTCTCTTTCCTCCATGTTCACCCTGGAGATCAAACTTGGGTTTATGCATAGTGTTGCATGCCTTTATGCATGGGGTCATCTCTCAGTTCTTGTTCCTGTTTTTTTCTTTCTTTCTTTCTCTCTCTCTCTCTCTTTCTTTCTCTCTCTCTCTCTCTCTCTCTCTCTCTCTCTCCCTCCCTCCCTCCCTCCCTCCCTCCCTCCCTCCCTCTTTCTTTCTTTCTTTCTTTCTTTCTTTCTTTCTTTCTTTCTTTCTTTTTCTTTTGTTTTTGTAGACCAGGCTGGCCTCGAACTCAGAAATCCGCCTGCCTCTGCCTCCCAAGTGCTGGGACTAAAGGCGTGTGCCACCACCGCCCGGCCCTGTCTTTCTTTTTTCCCGTTTAATTTTGAATTAGGTTCTTACTACATAGCCCAGGCTGGGCTTGAGCTCACCATTTTCCTGCCTTGACCTCAAGTGCTAGGATGATAGGCATGCACCCATCATACCCAGTATGTAAACTGTAACCTTAATGGGTTTCTCCCCAAAGACCATGAGAGCCCATGAATGTTCTTGAGTGAGCACAGGTTGAGAAACAGAGATGGACACTGCCACAGGGACCTCCCTTGAGCCTCAGTTTCCCCACCAGCAAACCAGTTGAGGCTGGAGCATGTCAAGCGGCCTTTCAAACCTCAGCACCCAGTGTGTGAGGTCCCCAGTAGACTCATAGGCAGTGACTCAAAAGCCACCACGAGGCTCATTTGGGTCCTGGATGGTGAAATCTGGTCATTTTTCAATTCCAGTCGCCCTCCTTCATACATAACTGTACCCAAAGCCACTTTCCTGAAAATCTAAATTGAAAGTAAATAGCACAGGGACAATTTCGGGTGATAAAACCAGCAATTCTGGAGCTTCTTCTAGCGATATTTATCCTCCCCTCTCACTAATGGCTTCAGCCGCCTCTGTGGGTTATTAAAGTGACACATTTGCTTAACTTGCCTGGGGCTGTGGCCCAGCTGGGGCTGACTGGCCTCATGTGAAGCCCCCTAGAGCTCCTCCACCGGACAATTACAGGAAGCCATCATGTCTTCTCCATTACTATAAATCATAAGGCTTCCATGTTCTGTATTGAAAACGCTTAAACTTTGTGTTTTACAAATATCACCACCCCAGGACTTACTTAGCTCTTTCTTTGACTCTGAAGGGATGGATCTGGGAAGGCTTTGCTGGGGTGCGGTTTCAGGAGATGGTCAGGTTCCAGAATAAAGAAATACAGGATTAGAGAAGGGATCTGTCTGGGGTCACGCAGAATTGAAGCTGGACTGGGCTTTCGTTTTGTTCCCTCCTCACTAATACAGGACCACTGAACCATGTCCCAAGCCCTGGAACTCACCATCCCCCTGTCTCAGCCTCCTGAGTGCTAGCATGGCCCGTGTGTACCACTGCAAGGGTTGGAATCTTTTCCTTTTTTTTTTTTCCTTTTGGCTTTACTTCAAAGGCCCATGCCATCACACCCAATCAGACAGTGCAAAGGAGACCGGTACACTGGTCATCCATACACTTGGGAGATAGAGGCAGGAGGATTAGGTGTTCAGGTCAGCTTGGGATACATAGTCCCCCCAAATGTACAACAAACCTGAATAAAGGAATAAATGACTGCCGGTTTGGAAGGGGTCCAAGTGTCCAAAAAGACATCCTGGGCTGCAACAGGACTGCGCAGCATCCTCAGGTAGGTAGACTTCTCTTCTGGCAAAACTAAGACCTCCCAGGTGACTGAAGGCCCCACAGAGGCAAAGTGCTCCATCAAAAATAAATAGCCTGATTACCATAATGTATGCAAATATATGCTAATGTGACAACTATTAAAAGACTCCAAATGTCATCGAGGGAAAACACACCAGGTCCTGGCTGATGGAAGAGGGGGATGGGAGGAAAGAGTGGAGTCAAAAGTTGGAGGAAGGTCGAGCTGTCTGAGGTTGGACCACAAGCATCCCACAGACACTGGCACATGCACATAGCGTGTCTATCATCCCTGGACCTGGGAGACAGGGATGAGAAGTTCTCAGTCCACCTTGACAAACAAACAAGTAACTATTTGGTGACACAAGAGTATTTTCTGAAAGTATTTTCAGAGGAGAAAACTCAGGATCTGAGAGGGTGGGAGGCTTGCCCCAGGTCACACAGCAACAAGGGAGTAAAGCTAAGTACATCTTTTGCCACCTGCATATAGCCCGCCCAGGACTTCCTGGATATTTTTTCTTCAAACTTTACCTCATTCTGAAACCTGTTTTAGAGGATATTGTTTGCCGTAGCTGTGCATGAAAAGCTAAACTTACAGATGGAAGCAGAAATGAATTTAAAAGAAATAAACAGTATATGCCGGTGTTCCACACAGACGCGAGTGCGTCCAACAAGAGGAGGTGCAATTCGCTCATTTTATTGATGTAGGTTCTCCTTGTATAGCCCAGGCTGAACTGAGGGACCCAGCAGCCTCAGTCTCCTGAAGGCTGGCATCATAAGTGTATGACAACACACAGTGCTGGGACTCACCCAACCCAAGAGAGTCCAGTTGTTAGAGAAAGATCAGGAGGCTGATTAGACTGTTAAGATGTTTTTATGTTAAAAGAAATGAGAGGGGAAGAGCTGATCGGCTGCTCTTCAAATCATCACCGGAACCAGAGGCAGTGTGATGTGTCATCAGAAACCTCTTCACAGTACTCAGGGCACCTACCTGTTGGGGGAAGGGGAGACAGTGCCCACACCTAAGGACAAAACAAAGCAAGATCTTACACTGTCACTAACACTGAAAACTGACTGCAGATAACCCACTCATCTCCTACTCATCCATTCACTCCTGCATCATGCATCTACCAATCTCCCTATCCACCTATTCATTCATCCATTCATCCATTGATCTATCTACCCATCACTCTCCCATCCACCTACTCACCCATCCATCCAACCATCAATGATCCATATATCCAGCCATCCAATCATCCATCCATTCACTCATCCATCCACCCATCCATCTATTCACCCATTATCCATCCATCCATCCATTTGCACCTCCCCTTATTGGAGGCACCTCCCCTTGTTGGAGGTGGATGGATGTCCATTCATCCATCCACTTCCCACCCCACTCCCAACACACATTGCTGTTACTGGGAAACCTTCCAACATGCCCACCTTCTCCTCTGTACACACAGTAAGAGTCTTCCCTGCCTCCATCTATGTCTTCCTCTCCTTACTCCTCCTTTATTTACTGGTAATCTGCTCGCTCAGAAGCTTAGCTCTGCTATTAGGATCATGCATCTGACTCTGACCTGTCAGTACACAGTTAGCCACAACACTCCCTCCAACTCACAGTCTCCTTCGGAGTGTCTCCTGGGTATCATGGACCTAATGCCAGTACAGTTCCTTTTTCTCAATCTGACACCAGATCCTCTTTGTGTCTTCATGTCATGATGGCCCTATAAAAAGAAGCCCCCAATCTCCTGTCCTACCCTACACCCTAGGTTTCACTCACAGTGCACCTCGAAGGCTGGTGTATTGCTCAGACAGCCTCTTCATCAGTCTCCTGATAGTCTTCAGGCATCCACACAGCAGGAAGGATTGATCCATCTTGAGTAAATCCTGACCTTTCACTTGCCCTATCCCTTGTGCCCTCAACCGAAAGCCCACACTTCTTTCCACCCTGCCTCTACTCACCCCTTCACCTAATGCCTCCTCATCCTTAATTGTCACTCTCCAAGGAAACCTCACACCCATCATGACTAACAGCAATCATGAGTATGGAGTGACCTGTACAGTGCAAAAGTTGCCCAGCCTGGAATTTTGCAATCCAGACAATGCTGTGGTAACAAAATGTTCCAGAATTCCAGTTAGATGGGACTGGTCTCTCTATTTCCTGGTGTTCTCATACCACAAGCTCCATCTCCTCCTCCATAACTTTCTCCATCTCCTCCATCTCCTCCCCCATCTCCTCCTCCATCTCCTCCTCCATCTCCTCCCCAATCTCCTCCCTATTTCCTCCTCCATCTCCTCCATCTCCTCTTCCATCTCCTCCTCCATCTCCTCCCCAATATCCTCCCTATTTCCTCCTCCATCTCCTCCATCTCCTCTTCCATCTCCTCCTCCATCCCCTCCCCCATCTCCTCCCTGATCTCCTCCCCCATCTGCTCCTCCATCCCCGCCATGTCCTCCTCCATCTCCTCTCCCATCTGCTCCTCCATCCCCTCCCCCATCTCCTCCCTGATCTCCTCTCCCATCTCCTCCTCCATCCCCTCCCCCATCTGCTCCTCCATCCCCTCCCCCATCTCCTCCCTGATCTCCTCCCCCATCTGCTCCTCCATCCCCCCCATGTCCTCCTCCATCTCCTCTTCCATCTCCTCCTCCATCCCCTCCCCCATCTCCTCCCTGATCTCCTCCCCCATCTGCTCCTCCATCCCCCCCATGTCCTCCTCCATCTCCTCTCCCATCTGCTCCTCCATCTCCTCTTGAATCCTTTCCTTCTTCCTCTCTAACCTTCAGTAAGGACTCAATATTTGGAATGAAGAGATAGATGGCTGTGGGAAATAGAGACTTCTTTGTGCTGCAGACATCTGGGAGAGGCTAGGCTAGTCAGTGTAGTCCAATCATTGAGGAAAAGGTTGGAGCATGAACACTCCATCTGTCCCTGTCAGAAGGTCCCCACAAAGGATCTTCACTTGAGTTCCATGTCCATGCTGTGGAGAAGTCTCCTCTGCCCTGCTCTTCTCAGCTCAAGCTGCATCTCCCGAGGAAGGCAACACTTGTACTGTATATTAATTGCCTGTTTCTTTCTTTCCTTCTTTTTTCTGTTTTCATTCATTTTTAACTTAAGATGCTGTCTGCAATGTGTGAGTGAGTGTATGTTTAAAAGCTTTCTCATTTGGAGATCAGGCCAAATAGCTTTTTTGAAGATAGTCTGCCGAGTGCCTAAAACAGTGAAATTTCCACAGGCTGCCTCACACTCCTGCCCTCGCCCATCACCAGAGCGCTGCAGAGGGAAAACAAATGCAGTGATTGGATACGCTATAGCCACCGCTGAAAGGCAGGGAAAACCCCCTTCCTCTTTGTCAAGGGCTGGAGTCTGGCTGGAGGGAGCTCAGGCGAGCCCTGGCAGTGCTGAGCAAGCACTGGATGAGGGCCAGCTCTGTGCTGTGTTGCCTAGCTGTGCAGGAGGACAGAGCAAGAGTTGTCTTTATGTGTTTGAACATGAGTACTGCTCCCGCAGAGGCCAGAAGGGGGCGTCGAGTTCCCTGGAGATGGAGTTGCAGACGTTTGTGTGTAGCCATATAGGTGTTGTGAATCAAACTGGGTGCTCTGCAAGAGCAAGGATGGTTGACATCTTTAACCCCAGCACTTGGGAGGCAGAGACAGGCAGATCTCTGAGTTTGAGGATCCCTGGTCTCTATAGTGAGTTCCAGGACAGCCAGGGCTACACAGAGAGTCTACACAGAGTCTCATATTTTAAAAACTAAGCTAAAGAAAGAGGAAGCTGGGATGGGGAGCTGTTTCCAAGGGCAAAATAAGGGATGCTGGGAAGTCTAGCTGTGTGTAGAGAGGGAAAAAAGGGTGGGTTGTAAGGTTCCCTGGCAAGAGTTAGGGGCTCATATCCAGTCAATGTTGAAGGAACCATTGTCACACAGAAATGCAGAGGGGACAACTCATGATGTCATTTAAGGGATGGAGAATGGCTTCACAGGCTACGAAATTTCAAGAATGTGAGGAAGCCGGGCATGGTGGAACACACCTTTAATCCCCGCACTTGGAAGGCAGAAGCAGGCGGCTTTCTGAGTACAAGGCCAGCCTGGTCTACAAAGTGAGTTCCAGGACAGCCAGGGCTATACAGAGAAACCCTGTCTCAAAAAACAAAAAAACCAAAAAAAAACAAAAAAAAAAAAACAAAAAAAAAAAACAAAAAAAGAGTGTGAGGGACGGAAGAGGGCACCTGAGGTTCACCTCTAGCCTCACAAGCATGTGGATCCACACACAGAGGGGGAAAGGTCATCCAAGGAGATGAATCTGTATGTGTCAAGTCCTGGGGACTAGCGCACACAACTTGATGTGTGGAAAGGAGAGAAACAGAGGGAAAGAGGAGAAGCTGAAGTGGTCTAGGAGCCATTAGAGCAGCATCTTCGAGTCCCCAGGCAGAAATAGGGAGCCGTGGACAGCACTGTAGCAGAGGTTCTCAACTGGTGGGTCGTGACCCCATGGGGACTGGATGACCATTGCACCCGGGTCACCTAAGACCATTGGAAAACACATTTACATGAGCATTCATGCTGTAACAAAAAAAAATGTTATGAAGTAGCAACGAATATAATTTTATGGTTGGAGGTCACCAGAACATGAGGAGCTATACTCAAGGGTCGCAGCTTTACTAAGGTAGAGAACTATGGTATACAACCAGCACTGAGTGGCATTTGTTAAAAACATCATCTTGACATAGAGTTATTACATGAACCAACTGTTCTCTTTTAGGTGTTGACCGACAGTGGTGGAATGCAGCTGTTGTAACAGATGTGTCCCAGTATTCAGAGTAGTAAACAGCTGGAAGCAGCTGACGCACAGATGACTGCGTGAGCATGATGTGGCCCATTATACAGCGGAATATTATTCAGCCGCGAAAAAAAAGTCAGAAGATGAGACATCTGATACAATGTGGATGAGCCATGTGGGCATTGCACTCAGAGGCTGAGGCTGCTGGGTCACAAAATATAGTGTTTGGAGCTGTTTGAATGAGAACAGCCTCTATGGGCTCATATATTTTTAATTATCAGTTAGTGGAACTGTTTGGGAAGGATTGGACCCTTTGGCCTTGTTGGAGGAGGTGTGTCACTGGGGTGGGCTTGGATGGTTTAAAAGCCCACAGCAGGTTCAGTGTCTCTGCCTGGTACCTGCAGCTGAGCATGCAAAGCTCTCAGCCATTGCTCTGGCACCATGGCTGTCTGCTTCCACCTTGATGACAATGGACTAACCTGAGACTGTAAGCAAGCTCCCAATTAAATGCTTCCTTTTATAAGAGTTGCTGTGGTCATAGTGTCTCCTCACAGCAATAGAACACTAAGACACTGTAAGACCACCCAACTTACAGAAAAGTCCTCAGAGAAGCGAAATTCATAAACACCGAGGAGATAGGTGTTGGAGATAGGTAATAGGGAGTCAGAGTCTAAGTGAAGGAGCTTCTCTAAGCACTGTGGTGAAGATGGCTCTTGGAAGGCTGAGGCAGAAAGATCTAAGTTCAAGGATAGTATAAGCAACTCAGTGAGACTCTATCTTAAAATGACCCTGAAAAGCAGGAGAGATGGCATAGCACCAGTTGTTCTAAGGGTTTGGGTTTGATTCTCAGCACCCACATGGCATCACAGCCCTCTGAAACTCCAGTTACGGGCATCAGAAGTATCTTCTGCCCTCTGTGGGCATCAGGTGTGTATGCGGTGCACAGATAACACCAATTCCCATAAAATACATTTAATTCAAATCCTGAAGAGGCGAAGGCATGGTCAGGGGTGGAGCCCCACCTAGAATCCCCCAGTGAGGAGCTGGGGGCGTGGTCAGGGGTGGAGCCCCACCTAGAATCCCCCAGTGAGGAGCTGGGGGCATGGTCAGGGGTGGAGCCCCACCTAGAATCCCCCAGTGAGGAGCTGGGGGCGTGGTCAGGGGTGGAGCCCCACCTAGAAGCCCCCTGCGTGATCAAACGTGTCCGGAGGGTCCAGTAAAATCAGAAGAGTTGAGCATTGCCTGGGGTCATACACTCACCTTTCATATGTCCCATTTTCATGCTCTATCTTGGGTCTTGATCTCTTGGGGGTTCCTCACAACCAGCCCTAGGGTCCCCAGGTTGTCTCCTCTGTCCTTCCTTGGAGCAAGACTTAGGCGCATGTAGTAAAGGCACTCTGTCCTTGGGGTGCTCCACATGCTTGGTTCACACAGGCAGATGGAACACCTGCTTTTAAATTCAATTAAGTCAGCCTCCTGTTCTGCGTCTGGAATACATTACCAGCCAGGGACAGCAGGGAAGGGAAAGGGAAAAAGCAGAAAACACAACACAGGCCTATTTAGAGATTTCCCTCTAAATGGATTTTAATTCTCTCGATTTATCAGTGCTCTGCGGAGCTGGTGACAAGCTCACTTGGTGCGCCTCTGCAAACCTGCTTCAGCCACATGGACGGGTTCAGGCGCGGCTCCCCGCACGAATCCAGCCACCCATGGCGGTAATCATGATGATGATGATGTTGATGAAGATGATGATGGTGGTGATGATGGTGATGCTGCTCTTGCTAATGGTGATGATGATGATGGTGTTTATTAAGGGGACCAAGACACTGAATGTGAATGATGCCAGACAGGTCAGAGGGCACCAGTTGTCACAAGAAATTTGATCCACCAGTGAATAAACTGTTCCAGTCTGTGCCATCAGACAGCAATCCACATCCAGGGCCTCAAGACAGCAGTGAAGACCATGGTGTCCCCACTTAGGCAGCACTCATTTGTCCTTAATCACCAAGGAGTGGAAGGCAGAGCTTGACACTCCTCAACTGACCCGCCTCAAATTCAGGACAAAAGCTGTAGATTGTCACCTCTCCTGCATTACACACGAGTTAACAGCCAGTGTCCATCACACACATTGGGGAAACTGAGGTTTGAGAGTAAGAAGAGGCCACAGGCCGGGTCTGACCTCACTGTAGTCTCTGTAGCTGAGCATCTATAAAAGGCCACGCTGGCCTGTCACAGAGGTTGGGGGGGGGGGGGAGTGGAGACCTCTGTGATTCGAGGCCCACATGGGACACTCAAGTTCCTGGGACAGGCTTAGTTTTCATTAACTCCTAAGGAGCCAGCAGAGGGGACTTTCCACCTCAACTGAGCAGGGCTTAGGGAGAGGGTGCTGGGGAACCGACAGGAGGACCCTGGGTTCACTGGCAGTCTGGCCAGTCAGCAGGCTCCAGGTTCGGCGATAGACCCCGGATCTAAAATAAAGGCTGACCCCAGACATGCTACAGAGTCGAAATAACAGGAACAGGACGCTGAGTGGGACATGCTCAGGGACAGGTGGGGACACAAATCCCTCAAGATGCAGATTTCAGAAGCTAAGTCAGTGTATACACAAGGGAGGGAGTCCGCTAACACTGGAGAGCTGCTGTGGTGGCATCCAAGTCTGAGAGGGAGCGTGGGGACAGGTACAACTGTTGGATAGCAAACGCCTGAGGCAGGGCTGGGTGACAAATTGGAAGTCCTGTGCAGACCAATGACCATGGCTGGTGCGGTCCAGAGGGAAGCCAGAACGGAGACTGGCCACAAGCAACCTGGACGCCACCATGACAGTCAACTTTGAAGGTACTAGGGAGCCATGGAGGGTTCCAGGTAGACACATGACCAAACAAACCAAAGACAACCCGCTTCCGGATGGGATCTGGGGATCATAGGACTCCGCTGCACCTGGGAGGCTGGGGAAGGAGGGCATGTGTGTGTGTGTGTGTGTGTGTGTGTGTGTGTGTGTGTGTGCGCGCGCGCGCGCGCGCGCAGGTTTAGCGGCTGAGGCTGGAAGGGTAAGGTCACAGGAGATGTATGTGAGAGTAGGAAAACATAGCCACGGGCAGCACTTAGTCACTTCCACTGCTGCCTGCCTGCAATGGCTTACTCATCTCAGGCAGCCCTACCACGCTCAGGGAGGAGAGGGATCTAACCCACTTCCTCCAACACTTGGAGCATACAACGTCTACACTGCCATCTACTTCCTGTGACCACCGAGTTGACGCGCTCCCTCCTCTACCCACAACCTCCTTCAGACCAACTGCAGTCCTGTCTGCAGCCCACGCGGCTCTCCCGGGCCTGTCCCGCAGTCCTGCCTCCTTCTCTGCACGTGCACTCCAGCTACACAGGTTCAGTCTATCCGTCCTTCCACCCTGCCACTCCCCAACTGCCAGGTCCTGTCCTGCCGCGGGACCTTTGCTCGGGGGTGTCACAGCTCCGCCACCCACCCCTGCCCAGACGTGAGGTGTGGCTGGGCCACAGTGTCTCCATGCAGAATTTGGGGCAATGGGGATCATGGAGCGGGTTCTCGATGCTCTCGCACGCAGGGTTCCTTTTTTGAGATGGGGGAGGGGCGCCCACATTTCCTTTCTGACCCCCAAAGCCGCAGGGAGAGGCCCCCAGGAGTCTGCGCAGGCGCTCTGGTGATTCAATCGCAGCGCGGACCCACAGCCAATGGCTGTGTTTTGCAATGAGGTCATGCTCGGCTCCGCGTCTTGATTGGTCACTGTGAGGCCACAGACACGTCCTCCTGGGCGGGACTCGCCGCTTGGCAGCCTTGGGCATCGGGGAACTCTGAGACCAGGACACCTGCCTCGGGCTTACTGTATGCTCCAAGCTGGCCTTGAATTCCTGATCCTCCTGCCTGTGCCGCCCTCGGTCGTGCTGGATGACACGTGCGCACCCTTATGCAGCACCTACTGTGTGCCAATTCACCCATGTTGCCAAGCTCTTCACATTTATTGAGCACCTGTGGTGTGTCAGTCTGTCACCTACGTGGGGTGCGGTGCCCAAACCCAAACTGCCAAGTGTACATTTTATTTTCTATTTACTTTAAGTTATTTTGTCCTTAAGATTAGTTTGTTTTGTACTTTAATCTATTTTAAATTCCTTAAAGGCATTTCTTATTATTGGAGGGGAGCATTGCACCTCTGCTCACTAGAGGAGGTCAGAAGACAACTTGCTAAGTCAGGTCTCCTTCCACCATGTCATGGTGATCGAACTCAAGTCGTTGGGCTCTGCATGAGAGCCTTCAGGCATGAACTGTCTTGCTGGCCCTTGTTTATTGCTTTAATGTGACTTTCCAAATGTTTTTATGTTTTGTTTGATTTATTTTTATTATTCTTTTGTCTCATTTCATTTTGACAGTTTCCCAACGTAGGCCAGGCTGGCCTTGAATTCGTGATAATCTTTCTGCTTCAGCTTCCCCATCGTGAAGAATACAGGCGCAAATCGCAGTGGAGGCCAGGCTAGACTAAGTGAAAGACTGAGCCTTCTTTAAGGAGCAAGGATTTAGGAAGCACCAAATCTAAGGGGCTAATCTGAGGTTTGTCTCCTTTTGGTCTGTGATATGGGGATGGATCCCAGGGCCCTGCTGTACTAAGCAATCGCTGGCCACTGGCTCTGGGCTAGCTGGGCCTTCAGGGAGAGACTTACTTCCTTCCTTCCTTCCTTCCTTCCTTCCTTCCTTCCTTCCTTCCTTCCTTCCGGGTTTTAGGTCATTTTGATTTTGTTTTTGTTTTGAGACAGGGTTTTGTATAGACCAGGCAGGCTGTCCTGGAACTCACAGAGATCTTCTTCCTACCTCTACCTCAGGAGTTCTAAGGTCAAAAGTGTAGCCACTCTGACTGGCTCATTCACTGATTTGTTTGTTTGTTTGTTTGTTGTTTCGTTTTATGGCAGGGTGTCACCTAGCCCAGGCTGGCCTCAACATTTTTAGCAGCAGATATGACTCAGCCCTTATCAGCCTCCATGAGTTTTCCCTGAGCTCCAGAGCGCTCTGCCCACTCAGAGGATATGGACCCTGAGACTCAGTGCAGCTCCCGAGATCTGCGAAGGGCCCATGGAGTCTCTAAAAAGCAGCCTTCCTTTTTCACAGCTGCATCGTATTGAGCCAACCCTGGTGTTTCCCAAGTGGGAAAAACTCACACACAAGGATGTCCCCCCGGAGCAGCTGGTGGCGAGGCTTCACTTGTGAAGAGACTGTGTGTTTGTGTGTGTGTGTGTGTGGGGGGGGTGATGCAGTGAGGTGGGATTTAAGGATTCAGTTAGATGTGACAGTTGCACAAGCTCAGAGCCACCAGGGAGGGAGGGAGGGAGAGAGGGAGAGGGACAGAGACATAGAGCTACCGCTGTGACCCTTCCCTATGCCTGTCAAGCTCAAGCTAAACAGTCGTTCCACTGCCCTGATCACTGCTGTCGTCCCACCCACCCCCAACCCTCCGCACAGTGCCTAAGCACAGTAGGTCTTCAATAAAGCCTCAAAAACACAATGCAAAATGTGAATTTATGAAACAAGAGGAAAACGCCCGTGTTGCTGCAGTCCCGTCATGGGTGCGGATAGAGACATTAGAGGAGGGAGATCCCCCCACCCTCACCCCACCCAACCCCCATCCTCTAATTATCCTGTTGACAAGACTCAGGATCCCGCTCATCAAGATGGCATCTGAGAGGACGGTTGTCTTTAGCGACGCTGACAGCTAATTTGTGGGAAGTTTAATTACAGGCGGCGTTAATTAACTGGCAAAGCACTGGGCGAGGACGGCGGCCATCTGTTCCTAGGATGTCCTCCCCTTCTGGGCCAGGCCCGGGGCTTGCCGGGGGAGGGGGAGGGGGAGAAGGGGGAGTCTGGAGGAGGGCCGTGGGCGGGGCACAGGAGGAGGCGGGAGGAGGGGCGGGAGGAGGGCAGAGGTCGTCCAGTGCTGCAAGGTCTGTCTGCAGAAGGTGTAGGCGCCCGGGGGTGGGGTGGGGGTGGTGGTGGCAGGGACTCGGCTCACACCTGGACCAAGAAAGGCTGAGACACCGCAGACCACCCACCAGGCCTCAGGACCTTTGCACAGGCCCAGATCCCCGAGGGCCCCCGCAGCCTGCTCTCCTGATCTTTGTGCCCCGGCCTGGGGATCCTCGAGACTGAAGCCGGGGTCCCCGCTCCTTGCATAGACCGACGGTTGTCTAGTTAACCCATGACTGGAGTTCAAATTCGGGTCCCTTCTGCCTCTACTGCCCTGTTCCAGCCCGCAGCCTCGCAGGAGCCCTGAAGACTACAGCCCCCCGCCAGCGCCTTGTCACCATGGCCAGAGCGCTCTGCAGAGCCTCAGTTTCCCCCTTTGCTCCTCCGCGGGCGAACACTGATAGCGCCGCCTGAAAGGCCCCCGCAGGAACCGGGGTGCGGAACTGGCACGGGCGCCCCGGCAGCTGAGACTCTTGGAAGCCGGTGGCAGCCGGAGGCGTCTGGACACAAGCCCGGGCCCTGGTGCAGGGCAGAGAGGCTGCGACAAAAAACAGAAACCCCCACTTACAAAAAAGGGAACCCCGTGTGCACTTATCAAGCGCCTGCTGTATGTAGAGGCCACTGCACATCCCCAGCCTCCAAGGACAGTGGCCTTGTCCACCGTAGGGGCTTCTTCATCACTCCTGACAACTGGGCAGTTAGTCACTTAGTCAACAAATGCTGAACGCTCACCGAGGTCTTTGCACATACTGAAAATCAGAGTCATCCTTAGACTAGTGGGGCAGGTATCGCTGCCGAGCCCGTTTAACAGATGGGAAAACTAAGGCTCAGAGGCGCGAGACAGTGTGGACCGTCTGGCCTGAGTCGCAAGCCCCTGGGGCAGGACGGGTGCGGGAGTGTGGGAGTTGAAAACGAGACTGGACAAACACTGGACGGCGCGGGGCGTAGTTATGCTGGCCCCCAGCGTGGCCATGCTGGGGGAGGGGGGCAGGGCTATGCTGAGGCGAGGTTTGGACTGGGCAAGGCTATGCTGGGGTCGGGAGAAGATGGCGTGATTGTGTTGTGGTGGGCAGGCGGGGTCTGCTTCGTGGGCGAGGTTTGGCATGGCTACACAGAGGCCGTGTCCAGCTCCACTGGTTCCTTCAACGCAGTGCAGGAAAGCGGGAAACTATCCAGATTCAAACACGCTTTATTGGGCACCCCCAACCTCCCCTGCCTGGTTTCCGCCCTTCCCGCGTCAGTTGGGGTCAGGAGAGCTCGGAAGTCGCTTCTGACTGCGCCACGTTCTCCGCCACCCCCAGAGACGTGGTGCTGCTGCAGCGACGGCAGGGGACTGTCCGGGCTAGCAGCTCGAGCCTGCGGGAGCGCAGCCGGGCCTGGATGGCCCAGATGGGCGGGCGGTGTCCGGGGAGGGGTGGTTCCTCGCCGCCTACGCTGCCGTCCGTGGAACCGTCGTGAGTGCTGGCCACTGACTGTTTGCACAGGGGGCATGAACGCTGCGCGGCGCGCGAGAACCAGGGGTCGATGCAGCGACAGTGGTACGCATGTGCGCAAGGCAGGATCTTGAGCCGTTCCCCCTCCTCGTAGTCGTCCAGGCAGATGGCGCACAGGTCGCTGAGGCGCGTGAACGTGCGCACCTGTGCCTTCTGGCATGTCTGCGTCTTCACCGCGGTGCCCCGGCTACCCAAGCCCCGGACCCACGGCCACAGCTGCCGCAGCACGAACAGCGTAGATGCGGCCAGGGCCAGGGCTCGGGCGAGCGCCCAGGATGCAACCACTACAGGGTGACACTCGGGGTCGGGGCAGGGTTCCGCGTGAGGCAGCAGCACGCGGGCTGGCTGGTCGCAGCGTACGGTCACCTCCAAGTCCTCAAACTCGCGCAGCTGCCCTGGGGCCTCAGGGCCCACTGAGGCTGCTGTGGCTCCAGCTCTCTGTGCTCGCCGCCCTGTTTGCTCCCAGGAGCAGCCCAGGGGCCGGACCAGCACTAGTGGGTCCAGTGAGTGGTTGTCGGGCCAGGGGCCCTCGATGGCGTGGCAGGCGTCGGCCGGCCGGGCCACCAGCAGGTATCCGCGTGCCCTCTTGGGGTCCACAGGAACCCCAAGCAGCGCCGGGAGGTCCAAGAAGTCCACAGAGCTCAAGTTAACCTGAGCGTCCGTGGGCGACAGGGACAGGACCAGCCAGAAAGTCACCAGGGCCACTGGGGCTACCCGGGTCCACGCAAACCGCGCCATGGCAGTCCCTACCTCCGGCTCCCGAGCTCCGATGAGTCCCTGGTGGGACGGTACTGAAGCCCCTCGGGCATCTCCGGAGCCACGCGGGGATCCCGTGGCCGGGTGGGAGCGGCGCCTACTGTGGCCGAACTCGGGGGCCTCAAGCGGAAGAGGCTCCCGGCGACAGTTCAGCCCACATGATGTCCAGGAGACAAGTTCTGAGGATGACACCTCGGGGTTCTGGACGCTTCCGACCTTTATGACGTCATTGTCATAAATCCCTTTGGCTGTTGCAGACTGGTGGCTGGTGGAGCATTACTTGATCCCTGACTTAGGTCATTCCCAGAGGAGCCCAGGTCATTCGCCTCATTTGATGTCAGTTCATGAACAGGGAAACTGAGTCTAACTTGGCATCTGAGCACAACAGTAGACTTCAGGCATAGGATTCCCGTTGACAGAGCAGCCTCTCACCACCCCAGGGAAGCAGAATGCTGTTGCTCCCGTCAGCTGTGGGCTTGTGGCGTGGCCATACGGACTCGGGGCTCCGATTGGCTGGGCTCATCTCAGTATGCCTACCCCAGAGGACAAATAAAACTCAAGAAGAGATAGGAACTTGTATTTTGGTAAGGGGATCCACCCTCCCAAAACTCACACAGACTGAGGAACTCCCTTCCCCTCCCCAACCTGATACCATGGAGATACCTGGATCCATTCTCTCCTGTCTGGACAGGTCCTCATCATGTGCAGTGTCATTTTGTAGCTCTGAACTGTGGATGCAGTAACAATTGAGGACTATTATGCTAGTGAGGAGATCAAGGAAACAACTACAAGGATTCTTTGCCTTCCTTGAACTAGATGCCTGGCATCTTGCTCAGTGCCATCTCTGTATCTCTACTGTGCCACCCTCAGAAAGGCCTTGCCCCCTCTGAACCTTGCTCCCCAATTCCTTGTGGCCAATCAGGGCTCTCGTATTGTTTGGTGTGACTAGTGCTCCCGCCATAATCAGCTGTGACTGAAGTTCAGAGGCAGGGACATGCGCTGTCTCTGCTTGGGTGCAAAGGAAGTGGGACTCAGTTCTTTTCCAGCATCACTGTCCTTCGGATTCCCAGGTCAGTCCCCAGACTATGACTAAAGACCTGACATGGTCTGGTTAGAGGGAAGGTCCTGGTTTTGCTGGGTTATTGTTCTCTGTTTTCTTTCTTTCTTCCTTTCTCTCTCTCTCTCTCTCTCTCTCTCTCTCTCTCTCTCTCTTTCCTTCTTTCTTTCTTTCTTTCTTTCTTTCCTCCTTTCTTTCTTTCTTTCTTTCTTTTTTTTTTTTTTTTGGTTTTTTGGTTTTTTGGTTTTTCGAGACAGGGTTTCTCTGTGTAGCCCTGGCTGTCTTTGAACTCACTTTGTAGACCAAGCTGGCCTCAAACTCAGAAATCTGCCTGCCTCTGCCTCCTGAGTGCTGGGATTAAAGGCGTGTGCCACCACACCCGGCTCTCTGTTTTCTTGAGACAAGTGCTCATCATGTAGCCCAGGCTGGCCTGGAATTCATGGAGATCCTCCTGCCTCTGCCTCCCTAGTGCCGGGTTTTCTCTGGCTCACACATCACAAAGGTTTGGGATGACTCAGGCTCCACCACAGGAGGACATATGGAGCACCAAATGCATATCAGGCCCAAGGCCTGCTCCATGACCCCTGTCAGTCACTCTGTCCTTGCCATCTCTCTGGATGCTGTAACCCAGGTGACCATGAACCCAAAGCATCCTCTTGCCTCACACTCCTGCAGACCTATGGAAGCTGAGACTGATCCTGGAGCCTCTGGCCTCCCCCAACCTCCCTTTCTGAGACAGGGCTTTGCTGATTGGCTGGGCTGCCCTAAAGGCCAGGGACCTCAGATCTGGGTTTGGGTTCTGGGGATTCAAACCCAGGTCCCAGCACTTGCTGTGTGCCAGGACATGTGGGCGCTCACAGACTTCAGATAAAACAAATTGCTCCTGGGAACATAGTCAGGCTACCTGATCCTCCCCCACCCCCACCCCCACCCCCATTGCTCATCACCAGGGGGCTTCAACCTCACATGTTATTAGGCACCTACAGTTTGCAGACATGTAGGCCCAGAGGACCAGTAGCCACAACAGTTACCAAGAGGCAACAGAAACAGGTCCCCAGAGAGGAAGAACATGGAGATGATGAGAAATGGAGGCAGAAATCTGCAGAGGGACTGAGTCCTGGGTGAAGACAAATTGTTAGAGCCTCAATTGAGACACTCAGGAAGTGTGAAGATGTAGAAAGGTCCTGGGATATTCAGCCCACCAGTACCAAAAGGGCAGTGAATCTCTTGCATTCCAGCACTGGGAGAGTGGAGGCAGGAGGATTGCTCTGAGTTCTAGACCAGTCTGGACTGCAGATGAAGACCCTGTGAAAGAAAAATCAGGTAACTTCCTGGTGAAGTGGGAACACAGCTGCTTGGCTATCTGGCTGTCCAGCTGGGGTCCGTGTGGTGAGGGGAAGGGGTACCCACAACCTGAGTGTTAGTTCCTCTAAGTTTAGAATTATTTCACAACAAAACATTTTAAATCCAGAAATTTTAGAAAAAACAAAAACTGTGGAGGTGGGAGAGGGTGGGAACAGACAGACACAGAATGGAATGCGGAGGGCAGAGAACGTGGCAATCATAGAGAAAAATATCCGGGAGTCAGCAAGGTGGGGTAACATAGTCCCCGAAGTGACATCACTTCTACCCTATTCTATTGGTCAGAAGCATTCACACTCCAGTTCACACTCACAGGGAGGGGACTGCGCACGGGGAGTGAACACCAGGAACTAGGTGCCACAGAGGCCATCGAGGGACCACAGAGAGGAGGGTGCAGCTTCCAATGGATCTTGACCCTGACAGATGTCCAGGAGGAAAGGATCGGAGAACAAAGGACTGAGAGAAACGGGAAGCAGGAGAGGGGAGAGACATCGAATCTATACACTGTGTGTGTGCTCCCCTTCCCCGACTCGTGCACCCCACAAAACAAGACCAACAGTGGAGTCTCCTGGTTGCAGCATAGACATTCTCAGGCTAAAGGGACACAGTGGCAGGAATACCTGACTACGCCCCCAGCTTCATCCCTGGGAGAATCCCTTTGGGATTCTCCCAGCCTCTTAGAAGCTGCCCCCAAGCTCAAGACAGGTGTAGGGTGACAAGTACCAGCCTGAAAATTATCCTTAGCCCAGGCGGGGGGCGGGGATATCTACCTCCTGGTGCTTGATGGAGATATTATAAGATGCTGGGGCAGGCTGGTAGGAAGACCCAGTTGTGGCCCCATGCAGCCTCCGGACAAGCCAAGGAAACCAAGTTTAGCACTGTGCACCACTCAGCCCAGCGCTGGGGAGACTGAGGCAGGAGGACCAGGCATTCCAGCCAGCCTGGCTCCACTGCCGGTATGTTTGTGTATCAATGCCTTCCACCCATCCTTTCTGCCCTTGCGGCTCCCCCCACAGATGAATGCTGGGAATTGGGTGAAGACTGTACAGAGCGCTGCCATCAGCCCCCTTACTGTACTGAATCTCTCAGTAAGGGGGCTGATGGCAGCGCTCTGTACAGTCTTGGGCTCCATCCCTAACCACGTCCCCAGCCCCCACACTGGGAGATTCTAGGTGGGGCTCCACCTTGAACACGCCCCCAAACCCTCACTACTGTGGCAAAGGAGGCTGCAGAAGGATGGGGTCTGCTGACCTCAAAACAAAGCTGGAGGAAGCTCTCTGCCCCTCCTCCAGGGACCATCTGGGAAAGGCGCCAATTAAGAGCAAATCAATTAAGCAAACTGTGCTCTGGCTTCGCCCTGACGACTCTGCCCTAGACCTCCTTGACTGGAAGTAAATGCATTTGTGGTCAGGGCTGAGGAGGGATCAGGACTCTCCAGACAGAACTCTCAGAGGCCCTGGGAGATGGAGCCAGTCATGTGATCCGACCGAGGGTGGAGAGGGAACCTGCAAGCAAACACTCTGGAGAAGCCAGTCTGTTCCTGTCTAGGACAAGCTACAGTGTGACTGGAGCATGAGCAGCACAGTGGGGAAAGAAGGCTATAATTTGCCCATTTTTCACGTCAATCAAGCTCCTGAAGTCGCTGTAGCTTTTGTGGCATGCTGTCTGGGCGATTTGATATTAGAAAAGGGAAGAATGAAAATCCAAGCTCTCCCCTTAACATCCCGCCCCCCCCTCCCCCAATCTCAAAACCCACAGCCATTCCTCCCTAGGGCCTCTGCAGGGAGCCTGGACACAACAGAGATGCAGAAGTGGGCACCTCGATCCAGCCATTCCTGAAGGAGTCCCATACCTTGGGGCTCCTCAGCTACAATGCGAGTATGGCTTCTGTGTGACAAGTACTCAACAGGAATATACTCAAACTATAGAGTACTCAGGGACAGATTCGTGCAACAGTACCCACACTCAAGATGACCTGAGGGCATGAAAACAAGTGCAGGCTCACAACTGCATGCCAAAGAGATGCAGTAGGTGTTGTTTGTTACCAAGCAATAGCTGACTGCTACATGCACATATCCCCTTTCTGGCTTCTGAGAACAGCTGGGTTGTCAGAGTCTGCAAAACTGACTAGATCAATAGGAAATGACCTGTTGTCACTTGAGTGTAATAGTCCTGGAGTCGGGTGCTGTGAACCAGACCAAAGCACCACAGTGAATGTGCTGATGCTGGTGAGAAGGGAACCTGTGCTGTTAGCCTTGTAGACGTGGGCCTGTCTGTCACTGCAGCAAAACTAAGCTAATACCAACACAACAAAACTAAGCTGCCTCTAATTTACGACAGAAATGGGGTGGTTTGGTTGGTTCTTTGCCTTTCTTATTTGTTGGAGACAGGATCTTGTTCTGGACTTCAAACTGGCTCAAAACTACCCATCCTCCTCTCAGCCTCCTGAGTGTCAGGAGGATGCATGAGCACTAGCACGGTCACTATGATGGTGTCTCTGAGAACTGTGTTTCTCATTGCCACACATTGACACTAGCATTAGCTACACTTTACAGAAGGGGCAATGGGGCTCCAAAGCAGACAGAGACAACCCCCCAAAGTGCTCTAATGAGTCACAGCTGGACTGTTTGTGTCCCAAGGCCTGATGCCTGCACCCTCATCACCAATCTGAACTCAGGCCACCCCAGGAGGTCCCCAGCCCAGCTCCCAGGGAACCTGTTTGGTAAAAAGTCTTATCATGCGCCTGGCATTGATGCCATGACGGCTGCGAAGCCCTTGACTCGGGGTAATTAGGAGAATTCTGGGACGCCCTGCTTGATTAAAAGCATATCATCTGTTCAGAATAAAAATTCGGGAGCAAATTGCTTTTGTTGCTACCATGATGCTATTTTAAACCAACTCGGCTCATGGGCTAATAGAGCCCATCACTCGGCTGTCACCGTGTGCCCCAGACCAGCCATTTGCACAGCTCCTACATGCCTGTTGACTGCCACTGCTGTCCCCAGCATCACCACAGCCCAGAGAAGCCCTGTCAGGCTGTCAGACCCAGAGAGGCCCTCACAGGCCTCAAGGTCACCCTCAAATCTGCTCCTAGGACAGCAGATATGGTTTAGTGGGGGAAATGGGGCATGCATGTGTGAGGCCCTGAGTTCGAGTCTCCAGCACATGTAAAAACAAAACAACCCCTCCCAAAAAAACAAATGTGGTGGTGGGCACTTGTGGTCCCCGTGCTGCAGACAGGGAGACAAGAGCATTCCTGGGGTTCACTGGACAGCTTACTTAGCCAAACTGGTGACCTCTAGGGTCACCAGTTATACCTTGTCTCAAAAAACAGGTTTCTAGCAACCGAAGAGGATGCCAGATGATGGCATCTGTCTTGTGGTCTCAGTCAGGTACACCCCATGTATCAGTGACCCCCAAATATTAGGCTGAGTCCTCCCTCATCACTGGTCTTTGTCTCTAAGTGGCTATTCCAGTCCTTTTCTCCTGTTCTCTTTCCCTACCCTCCTAGCCCCTCACTCCCGCGGGAGATGGTCCCCACACTCAACCTTTCTGCATCCTATATCTCTGAGAATCTACTTGCTTCTGACTTGCTCTGCACATTATGATTCCTGGTTCTCCCAGAGTCTGTAGGCCACAGATACCCCTTCCTGCAGCCTGTACCCTGAGCAGGATGACCACCTATACTGTTCATGCCGGTTTCCATGGCAGACATGAAGCCTGTGGGAGGGTGGGCCAGAAAGTGCCAGCATGGTGACACCAACGAAAGGTTGCATGCTGAGTGGGTGGATGTATGTATGTATGTATGTATGTATGTATGTATGTTTTCTTGTTCTCGTTGGTATGTGGGAACTCTGTTGGGCAGATGAAATGCAGAACGCTAGATTACACTTTACCCTATGCCACCATCCGGTGCTGGGCTTGTGGGACGCGTCAATGTGTCACTTGGGGTGAGAGAATGCAGCCCAGGCTGGGGGCCTCAGCCCAAGTCAGGAATGGAGGGGCGAGGGGGCTCAGGCTGAGGATGATGAGCCCAGGGTGGGAGTGCGGATGAAGAACTCTGAGTCTGGAAGCACGGAGGACCCTTCTGTTGGAGACTTAGGCACCGCGCTTATCCATATCATTTATTGACTGTTATCATGGAAAATGAGTGCATACCACTTCCTTAGGGTGAACCAGAGATTAAATACCTTTTGTAGGAAGGAATGTCCAGGAAGGGAAGCTTATTGGTTAAACCCTCAGGGCCTATCTGGATACCTCAGCGTGGAGAACTCTGTTCTGATTGACATCATCATTGGTCATGTTCCTATGTGGTGTGTGTGGTCATGTGTTCCAGGCCATGAATCTTGGTAGGGAGCAGGGTGATGCCTACCATCCTCAGATAGGTGCCTGGGTGCCAGGGTCTCTGAATCCACTCAACCTTACCAAGTTTCCGGCATGGTCCACTGCCCCACATGTATACATAAATGGATATGTGAATGGCTTGGTGGGTGAGTGATTGAGTAGTTAAATGAGTAGGTGGGCAGATGAGTAGATGGGTGGATACATGGGAAGGTTGTTGGAAGAATGGGTCAGAGCCGGGCATGGTGGCGTACGCCTTTGATCCCAGCACTCGGGAGGCAGAGGCAGGCAGATTCCTGAGTTCAAGGCCAACCTGGTCTACAAAATGAGTTCCAGGATAGCCAGGACTATACAGAGAAACCCTGTCTGGAAAAACAAAACAAAACAAAACAAAACAAAACAACAACAACAAAAAAAACTCAACCAACTAAACAAAAAAAAAAAAAAAGAGTGGGTCAGAGTGGGTGGCTAGATAGCTTGATGGACAGGTGGATGGGTAGATGAGTAAGTGGATTAATGGCTGTGTGGTTGGATAGTGTGTACGGGTGGATAGGTGGGTGGATGCATGGAAGAGTGGAAGGATGCTATCTTTGTTTGGGTTTCTAGTCTGTGACAAAACATCTTGACCAAGAAGCAAGTTGGGGAGGATAAGGCTTATTTGTATCACACGTTGACATTACTGTTCACCCTGAGGGAAGCTAGGACAAGAATTCAACAGGGCAGGAGCCTGGAGACAGGAGCTGATGCAGAGGCCATGGAGGGTGCTGCTTACTGACTTGTTCCTCATGGCTGGTTAGCCTGCTTACTTATAGAACTCAGGACCACCAAGCCCAGGGTTGGCACCATCTACAACAGGGTGTGCCTTCAAACATTGATCACTAATTGAGAAAAAGCCTTATAGCTTGATCTCATGGAGGCATTTCCTCAACTGAGAAGGCTCCTTCCTAACTCTAGCTTGTGTCGAGTTGACACAAAAAACCAACCAGTACAGATGGATAGATTGGTGGGTGGATTGTTTGATGGATGGTTGGATGGGTATATTTATATAGGGATTCATGGATGAATGGGTGGGTAGGTGAGTGGGTGAGTGGGAGGGAGCATAGGTCAATGAGTGATTGGGTTGTATGGATGAGTGGGTGGGTAGATGTACAGATGGGTGTGTCAATGGGTGCATGGGTGGATGAATGGATAGATGGGTGGGCAGGTGAGTGAGAGAATGGATGGATTGATGATGGATGGATGGATGGGCAAGTGGATGGGTCGTTGGATGTATATGTGTATGGACGGATGGGTGTGTGGATGGGTGGATGAATGGGTACATGAATGGATGAATGGTTGTGTGGGTGGTTAGATGAGTGGGTGGATGGGTGGGTGAATGAGAGCATGGATGGGTGGGTGGGTATGTGGATGGACTAATGTGGATGGACTAATGGTTGCATGGAAAGCTGGTCGGGGACATGGATGAATAGATGGGTGGATGGTGAGTAGGAGGGTAAATGGATGGGTGGTGTATGGATGGATAGGTGGATGAATAGATGAGTGGGTGGATAGAAGAATGAGTGGGAGAGCGAGTGGGTAGATGAGTGGAGAATTTAATGAATGGATGGGTAGATTGGTGGATTGGTGAGTGGATAGGTGGGTGGGTGGAGGGAAGGTTGGATGGATGGAGAGATGGATAAATGAGTGTGTAAATGGTTGGATGAACAGATGACTGGATGGGTGGGTGAGTGGATGTATGAAAGAAGGGGTGGCTTAGTGAAGCTCCTGTGGTTGGTTGGTTTGATGGGTGGCTGAATGGGTGTCTGGAAGGGTAGATTGATGGAGGGTGGATGGATGGACAGATGGATGAGTAGAAGAGTGAATGTATGGTTGGGGTTGATGAGTGGTTGGATGAGTGAATGAGTGACTGGGTATATGGATAGATGGTAGGCAGATGGGTGAGTAGACAGTTGGGTGGTTCCATGGGTGGGTAAGTGAACAGATGAATGGATAGATGGTGGATGGGTGAATGGATGTGTAGATGGGTGGATAAAAGGGTGGGTGTAAGGGTGGATGGATGAGTTGGTGGATGGGTAGCTAGATGGGTGGGTGGAAGAATGAATGGTGGTTGAATGAGTCAATGGAAGAGTAAATGGGTGGATTGGTATATGGCTGGGTGGATGGGTTTATGGATGCATGAATATATGGGTGGATTGCTGGGTGAAAGCATGGATGAAAGATGGATGAAAGTTGGATGGGTGTATGATGCATAGATGGATGGATTAGGTGGGTGCATGAGTGTGTGAGGGATTAGATGAATGGATGTTTGGATGGGTAGTGAGTGTATGTATGAAGGAATGGGTGGCTTAATGTATGAAGGATGAGTGAGGGATTGGTTTAATGAATAGGTAGATAGATTGAGGAATGAGCGGCTTATTGGGTATGTGGATATATGGATGGAAGGTTGGATAAATGGGCAGATGAAGGGTGGATGAATGGATAGATGGATAGGTGGATGGACAAATGGGTGGATGTATGGTTGGGTGGTTGAATAGATGAACTGGTGGATTGTGGTGGAACTTTCTCCTAATGAATAAAGATTACAAGGGACCAATCACTGGGCATGTAGGTGGGACTTCTGGGTCAGGAAGAAGAAGAGAGAATGTAGAAGAAAGGAATGACCTTTTGGACAGCAGGAGCAAGGGAGGCAGACAGAATGTAGGAAGCCGGAGGCTGTCAGTTTGAGTGGCTGATCTGCCACTTGAGGAATTATAACATAGATTAGTTTACAAAATTAGGACGCTAGGTTCTGCACCCAGTGATTGTGTTACTCCAGCCAGCCGCAGGAATTTGTAAGCATAGGCAGCAGCCAGCTGTGGGAACTTATCAAGTCGGGAGGAGAGAATGATTTCAGAGCTCTGAGAGTCAGTCTGCTAGGCTGAGAACAGGGTGTCCTGCCTGCTGGTGCCTAGCTAGCATTAGTGAGGATTGCTTTTAATATTTCACACAACAGTGAATGGATGGGTGTGTTACTGGATGGAAGGGTGGATGGGTAGATGTGTGTATGTGTGGATAGATGGATGGGTGCATGGGTGGATGGATGGATGGAAGGATGAGTGGATGGTTAGGTAGATGCATTAGTGTATGGGTGGCTGAATGGGTGGGTAGATAGGTGGGTAGATAGGTGGATGCACAGATGGATGGATGTTGAATGAATGAGTAGATGAAAGAATGAGTGAATAGATGTCTGGGTGACTGGAGAGAAGTGTAGATGTTCTTGTGGATGGATGGATAGATGGTATATTGATAGGTAGATGAGTGGGTGGATGAGTGGGGTGGTTTGGTGGGTAAGTCAGTCCATAGATGGTTGAAGAGATGGAGGATAAGTAAATGGGTAGGTTGTAGGCATACATTTTTTGCAACCTACTTTTTAAAAAATGTATGTGAGTATACTGTTACTTTCTTCAGAAGAGGGTATCAGATCCCATGACAGATGGTTGTCAGCCACCACATAGTTGCTGGGAATTGAACTCAGGAAGCACAGTCAGTGCTCTTAGCCACTGAGCCATCTCTCCAGCCTGCAACCTACTTTTAATAAGGGTTCAACCTCTCCTGTAGCCCACGACCCAGCAGAGGTAGTGGAAGAGAAAAGTTATTAGGATGTGGGGGAAGTGGACCTGTTCAGCAATAGTTCTTTGGGGGGGGGGTGAACTGGATCTTTTTTGGCAACAATTCAGTCCTGTAGCAAATACCAAATATGATTCAGAAGCTAAGTCCTCCAGGCAAGCCCACACCAGGCACAAACCAGCAGCTTCTGGCAGCTACAGACCAGTCCCTTCAGCAAGCAGACACCAGGCAGGAATTAGCAGCTGTAGTTAATCCTGAAGAAACAGCCAGGCTTGCCAACTGGCCTGGTGCAAGGCGGCAGAAGCAGCAAGCTGCCACAGGAACCTCATGAGCAGTTCTTGAACAAATTTCTCTCAATGGCAGTGTTACCACAAGTTGAGCTCAACAATGCTATGTAAGGGGAACCAATACATGTGTGTCTTTAGCAAAGAATAGGGAGGTGGAGCAAACCAAACCAATGCTCAGTGCTCCTCTCCCACTGTCTGTGGAATTATATTTATATTCCTTCATCAAGGGTCCGTTCACATGTTTGCTATATGCAAACATCCTTTCACCTGTTTCTGCTTCAAGAAAACAGTCTTGCAGGGCAGTGGTGGCACATGCCTTTAATCGCAGCACTTGAGAGGCAGGGGCAGGTGGATTTCTGAGTTCAAGGCCAGCCTGGTCTACAGAGTGAGTTTCAGGACAGCCAGGGCTACACAGAGAAACTCTGTCTCAAAAAAAAAAAAAAAAAAAAAAAAAAAAAAAAAAAGAAAAGAAAAGAAAAGAAAAGAAAAGAAAGAAAGTAGCAGAAGATGGCCTAGTCGGCCATCATTGGGAAGAGAGGCCCCTTGGTCTTGCAAACTTTATGCCTCAGTACAAGGAAACACCAGGGCCAAGAAGTGGGAGTGGGTGGGGAGGGGAGCAGGGTGTGGGGAGGGTATAGGGGACTTTCGGGATAGCATTTAAAATGTAAATGAAGAAAATACCTAATAAAAATTGGAAAAGAAAGAAAGAAAAGAAGAAAAGAAGAAAAGAAGAGAAAAGAAAAGTCTTTAACCTGTTTGCTTTAGCAAGACATCCTTTCATCTGTGTGCCTCAGATGTACAACATTTGACATAAATTACTTTCCAAAGAACTAGAAATTTCCACTTCAGTAGATAGATGGATAGGTGGGTGAGTGGATGAGTAGTTAGATGGAAGGGTATATGGATGGGTTGACGGGGTGGAATAGATGGGTGGGTGGATGTGTAGATAAATGAGAAGATAGGTGGTTGGATAGGTGCATGGTTGAGTGTATGAGTTGGTGGGTTGATGGATGGGTGGATAGGTAGATAGATAAATATATGGGCAGGTCAATGGATAAATGGATACATGTGATGATATATGGATGGATGAGTGGGTTAGTGGTTGGGTGAACGGATGTCCAAATGTATTATGTATGTATGTATGTATGTATGTATGTATGTATGTATAGATGGATGGATGGATGGATGGATGTTTGCATGGGTGGGTGGATGGTGGTTGAGTGGGCGGGTTAATGGTTGTGTTGGCGGATGTATAGTTAGTTCAATGAGTAGGTAGATGGATGGATGGATGGACAGATGGATGGAGGTGGATTAGTGGGTGGGTGAATGGCTAGATAGATGGATGGATATAAATGGGTTGGCGCATAGGTGGATTGATGGATGGGTAGATGGATGGGTGAATAGGTGGGTGGATGGATTGGTGAATAATTGGCTGGATGGGTGGGTAGATGGATGGGTAGGAAGACAGATGGAAGAGTGGATGGGTAAATTGACAGATGTATGCCAGGGCCATCCCAGTGATGGCCAGGTGTCTCAGAGGAGAAAAGGAGTCAAAGAGTGGTGAATCAGGTGCGATGGTTGGGAGAACCTTGCATCCTGACTGACTGGCAGTCAGAGTGCTTCTGTGTTTATACAGAACTCAGGAGACATATTACTCGTGGCCATAAGTTTAGTCATCATTCATAAACTGTGACAGAACAGAATTATCTTTTACTTATTTTCCCCCATTAACCCCACAACCAACTTAAGAATCTTGTAGTTTCAAGGGTGTTAGAATGGGAATCTCCCTGGGCAGGTTATCATGCCCCAATGCCCCAAGCAGTGTATTATCAACTCTTAAGGGATGGATGGGTGTGTGTGTGTGGTGTAGACTGAGCATTAACTGTCATTAGGCCAAAGCTGCTGCAGTTATTTTCCAATTTCTATAGCTGTACAATGTTTATATCTTTGTAGAATTTATATGTCTAATGTTGATATTCTTTTGTTCCTTGGTCATATAATACCACAGTGGCCCCATATGAGCTAAATATTCTAAGAAAGGGAGGTCTTAATACTTCATTCTTTTATCATTTTTTCAGACCATCTTTGTCCATCAGTATAAGTCCCTGTGTAGGGCAGAGATAACACCAGCCAATCTAAGATACTGCTGTATCTTTTCCTGAGCTTCATAAGACATGCAGCCCGTGATCTTATATGCCACACAATGATCTGAGCGTATAGTAAGAAAAGGCTTTTAACCCGATCTCCTGCCGACTTCTCTAGCCCACCTAATTTTGTTTACCTTGTAAAGTTGACTTTGTTCTGATTATCTTGTTCCTGAATAAGCACAGGGACAGATGTTCCATGAGTGTCACATTTGCTCTGCTCTGCTGGATCTTTGTCAAGCAGCTGTGTTGGCTTTATGACTTTTTCTGTTCTCTTTAGATGTGTCTGTGCCACGTGTGTAAATGGATGGGAAAATGGATGGATGGAAGTGTCACAGACCAGCTCTGACACCAAAGGGTAGACTGAGGCAGGCAGCAAAGTGTGGTGCTGACAACCAGGATCGGTGCTGATAGCAACTGACAAGGGCTGCTGCTAATGGCAGCCAGTGGTTAGAGAGGAGAAAAAGGAGGAAAGTCAAACACACACACACACACACACACACACACAGAGACAGAATGGTTGAAGCAAAAACAAGCTCCAACAACTTCACACATACAAATACATAGATACATACATACAGACATATACATATTCATACATAGAATGGATGAAGCAAAACTCCAGCAGGCAGGCTCCAAGGATTTCACACATGTACATACATACATATTTACACGCATACATACATACATACATATATACATACACACATACATATATACATATATACATACATATTTACATACAATTGGTGGGTGGAGCAAGCTTCAACACACATCCAGACAAGTTTTACATATATACATACCTACATACATATTTGATGGATGGAACAAAGTTCCAACAAATATACATATATAAACATATACTTGGAGAATGAGAGGAACAGTGCCATTCTAATCTGTGTTCTAACACAGTCTTACACAAACTTTGCACATATACATAATACTCATAGCTGATGGATGGAAGAAACAATGTTCCAACCCCATACTTTGGGTTTTTTTTCTTTTATAGTTATATATCCCAGCAAAATCTTTAAAGCAGTATAAAATTACAATGTAATTACATTTTAGTTTTCTTCTAGTGAATGACTATGAAAAAACAATATGTTTTCCAGTGCCTTTACAAGAAATGACATTACGTAGAACAGGTTAAGAGAACAATTTTTTGCCAAGAACCTATGTACATCCATAACTAAGCAACTTGTTAGAGATTAACAAAGTATAAGCAAGCAACGGAGTTTTTTTCAGCCAGTTTCTCTTACTGTAAGGCAGCAATTTGTGGTTACAAAGAAAGGAGTACTTATTTTACTATTTATCTTTAAAAGTAATCATATAAGAATCTTAAAAGAAGGCCAGACTGGTCTACAGAGTGAGTTCCAGGACAGCCAGAGCTACACAGAGAAACCCTGTCTCCAAAAACAAACAAACAAACAAACAAAAAAAGAATCACAAATCTAAACTTTTATATAAAGTCAATCTAACTACCCTAAATCCTCATCTACCTTACGTTAAATGCACATCTAACCATTTGCAACTCTTTTTGGGTTTGTTGTTGTTGTTGTTGTTGTTGTTGTTTTGAGACAGGGTTTCTCTGTATAGCCCTGGCTGTCCTGGAACTCACTTTGTAGACCAGGCTGGCCTCGAACCCAGAAATCCGACTGCCTCTGCCTCCCGAGTGTTGGGATTAAAGGTGTGCACCACCCCCGCCCGGCTTGCAACTCTTTTTTATTAGATATTTTCTTTATTTACATTTCAAATGTTATCCCCTTTCCTGGTTTCCCCTCTGAAAATCCCCTATCCCCTTCCTCCTACCCCTGTTCACCAACCCACCCACTCCTGCTTCCTGGCCCTGGCATTCCCCTACACTGGGGCATAGAACCTTCATAGGACCAAGGGCCTCTCCTCCCATTGATGATGGACTAGGCCATCCTCTGCTACATATGCAGCTAGAGCCATGAGTCCCACCATGTGTTTTCTTTGGTTGGTGGTTTAGTCCCTGGGAGATCTGAAGGTACTGGTTAGTTCATATTATTGTTCCTCCTATGGGGCTACAAACCCCTTCAGTTCCTTGGGTACTTTCTAGCTCCTTCATTGGGGACCCTGTGCTCAGTCCAATGGATGGCTGTGAACATCCACTTCTGTATTTGTCAGGCACTGGCAGAGCCTCTCAGGAGACAGCTATATCAGGCTCCTGTCAGCAAACACTTGGCATCTACAATAGTGTCTGGGTTTGGTGATTGTATATGGGATGGATCCCCAGGTGGGGCAGTCTCTGGATGGTCATTCTTTCAGTCTCTGTTCCACATTTTGTCTCCGTAGCTCCTTCCATGGATGTTTTGTCCCTCCTTCTAAGAAGGATCGAAGTATCCACACTTTGGTCTTCCTTATTCTTGAGTTTCATGTGGTTTATGAATTGTATCTTGGGTATTCTGAGCTTCTGGGCTAATATCCACTTATCAGTCAATGCATATCATGTGTGTTCTTTTGTGATGGGGTTACCTCACTCAAGATGATATCCTCCAGATCCATCCATTTGCCTGAGAATTTCATAAATTCATTGTTTTTAATAGCTGAGTAGTACTCCATTGTATAAATGTACCACATTTTCTGTATCCATTCCCCTGTTGAGGTACATCTGGGTTCTTTCCAGCTTCTGGCTAATATAAATAAAGCTGCTGTGAACACAGTGGAGCATGTGTCCTTATTACATGTTGGAGCATCTTATGGGTATATGCCCAGGAGAGGAATTGCTGGATCCTCATGTAGTAGTACTATGTCCAATTTTCTGAGGAACCGCCAAACTGATTTCCAGAGTGGTTGTACCAGCTTGCAATCCCACCAGCAATGGAGGTGTGTTCCTCTTTCTCCACATCCTTGCCAGCATCTGATGTCATCTGAGTTTTTGATCTTAGCCATTCTGACTGGTGTGAGATGTTATTATTTGCATTTCCCTGATGATTAAGGATGTTGAACTTTTTTTAGGGTACTTCTCAGCCATTCAGTATTCCTCAGTTGAGAATTCTTTGTTTAGTTCTGTACCCCATTTTAATAGGTTTATTTGGTTCTCTTGAGTCTAACTTCTTGAGTTCTTTGTATATATTGGTATTAGCCCTCTATCAGATTTAGGATTGGCAAAGATCTTTCCCCAATCTGTTGGCTGCCTTTTTGTTTTATTGACAGTGTCCTTTGCCTTACAGAAGCTTTGCAATTTTATGAGGCCCCATGCGACGATTCTTGATCTTACAGCACAAGCCGTTGGTGTTCTGTTCAGGAGTTTGTACCCTGTGCCTATATGTTTGAGGCTTTCCTACTTTCTTCTCTCTAAGTTTCAGGGTATCTGGTTTTATGTGGAGTTCCTTGATCCACTTGAACTTGAACTTTGTACAAGGAGATAAGAATGGATCAATTTGCCAGGCGTGGTGGCACACGCCTCTGTCCCAGCACTCGGGAGGCAGAGGCAGGCAGATTTCTGAGTTCGAGGCCACCCTGGTCTACAAAGTGAGTTCCAGGACATCCAGGGCTATACAGAGAAACCCTGTCTCGAAAAACCAAAAAAAAAAAAAAAAAAAAAAAAGAATGGATCGATTTGCATTCTTCTACATGCTAGTTGAGCCTGCACCAATGTGTGGGTTCATTTCTGGGTCTTCAATTTTATTCCATTGATCTACCTGTCTGTCATTGTACCAGTACCATGCAGTTTTTATCACAATTGCTCTGTAGTACAGCTTGAGGTCAGGCATGGTGATTCCACCAGAGGTTCTTTTATTGTTGAGAATAGTTTTTGCTATCCTGGGTTTTTTGTTATTCCAGATGAATTTGCAAATTGCCCTATCTAACTCAGTGAAGAATTGAGTTGGAATTTTGATGGGGATTGCATTGAATCTGTAGATTGCTTTCGGTAGGATGGCCATTTTTACTATATTAATCCTGCCAATCCATGAGCATGGGAGATCTTTCCACCTTTTGAGATCTTTGATTTCTTTCTTCAGAGACTTGAAGTTCTTATCATACAGATCTTTCACTTGCTTCGTTAGAGTCACACCGAGGTAATTTTTATTATTTGTGACTATTGTGAAGGGTATTGTTTCCCTAATTTCTTTCTCAGCCTGTTTATCCTTTGTGTAGAGAAAGGCCACTGATTTGTTTCAGTTAATTTTTTATCCAGCTACTTTGCTGAAGTTGTTTATCAGGTTTAAGAGTTCTCTGGTGGAATTTTACGATCACTTATATATACTATCATATCATCTGAAAATAGTGATATTTTTACTTCTTCCTTTCCAATTTGTATCCCTTTGATCTTCTTTTGTTGTCTAATTGCTCTCGCTAGAACTTCAAGTACTATATTAATTAGGTAAGGAGAGAATGGGCAACCTTGTTTAGTCTCTGATTTTAGTGGGATTGCTTCAAGTTTCTCTCCATTTAGTTTAGTGTTGGCTACTGGTTTGCTGTATATTGCTTTTACTATGTTTAGGTATGGGCCTTGAATTTCTGATCTTTCCAAGACTTTTATCATGAAGGGGTATTAGATTTTGTCAAATACTTTCTCAACATGAGAAAGCATCTCTAATGAGATGATCATATGGTTTTTTTTCTTTGAGTTTGTTTATATAGTAGATTACGTTGATGAATTTTCATATACTGAACCATCCCTGTATCCCTGGGATGAAGTCTACTTGATCATGATGGATGATCGTTTTGATGTGTTCTTGTTTTCAGTTTGTGAGGATTTTATTGAGCATTTTTACATCGATATTCATAAGGGAAATTGGTCTGAAGTTCTCTTTCTTTGTTGGGTCTGTGTGTGGTGTAGGTATCAGAGTAATTGTGGCTTAATAGAATGAATTGGGTAGAGTACCTTATGTCTCTATTTTGTGGAATAATTTGAAGACTATTGGTATTAGGTCTTCTTTGAAGGTCTGATATAACTCTGCACGAAACTCATCTGGTCCTGGGCTTGTTGTTGTTTGTTGTTGTTATTGTTGTTGTTGTTGTTGTGAGACTATTAATGACAGTTTCTATTTCTATAGGGGAGGCAGGAGGATCTCCATGAGTTCCAGGCCAGCCTGGGTTACATGATGAGCACTTGTCTCAAGAAAACAGAGAACAATAACCCAGCAAAACCAGGACCTTCTCTCTAACCAGACCATGTCAGGTCTTGTCTAGGGTAATTATTGAATGAATCATTAATCCAGCAGCAATGCCTGAAAGAAATCAACCATTATTATTGTGAGTGCCAGAGATACTACCCAATGAGTAAAGTCCTGCTAGAGTTTTCCTACAATTCTTAGATTAAGAGGGAAGTGAGAGCAGCAAGCAAAGCGGAACTCCACAACAGCATGAAGTCCTCAGGACACTTAGTCCTCAGGGTCATGCCTCAGCTGAGGTGTACCCATGTAGCTGTGCTGACTGGTGGGCTGCATTCCATCAATTCTAAAAACATTTGTTGTTCCTCCTACATGGCCCTCAGCATGGAAGAATGGGAAAATGGGTGGGTGGATGGATGGATGTATTGGTGGATTAGTGGCTCAATGGGCATTTGGAAGGGTGGATGCATGAGTGAATGGGTGAATGTATGTATGTATGTATGGATAGATAGAAGGGCAGGTTGATGAATGGATGGTTGAATGGAAGGGCATATGAGTAGATAATGTTTGCATGAATGAATGGATGGATGAGTAAATGAGTGGATAGTAGAAAGGATGGACAGATGGATAGACTGTAAGATAGATGGGTAGATGGAAGAATGAATTTACAAATATATGATAGGTGGCTGGATAAAGTGTAGATGGGTGTATAAATGGGTATATGGATGGTTGGATGAGCAGGTAGGATGATAGATGGGTGGATGAGTGTATATATGGATGGATGGATGGATGGATGGATGGATGGACATGTAGATGGATGGGTGCATGAATGGATGGGTGGATGAATGGATAGGAGGATGGATAGGTACCTGGATATGGAAAGATGGGGGATGGATGGAAGCATGAATAAATGGATGAAATGAATGCATGCATATATTAATAGATGAATGGATGGGTTGATGAATGGATTAAAGGGAAGAATGAATAGCTGGATGAATGGTTGGTAGTGTAGAGATATATAGATATAGATGGTGGATGGATATATGGATGGGTGGATGAGTGGATGGATAGATGCCTAGATGTGTGGATGAATGTATAGATGGATGGATGGATGGACATGTAGATAGATGGGTGTATGGATGGATGAATGATTGTGTGGGAGGTTAGATGAGTGGGTGGTTAGATGGGTGAGTGGATAGATAGGTGGATAAATGGAAAGCTCTATGGCTAGCTGACTGGGAAGGTTAGTGGTTAGTTAGCTGTTTGGATTGAAGGTCAGATAGGTGGATGGATGAATGAAAGATGCTGGGATGAGTGATGAGGAGTTGAATGAATGGGTAGTTGGAATGGGTGAGTGATTATATAAAGGAATAGGTGATTTAATGGGATGTTCAGTGGTTTGTTGGTTTGATGAATGAGTGGATGGATGGATGTACAGGTAATCTGGATGGGTGGGTATATGGGTGGATGAAAGAAAGGGTGAATGAATGGATGGACAAATGGATTTTTTTTTACAAAACCCACTTTTAATAAGGGTACTTAAATGCTTTAACATCTCTTCTAGCCCAGTACCCACCAGAGGTAGTGGAAAGGAAATGTTAATAGGAAAAGGAGGATGTGGTCCTGTTTAGAAAAAAATCTTTGGAGCAAGCCCAATCTGTGTTGTTAGGATATCAACAGTTCAGTTCACACGAATCAGCAATGACAGCTTCATCCACTTGCAAACACCATTCATGAATCAGCAATAGCAGTTCATTCCAGAAAAAAACAAAACAAAACAAAACAAAACTCCAATTGCCAATCAGCTCAAGTCCAAGAGTGGCAAGGAGAACCAATACCATACAGTGTTGTTTACTGTATATTGGGTTATATATATTTATATCCTTTCCAAACATCATGTGTTCTCTCAAGTGTCCACTCTAGTGAAACATCACATACTATTTTTCCAGGCTGCTTCCAGAAAAGCACCATGTGTCTGTTCTCAGCAAAACATCCTCCCACATGTCTGCTTCAGCAAAAACATCCTCTCATAAGAGAGTTTCCAGAAACTATCACATGACACAACAGAGTCTCCAAAGAAACCAGAAAATTATACTTCATGGATTGATGGATGGATGGGTGGATTGATGCAAGGGTGGATGAATGGAGAGATGGATGGGTGGGTGGGTGAATGGAAGAATGGGTAGTTCAGTGGTTAAATGAATGGTTGGGTGATTGGTGGATAAATAAATAGGTGGTTGAATGGATAAGTGGTTATATAAGTGGATGTTTAGATGGGTGGGTGAGTGGATATATGGAGAAGTGGTTGTCTTGGTGTGAGGCTCAGTGGGTAGCTTGTTTGATGAATAGGGACTAGATAAGTGTGTGGATGGGTGGATGGAAGGGTGTGTGGGTGCATGAATGGATGAATGGGTGGATAGGTGGATGAGTGAATGGGTGGATGAAGGGTCAATGTGTAGATGGATGGTATATGCATGAGTGTATGGATGCATGGATGTGTAGATATATGGATGGAAGAATAGGTGGATAGGTGATTTAATAGATTGGTGGATTGTTGGCTGGGTAGGTGGTGTTAGATGGAGAGTGAATGCATGAGTGGATTGTTGTGTAGTTTGATGGATGGAAACACATGTGGATGGATTGGTGGATGGGTGGCTCAATGTGCAGCTCGATGGGTGAATTAAAGGATAGTGGGTAGATGTAAGTATTTATATATGGATAGAAACATGAGTAGATGAATAGATAGATAGGCACACGGTTAGATGGATGGAATAATGGATGGGTGGATGGATGGATAGATGTGTGAGTGGATAGTTGCATGGATGGATTGATGCATGAGTCAATGGAAGAATGAATGATGGAATGGGAAGATGGGTGGATGGAAAGATGGATGGGTAGATGGTCACATGGATGGATTGATGGACGAGTGAGTCAATGGAAGAATAAGTGGAGAAATGGGTGGATTTATGAAAAGATGTATAGGTACATGAATGGATGGATGGATGGATGGATGGATGGATGGGTGGGTAGATGAGTGGTTGGATGAGTAAGTGTGTGTCTGGGTGGGTGGAGAGATAGGTGGGTGAATGGAAGAATGAATGGATACATGTAGATGGGAGCTGGATATAGTGTTAATGGATGTGTGTATGTATTGATGGATATATAATGGGTGGATTTGTGGATGGGTGAGTGAATTTGTGTGTGGATGGATGGATAGATTGCCAGATGAATAAATGGGTAGGTGGGTAGATGGACAGTTAGATGGATGGGTATATGGAGCATGGATGGATAGATGGATGAATAGGTGGATGGATGAGTCGATAAAAGAATGAATGGGGAAATGGATGGATGAATATATGTGTGTGATGGGTGGGTGGATAAACAGAAGTGTAGATGGGTGTGTGGATGGGTAAATGGGTTGGTGAATGAGTGAGTGCTTGGGTACATGGATGAATAAAGGAGTATGTGGGTGGTTAGATGAGTATGTGGGTGGATGGATGAGTGGATAGATGAGTGAATAAATGGGTGGATAAGAGTGAATGGAAGGGTGAATGGATGGGTAGATAAGTAGATTTATGGCTGGATGGATACGTAGACTAGTGGATGAAAGTATGAGTGGGTTGATGCAAGGGTGGATGGATGGATGGATGGATAAATGGATGGTAGATGGTGAATGAATGAATGAATGAATGGTAGATGGATGGTTAGATGAGTGGGTGAGTATTTGGATAAATGGATGTTTACATGGGTGGGTGAGTGAATGTATAGAAGTATGGGAAGTTCAGTAGTTGGTTTGTTTGATGAGTGGGTGGATGGATAGTGGAATGGGTGGTTGGATGAGTGTGGATGGGTGGATAGAAGGGTATATTTGTATGTGTGTGTATATATGTAATATATGGGTGGGTGGGTGGTTGAGTGGATGGATGGATGGTTGTGTGGGTTCATGCAAAAGTGGATGGATAGATAGATAGATGGATGGGTGAATGAATGGGTAGTAAATGGACAGTTGAATGAATGGGAGAGATGTTGGGTGAGTGGTGGATAGATGGGTAAATGGATGAATAGATGTGTAGGTGCATGGGTGGGTGGGTAGATGAATGAGTGTGTGGTAAATGAGTGAATAAATGGATGGAAGAATGGGTGGATGGATGACTCATTGGGAGGCTAGATGAGCGGATGGATAGATGAATGGATGGACAGATGCATGAATAGATGAGTGAATGAATATATGTGTGGGTGGATGGTTGGATGGATGTATGGATGAATTGATGAATGTATATGGGTGGATGGATGGATGGATGGATAGATGGATTGATGGATGGATAAATGGGTGGGTGGTAGAGTCAATGAATGGGTGCATGGATAGATAAATGACTGTATGGGTGGTTAGATGAATGAGTGGATAGATGGGTGGATAAATGAATGGATGAATAGGTGGATGGATGGGTGGGTTGATGCAAGGGTAAATGGGTGATATGGATGAATAGATAGTTGGATAATGGTTGGGATGATGGATGGGTGGAATAGATGTGTAGATGGATAGATGTATGGAAGTAGGATGGATGGATTGGTGGATTGGTGGGTGAGTGAATGGAAGGGTGAATGGGCAGATAGATGGGTACATGGATGTGTAGGTGGATGAATGTGTACATGGATAGAAGTAAGAAAAAGCATATGGAAGGTTGGATGGGTAGAGGTATGGATGTATGGAATGATAGGGTAGGTGATGGGTAGGTTGAAGGGTGGGTGCATAGATGGATGGGTTCATAAGTAAATGTATGTATAGAAGTATGGGTGAATGGACAGCCGGATGGATGGATAGATGAAAGGCTAGAAGGGTGGATTGGTAGCTAGATAGAAGTGAAAGGATGAATGGATATAGGGTAGGTGGATGGGTAGGTGGAGGGGTGTAGAAATGAATGGATGGATGGGTACATGGAAAAATGAGTGCACAGATGGATAGTGATGGATTGAATAGTGTGTGAGTGTTTGAATGAATGGGTGGGTAGGTGGGTGGTTGAATAGTGGAATGGCTGGATTGGTAGGTGGTTGGATAGTTAGGTGGATGAGTGGATGGGTGGTTGAATTGGTTAGTAGGTGAATGAATGGGTGGATGGATAGGTATCAAATGTATGAATGGAGTTTGGTTCTTTCTTGGCTGACATTCTGTCTTTAGAGTAAATTCGGTGCAATCCTAAGTAACTCTCCCCAAATCTCCTTGTTCCTGTGTGTGCTGCTCTGAGTACCACCATGGTTTAAAATGTCTAAGTGGTCTCCAAGAGTGGAGAGTAAATGGGAGTCGTTGACAGAAGTGATCCAGATTTTAAAAACGTTGACAAGCTTTCATTCAACAAAACTATGTCACAGAACTGTAATATCCAGCCTACTGAGGTGAAATGGGCCCTTTCTGTTGGCAGAGTCCCAGCATGGGGCTGACTGGTTTAGGGTTACCTCCCAGGACAGTCTAAAGCCCAGGACACTCCACAGAGAACCCATGAGGACTGATTTCCCCTATACTCAGTGAAAGTCCTGTAAGCAGCAATTTCTGAAATACTCGAGTAACCCTTGGCAACTGAAGCCCATTTTGCTCATCTTTCAGCTACAGAAAACCTAGGCCCAAAGACACCTCAGCATAACCTTGTGGCCCCAAAGCACAATCCTCCTCCTGGGCCCTCCACATGCACAGATGAAGTGGAGTTCCTGGGGTCCCCACAATTCCCAGGTCACTGAGCGCCAGAGCCGAGGAGGCCCTGGAGTCTGGGAAGCCTTCCTTGGGTGGAGTGGGTGGGGGTTGCAGGGCACTGGAAGATTCTTAGTGATCTGAGCCATTGGATGGAGCTTCTATTCAAACCTCCGAATTCCACCTTCCACAGTCCGCATTCTTTAAGGGAAAAGAAAAAAAAAATCCCTTACTGCCCAAAAGGGTTCGTCTTTTCTTGTTCTATTGAGCCTTCATCTAATCGCTTCCTCCTCTAGCTGCTGGGAAGAGCGAGGTAGAGAATAAATAAATACAGAGGGGAAAAAAAGGCTGCTGAAGGCGCGTTGCTGGGCGAGGGATTTCGCCTGCCAAGTTGAGATATGGACAAAGAGGAACAGCAGGCTGCACTGGGCCGGGCACGCAGGCCGATGGCTGCATTGAGATATCCAGAAAAACAAATTTATTGGGCTTTTGCGCATCCCCAACTGGCAGATGCTCGTTAACCCGAGCCAAGGAGATTCGCCTGGCCCTGTGGTGCCAGGAGCGTGGGAAGAGAAGCCCAATGGGGCTCTGTGTGACCTTCAGAAGTTGCCTGCGGTCTCTGTGCCTTGTTGCTTAGTAGACAAAGGTTCTTTTTTTTGTAGGATTCTGGGTTGGGCTTGGATAGTACGTGGGAGATGAGCCCCTTGTCCTGTCACAGGGCTGGGGGAAGGGACAGGGCCCACACAGAAAACCAAAGTCATTAAATCCCAGAGGAGGAGGGTCCCGGGGCATGGGCACACACGGAAAGTAAACCTTCAGTTGCTGGCTGGCTTGAGAGTATTTAACTTGTAGAAGTTTGTAGACCTCAATACCCACAAATGGAGGCAATTAACCCATCGGTAACAACGGGTTTATTTTGAAATATTAACTCAAAGTGCTCCAGAGGTGAGACTCATCCAACCAGCAATAGGCATACATTAGGCACCTACTGTGTGCTAAGCACTATTTTAGACCCTGTGCCCAACATACACTTGAATAACTAAACAAGGGAATTTCAGCCAGCAAGCGATTGGAACCAAATAATAAGATGTCTCTTCTATGCTCCAACATGCCAGGAAGATGTCAGGAAGCAGTGGGAGGCTTTTAATGCCAGGGGAGGGGAGGAGAGTGGGTGGGTGGGTAGATGATGGCTGAATAGGGAGTTCAACGCTGGGATTGGTCAGCCAAAGAGAAGTGCAGGAAGAGGCACAGCCATACAAAGGCCCCGGGGCAGGGGACACAGGCACACACAGATCATGGGGTAGGATGGAGGTAGCATATTGGAGCATAGAGGAGATCCTTGTAGCTGAACCTGACAGAGGGTGTGAGAGAGAGAGAGAGGCTAGAACAGGGTGGATAGGGCTGGGAGAGCAGAGTCCTGTGAGCTGCATTGGCAACTTGGCTTGGTCCTGGAGGAGCATCTGTGGACTCCCAACAGTCTCCTTCCACCTGTTTGGACTGGGACTTGGAATCAGGAAGAGGAAATAAGCATCCCCTCACTTATAACACAGTCATCTTTGTTGTTTGTTCTGTTTTTTGTTTGGATTTGGGTTTGTTTTTTATTATTATTATTATTATTGTTTTTGAGACGGGGGGTCTCATTATGTAGCCGTGGCTGTCCTGGAACTCACTCTGTAGACCAGGCTGGCCTCAAACTCACAGAGATCCACCTTCCTCTGCCTCCCAAGTGCTGGGATTAAAGGTGTGTATCACCAAAGCCAGGCAATCTTTGAATCATTGAGAATATCTGTTATTCACTAAAAAAAAAAAAAAAACAACACCACCCTGATGCCATTTTGAAATCATTCTAAATTAAACTCCATTCTAGACTGGGCCACAGCCTTGGCTTTGAACTTGACCTGAACCTCAAACTCTAAAGCATCTCAATGCTGCTGAGCCCAGACTGAGTCTTTAGTACCAATAGGACCATGCCTGGGGACGGAGCACTGACCTTGGGTGTGACCCCTGATCCATCTAAGCCTCAGTTCTGCCACCTGTAAACTTTGAGGTATCCCGAATGTCACCCAGGGACACTGAGGGCAGGGCTCTCCCTCACCTTCTTCCCCAGAACCAGAGCTTGTGGGGGCTCTGGCATTTCTTGTGCCTTGAATGTTGGAGCCTAAAGCCCTGCCAGGCACAGCCTCTCATGCCCAGCAGGGGCCGCATTAAGCGCTCAAAACCCATTCTGGGAAATTAGACCGGAGGCCTCTTCCACAATCATGGGTCATTCTTGTCTGTGCCTCCCCAGCATTCCTGCCGAGATGATAGCCCAGCAGCGGGTCTGGGGGTGGTGATTGGGGGATTCCAGCTGGACGGCCGGCACAGGACAAAGGCTGCCTTTGAGTAACTGCAGATTTCAAGAGTTTCTGGACCCTGGCAGACTATGTCACTCTCAAAGAGTCCAATCTCCAGAGATGGGGACACCAAGGGAGGGGGGGAGCCACCTCTACCAGCTTTGTGGCCCCTCAGATTTGTGGGCTTGTTCAGTGGTCATCACCTTGAGTGGCTGAAAGACGAGATGGGGCCAGGTCTACATTGATTTTAGAGCTGGAGCAGACTGCAGGTCCATGGTGATCCAGCGTGGTCAACCGTCCACAGAAAATCAGGATTCGCATTCGCTTCTGAGAGAGCAGCCTCTCCTTCCCACCCCAAGGTCTGTGTTTTGCCAATGAAACAAGGGACTGAGACTCGGTGGGCAGAACTGGAATTCAAGACCATTCCTGGCTATACAGTGCGTTTGAGGCCAGCCTAGGCTACAAGAGACCCTATCTCCAAACTACAAATAAATCACATCCTCTTCCAGGTTCCTCCATATTCCTGACTAGTTTGTCTCCCTCCTTTACAGTGGTAGGAATAGGCTCAGAGAGGGAGAGCTTCCCGAATCACCACAGGCCAGTGGTGCAGCTACAGCAGCAAACCTCCCACGTGGCCCTGGGAGGCTCCCTGGTGGCATTGTGAAGGCTGAGGGGTCAATCCTTGCAGCATTGAATTGGGGTTGGCATATGGGTCTAAATGAAAGTGTCACAACACGGGGCTCTCCGACATCCTCTCTAGCCTATCTCAGGTCGACACTCCTGAGTCAGTGGAAGTCATGTTGGAAGATCATTCAAGCCATATCACCCAGAGAGAGCTGTCAAAGGCCTCAAAAGACACTCAGATATCTCACAGACTGGGGGTGCAATGCCTTCCTTCTCTTACCAGTAGAGATGCCCAGTTGCCTCATAGAGTGAGATTTTGATACCACTTCTTACCTCTAGGAGATGTCTAAGACTGCATTTCATAAACCCATGCCCCTTCCTGTGGTTCCATGGATGTCTGGGGTGTTGGCTCCTCCAGCCCCAAACCAATCTCCAGGTCACTGGGTTCCAGGCTCACACCTTGACATGGGACAACAATGGAAGATTCCTGGCAAGACTCACCCAGCTAATCCAGTACCAGGCTCTCTCTTGACCTATAAAACCTCACAGGGCGGGATATATATATGTATACACATACATATATGAATGAAAAGATAATTCACATAACCATAGCAACTGGAAGGAACCAGGAATTGGAAATTGGATCAGGAATTGAAGGTAAATCTGCCCTACATAGGAAGAACCTGTCTTCAGCTAGGAGCTTGCCGAGTTCTGGGAATTTGGGTCCCAGCACCTTCGGGACAGCTCACTGCCCTCTGTAGCTAAGAGGATCCAATGCATTCCTCTGACCTTCCTAGGAACTGCAGTCCTGTGAAAACACATACCAACACAGAACCTAAAATAAAAAAAAAATAAATAAAGTTTTAAAGATTTAAAAACTAGGCAGGAAAAAAAAGTCAGGTGCCAGATTGCCTTTCTTGTCACACGTACAGAGGGTCTCCATCAGACCGGTCTCTGTGGGGTGTCCCAGCCCCTGTGGGAGGCTGGGTAATAGTCCTGTGCCCATTCAATCGACCACAGTTTCTACCCACAGTCGGAATAGCCCAAGGCCTCCCAGCAGATGTTTGAAGACTCAGTTTCCCTGCCTTCATTAGCCCTGTCCGCACACAGTGCGGACCCAGGTGGGGACACCCAGACAGGGAGTCCCTGCCTAGAATCCCTCGTTGAGTGCCCACCCCCACTGGACCCAGGCAGACCAGGGAAATGAGATTAACTTCAGGCAGGGTCTCAGCCGCCTGAAGGACGGCATATTGATCTCCATGGTTCGAAAAAATTAAATGATATTGCGTTTTGTTATTTAAAATGCTGTCCAAGCAATTCCATAATGGAAAGAGTTGGCTCAGGGCCAGGAAGTGCCCGTATGGAAGATCACGGATGGGCCCTGTCGTGATGGAGGGCTTCAGAAAGTGGCTGCTATCTATTAAACCCAATAACAACAACGTTTAGTGTATGACCAGCTCACCCAGGGCTCACTGAAGTGAAACTCAGAACGGGTCTATTTGAGCCCGCTAGGACTGGCTGCCATGGTGGCAAAGTAGGGCTGGGACAGAGTGGGCAGGATGGGTGGTATCCTGTGTCAGCATGGAAGGCGTGGTGTGACAAGCCTTGCCACAAGAGGTCAGGGACCAAGGGACAGCTCGACAGCTCAGACATTCTAGGGTGCTCTGTGGAACCCATGGCTGTACCAGAAAAGGCCCCCAAAGCCCAGAACTGTGTATGTAAATGATATTCTGAAACTTCCACCCTTCTGGAACACTACAGAGGGGCTGGGCGAGGTCAGAGGTGGAGCCCCGCCCGGAATACACACACACACACACACACACACACACACACACACACACACTGCCCCGTGAGGGACTTGGGGTGTGGTCAGGGGTGGAGCCTCCACCTAGAATCCCCTTGCAAGGGGCTGGGGTGGAATCAGGAGTGGAAACCAGAGTAGACTACCTCAGAGAGAGGCTAGGGGTGTGGTCAGGGGTGGAGCCCCACCTAGAATCCTCCTATGAGGGGCTGAGGACGTGGTCAGGGGTGGAGCCCTTGTCTAGAATTCCCCCAGTAAGGGGCTGCTGGGGTGTGGTTAGGGAATGGAGTCCCGTGTAGAATCCCCCAATGAGGGACTGGGTGTGTGGTCTTGCCTTCATTGAGAAGGCCCTGGGTTCCATGCCCTGAAATTCACACTCATACAAAGGTTTAAACTAGACCAAAGCAGGAGGTTGGCACCTTCCAAAGCCATGAAGATCACAGTTTGCTTTCAGAGATCAACAGGTACAATTTTTTTTCCTCAGTGATGATAAGCAGACATTGGCTCAAAAGCCTACATCTGTGCCCTTATCCCCAGTTCTAACTCTTCATTGCTATGTTGCTGTGTGACTAGAAAAACACCTTTCCCTCTTTGGGACTCACCTCCTGCACAGAGAAAAAGGTACAATCGCAGGGTATGTATACAAGGTGCCCAGGATAGGGAAGTGAGTTGTGGGTAACCAAAGTGGGTCCACATTAGGTAGTTGGGAGGGTTACTTACAGCTCCCCAAAAGCAAGAGAGAGAGAGAGAGATGAAAAATCAGGGACTGAAAGTGAAAGGGGGCCTGGATCCCCAACTGTACAACTCTGTGGAGCTGGGGTGGCTCTGGAAGTAGGGTGCAACACTTACACAGTGCACAATCCCAGCCACTGGCTGTGGGCGTACATGGCAGCCCTGCTGAGCCATCTTAAGTATGGTTAAAGCCAAAATAATTTTTCCTGCTTCCAGCCAAGGTCAGAGAGGGTGGAGTGGAGGGAAAAATGTAACCAGTCCTTTCCAGAAATATGCCTAATAAGAAGACACTGTGTTATGATGGGGTCTGGGGGTGGGGGGAGAGTGCACACCTGAGTGTCCTTGGAGTCTCTGAGCTGGAGCAGCAGTGCAGGGGTTTCCTGAAGAAGACGTGGTGGCAGCTGGAGTTGGGAAGAACAGGTTTAGTCTTCAGAGATGCCTGTGAGTCCTGTCCCAACCCACTTTAGGCTACTAGGTCATTCCTGATAGGATCAGTGTGACCCTCCAACCTGAAAATTTGTGCGGGTTCTGGGGTCCCAGGTCTTTACACAATCTCAACCACGCCCAGCTTTTTATATGGGCTCTGGGGATTCAAACTCAAAGTTCTCATGCTTGCTTGCAAAGTGTTCTCCCCCAACAAACCCTCCCTCACCCCAGTTGTCACCATCTTAGTTTTCATAGGAGGGGCCACAGAGAAGAACCTTTCCTCTTGGGATGACCTCTGGCTTCCCCTAGAAGCCATGGAAGAAATGCCAGGAACAGACAGGGTGGACAATGGCCCATGAACTGGTCAATGTCAAAGCCAGGCTCCCTAGGAGAGCAACCTTGGCCAAGTTCTGCACAGGGTGAGGCAGAAAGGGCAGGGACCCTGGACAGCCCTCCTGGGTAGCAACCCCTTGAGGATTAGAGGCTGTAACTGTGAACTTGGCTTCAGGATGGAAATGGTTCAGGCTTCTCAGGAAATAGGTGAGGCCCCACTGTGTGCCCAACCCTCAGCTCCACCTGCCTCCATGGCACACCCACCAGGCTCTGCTGCTCCACCTGGATGCCCTCGCCCGACCCATCTCGGAGCCTGTTCCGGAATCAACAGTGACCTTGAATGTATTTGAGACCTCAAAGGAGTGTTCCAGCATGCTTGCGAACCTTGGATGCCTCCCTAGCTGAGTGCTTACTAACTCTCCTTACTCTTCCCCATAGGAACTGGGACTGTGGTGTTTCTCCTACAGAGCTTGTGTGCATGTCAATCTGTCCGTCTGCCTGCCTGCCTGCCTGCCTGCCTGCCTGCCTGCCTGCCTGCCTGTCTCTGGAGGCTTGCCTACATTTCATGAGGGAACACTTGGACTCTGGGAACTGGGTTCCTTTGGGATTGGGGGGATCTCTGAGGCTGGATCTCTGTCTCTCACTTGTCTCTGGCTTTTTCTCTGTCTGTCTCTTACTCCACTCTCTTTTGTCCCCCCGTCTCAGAACTGTTAGAAGTCACAAAGACACGGGAGCAGCTTCTCAGCCCAGAAAGCAAATTGCCCACACCCCGCAGTCTAGTAATTGAATCTGCAGGCGGCCAGGATGGAATCAAGGGCCTGGAAGGCGGGGACAGAGAAGTTGAGAGGGCCGTTGCCAGGGGGGTGTGCTGGGTTCTGTGCCATACAAAGGAGGTGTGGGGGTTCCTCCAGTGCAGCTGAAACCGAAAAGCAGAATGGAGAGTGTATATGGCATCTGGCCCCTAAACACTGGGACCTTCACTGTTCCCAAACCTCAGCTCGTCACAGAATAGTCTCAGTGCCCAGTATTTATCACCCACTCCACCTACCAGCCCACAAGGGCACCAAACCCACATGTTAATGAAGACAGCAGGCTTCATTCCCCACCTAGCTCCAGACACTACTATACACTCCCTTACTCATCCCTGGCTGGTATCTAAGCAAACATTGCTCAGCATCAGCAACACTGAGGAATGCATTCAACACCTCCAAAAATCTGTCTGTACTTGCATGCATGCAACCATTCATTCCAATTCACAGACCCCACAGCTGGAAATACCACACCAACAATCTCTCCAGCCAAGCACCAACACACCCATTCATCCGGACCACACTTATGCTTCCATCTATCTTTCCATCCCCAACTCACCCAACCACTCACCCACCCACCCATCCATCCATCCTTTCAGTCACCACCCACCCATGCATCCTACTTCCATTCAGGCAGTGCCTTCTACAGACCCTGTTCATCACCTGCTGAGCCCCTCTAGGCTGGGTTAGATGTTCTTAGACAAGCAGGCCAAAGGGTTTGGGTAATGGGCTCCATGTGGGCTAAGACCATGTATGCTAAGCCCATCAGGACTTAGATTTTGTGTCCCAAGATCACAAAGCATCAGCCTTCCTCTTTGAGACTAGTTCTTAGGGGCAGTTCTTGCAGGAGTGTCTCGGTATCACAGGCCAATAGAACTGCATGCTAAAGGAAGATGTCTGCTAAACTCTGGAATAGAATAGCTCCCCCTGTGGTGGGGCCCAGGATGGGGAGCAAGCTGGGTGCAGTTGTCAGCCTCAGCTTTGATGTCCCTGTGTATACTGTGGGAGAGTAAGAGAGGGAGGTGGTGACCAGACACAGTGGCTAACAGGGAGAATAGGGCTGAATCATGGCCACCTGAAGTAGGATGGAGCCCAAGGAGAGAATCGCCAGTACCAGGATAGAGACATGGGAAGCAAGGCCAAAGCCGCCTTTTGCTAGGGAGGAGAAATTATGGCTGGTCTAGGAAGAAGGGGGTCTTCATTTCCAGCCCAGGATCCAGAAGTGACCTCCTCACCTCAGAGCCCCTATGAATTCCTGAAGTGGTGGTCTGCAGTAGCTGGCTTCAGACCCTAGCCTGCCCTGCTACCCAGGACTCCCTGGCCAGGCCACAAGTCCCCAGTAGCAGTCTGGATGCTCTCAATTGAGAAATGGGGACATTTGGCCTACATGACTAAGTCAAGCTCTCAGCTAGTTCTAGTTCCAGCCTCCTGCAGACAAGACTCATCAACTGCAGCAGCAAGAGTTGATGAGCCACCCTGGTAGGAAGATACAGCCTGGCCCAGATCTCTGGGAAGAATATTCCAGGCAAAGGGCACACCAAGTGCAAAGGCCCTGAGGCAGGGTCTCATTCCTGTTGGGCCAAAGGTCACCAGAGAGACATGTCCCCAGCCCTTCACTGGGGGATTCTAGGTGGGGCTTCACCCCTTCCCCTTGCTTCAACCTCTTCTGTTTCAGAATCCCTGACTTCTTCTTCTTGTCGTTTCCGTTCCAAACAGGAGCTTTCTCCCTTCCAGCCTATTCTTCCCATCCATGCTACCAGAATGGACAGCAGTGCATTAGTACACAGAATGTAGAATGGTTGAATGAATGAACAAATGGATGGATGGATGCATGCATGCATGCATGCATCGATGAGACAGGGAACAGCTCTCTTGCCCATCACTTGAGGAAGCCTGTTAGGGAGGAGGGCCCTGGGTCCTCGCTGATTCCTAGGATTCTCATTAACTCCAGGAGCCCCAGGTCAGAGCCACACTCCCCTCCCCACCACCGCCCCCACCAGCTGGCCCAGGGACCTGGACAGCAAAAGGCTCATTTGCATATGCAGGTAATTGGTTTTGCAAATAGATCTGGTTCTTGAAGTTTGTAGATTAGCCATAAATACATCTCCAGATGAGAGAGAAAGGTCACGGATGAATAAAAGAACAATTAAACTTTCAGAAGATTATTAAACTAAACAGAATCCTGGCACAGGGAGGCCCAGTGGTGGGGGGATGTGGAGGAGGTGTGGAGTGCGGACTCTGCGGGGCCTGGATGGAGTGGGACATTGGGGTGACCTTCAATTAAGCAAGGAACTCCACTTCTCAGGAGAATTTTGATGTCCAAAGAAGAAAAGAACTGTCGCTGGGGACATGCCTGTCATCACCACCAGGGAGGCTGAGGCAGGAGGATGTTGATTTGAAGCCAGCCTGGACTACATGGCAAGACCTTGTCTCACCTAAACAAACAAACAAACAAACAAATAATAAAAAAACCAAAACAAAACAAAAAACAAAGCCAAGCAAGCTGGGGGTGCGGTTTTGTGGGTAGAGCCTTCAGCCCGCAGAAGCAGACGCAAAGCCCTGAGTTCTAGCCCACATACTAGAAGTTGGCACCCAGGAAGTCCCATCAGGAGGTCATCCTTGGCCACACAAGGGCTTCCAAGGCAGCCTGGGCGACATGGAGCCCTGTTTCAGAGTGACTCCCCCCCAGGCTCAGGCCGTGTTTTGAAGTGGGAATTTCATCTTACTGGGTGGTGATTCAATGTGGCAGATGCCATGGGGTGGGGAGGGGGAGGGGGAACACCTTAGCTTGGAGTGCCTCCTGGGCCTCCAGGGTCATTCTCCTCGGGCTCTTTGCTTCCAAGAGGCATAATCAGGGATAAGGCGATGCCAGTTCTCAGGGCAGAAGGGGATAGGAGGGAGAAGATGGTTGGGCAGGAGAAGAAACAACAGGGATTCAGTGGGAAATGGACAGTCCCGCCCCACCCCATTTCCCACTTACTAGTAGCAGGAAGGGACAGGGAAGGGAGGGAGCTGAGACTTTAAACAGTGTGGTCAGACAACAATGGGGAGGGGCTGTTGAAGAAAAGACCTAAAAAAAAAATGAAGAGAAAGCCTGGAAATAGGGGGTACATAGCCATGCAAAGGCCCCAGTCCAGATGGACTCCAGTCAGTAAGACACTGATAAGGATGATGGGCTCCAGTGGCCACGCCCCACTCTCAGTTGAGATTAGGGGAAACTACATTTCCCAGCTTCTCCTGCAGTGAGAGATCATTTGACTGTGAACAACAAAACCAGTGAAGAAACCCTGTGTTTAGTCCCAGGCTTTCACCTCCAGCTATGTTGATGGCAACCTTTGCTTCTGCTTACCACCATCACCACCACCACCACCACCACCACCACCACCACCACCAACAACAACAACAACAACAACCACCTACATGGTAGCCACAACAGCAGTACTAGGCAGCCATTATGTGCTCTAACATGCAAGTTGGGAGTTACGAATCAGTGCCTGGGTCCTGGCTGGTTTTGGAATCTGCTGCTAGCCTGAGCCAATGCCTAGGACATAGGACAAGGGATCTGGAATTTGTCTCTCAGTTAAACAAGGGCGTTATGGGAGCCTGGTACCATGAGCTGCAAATGATGGAGGATTCTGAGCCCTTCTGATGCTCAAATTTTGGATTCTAGAATTTCCTCTTTCTCGCTGTTGAGGTTCTCTCCGGTGGAAATGGATCTGAGACATGAGTCAGCTGCCTAAGATCACACAGCCAGGCCATCGACTGCAAATTGGGCCAGTGATTGACTGGATCTGTGGGTGCTGTTGCTCTGGAGGGATGGTGCTCAGAGCTGAGCATGCTCACATGCATGAGCAAGGCCCTGATTCCAGCCCCAGTACTGAATAAGTGGGGCAATGGTGGTACATGCCTGTTCACAGCACTTAGGAGGTGGGCACCTGGAGATCAGGAGTTCAGGTTCATTTTCAGCTACATAGCGAGTTTGAGGCCAGCCTGGGCTGCACGAGAGTCTGAAAATAAAGTAAAATAGTCCATTGTAATTTCTTCTAGCAGATCCATTTTCAGGTGTAGAGTGTCAGTTCCACAGTTCTTGTGCCAAGTCCTACTCAGAGGAGCCAGGCCCAGGACACATTCTTCCAGCTTCAGGGACTCACAGACTCAGTAGAGACCCGACATCAGCCCGTGGAGAGAAACAAACAGGACCGCAGTGCTGGTTCATCACTGGGCCCCGGGGTGCAGCAATATGGGAATGAGAGGGAGCCGGGGTACACCGTGCGCGTGCGCGGGAATGGAGTCTGGGGCAGCCATCTTCATGTCCTGTCCCCAAGAGCAGGGAGGGCAGACAGGACAGACAGGCTGCCAAAAGGAGCCCTGTGGGGCCTGTGCTATTTTTAGCTATTGCTCCTCAGGATACCTAATCGCTTTGGCCTGGCCCCTGCCAGGTTACTATGGAAACGCTGGGTACCACCAGCTGCTAGGTGCATCCTCATCCCAGTCTGCTGCTGCCACCCCGATCCAGGCCTCTGGACGATGCCAATGGGCCAAGATCCTCTTTGCCTGCTGTGCTGTGCAGCCCAGGGATTCTTTTGCCCTTCTCTGAGCCACAGAGATTGAGTTTTCCCATATGCCTTGAGCTCAGTGCCCCACTTTCTGACTGTTCAGTGCGACCCCAGGCTAGATTCTGGGTTTGAAATTTGGCCAGCAAGAGATGGGGGCAGCTCCCGGTCCCTGGAGACAGGGTGGATTCCACACAAATATGGAGCCCGCAGTGCCCGGAGTAGTTTTGCATATACTTATTTATAATTATTTAAGAAAGGGTCTCTACATATCCTTGGCTAGCCTGGAACTTTTCATGTATCCAGGCTGACCCTGAACTCACAGAGATCCTCACAACTCTGCCCCCAGAGTACTGGGATTAAAGGCACAGGCCACTATCATGTCTGGCTTTTTTATTTTTATTTTTTATTTTTGCTTTTATGGAGCTGCTCAACATTTAGGAACACTGTTGTTCCTGCCGAGGACCTGAGTTCAGGTCCATGAATCCCTTGACTCCAGGTTCAGGTATCTGATGCCCTCTTCTGGCCACCATAGGTAACTATACTCATGCGTGCACCATCCCACACACAGACACAAGTAATTTACACAATTTTATACATACACCACGATGATTCATGTGTACATGTGTGTGATTACACACATCTGTCCTGTCCCTTCCCACCTCTGTCCCTGGCTCTTCACAACTCCCACCGGTTACCGTGGAGGGGTCAGCTGATGTAGCAACAGCCACCACGGGGTCTCATGGGGCCCCTCAGCGTGGCCCACTCAGTTCTGACACGGTGCCCACTCCCTGTGACTCCAACATCTGTTTGCTTCATCCCCAGCTGTTCCAGTCTTCTGACCCACCTGTATGTGCAACACACTGGTCACATGACCTGTGCCAGGGTGCAGATATGCACCCATGGGAGGGTCAGGTGTGGATTGTGTTTATCAGCTTACACTAGCATCCCTCATCCCATGGCCCCTGTCAGTCAGCATCTTCCTTTACAGGCCCTCCATGTCACCTGGAAGGATGCCCTACATCTGGGGACCCTGGGCCAAGTACAGGACATAAACCCCCAGTTGGCACCCACCCCCAAGCACTGCTGGCCAGGAGTGGCGGGTTCAGGTTGCTGCCTTCCCCCTACGGCTGTCATTATTTCAGGATGAATTAAACATGAGACCTGTCTGTGCAGTGTCTGGGACACTGTAATTGTCCCCAGACAGCTGGCCGAGAATAGGCTGTGCAGGAGCTTTGGGAGGGGACATGGTGGGGAAGGGTTCCTGCTGGCCCAAGCATCTTTGTTTTTCATTTATTTAATTATCGTGTGTGTGGAGGTCAGATGACTGTAGAAGGTGGGTCTGTCTCCTTCCACGATTCTGGTCCAGGGTTTTAATTCAGGTTGTCTGGCTTGGTGGCAAGCCACCACAGAGCCATCTTACCAGGCCTCTTCTATGTCTCAGGCTGTTGGCTGAGTGTGTGTGCCTGTGTGTTCAGGGTGGCCTGGGACCTGTGGAAGGCTGAGAACTCTGTGACATTGATGACTGTGAGAATCTGAGGATTCCATCTCAGATGACCTATCAAGGGTACCCTACAGGCACAGAACCAGGGGCTCAACCTGCTGGGTCCTGGTCCACTTGCTGCCTTTGTGGCATACATAATATTGAGAACGTAGATGCTTAAATAAATATGTAACTGATAAGAAACCATGTACATAGGTTTGTGGCCGTGCCAACAGTACCAAGCTCCTAATTTTTTCTATTATGTAAATGTATTTATGTATTTGTGCCTTTATGTGTGTCATTAGTTATCACGGTCATGGTACCTCAGTTTCCCCATGCAACTGACCCAGCTTGGCCTCTGCCTCAGTGTGCTCCCCTGTAAGATAGGATCTGAGAGGAAAGCCCGTCCTGCTCTAGTTCCCCCAGCTGATGGCAGGTATTTTATGTCTCAGCTCTCCCCAGCTCTGATACCACACAGACACATCATTTGCTCTTCCATCTCTTAGGATCCTGGTCCCAGAGAGGCGCTGTAGCTCCAGCACACGGAACAGAGAGATGCACCCTGGGCTGAGCTGGAGCCAGAGACCATCTGTGATGCCTCCCTGGCCCTGTCTCAAGTTTTAAACAGTCTCAAATTCAAACCCTCCCTGTTCAGAATCTTTTTTTTTTTTTTTTTTTTTTTTTTTTTTTTTTTTTAGATTTATTTATTTCTTATTATATGTATGTACACCGTAGCTGTCTTCAGACGCTCCAGAAGAGGGCATCAGATCTAATTATGGGTGGTTGTGAGTCACCATGTGGTTGCTGGGGTTTGAACTCAGGACCTTTGGAAGAGCAGTCAGTGCACTTAACCGCTGAGCCATCTGACCAGCCCACCCTGTTCAGAATCTTAAACTCAGGAGTTAGGCAAGTCCTTGCAAAATGAGGGTGGTCACAGCACTGTTCTATCCTTGCCACTAAATTCTTATAACCCAGACTGACCTCTGACCGATGTCCCCCAACACTCAGCAGTGTCCAGATTCTGTGAGGACACAAAAGCCCAGTGGGGAAGTTACTTCTCTGCAGAGCTCTGTGTGACTCCATCAACTCCCTGTGCAGACAGATGCTGTTCTGGGCTCTCGGTCATCCAATCAGTGACTAATTCTGAGTTCTCCCCATTTATCACAGAACAGGAAGCTGGGCGCTGAGGATTTTGACTCAATGAAAGCAGGGCATCCTGGGGCCACAGTGACAGAGGCAGAATGGGGGTAGGGCTGTGTACCCCACATGCCTGCTACCTGGTTACTGAATGCCAGCTCCAGCTGCAGGGAAACAGGCTATGAATAAATTACAGCGTAATACATACACACATACATACATACATACATACATACATACATACATACATACATACATACATAAATGTAAGTTAAAAAAAAAGAAAAAGAAAAATTACAGCCATGTGGTAGCTAAGCCTTTAATCCCAGATTCCACAGGCAGAGGTAGAGAATCTCTGTGAGTTCAAGGCCAGCCTGGTCTAAATCTCAAGTTCCAGGCCAGCTGAGACTTTCACTCAAACAATTTTTTAAACTAAGAGAACATGAATCATTTGGGAACCTCCCCAAAGAAGTATTTTTGAAATTGAAGGGTGAAAGGATCTTGAGGCAGGAGAACTGTTGTCAGTTTAAGGTTTCCCTGAGCTAAAGCATGACCACTCTGCCTCAAAAAGACAAACAAAAGTGAAAGCTAAAAAAATAAAGTGGGGGAGGGGAGGGAAAGGTGGGGCTGGGGGCAGGTTAGAGGGCAAAGTGAACTGTGCCAAGGTCCTACGGCCCCCAAAACAGTCTCAGTGTGGGAAGGGCAGTGAGATCTCAGCTCAGAGTAGATGAGGTTTAGGGTGGGTGGGTGTCAATCAGTGTTAGACTCCCCCTACAGTCCCTCAAGGAGGTATGGGTGTGACCTCCAAGAAGGGACTCCACCCCTGACCATGCCCCACTCCCTCACCGGGGGATTCCCGGCAGGCCTCCACCGATGACCACACTCTGCACAGATGACGCCAGACACAGAAGATCTTCAGGAAAATCACAGGGAGGTCGTCCCCTCTGTGGCCTCTGGCTGGGTCCTTCAAAAAGCCCAGTTGGGTTGGGTCTCAAGCAAATGGCACAGAGCCCTGCTAGTGCTTGGCCAAGTGGGCCAAACTGCAGAAGGAGCACCTGCGCGATCCTCACCCCCATCCTTGCTGCTTCTGACTGTTGGGACCCAGCGTGGGCGGGCCCCTCCCTGGATGCCATAGGCCTCAGTGAGACTGGAGAAGCTGCCAAGTCTCACCTGAAACTTGCTGGCTGGGTGGGGCCTGAAACCTGCCAGGCCCTGGAGGGAGAATGGGCAGCTGGCTGGTTCCCCGGAGTGGGGACCGTGGGGGAGGACAGTACAGAGAAGGAAGCCAGGTCACAGCAGGATCCTGCTTTGTTGTCAGTCTTTATTTGATAACACATTCAAAATGGCACCTCTGCACCTAGAGCCCGGAGTAGGAACATGACCTTGGGTCTCCTGAAGTGAGTTCACAGAGATGGAATGAGCCTCCTACCTAACCTGGGCTCATGACTCAGGCCTAGGACAGGAGCATAGTGCTGGCATAGCAGGGACCCGGAGGACACTGGAGGCTATCACTGGAGTATCAGGAATGGCTGTGTATAAATGGGGCACTGAAGGTAGAATAAATAGGAGTCTATAAAAAACAAAAAGAAGGTGGAGTGGGAAAAAAAAAAAACTGATGGTCCTGTGGCAGGAATTCAGGGAGATCTCAGGACATAAGGAACAGGGTGAGCTTGTGGGGGGCTCACACTCAGCAGCCTGGCCTTCAGCACCACAATTCCCCTGTGCTGTTGCAAGCTATCACAGGCCTGGAGCCTCCTCATGTCACCTTTTCTTTGTGGGTCACAGGTTCTGTTCATGTTGGCTTCTGATGACTGTTGGAGAGAGGTCACATGCTCTCCACATTGTGGCTTTGGGACCTCAGGCCTTGGTTCTCTGATCTAGAAAACAGAATGAAGGCAGCCAATTGGGCTGTTTACATCCACTTCAGGGCTAGGCGGCCTTGGATCAAAGATGGGAAGGGTAGGAGGGAAAGAGAGAGGGAGGGAGGGAGGGAGAGAGGGAGGAGGGCAGGGAGGGAAGACCGCCAGGACTGGGACCAAGGAACAGGCCCTACATTATTATTTCTGAACACGCTAAGGCTGTCCGCCTGAAGAAATGAATAGTGATTTGCATGTAATTTGCATGCAATTTGCATAAGGTTTGTTAAATGTCAAAATGCTTTCTCTCGCCCCTCAATACCAGCCTCCCCTCCACTCCCCAGCAGCTCTCCCAGAGGGCCAGCAGCTTCCCCCACAGCTGAACAACAGCCTGGTGGATCTAGAAGGAGACTGGGGAGGCAGAGAGGGACCCACACCCCCAAGGCCTGCATAGTTGCGAATGTCTAGCAACCCTGATTCCAAAGACCATGGTTCAGTTCCCAGCTGCCCTGCTCTGCCTCCTGCAGCCTGTACAACTCTTAATTAAAACATTATTTCCTTCTGGGCTCACAGTGTAGTCCCCCAGCACATGAAGGGGTGGGGGGAAACAGGGACAATGGGGGGCAGGGTCACATAGCACCCAACACTGGAGCTGTGGAGTAGAGCCCCCACAGCACGTGCTGAAATACTCAGACCACTTTGCACACCTATGGGCTCACCAAGACCCCCCTGGATCAGAGTGTCCTCCTGTTCTGTTCGTAGCTGGAGCCCCGTGGGTCCTCCAAAGAAGGAAGTGTGCCTGTTGAGCTTCCCCGAGGAGGCTGTGCTCTGGGGATGGACAGAGGTCGATCCAGGCAGCAGAGGCTCCCAAGGGAGGGTCCTAAGGCCACAGAGCAACCAGAAGGTTCCTTGCCGGGGTTGGGGGGATGGAGGGCTGGACGACAATGTCAGAAGTCACCATCAGGAACACCAGAGGCAGTGGGCATCAGCAGGGCTGGGGAGTTGGCATCTCTCTGGAAGCCCAGCACCTGGATCAGCAAGGGACATGTGGGCCCAGGGATGTCAACCAGCAGTTTCCAAGCTAATGGCCCTTTTTCCCTTCTCCAAATAGCCTGGATCTGGGCTTGGAAGGGAGTGCAGTGGTTGCCCACAATCCTGAGGCCCTTCTGTAGCAGGCACAGTGCTAGGATCCCCCTGGTGGACACCACAGGAATTGCAGGCAAAGCTGCTCCGTTTGTCCTGGTGTCTGTTACAGGAATTGCAGGCAGAGCTCTTGTGGACCCAAGCCCACAAAGCACAGTCAGTTTATGTCTGCATCAAAGTAAAGAGTCCAGAGGAGAGTAGAGAACTTCTCAAAGTCACACAGATGGGGACACCAGTGCTGAGCCAACAGAGGAGATGGAAGGATAAGGCTAATGTGCCCACCTCATGAGGCCCTCAGTTTCCCCACCATCTCTCAGGCCTCCCATGAATGGCTTACCTGAAGTACGACTGGACTCCCAGGAAGAGAGAGATGTGGTGCCTGGGCCAGTTTGCTCCTTCAGCCAGCATCTTGTGTCCCTAAAATCATCGCTCCATCTCCTCCATTTCCTACCTGAGGGGGTGAACATAAAGACAAGCGGTGACGACTAAAGTCTTTCCAGCTAGTCCAGGATCGCTCTGAAGTGTCTTCATACTGGTGGTGATGCACTATACAGCCGGGCCCCACTAGAGACACTGAGGCCAGTGTAGACACAAGGTGTGACGGGCTTGGGATGGGGAGTGCAGTAGTGGCCCAGGGCTGCTCATCCCACCGACCTCTTAGATGAGTGGACAGAAACTGAGAGAGAGATGGAGACACTCGGAGACATGAAGAAACAGATAGGGGCGGTGTGCAGAGAGAGACAGAGACCAGGACACAGATACAGAGAGACGTGCTGAGCCAGAGCCAGATACACAGAAATGAGGGCAGGGAGTCCTCAGAGCCACCGCTGGAGCTCACACCACATATCGACATAGCTAATGGAGCCGAGAGGAAGCAGGCACGGTCACAGAGGTCTTTCTCACCATGTCCCCAAGCCATCACCATCCCACTGGGCCAACCTCCATAAGCCAGAGCTCAAGATCCTACCAGGTTCTAGCCCAAGTCCCAGCCTAGATCCCTGGTCACCTGGTGTCGCTGAGCAGAAGTAATACTGAGCCGTCCTGCAGGCGAGCTTCGCGAACTGTCTGATGGTCAGGCAGAGGCCTAGAGTTGTAGTAGAAGGTTCTGCGCCAAGAGCTTACACCCTGGCCCACTAGCTGTGCGCGCAGGTCACTCAGTGTGTCTCGGGGCCGCACGGTCAGTGGCAGTAGCAATGCCTCGTCGGCTAGGTGTACCTTGATGTGGTAGCGCTTCCAGCGGGACAGCCCTCGCCGCAGCTCCTCCATGGCCATTGCCAGCCTGAGACTCTCTCGCAGGTCAGCACCTGCTAGACCGGCTGAGCCACCTGCCTCCACCCCTCCTAGGCACGCCCTGCTACAGCAGCAGCCCACAGGGGTGGTGACATTGGCTGGCCCAGCCCAGGCCTCCATGACAAACATTTCTCCTGTGCACAGCATACATCAAAGGCCCTGGGGCAAAGAACGCAGCTATACGAAAGCACTGTGGCAGGATGGAGAGCCTGGTGTATTGGAGGAGTGGAGTTGGGTCCTGCTTTTGAAGCAGAAGTGAGGAGGAGAGAAGGGTGGCAAGGAAGGCAGTGTAACCCACCCACCCATTTATTTATTATTCCAGGGAACACTCTAGAACTTCCTCCCTAATCTGTATCTGTACTTGTTTTGTGTCTGTGGGCTCCAAAGAAACCTCAATCTTGGGCCTTTGCCCTCTATGGCCATCAAGTTAGGAACAGGGTCTAAGTAGGGGAGACAGACGTCTAGGTTTGGCCTGGAAGTTCACGTGCACTGGAGGTGGGGCTCCAGGGGATGGGTAAGAGTTCAACATTCCCAGTTGCCCACATTCACCACCCACTCAGTTCAGCAAGTGCTTGATGAGGAGAGAAGCGAGTTCCAGCCTCCCGATCCTTACAGCCATTTCTGGGAGCCAGCCGCCTCTCCAGCACACTTCCGAAAGCACGCCTTTTCCCTCCCCGATGCTCTCACTGCCCCACTGGATAGAGCAGTTTGTCCTCTGCACTTGGCCTCTGACACACAAACTCTGGGCATTTGTCACCAGCAACAATGCAGTAGTCACTGTGTGGCCTCTAACCCTGTCATCTCCTGCCACAGCCTCTCCTCCCCTTACCTCAGTGTCTCTGCCTGTCTACTGGGGTCTTGTAAAAAGACATTGTTGTTACAAGGCCCTGACTTACACTTACCCAGGAATGGGAATGCTGAGAGAACATTCTAGGTGTTAACTTTGACTCCGCAAAGAAAAACAAACTGAACGTTCTAAAAATTTAGCCCAGTGACATCTTGGTGGTGCAAACCTTTAATCCCAGCATTTGGGAGGCAGAGGCAGGCAGATTCCTGTGAGGTCAGCTTTATCAAAGAGAGATCATGACCCCTGTTACTCCCAAAAAAGACAGGTAAGAGAATATATAGGAAAAAATATATCTCAGTGTGCTGTGTAGGGTGACATTAATTGTCCCATTTGCCCACATTCACCACCCACACAGTTCAGTAAGTATCTGTAAAGGGAGCCTTTAATTGAAAGATTAATAACTGACAACATGCAAATATAAAACACCTACACACAAACACTTCACACATGAAAACTGCAACAAAGCCATTGAAAATTTCCAATAGTCAAAATAGACAAAAAAGACTGACTTCCACCGTACGTAAAAAGCTTCTGGAAACCAACAATAAGATAGAAAAATGGATAGACAACTTAACAGGTTTATGAAAAATGGTACATCCTTCATGTAAAACTAAAAATGGAAACCGAGGGTGGGCATTTGACAAGGAAAGGCCTCCCCTGACCACGCTCCCTGCCCTTACTGGAGAATTTTAGGCAGGGCTCTATCCCTGGTCACATCCCAGCCCCTCAATGGGAAGATTTTAGGCGGGGCTCTACCAGGGAGCCTCACCCCCAGCCTCCATGAAATTCTTTTTGTTTTGGAGACAAGGTTTCTTTGTGTAGCCCTGGCTGACCTGGAACTCTGTCGACCAAACTGGTCTCAAACTCAAAGAGTTCTGCCTGCCTCGGCCTCCTGAGTGCTGGGATTGAAGGCATGCATTATCACCTCCTGGATAATGTTCTTGTAAATGTAAAAAAGAAAAGCTTGGTGTTTCACAGGCTGAGACTAGAATACAATAAAATGGTTACCAAATAGTCTGTTTTTATACTTCTCTGCTGGAGAACGATGGACAGGATCCTGCGCAGTGGTTCTGTGGCAACACACATTTTTTTCTAAAGATTTATTTATTTTATGTATAGGAGTACACTGTAGCTATACAGATGGTTGTGACAGATGCTTGTGCCATCATGTGATTGCTGGGAATTGAACTCAGCACCTCTGCTTGCTCTGGCCCCGCTCGTTGTGGCCCAAAGATTCATTTATTATCATACACTGTAGCTGTCTTTAGGCACACCAGATTTCATTACAGATGGTTGTGAGCCACCATGTGGTTGCTGGGATTTGAACTCAGATCCTTCAGAAGAGCAGTCAGTGCTCTTACCCACTGAGCCATCTCACCAGCCTGACACACATTTTTGATCCCAGCACTCAAGAGGCCAAAGTAGGAAAATTACAAGATTCAGGGCAGGATCTCTTCCCCCTTCAAAGATGTTTCATTTGAGGAAGAACAATCAGTCTTAGTCGGGCAGTGGTGGCACACTTTAATACCTCTGGGAGGCAGAGGCAGGCGGATTTCTGAGTTCGAGGCCAGCCTGGTCTACAAAGTGAGTTCCAGGACAGCCAGGGCTATACAGAGGAACCCTGTCTGGAAAAACAAAAACAAAACAAAACAAAATCAGTCTTGACCACTGGGCTTCCGAGGGTGGAATGGCCTGCCTTCTCAGAACAGCCTTCTGGTTCCAGATCTAGTCAGACCAGGGCATTGATACACCTGCTGAGCGTCTAACGTTCAACCTGCAGGACACAGGAAAACTGAGTCCTAGCAATGATAGTGAGTGGGTGGCTGGCTTCACCATCAAGACCAGGTCTGCACGGCCCTACCCAGCACTCACAGATGAAGCTCTTGAGTGTCACCCACCACACTCGTGGGTACCCATTGGTCACTGTGAGGGCTGGGGCCATAGGGCTGCAGCAGGTGGAGGCCATGGTGACCACCTGAGCCACTGTCAGTGCCAGCCCATTTCTCACTAAAGCAGAAATAAGCAAGGTGGCTGTGGTCCACGGGTTCGCTGCCCTGGCTCTTTGGAGGGATCAAGGCTTTTGTGTCTGACAGGGTGGTATGTTCTAGGCAACTGTGGAAGACCAAGGCTGATGGCAGCAAGCTTGGAGAATCCCTGAGCTCTGAAAAGCCAGAGGCTGTGGCTTAGGTCACAGTACTGTTGAAATAGTCAACTCTGGGACATTTGAATTTGTTTTGCTTAAAAAAAAAAAAAAGATTTTATTTATGTGAGTACACTGTTGCTGTCTTCAGACACCAGAATCAAATCTTGTTACAGATGGTTGTGAGCCACCATATGGTTGCTGAGAATTGAACTCAGGACCTTTGGAAGAATAGTCAAACCTCCAGCCATCTCTCCAGCCCCCTGAATTTGCTTTTCAAAGTCACTTAAATAGTTCACTCCTTTTTTCTGCTATCTGTTGAATCTTATTCAAAGGCATTTTTTTCATACTCGAATGAAAGCAGTCTATCATGTCTTAGGTAATTATCCTTTGTTGACATTCTCTGTATCCTGAAACCATTGCTGGTCGTTAATCTTTTAGAAGCCCAAGGTGATCCATTGTGCAGAACACAGCGTTGTGTTTATTAAAACAGACAGGGTCTCAATATGTAGTCCAGGCTAGCCTCAAACTTATTGCTATTTTTCTGTATCCATCTCCCAAGTCCCAGGATAACAGACACCACTACCACCACCTTACACTTCCCTTCCTGGGTGCTGGGGGAGGGATGGATAGTGGTTATGTAACCCTGATCGTCCCAGAGCTTGTTCTGTAGACCAAGCTGTCCTGGTACAAGAGATTCTTCTGCTTCCAGAGTGCTGGGAAGCATATGCCACCATGTGCACACTTGTCCTAATTTTAAAATTACATTTGTGTGTATTTGCACAGGTTTGGCTTCCAAGTGTTCTTTTTGTTGTTGTTTTGCTTTTTAAAGACAGGGTCTATCTCTGGCTGTCCTGGAACTCACTATATAGATCAGGCTGGCCTCAAACTTGTTTGGCTTATTTAAGACAAGTTTATTACTCTGTGTTGCCCTGTCCTGGGTCTCTCTTCAAAAACCAGGCTGGCCTCAAACTCAGAGATCTGCCTGCCTCTGCCTCCACAGTACTGGGATTAAAGGAGCACTACTAAGCCCAGCTGGCCTCAAAATTTGTGATGTAGCCAAGGATGGATAGCAACTCCCGATTCAGCCCAAACTGTAGCCTGGTCCCAGGAGTCTCTGGATACCAGTGAAGATCCCATGCCAGCTGCTACTGAAGTCCCAGGGACTAGCTAGGCAGAGATGGATCCTGCTGAAGGTCCTGTGGAGAATCCTTTAGCAGTGTGGCTCTTGGGTGCCACCTGGTGGTGATGTGAGAAACCGGGGGCTCCCCCTACGACACTGAATAACCTGCAGGCCCCCTCCTCTCTTACTTTTGCATTTGATATTGAGGATAGTTTTGTCACACAGTTCCAACCCCAGCCCCAGCTGTGTTGAGACAGGGTTTTCCTATGGATCCCAGGTCAGGTCTTCAGGGTACAGATTCTGCTCATCAAAGGGCCTGTGAGCTCACCTTCCCTCCTCCCTGCTGGGTCCCTGACAGTGACATTAAGGTTTGAATTTCCTAGCAATTTCCACAGAGACACTGGAAACCCTTCAGTGTCTCCCCTCCAGGCCTGAAGCCTGCTGTGGGTACCTGGAGCCTTCAGGCCAGAATCTGCACCTGTCTTGCAGATTTCTGCCCACTACATCCCTCCAGTCCTCTCTCCTTGGGATTCCTATATATATAGGAATATATATATATGCTGTTGCAGCTGGTTCTCTCTAGGAGTACAAGTCACTTACATGTCCCCAAGTGAACAAGAAGCATTTGGAAGTGAATGACAGAAAAGTGGGAACCAGAGGTGAGCACTTGGGCCTGGGTTTCCCTTTCTCAGGAAACTCCAGCTCAGGACAGGGCTCCCTTCCTGCTCTCTCTGGTGACCCAAGGATAAGACACTGGAGACACCATGAAAGCCACTCTACTGGTTTTATTCCAGAGGACTCTAAATGCTCACTTATGCCTGGGAAAATGACCAGTGCCTGCTAGGAGTCTGCTACAAAGCTCATGTCATTTCGTTGGCACCAAGTGGGTGTGATGGGTCTAGACGAGATAAGACACTTTTGGTGGCTTTAGCACTTAATGCCACCATAGGGAGCGGTGCCCCAAGGGCTAGAGACAAGGGCCTTATTTTCAAGATTGCTAACATGACATTACAGATGACAGCTGCACCAGAACCCAGCCCATGAACACTTTAACAAGGAGACAGGAGCTACATGCAAGAGCCATTGTTACTTGGGCAAGGTGAGTTGCACAATTCAAGCTGGCCTGGAACCAACATCCCTCCTGTCTTTCCAAATGATGGTGTCTGGTGTCATGGGTTAAGAGCTGCTTCATGCTAATTTAAGAAAACCCTTAGAGGGCTGGTGAGATGGCTCAGTGGGTAAGAGCACCCGACTGCTCTTCCTAAGGTCTGGAGTTCAAATCCCAGCAACCACATGGTGGCTCACAACCATCTGTAACAAGATCTGACTCCCTCTTCTGGAGTGTCTGAAGACAGCTACAGTGTATTTACATATAATAAATAAATAAATCTTTAAAAAAAAAAAAAAAAAAAAAAAAAAGAAAACCCTTAGAGGTCAGAGCCTTGGTAGACAGAAGGTTCCTCCCATTGTTGTCAAAAACTAAGAAACCCACAGCTGGACAATGCAGAAAGGGAAACCTCAGGCACAAATGGGATCTCTCCATCACACCCCAGGGCTCAGGGCACTATGAGAAAGAGAAGGTGGGAAAAATCTCCAAGGAACAGTGTCTTCCAGACACAACAGGTCTGACACATAAACTCAGCAAAAGTAGCAGAATGCACAGGTTCAAGGAAGACAGGTCTCCATTTCTGAGAAGGGCTGGCACTCCCACCACTACCTAAGAAGCTATGTCTAGTTGACACCCACAGATGAAGGAAAATCAGCTTTCCCCATTGAAGTGCCCTGGGTTTATTAAGCAACACTTCAGGCCATGCCCCATAGTTGGTCAACACAAAATGAACTCTGGTATTTCTGTACACACTTTTCTTTGCTTGGGAGCATTCTTAAAAATCTTATTGTTTACCTTTATATTTTTGTTTCCACCTTTGTGGTTTTTCTGTGTCTGTGTGTGTGCTACTAAAAATAGAACAGAACAGAACGGAAAGGAAAGGAAGAAAAGAAGAAAGTTTGAAGGGAGCCGGGCATGGTGGCGCACGCCTTTACTCCCAGCACTTGGGAGGCAGAGGCAGGCTAATTTCTGAGTTAAAGGCCAGCCTGGTCTACAGAGTGAGTTCCAGGACAGCCAGGGCTACACAGAGAAAACCGGGGGCGGGGGGGGGGGGGAGAGGAAAGGAAAGGAACATTAAGTTAGTTTGAAGGGTAGGGGAGGATCTGAGGGGTGGGAAAACATGTATGAAAAACTGGGAAAGGAACATTAAGTTAGTTTGAAGGGTAGGGGAGGATCTGAGGGGTGGGAAAACATGTATGAAAAACTGTTTCAGCTGGGTGGTAATCCCAGCACTCAGGAGGAAGAGGTAGGTGGATTTCTTGAGTTCCAGGCAACCTGAACTACAGAATGAGTTCCAGGACAGTCAAGGATATACAGAGAAATTCTGCCTTGGAAAATAAAAACTAACAAGAAAAGAACAACTTTGTTTTAATAAGAAAAGAAAAAAGTAACCTAAGGACGGTCAGGGGTAGGGGACAGGCAGGTATCTAAAAAGGGATAGGCCTGAGAGAACTGGGACCAGGAGCAAGTGGATACAGGTCACAGAAGTTCCATAAAGAACCACAGACAGTGTGCACAGTAGGTGCAGGTTCCTTAATGCTTGTCCCATGAGGGGTCCTAGCATGTCTGAAGAGATGCAGGGATCACCTGGGAAGCGAGAACCCAGAGAACCAGTGTTAGGTAATTCTGATGTCCCTGAAGAACGTAGCCACACTTGTCTAAGGTTACCAGGATAGCATTTCCATGTGTCATCAGACCCAGGGACTGCTGGCGTGATTGATCTGACCAGTGCCATCAGATTTCTTTTTCTTGTCCTGGAACTTGGTAGGTTGTTCAGGATGGCCTTGATCTCAGGCCTACCCCATCATACCTGGTGATCAGGTTTCTTAAAGTGGATTGTACAAGGTCACACAGGCAAAATGCCCACTCTGGACCCTAATTCTTGCATCTGAAAAGATGCAGACCATAGGGATGGGCAGGTAGACAGGATTTGGAACCTGGATACAGGAAGCAGTCACAGCAGTCACCATTTTCTGCTGTATACTAAGCACTATAAACCTTTTCTGCACTGTTAGAAGCCCTCCAGCAAGCAGGATAGGTACAGTGGCACACACTGGGAGGACAGAATTATGAATTTGAGGACAGTCAGCCCAAAGAGGGTAATCCCCTTAAAACACCACCCCAAACTTACCATCTTAGCCTTTTCAGGACACTGCTTGAGGGTAGAAAGCTCATTCTCAAGGCTGGGTGGCCATGCCCACCACCCAACTCCTAAAGATTCCATCTCAGCACAACAAAGCTACGTCTACTTTTCACACTAATTGTATCCTTTCCCAACTTCCAGCACCCACAATGCCACTTCCTTTCTGTGGCTGAGGACTTCGGGGATGTTCTGGTAGTGGGCCCAGTAGTGTCTGGCTCATTCCACTGAGCACTATGTCCTTGAAGTACAATGTCCTGTCTGAACTGGTTTTGCCTCAGCCTTGGCGGTGGGATGACACATGAACTGCTAACACCCTCTAGCACTGGAACTGCTGACATGCTCAGTAGCCCTCAGTCCTACCTGCTAGCCTAGGCTGGCTTTGCCATTCTGCAAATATAGCCTTGGAGACAGATCTTGTCAGGCCAGGCCTACCTGGTATAGGATGCAGAGTGCCCACATGACCAGGGCCCTAGTGAAAGGAGACTCACTTGACTGAAGTGCTGGTGGCAAGGTGGGCTCTGGCAGACTGAGATATGCAGAGGCAGGTTTGCTGCCACTCAGCACTGGTGGAAAAGACACCAAGAGGACAAATGGTATCCTGGCCTCAGAGATGGCCGAAGGCAGGTTTGGGCACCAAACTTGTGGCTTAAAGGACTCTGACTTCATAGGCAGCTAGTGGTAGGGTCAAGTACTAAAAAAAAACCAATTAGACTGTCAGTCACCATGCAAGGACCTCTCACTATGTAAGACGTCACCAGTGCCATGGCCACCAGTGCCACAGCCACAAGGGTTTGGATGCTCTCACTCCTGAGCCTGTGCTCAGACTGGGAGGAACAAATCCAGAGGTGGGTTATTCCGCTGGCATAGGCAGGTCGACGACACTGCTTGAGAAGGCACATAGTGCCTGCACCACCAGGCTGTGGCCTTTCAAGGAGGCTGCTAGGGAAAGGCGGCTCAGGCTTCTGTACTGGTCCTGGAGAAAGGGCAGCTGGCGGCTCTGCAGCTGCCTCTAACACCACAGCCTCTGAGCTTTGATTCCAGCGCCGCCATGTCTGAGATGTGGGGCAGAAGACCTGGACCCTGAGCATGGGCCAAGGGCAGGACAGAGCTGCAGCCACAAGAATAGGGCAGGGTGGAATGGGTCAGAGGGACGCAGAATGCCTGGCAGCAGAAACCTTGTCTTACAAACAGCAGAACAGGACTGTGTTTATTAAAAACACTAGGAGAGTGAGTTCACATCGACACTTGGCAGAACCTGTGAGGGTTCCACAAGTGGGAGGTGGCTGGAGTTGCAGTCTCTGCCTACTTGCAGCAGCAGGGTTTGGTCCAGAGCAGTTCAGTAGCGGCGGGTGAAGTGGGGGTGAGGGTGGGGGTTAGGAACTCGGCCACCCTGGTCCTGGCTGGCCATGCCACCACCTTCCAGTCTACCACTGGGCACAATATAGCCCTGGGAATGTCCACCGTGTGCAAAGCTGCCTTGCCTAGAACAAAGGCAGATAGTTTGCAAGGGCCATGCCTGCCAATGCCAGCCCAACCAGGGTGCACACATGTAGAGGGAAGAAAGGAGGAAGGCAGTGGCAGACGTTGAAACCTTCTTACCCAGCCATGCCACCCCGGCCTGCTGCCACATGCCCATGCCCAGGTCCTCCTGCAAGGCCCCGCTCAGCACCTGCAGGAGAGAGAGAGCTCTGTGGACTCTGCCTGCACGGTAGGCCTGGTGTTCACCCATTCCTTGCAACCCTTTGGTACCTCGCCACCGTATGTGTTCATGGCCCGTCATGTTTGTGTCCACAGCACTGTGCCAGACAGGAACCTGCTGCTCCTCCAACTGTGAGCTGTGCTCCGCCCACTCTCGGCTGACCCTTTGCAAATACAAGGTGACAAATGGCTGCCCCAGGCCCTTCCCATCACACCAAAGATGTGAGCCCAACTCTAGGGCATCTTCAAAGACAGACTGTGACCAGGGGTGGGCAAGGAGGACACCAGGCACCACCAGGGAAGAACAATCACCCACCAAGGCAGCCACACAGTAGGGCCACAAGAAGCCATAGTGGTCCACACTTGGGCCTACCCACTACTGCAAACATGCTGATACAAACACATGGGCATGTGCTGGCAACATGATCCACAGCTAAAAGGGAGCACATTAACACTTTGCTTTACTGCCTGATGGGTAGAAAATGGGAATGTCCACAGTATGGAATTCAACAGTAGATAGGAGCACAGCCTCCAAACACACCACAGCATGGAAGGGTCTCAAGGACACGGTGTTCATTGAGATCAAGTGTATGTATGCATTTCACCATATATGCTTGCAAAGCCATGGTGGTGGATTTGTGGGTAAAAGCCCTGGGTGGGTAAGGGGCAGGCTGCTGGTGGTATGTGCTTTCCAAAATGAAAGCAGTATAATCCAGGCTGGAATTAGGAACTGACAGCAGACAGTATGTAACAGGGAAGCAGGAAAGTGCTTGGGAGGCTAAGGCAGGAGGACTGTGTGGAACCCCAGCCTGTGTTCCACCTCAAACCACCTAACCACGAGTGCTCCTACTGCCTGTCAATGCATTGACGGGCTCCTACTGCAGTGGAGATTCACACCCTGTTGCCATGCACAGAACAGGGACAAGGTTCACACCTGCCATCATAGTCTCTATGGTGCAGCCAAGGATAGCAGGAGCTTTCATTGTTCCCTCTGAGAACACCCCAGAAACCCATCTCAGGTTCCTCCTATATAGAATACTTACCTGGGGGGAGGGGGTAGCCCTTGGCCTTCATTCAACTTCTTGTCAGAGCTGTAGCCATGCCAGCCGTCTCCGGAATCCCAAGCATGGTGCTCTAGGAGCCTTCCATGGCTGTGCTGGTCATCTGGGTAGTACTGTAAGGCACACGAGACAGAGCATGGGTTCTGGGTCTGCCCACAGTGCTTGGCTTCTGTATTCTATCATGCCTCTGCTCACACTGAGCTAAAATCCATGTCCCCTAGAAGTGCTATAAGGCTGGATGGCAAGCATGCCTAAGAGGTGGCTCTGCAGGGGCTGGCATGGGCTGAACATGGTAGCTCAGCCTGTGCATAAACCACCAGGGCTCTCTTGGTAATTCAAAACCAGCCTTCCTGACAGGTGATGAGAAAACATGCTCTGGGGGCCCCCAGGAGATGATCTACTTCTAAATCCCTGTCTTGACCCAAGCCCATCCTGAAGGACCCAACCTCCTCCTTGGAGACTTGGGCCACAGTGTGTTGTCAGGACCCTAGCAACCAGCTAAATCAGATGGGGCAAAGCCTATGGCCAATTCCCCACATGGCTGTAAAGCTGCCATTGCAATGAAGGTCTCCAGAACAAAGACACCAGTTTCCCAAGCAAGTACTAGTTGAGTCTTTTTATCAGACGAGACTCAGAATGGAGCAGCCCCTCTCCCCAACCCTACAGCAGGGGGTTACAGGTGGCTACTCAGACTTACCTGCCCATCCCGCTCCTCCACTCTGGTTCTGGACCCATCCCGCCTGCAAAGGGAACAGGGCATTGGTATGGCCGTGTGCAGGTGGGTGTGTGGGGGTAGAAGCAGAAGTCTCCCTTGGGGACAAGATTTGGCTTTTCCCCAAGCACTGGCTATATGCTAGGACACAGCACCAGGGATGGCAATGGCAGGTGGAAGGCTTTCCTCTGGAGGTGGGACCAAGACAGAACAGGCAGTAAGTCTCCAACAAGTGAGAAACTGAGAGAGACTGTCTAGGACCTGCCCCAGGCAGGCTTTGCCACACATTCCCATCAATGCACAGGGTTAAGATAGTTTGAAATACAGATAGTCTGGGGAGTCTGAGGAAGTCCTCAGGGAAAGAAAGAGACTACAGTTGGGAGAAGGCAGGTCCAGCCAGTGAGATCAAAGTCAGTGACCCCTCACCCCTTACAACCTGCTTCCTCCTCTAGAATATGAAGGCTAGGCTGTCCTGCCCAACCAAGGGGCAGAGGACAGTGGAGCCACCATGTGGATACTAAGAGTTAGGCACAGGGTACTTGGTGTGGGTCCACCTGGTCGGTGTTAGACCTGGTATTCCCCAGTGCCACCTGTGGCTGCCCTGTGGAGGTCCCAGGAAGCAATGAACTCTTCACAGAGAGCATAGGGACTCGTCACCATGCACTGGATAATGTCTGAGGAGCTGGAACTGGTGCAGGGGAACATGCTCACCTGTCTATGACATGCTCCTGGTAATGGCCACGATCTCGGTGATCAAAGTCATGGAAGCGGTGATCTGGCCGTGGAAAGTCTCGGTATCTGTCCTCTAAGGCTGCACGCTTCCCTTCTGGCCAGTAGCCATCGTCTCTCCTGGTTTGCAATTTGCAAAAATACTTAATTCAAGGTGGCAGCAGCATCCCACAGTTGCCAAAGGTACCTCAGGATGGAGGCAGGCTGTTAGGAGCCGACTATCAGCAAGAACACTTGCATGAGCACAACAGTGGATCCTCAAGCCTCTCCCCGAGTGGCTGGGCAATACAAGGTGCTGGCCAATGAAAAGCACTACATGCTTGTCCTCTGGGGAGAGGAGGCAGGACTGGTATCTGTACTCACCTAGCATCCAGGTCGTAGGGTCTGCGCAGTGCCCGCCGTTCCTGCTCAGCACGCAGCTGTTCTTGCTGCCGCCGCAGCTCCTCCCGCTCACGCATAATGCGCTGCTGTTCCTTGCGCCTTTCACGCTCCACTCTCATGCGCTCCCGCTCCAGCCTCTCCCGCTCCAGCCGCTCCCGCTCCAACCGCTGCCGCTGGCACTGGAGCTGCATCCGTTCCCGCTGCAAGCGAGCCTTCTCCCGTCGCTCCTGGAAGGCATCCAGACGCTGCTCCCGCTCTCGCTGCTCCCGCTCCCTGCACACGGGTGGCTGAAACCTCAGTTTGTGGCCTGAGTGCTGCCCATACTCAGCCTCTGGCCTCCTGTCCAGACCCCAGAGGCCTTGGCTGAGTCCCTGCCCTCCCACCAGGGTCTGCTGAGGCCAAAGGTCCATGTACAGCCAAGGCCTTGGTGTTCTCTGCCATGTGAGGGTCACTACCGTCACATTATCTGATGGTACTAGGAACTACTTCCAAGCAGACAAAATCCAAGGCAGGTCACCGCCAGAACCCTGCTCACCGTCTTCGCTCTGTCTCCCGGATTTCACGCTCCCTCTGCCTCTGGCGCTCCCTCTCCCGCTGCTCCTTGATCTTGTCGAATGACAGTATGTCTCTCTTCTCCCTGCCCTCTGACTTTCGGTCTTGACTTTTGGAGCTCTGCTGACCAGAACAACCCAGTGAGAACCAAATAGGCAGGGTGCTGTGGCTCCAACAGCAGCTGCAGCACAGTGCAGAAGGTCAGGGTCTCTCTGAGGTTTCACAGCCAGCCTGGCACACGCCAGCCTGCCTAGATCCCAAGTACTAGGCTTTTCAGTGTTCACCAAAGAGTAGTGACAGGTGCCACAGGACATCTAAAGTCAGGCTATTCTAAACCTTAAAGAACTGCTTGGGGGGATGGGCACTAGTAACACCAGCACTTGTGGGTACAGCAGGATTAAAATTTCAAGGCCAGCCTAGGATACAGAGCCCCTGCCAAAAAATCCAACATCAGATCAGAGCCAAGCCAGACCTTCCAGGTAGAGGGGAGGGTATACCTCATGCTTAGACTAAGATTCTTCTGAACCTGTGGTATCTTTGTTTGTAGACAGGGTTTCTCTGTGTAGCTCTGGTTGTCCTGGAACTCTCTGCAGACCAGGCTGGCCTCAAATTCAGAGATCTGCCTGTCAATGCTTACTCTGTCCTTTGACCTGCTTGTGGCCTTCACACTGATGACGGGCTCGCCCTTGGACTTGTCCATCACGACTGTACGCTCCATGCCTCTGCTTCCTGCAGGGAAAGCACAGCCATGATAAGCATACTGGCACTCTATACCTCAGCCTTGTGTCCATGGCCCTCTTCAGTTTTCAATGCTGTTTCTGCCTTGCAAACCATAACAAGTGTGTCCCTGATGAATGTATCTCCCAGCAATGGGCACATTTCCTCAGTGGGTGGCAAGCGCGTCGTCCCATTTGTCCCCAAGGAGCTGGCTGGCGTCGCTACACTGCTTTGCCCAGGCTGTAAGTACTAGGACGATTGTGGTGACTCTGGAGAGAATCACCACACAAGAAGCTGTATTTCATTTTTTAAAGACAGAGCTTCTCTGTGTAGCCCTGGCTAGCCTGGATCTCACTATGTAGACCAGACTGGCTTTGAACTCAAGAGATCTGCTTGCCTCTGCCTCCTGAGTACCGGGGTTAAAGATACCCAGCAATTTTAGTTTTATTTTAAACTCCTAGCTTTTGTTGTTGAGAAGAGTGTCTCTAGCTGCTGGTAAGGAGCCACACGGCACAATACAGCTCTCTCCAGCATTAGGAAGGGGAGCCACTGGTTTCAACAGAAGATGAAACAGCCCTGGGCAAACTCTACAACAAGAAGTACAATCAATCACTATAACATGGGAGCAAACAGCATGAAATAAACACAAGAACTGGGGCCAGGTAGATGGCTCAACACAGGCCTTGAGAACCAGACCCTAGAACTCAAGAACCACTTGAATGCCAGCTGGAACTAGAGTTCAGTGGAAAACACCCCCCCCCCCCATACAGCACAGGTAAATTCACAAACACAACAGGAGCTGTCCCAGGAAGAGGTGGGCTATTGGGCTATGACTATCAGCTTTTTACTCATCTTAAGATGGGCCAAAATGTCCCTCCTGCCTCGGCCCTGAGAGCAGCCTGTGCTCTAGGGTTATCTACCGTACCCTTCACAGGACAGGACCCCAGAGAAACTGGACTACACACACAAGCCCCCTTTCCTCTTGTGTGGGCAGGGCCTACTACTAGACTCCACTTTCAGCCTGCTGTACATCTGATGCTCTGATTTTGTGACAGGGGTTCACTACGCTGTCCAAGGTGGCCTTGATCACAATCTCTCTGACAACAGTTCTAAGCAGTGGGTGATGACCAGGGCCACTAGGCTTCATCACAGATCCTTCAGTTCCATCACATGGTCTGCAGCTAACCCAGCCAAGTGACAACTCTTGCCTGCCTCCTGCCCGTGACACCCTGAGCCCCATCAGGCTTCCATTTCTTCCACTACCATCCAAGATGCTGCTTACCTGATTTGGTGACTCGAGAATGACCAGCAGCTCCTGGTGTGAGTTCATCTTGATCCTTCTCCTTTTTAATGTCTTCTGGCCCTTTCTCCTCTTTTCTTTCCAGTTTTTCTTCCTTCTTGATCACAGTTCTGTTGAAAATAGTCAGCTATAGCTCCCAGTGGTTTCCACAGGAGCCACATAGCCCCACCCAGCAGGAAAAGGGAGGATCTGTGGCCTGCACCACTCCTGATCCCCTCTGGCAGCCTAAAAAGCTGGAAGCTTCAGGGCAGAGTGCTGCTGAAACCTAGCTCCTCAGTGAACCCAGAGGCTGGACTCAAATTCCTGATTCATCTGTCTCTAGATGCTAGGATGACAGGTGTAACATCATACTTGGTTCTTCATGGTGCTATAGACAGAACTCAGGGCTTGCTACACTCCCAGCCAAGAGTTTGCTTTCATGTGTGGGTAGACCCACAATGTACACATGTGAGACAGAGGACAACTGGTTTTCTCTGTCATGCATATTCTAGTAATCAAAGTCAGGCCATCAGGCTTGGTGGCAAGTACCTTATCAGCTGAGCCACCTTAAAAATATTTATACTTTTATTGAAACTCTTATAGAAAAATAATTTTAATCAAGCATAGTGGGTAAGCCTGTCTCTCTAGCTTTTGAGAGACTAAAGCAGGATTGAGTTTTGTGCCAGTTTAGGCTACAAGGTGAGACACTATCTCACAATAAACTAACACCAAATGACTTCCATGCTGACAAGCAGGACAGAGTACCCATGATGCCAGTCCAGAGGCAACTTAGGGAGCCTGGACTGACCTGCTTCCCATAGTTTCTAGACTCTTACACACCAAGCACACATGTATTTACCCAGGCATGGCGCTCTATCTTCCCAGAAGCACCATCTCAATGGAGTGCTAATACTCTAGTGTGGGTTGCATCTGCCTTCTGCATTTGCTTGAGGCAGAGCACACTGCTGCCTCTTCTCTTCTCAGCTGCTGCCAAGAGCCTGGACTAACTTTTTACACTCCCTTCTGCTCTGGGCGCCCTTATTCTTCCCCCATTCTCCTTCCTCTTGACATCTCATCTGTAGATTTCCAGTGATCCTGTTCTCCCTTTAAATTCTATACATCACACCTTCAGGCTTGCATATGTCTGTTCTTTTTTTCTCTCTTTCTTTTTCTTTTTTTTTTTTTTTGGTTTTTTCAAGACAGAGTTTCTCTGTGTAGCCCTGGCTGTGGCTGTCCTGGAACTCACTCTATAGACCAGGCTGGCCTCGAACTCAGAAATCCACCTGTCTCTGCCTCCCATGTGCTGAAATTAAAGGTGTACGTCACCACTGCCAGGCTGCATATATGTCTGTTCCTAAATTTGTTTATTAATGAGATTCCGAGCCCAAGAGGTTTTCCAGGCATCATATAATGGAAGATTTTTAGTAACACTCATAATCCTTTCATTGGCAGGAAAAAAACACTCTTCTATTACCAGACCTGAAGATGGCAGTACTGGAATAAGCCTCCGCATGCTGTACCTGCCACCTGCCATGCTTGGCCACATAGCTATAGCCAGGAGTTCCTAGAGTGAGTCGTGACCTCACTTATGCTTTGGTGGACAGCTGCTGGGTATTCCCCAGAGCCTGCCTCCCCCACACTGGCCTCATGACCTGATGCCTGATCGCAGTGACACGGACATTCTCAGTGCTATGGCTAGTTGTTGCCATCCTCACTATGGGACTTGAGCACTCTGAGGCCAGCCTGTTCCCCAATGACCTGCATAGAAAGCCCAGCCCCACTTGCACTGACACTACCCATGTGACACCCAACAGCAGAGCCCTCCTGCCAAAGTCTCCCCGATGGTGACAACAGAGACTGTCAGGCACTCGCCAGACCTCCAAATCTGTGCCCATCTCTGCTGAAAACATAAGCCAAATCCTTTGGCAAAAGCGATCCTGAGGCTCTGGGCTCCAAGCTGCTAAAGCATCTCAGGGTGCTGTAAGGATGCATGACATACTGGGATATTTTCAAGAAAAAAATAAAAATAAAAAAGGGAATACCTGGTATCTATCAGGATAGGACAGATGACCTGCTCAAAGTCCATACTGTGGCAACCAGCGCTGCAAGCTGGGAAAGCTGGCGCATGTTTGGGCTAAGAGTCAGCCCAGGAAGCCCTTCCAGGTCTGGAAAGTTCTCATGGCTAAGAAGAAAAAGCTAACAAGCTGTCTGGCTCTAGGCTTTGACTAAGGACTGCATTGTCCCATGGCTACCAGCTAGGAAGTGGGGTGTACAAGGGCACTGGGTCCCCAAAGAACAGGGCCGCCACGTCACTGTACTTCTCCGTCTTGATCTTCACAGGGTGAGGCCTGTCCGGCCCTGGCACCTTCTCCTTTTGGTCACATGCTCTCCTGTCTGACGACTTCTTCTCAGAGGGTTCATTCTTGGCCTAGAATGTAAAGGGGTGGTGGTGACATGGGAGCAACACAACCCTGTTATTGCTAGGGCTGACACAGCCAGACACCTCACCTTCTCCACAGAGATCATCCTCCCATGTAGTTCAGTTCTGTGCAGGTGGCTAATGCATTTGGTGGCCTCATCTGACGTGGACATTGTCACAAATCCATAGCACCGAGCCCCTGGACTGCGGGCATTGGTGACCACCTTGGCTCCGATGACCTCCAAGGGAAAGAACACACCTATATAAGGATGCATCTAGCCTCTGTCACAAAAATCACAGGGCTTATTATAGACCAAGCAACAGAAGACACCCATAACTGCTGTTGTCCTCGGTACTCAGCTCTAGTTAGTCAACCTCTGTGGATTCTAGAGAATCTTAATCTGTTAGAGCAGTTTGCCTTACAAGATTAAGATTCTCAAACAGTACACAGAGCCAGTAGAGCACCACACGGATAGATATGAAACCTAGTCAGACCCTGCATAGCCAAAAGTGCCTGCTCAGTAGCACCTGACCCCTGCCAGGCCCCCTGAAGGCAGCAGCCACTGTACCATAGGGAAGGGCTGACACTTTGCAGACCCAGAGTTTCCAGGACATGGACAGGGAAGGGAAACTTAGGTGGGTTACAGGTGACATGAGAAAATGCAGAGGCTGTGAACTGAATGGTGGTGCCTTGACTCAAGCATGGGGAGCTATGCAGGAGGGACCCTCACAGTTCAGACAGGACAGCCAGCAGCTGGTACACCTGCCCACATGGACAGGGGGTTATTGTGCCCAGCCACGGGTAACATGGGATAAACCTGGTGGACACCAGAATCTGTTCAGCCAAGAAGTAGCCCAGTATGTCAGGAAGGTGTAGGGCCCCCCCCCCCCCCAAACCATATGAACTGAAAGACAGTGACTGGCACTAAATAGTAGAGACCATGGCAGAAAGTGCAAAAGAAATCTACCAGAATGAAACAAAAGAACTGGGAGATACCAACCAGGGCTGGGGAGGTGAGGAAGGGCAGGGAACTTGGCACCAGTCCAAGGCCACAGACTTAGCACCTGCCTCAATCCCATGAAAACAATGATTTGCAGAGTTCCAAGAGGGTTCACGATGTGAGTCCCTAATATAGGAGCAGGAAAAGCAGAGCCCAGAAAACCCAATGTATTCCTCTGAAAACACTCCAAGACAGGGAGGGAGAATGAACTGAAAATGTAGGGAGAAAAAGGCAGTGGGTAGTTGAAAAGACAAAAATCAAGTGCAGCTGGACAGGACGTATCTGTCCACTGAAGAACAAGGCTGTCCTCCTCAGTCAGGAAGCACAAGGGAGGCGGCCTGAGGGCAGGAAGAGCCTGGGGCAGTGGGCTGCAGACCTGAGCCTTTAGTGTCAAGCATAACTACTAAAGTGAACATGGCAAAGCAGGAACTGGCATCATCCTGTGCTCTGGAACCTGGGGCTGTACTCCAGCACAAGAATATCCCTTGTAGACATACACATGTGCTCAACAGAAGAAATTCAGACAAACAGATGGGGCCTGGGGGCATGGTGCCCTGGGACCCAAGTCGGAGAGAAGAATGGCACCATGTGCCCTCCAAACCCCAGGCACCAAGTATCTAACACAAAGAAGCATGTGTCCTGGAACACAACGCTTAAGTCAGGGCATTAAGCCAGGGCAACACCATCCAGTTCTGAGCCTTTGCATTTTCTCATATATTGGAGGTATGGCTGTTTCTAGATACATACTGGCCTGCTGCACCCCTAGTCTGAGCCTTGGGAACACCCTTTGACCACTGTATTTGAAACCTGACCTTCGCCCTGCTGTCCTCACGGTTCTGGCCTTGAGAATTATGCACACACATACTCACTGGCTCTCAGGGTGTAGGTGCCTCTATACATACCAAAGTGCATGGAGGACAGCAGCACCAAACAACCAAAAACTAACTATGGTCCAAGAGTCTGTCTAAGGACACCACCTGTAGTGGGTATGACAACTGCTGAGGGTGGGAAAGGTACCTAGGCCTGCACCCAGGGATAATGAAGACTTCTGCAGTGACCACACCCATGCCCAGGTACTTGCCCAGAGTACTGTGTACCACTGCTCAGACTCATTTATCGCAGGGTAATTTCTTCTGTCCCCAAGTGCTTGAGGGAAGCTCTCAAGTGTATTACCTTGAGAAGTTGGACCCAGTCACCTGCTCAAGTTTCTAGTGCTTCAGGCTGAAGGATGAGGAGTCCAACAGCTTGATCAGTGGCACACAATAATGTTTGGGCTTTAGACTCAGAAGGACCTTTCAGAGGGAATTGTCCTCACATGGTCCTGAGAAGAGCCAAGATAGAATGAAGCTACTCTCTGCTGGAACCTGGGTTTTCTAAGCACAATGTTGCCTAGGATGAAACTGATTCTCATGTCTCCACCTTAGGAATGCCAAGATTTACTGTATGTAGTACTGGGTATGAACCCCAGGACTTCGTGACAGCCAAAGGGGAGCACTCTACAAACTCATCTCTGCCCTCAGGACTCAAGTAGTAGCACAAGCCTGTCACCACAGCTGTCTCACATATGGAAGAAGGCAGACGGTTCAACTGTGAGAACTCAGAATGACAGGGCAGGGGAGCTGGGAGTGGTGGTCCAAGTCTTAGATCAGCCTGGTCTGCACAGCAAATTCCAGGCCACCAAGGGCTACAAGAGCCTTCCCCAAGTTCATACCAAGAGGGTGGGTCCAGTCAGTGACAGAGCATGTCCCAAGCATGCATTAAGTCCCAGGTTCCACCTTCAGCATGAGCAAGAGAAAATATAAAAACACTGAGGAAACGGACACTAAAAGCTAGGAAGCGAGATGCCTTTCCAACCCCACCTTGCTAGCAGGCAGATGTAGGGTGCCCTACCTTCCCATGCTTGCTGAAGAGGCTCTTGAGGTCAGCAGCACGGGTGCTGGAGGACAGCCCACTGACCCACAGGTTCCTTCCTGAGCTACAGCTGGCACGGCCTGGAGAGAGGAGGTTATCAGCACCATTGTGGCAGGACCTATCCCCATGGTGCATAAACTGTAAGATTCCCTTGCCATGCCTGTGCATGAGTGTGAAGGCCAAGGGTCTTCCTCAAATAATTTTCTACCTTACTTTCCAAGACACAGTACAATGAACCTGCAGCTCACAGCTGTCTGGATTGGTGGAGTAGTGAAGCTCAGTGCTCCTCCTGCACCACCTCTCCAGGGATGCACATCTGTTTAGCTTTCTACATGGCACCGGGGATAAATCAAGAGTCTTTGGGCTCATACTGCAGGCACTTTACATGAAGCCAGCAGGCTCTTCACTCAAGAAATAATCAGAGCAATACCCCCATGGCAGAGAAGCCTTGAAAAGATGGCTCAAGGGGTCTTATAGGTGCCTCCTTGCCACTTACAGAGCAGATGTTCCTGTCTAGACATACTACCATGATGTACAACACAGAACAACACACATAAACCCTCAGAATCTTGACAGTGGTTCAGGGAAGTGCCATGTGCATGGACAATTGGCACGTGTGGCAGCCTGGAGCCCATCCCCTCCCTGAGTTACCACATGGCAACAGGACAAGAGAGACCTACCTTTTTCATCTTTAATGACTGGCTTTATATCTTGTTCTTCCTTAACAGAGCTAGAGACAAAAATGAATGTTACTGCAACACAGAAAAGCTAAAGTGAGCGAATTTTACAATAGAAATGTGTCAAGCTGAATACCTACCAGGGAACTAGGCTCACATTAAACTGACAGACACCTTTTGTGAGTTTATGTTGAAAAATCTGACCACATACAATGTCAAATCCCTACAGAGCAATTCAGATTAGCTGACGATACCAGTCGTCAATTTAAGAACCCAACGATGGCAGGTTGAGTAAGGGAAAACCAATCACCCATTAAATATATGCAGAGACATTGAGCTGCCTGAAGGAGCTAGCTGGGCAGAGTGGCTGCCGACTGCAGGCTCTAACAGCTCATATGTATCCTAGTGACAATGAAAGGAGATAGCGTCTGGTCTAGGACTGAGAATCAACAAACCTCATTTTCTGATCAGCGCCCTCACTGGCTGAGGACTCTTTAGGAGGCGCAGGGACGTCATTACAAGCGTCAAAAGCAAACTTCTTCACGTCTTCTTTGCTATCTTGGGGCTCAGGGCTCAGGGCTGCCGTGGGCGCTCGCACCAGCTCCTGGCTGGTGGCCTCCGGGAGCTGGGCAGCCGTGCTACTCTGTTCAACTGGCTCCTCTAGCCCTACAGGCTCGCAGTTCATCCCGGCACCTCCACCTGTGCCCAGAGCTTCTGCCTGCGCCTGATGCTTCCGCCTTCGCTTGCGCTTCCGCCTGTGCCGAGTACCTCCACCTCCACCCGGCGCATCTGCCAGCTCCCTTTTCACTACTGCTAACGGGGCATCTGCCTCGCTCCACTGACACCGAGTGCTTGGAGACTCAGACTTGCTGCTGCTGGCCAAAGCTAAATCTCCCTCCTCCTCCTGCTCCTCTTCCTGATCTTCTTCCTCCTCTTCCTCTTCCTCTTCCGGGTGGCCGCAGCTCTCAAATAGGTCCTCTTCCTCCGCCAGCTTCCTGTCTGGCCCCACGCTACTCGTGGCCTGGGCAAAGGGCTGCTCCAGCTCCGAACCTTCTTCTTTTACTGGCTCAGATTTACAAGTTTCCCCCAAAATGTCGAGTATTTTCTCATTTTCTACGGATTTAACAGGAATAGAATGGCACAAGGTTTAATCACCAGGGAAATAAAGCAATCACAACTGCGGCTCGGGCGCTGCGGCCCTGCTCACACCGACAGAACTGCTGGCTACACAGAGATTGGAAAACCCGCTACACAGCGCCTGCACCCTACCTGCGCCCACGGCCATGGCGCCCCCAGCCTGCGCCAGTGGCAGAGGTGGGCCCCCCCCCATACTTCTACCCTACAACCACAGCGCAGCTTCCACGGCTTTCTTCAGAGGTTCCGTCACGCCTGTGTCTTCCATCAAGCACATTCCTTCCCAATGTCCACAGTGCTGAAGCCATGGCAGTCACCATTTACTGAGGAGCTTGCTGCTCTCAGCTTGATGGATTGCGTGCGGTCAGCACCACAGTCCAAGGCTACTGAACCGCTCTTCACCTTTGGGAACATGGCAGTCCATAGGGGCTGATGATGAACATCTTGGCAGAAACCCGCTTTTCTTCTGACATTGGTGGCTTCCGGGGTAAGTCCCCTACCACAGCCTCAGCCTGCCTTAACTGCATCAACCCCATGACTTTGGCTTGGTAAGGTATCACAAGATCTGTCTTGTGTGTGGACTCGCTGCCTCACCTTGTGGCCACTTACTGCCACTCTGCATGGCCTGATGCAAGCGGCGCATCTGCCCCCAAGACTGTCTTGGGCTGCCACAGCACACGCACAGATCTGGTGATACAGTGGGTTTCCAATCTCTGATCCTGTGCGATTGGGATGGTCAACCACTGGGGTGATTTATGAAACCATAACACAGCTGAGAACAGACAGGACTTAAGTGCGAGCAGCAGGGGCGCAAACCGCACTGTTGTGCCTGCCTCAGCAGTACCTGGTTCCATGGGGGCTTCTTCATCAGCCTGTTGGAGAGAGAATAGAAGGGTAATAGAAGGGTACACGTCACTCCAAATAACACAGCCACAGATCCCATGCATACATCTATCACCAAGGCCTTATCCACTTAAAGGCTTCTCAGTGGACAGCCACACCTTGAAAAAGTGCTCTTGTGTACCAGGCTGAAAAACCCCTCTGGGCCTGAAATTGAACCCTATTCTACAAAGTAGCCAATGGCAAAGACACAGAGAGACTAGACAGTGGTCACCTCCCTCAGTGAGCTTGGGACTTAAGGAAGCCTGTCTCCTCACTCAGAACAGCGGCTGTACTCCCTGCAGGGGCCCGGGACCTCACAGTCTCCAGCACAGGCATCTCTGCATACCAGGAGCTGTATCCATTATTGCTTCAGGGCTACCACCACACTAAGTTCATCCCTGAACTCAGCTACTCTAACTCCAAGCCTGGATTTCTTTGGGAACCACCCAGGCACTTACAGAACCCAGCTGCCTGGCCCTTTAGCCCCACCTCACAGTTTCTCCACAACCCATGTGTCAGCCTCCAAATTCAGGCTCCAGTTACCATCTGTACCACACTGTAAGGTTGGAGGTGACTAGACTACAGGGTTCTGGTCCCACCAATGCTTCCTTCTTTTGGTGGATTGTGAACATAAAACATGAAGATACTGGCTGGGGAAGGAGAGGCCTCTGTTGTCTTTTCCTCCCTCTGTTCCCTGGCCAACATGAAGGGGAGCAGCCTTCTCTGGTATACTCTCCCACTGCCATAATAGTCTGCCTCCTCTTAGACATATAGCAAGTCACCTGACCTTGGACTTCAGTCCCTGGAAATGTAAGCCAAGGTACAACTGCTCCCCTAACTGTCCCTCAGGCAACTGCCACAGGGTAACCAGCCAATGGAACATCAGTGTCTCCTAAACTGCAAGAACCACAGGGAGACTCCACTCACCAGAGTTACTTTAAGGTCTGACACGGAAGCTTCCAGAGTGTTCTTGAAGACCTCCTCATCCACCTGGCAAATGAATCAGAACATGACTTCATGGAGGCCAGAGTTGTGAACACTTCAGCCTGTACCTCACAGCTTCCTACACAACCTATGTCCACTCTCACCAGTGCCCATCACTGTGTCAGCTCAGCTGACTCGTGTGTGTGTGTGTGTGTGTGTGTGAGAGAGAGAGAGAGAGAGAGAGAGAGAGAGAGAGAGAGGACCACTTGGGAGTGTTGCTCTCCTTTCACCCTGGGATCCATGAAAATTCCTGCAGCCCAGAGAGCCTCCACAGGGCCATACACTCAGATTATGCTGAGCAGGGGTCCTCCAGTTTATCTAAGACCCACTGGATGTTCCTATATTCCCTGACCTCAGTTGAGGCTCAATTTCAGCAAGTCCCTCAAGAACAAAACCACAATACCACTGGAATCAACTGTGAGCATCATGCAAAGGCAACCTGCACAGACTTGGGTTGGCCTCAGGTCTTCAGAGCAGACAGCAGCACCACCAGGTAAGACTGTTCTGTTGAGTGTGTGTCCAGAGCAGTTAAAAGCCCTTGTGACCTGAACAGCCTTCATGCCACCCACACACCCATCTCCTGTGAGTCCACAGCACTCCTTGCACTATGCTGCAGCAGTGGCCACTGGCCTACAGTCCCTACCAGGTATTAAACTCGGGGTCTGTTTCTACCAGGGCCTAGGTAGCCATGATGCTGAGCCCCTGGGGCCGCTGGCACACACGTGGCTGCAAGTTACCTACAGCATGCTTCAGGAGCTGAGCTGGAAGCTGTCCCAGCTGCGCGGCCACGTACTCTTTACTGTCATCAAAAGCATGAAGAATCTGGTTGACGGTGTCGGCCTTCCCCAGGCAGGGCACACTGAGGTCCTCAGCCTCCATCCCATCTGGCACACCTGTATCCATGGTGTCCCTGTCTTGTGAACTCTGAAGAATCACAACCCCATCCTGTGAGGGGAGTGAGGATGTCAGTCACCAAGACCCTAGGGCATGGGAAGATGTGCCGCCCCCAGGCCCAACACACCTGCCCATATCTGGAATCTTCCTCCAGGCCGTTGTCCTCGCTGCCCTCCTCCTCCATCTTGGATCCTAGTTATAGAATAGTGTCAGTTGGGTTAGAAACCAGAGTCAGCCTCAATTTTTTGACAGGTGACAATACAATTCCACATTGTTAGCTATTTGCCCATATTGCAGGGACTCTGTCTTGGTCGGTGTCTAAGCCAAGGCTTCAATCACCATAGCACAGTGCTCAGACTTTGCAATAAAAACAGCTTTAAGAGAGCTCATATTTGTCCCAAACTAAACACCTCAAAAAACAGAGGGAAAAAAAAGCTAGGCTGGTCTGGAAACTTCATTGCTAGTTGGGCTGGACTATGCAAGCCTGTGGGACACCTGCAGTGCTGTCTGTGGACACACTGGACTGTCGATGGGTCTACTTGCACTCTGGTACCTGCCTGCATGCTCACTCTGCAACTTAGCACTGGTCATGTGCGATACGTGCACAGCTGCACGGGGTGTTCTGAGTCAACAACGGGTCTTCAGTTGTTACCCATATTATTTCCTAGTACAGGGTCTCACCTGTACCTCACCAGTCGGCCTGGAGCCAACTGACTCAGCGTGGCTAGTCGACCACCAAACCCAACGGACCCTCCTGTGCCTACCTCCCCACCACCGTGGTTATGGATGCACACTTGGTTTCCCATTGTTAATAGGGATCTGAGCTCAGTCCCACACTCATGTTTCTGTGGCAAGAGCTCTGCTGACCGAGCCCCCTTAGCTACACAACTGTTTTGTGGGCAAATCTGCAGTACACAGAACACTGCACTAACGGTTTTGTGGGAAAAAAAAAAAAAAAAAAACAGGAAAGAAAACAAACAAACTCTGTAGGGTGTCCTACTATACCAAGGAAGACAGAGGCAGCTCTTGAGAGTTACTCAAAGCTTGACACCTGGAAGGAGGAGGGAGCAGCATCAGGTGCAGCCTCTTGTAGTTGCCATCATTTCTGATGGATATGATTATCATGCAATGCCCAGGATGCTTCTTCATTTCCTCAACCCTCCAACCCTGGCATCACACAGGACGTTAACACTACCACAGTGTAAACACAGTGGGTCCTCAAATCCGGAGGCCTTCTGTCCATCTGTTTTATTGTTTCAACAGCCAACACATCAGACAACTTCCAAACACTGAATACTGGGAAAGTCCTAAAACCACAAACAAAACCTGAACATCGTCTGCTAAAAGAACAATTGTCTGGGGAGACTGCTCAGTGGTTAACATGGACTCTGAACTCAGTGCCCCAGCATCCATGTAAATGCTGGGTGTGGTGATCCACTGTCATCCCAGGGCTGGGAAGGTGCAGACAAAGTGTTGGACACTGAATCAGCAGTCCCAGGCCAATGGATAAAAGCCAGGTGAGATTTGAATGACAGATGCCAGGTATCCGAACACTTTGTGGCCAGTTCACTACGCTGTTTTGGGAGACTAGGAAACCTTTAGGACAGTGGTCCTCAACCTTCAAAATGCTGTCACCCTTTAATATAGTTCCTCGTGTGGTGGTGACCCCAAACCATAAAATTATTTTCATTGCTAGTTTGTAGCTGTAGTTTTGCTACTATTATGAATTGTAAATTACCTGTTTTCCAATGGTCTTAGGTACTAGGTAACCTCTGGGAAAGGGTTATTTGATCAGAAAGGGTTGTGACCCACAGACTGAGAACTGCTGGTTTAGGAACCTTGCTAAAGAAGTCTGTCATTGTGAGAGGCTCTGAGAGCCTCACTTCATTTCTGTTCTTTCAGCTTCCTGTGCATGGATGGAAACATGACCATCCAGCTTCCTGATCCAGCTACCCACTGGCATGCCATCCCCAACATTACCAACTCTCCCTTTGGAATCAAATGGCCAAGTTCAACCCACAGAATCAACTGTATAAAGCTGTCCTCTGATACCTCATGTGGGCCACCACAGTTATTAAAATGTTAAAACAAAAGTGGGGGTGGGGGGAGGTGGAGGGGGGCTAAAAGGAGTATGAGATGGCTCAGTAGGTAAAACAGTTGCTGCCAGTCCTGACCATCTGAATCTGATTCCTGGATTACACATGGTGGAAAGAAATGGCTCCTAGATAGTTCTCTCTGGTCTCTGTGCTTGCACTGTGTTATGTGTGTACATGCCCTCACGGGTACGCACATACACACACTAAATAAAATGCAAAACCCACAAAACTAGTTAGGGTAGATGTCATCTGAGAAATGCTGGGGAGGTGGAGACAGGAGGATCCTTAGAGTTGATGGTCAACCAGCCAGGCTGAATCAGCAGGCTCCAGGCCAGTGAGAATCTACCCCATGAAATACCATGCACAACAACTGAGGTCAACCCACTGTTAACCTTGTACCTCCTATATGTGCACACCAATCCTCACAGGCACAGAAAGAAATGTCAACTTTTAATAATCCTTAAGACTTTGACTAGATATCCAAATCCTGGCCAAGACTATAGCTTGATACCTAGGCAGTGCCTGGTGGCTCTGGTTAAATTCTCAGAACCAGATAACTCTATGGTTCTCAGAGCAGTTCAGCTGGAGAATGGGACTCTGAATACTCAAGCCCTCTGTGGTGGGTGCAGTACCCTCATGGGACATAGAAAGGACATACCAATGGTTGTTTAACATCAGCACAAGGGACATATTTACTACCCAATTCAACAAGAATTAAACAGGTCAGAACTATTCTTCATGCAGTGATTTCACCCGTATTTGAGAGGCTCTGGGACAAATGCAGGGCTTTCTGCAAACACGTGCCCACTCCAAACCCCTTGTTTGAGCCAGCCCCACTTGTGAGAGGGAGTGACTGTGACTTTCCTGGAACTTCTTCCCACTTTGCCAGAAAGTGGTGCTCAGAGAATCACTAACAGTGTCTTGTGGGCTAAAACCTCACTTCTATCATCCCAGAGCCTCTGGCCTGGCCTGGAAGCCATGGGCTAGCACATCACACCAAACACCACATTCTTGAGCACCTCCAGAGATGGACAGGCATAGCTCTGCCCATGGAGGCACCCTCTCAACCATGCCAGACCTCCCCCAGGCTCATCTGACAATGCTGCCCACTGATCTGATATGCTTGCGGCAGGTCAGGCAAGTGTCTGCAACACAAGCAGCCAGGGTTATACTAGGTCTCCAGGTTAGTGCTTTTTAAAAAATGATTATGGCTGTCTCTGTGAGCACAGTTAGACATATGTGCGCCTCAGTGTGAATGTGGATGTCAGAGATCAACTTTTGGGAGCCAGTTGTTTCTGGTCTCAAGGATCAAACAACTCTCAGATTCAGGAGCTTCTACCTTCGGTAGCTGAGCCTTTTCACTAGCCCTCAGTTATTGGTTTGTTTGGGGCAGTGGTGTTTGGGGATTAAAGGCATGCACCACCATATCTGGCCCTTAAGAGTCTCATGTAGCCAGGCCAACCTGGAATTGGCCATTCTCTTGCCTCAGCCTAGAATGCTGATGAAAAGCTGTCCTCGAAGCCACTGGTAAAACCTGACTTCAGGGCAATGGGCAGATGGCTCAGCTGGCAAAAACATTTCTTGTTTTGAGCTTGGGGGCCTGGGCTCAATCCCAGCACCCGTGAAGAGCTGGGCATGAGGGTACTTATAATCCTAGTGCTGGGGTTTGAAGATGGAGGACACTGGTCCTCACAGGTCAGCAGCCCAGCCAAATCACTATGTAGACAGATGGATCAGCGGTTAAGAAAGAGCACTAACTGCTGTCATACAGGATGGGCTTCAGCTCCCAGGAATCACATGGAGACTGGTAACCATTCCTGACTCCAGTTCTAAGGGGTCCAAGACCTGCTTCTGACCTCTGTGGGCACCAAACACATGTGCATTCACATGCAGGCAAGCGCGCACACAAACACACACACACACACACACACACACAAAATAAACCTTAAGACAAAAACAAAACCTAAGGTGGACACAATGTGACACTATGGCTGTCCCACACACATGCACATCTAAGTATGCATATTACACATACACAGAGCAGAGCAGACACCCATTCCCCAGGCCCAGCGTCAAGCACAGGCAGTTAAGTACCTTTGGTGTTTCTCTTTACAGCCCTCTTGCTCACAGCTCCCCAGCTGATTCCAACCTCCTCAGGTTCTTGTCCTTCCTCCTTAAATGCCTGATGGGAAAGAGTATGAAGTTTTAAATAAAGTTATCTTTTAGGAGGGGTTGACACAAAGTGTTCTTTAAGAAGCAACTTTGCAGTTGCAAGTGTTCACAATCTAGCTTAAGACCACATTTAGCAGCCAGCTCCCCTTCCCTGCTCAAGACCCAAAACCTAGAGAAAGGGAAGCTGAAAGCTTGGGTTGCAGAGTCACTGTCAGCAGGTTGTGGTCATACATGACCTGGCAGCTTGTAGCCCTAGATGTAATCCCCAACCCAAGACAAAAAAATAGAATAAAATCCAAGTATTAACCCCAAATCAGGGTTGGTGACCGCTCATCTTGTGTGCTCTTTCATCAAACACAGGGATGATGGTAGGAAACCTGTCCTTGATTCAGGCAGGGCAAAGAGCTGAATGGGGCGCTCAAAAGGCCTCCCATAACAAAGCAAACCTTTAATTCCAGCATTTTGGAAGTGAAAAGGGGGGGCAGGAGACCAAGAGCTGAAGTCTAGTCTGGGTTTCACAGCAAGTCCAAGGCCACACTGGGCCACAGTAGCTCTCCAAAAAAAGTTTTGCGTGGGAGGGGAGGCGCTGATTTTTGATAAGGAAAAACAACATAGACCGAAGAAGAAAGCGCTGGCCAATTTTCCCTCAAAGTATTCTGGCGCCTTCTACTTGCAGCCAATCAGGAGTCCCTAACCCTCAAGGACCCTGTTCCACAGAGGCAAGCTTGTGTCAAGCGCTGAAGGGCAGTAGACAAGACTTCTTGTCTAGGGGGAGGAAAGTGACATCTTACGCTGACTCGAGATGACAACTAGGCTCCAAGACCAGGGAAGCGCGAGGGGACCGGACCTGGGAGCGAACATGGTCTGTGCAGAGACACTGGGCACCGCCAACAGTGGGGTTGACTGATAGATTCCCCAGAAGAGTAAAACTAGGGTGGCGGAAAAGACAGCTGCAGGTGCAAGGTCATCATGGAGACGTGCCCAGAGCCACCCGATTACTCAACAAGGCCCGGCTTCCTGCAAATCCCGGGGCAAGTGGGAGGCGAGACACAGAGAGGGGCAGCGACTAGTAAAGGTCACACAGCCTCGGCTGCTTCGGTAACTGACAGCACAGACCGAAGTCGGGGGGGGGGGCTCGGGGTGGGAAGGCCGGCCCGAGTCTGCGCGGGCAGTTACGTGCCCGGGTCCACGGCGCCACTCGGGTTCCCTCACCTTCCTCAGCCGCTCCATCAGCACGCTCTTGTTGCCTCCCGTATCCAGGTTCCGCTTTTTCAGCTCCGCCCTCAGGTCGATCACCCGCAGGTCGCTGAGCCGCCGCGTCCCACTCTCCGAGGCGCCCGGACCAAAGGCGGGGTCGCCCGACCCGGTCCCGGGTTCCGCCATCCTCGCTTCCGCGACTTCCCAACTCGCTCCGGAACCCCCTCCACTCGCTGGCACCAGCTGTGGCGGCTCGGAGGTAGTACAAAATGGCGCTGCCGAAGAGGAAAACGCACTCGCTTCCTCCCGCCTCCCTTTGCGGCTGCGCAGGCGCACAGCTCTGACGCACCTCCTAGGTCGCACGCCAAAGCAGTCTCGAGCCTCGCGGGTACAAGTGCACATGCGCAACCGGTCGTAAGCCCCCCCTCCCCCCCCCCCCCCCGGCCCCGTCGCCACCCTCTTTTTAATGCGCACGCGCACCGCCTCGCTACGCTCACTGACCCCCGTTTGCCTCTCGCAGCGTTGCCCGGCTGCGCACGCCACCGCTCTACGGCCAGCGCTCCGACAGTGATGCGCAGGCGCACGACCTGTAGCACGCATGCGTCTTGGTCCGCGGCCAAGCGCGAGCCGGCGAGGCGCGCCTACGTCGTCTCTGCCGCCGCGCACACTGCGCTTGGGTAAAGGCGTCTGAGAGCGTAGGGCTCGCGCCGGCGGCGCCTGCGCAGTGTCGAGGTGCGCCTCCGGGGAGGCTGAAGCGGTTCCCTCTCAGGCGGCGCCATTTTGTGGTAAGAGGGCCGAGATTCAAAAAAATAATAATAATAACAAATCAAAAAAAAAACACACTCACGCAAACCCACTGACCCGGTTCTGTGTGAAGTGGGCGACGGAACCAGGGTCCCTGGAATGGCGGAGACTCTGTCGGGTTTAGGAGACGCGAGTGCGGCGGGCGCGGCGGCCGTGAGCTCCGCGGCGTCAGAGACCGGGACGCGGCGGCTCAGCGACCTGCGGGTGATCGACCTGCGGGCGGAGCTGAAGAAGCGGAACCTCGACTCGAGCGGCAACAAGAGCGTGCTGATGGAGCGGCTGAAGAAGGTGAGGTTCGCGGGGGGGAACCCCATGGTCGCCATGGCGACACCCACCGCCGGGCCCGGAGTGGCCCGTTGGCCTTCGCGCTGGGCGCTAATACTGGGGCTCCGCGGGCGCCGGGTGCAAGGATTCGAATCTCGACGCCCCCAGCGATGCGACCAGAGGGAAATAACACCACGAACGGGTTCGGGGGATCGATGACACCGCGTTCCCTGTACTGCTTAGTCCCAACCCCAAAGGGGGATGAAGGGGACTCGGCCAAGGTCATCCAGTGGGGTCAGCTTGTGGCGGGATTCGATCCCAAGTCCCTTTTCGGCCCCCGAGGCAGAACAGGTGGTTTTTGTTTCTTTTCTTTTCTTTTAATCTGGGAAGACACAGTGACGTTGGGGGCAGGGGTGGTGGAGATGAAACATGAGAAACTCTCAGAGTTCGCAGACAGCCGGAGGATGTAGGTAGCCCAGGGAGACAAAAAACAAAAACAAAGCGGAAAAATAAATTGTTTCTAATTCTTTGCTAGAACTAAGCTAGGGGAAGATACGAGATGGAAGGAAAGAACGTTTTTTTCTGTTGATAAAGGTAAGTCAGATGTGAGTTCAAGGCCAACCTGGGCTGTAGAGGAGTTCCAAACCAACCTGAATATTAGAGTTCAGGGCTAGCTAAGCCTTTTTCAAAGTATAAAGTAGGTCCAAGAGCTACTCATTTGGTAGTGTGCTACTCATTTGGTATTGTGCTTACCTTGCATGCACAAAACCCTAAGTTTTATCCCAAATACTTCCTAAGGCCGGGAGTGGTGGAGGCAGAAGGATCCTAAGTTTGAGGCCATCTTGGGATGCGTGAAAGCCTTTCTGTAAAACATAGTAGGTTTTTGTTTTGTCTCTTTTTTTTTTTAAAAAAAAAGGGGTTGGACACATAGATCAGAGGTAACATGCTTGCCCAATATTGCAGAGGCCCTTGGAACCATCTGCCACACAACTGCTATAACACTCCATTCTGTGTGGTCAGGTGGGAGTCGGAGGATTTAGTTCCAGCCTCAAACTGAGCCCCCTGAGAAAGAGGCTCATTTCTATTGCCTTCCTTTGTGGCCTAGATTCTCTGTCAGGAAGACCTTTAACCTCTTCTGAGTGTCCTCAGATCAAGGCAGTAGTAGCTTGCCTTCAGGGTAGGGTAGGCATTGCTTGGCTTGCAGTCTAGTCCAGGTAAACAAGCTCAGTCTCCACAGGGCCCCCTTTTGGCTTTTGTAGTTGTTTACTCCACCTTAGAAAGCAGACTTTGTTTGTGTTACACCTTGAAAAGCTGTCCCCTCTAGCTTTCAGACATTGTCATCTGCCCAGTCATCCCTTGCACAAGGAACTGGAGATTTAACCCTCCTAGATCCATCCAAAGTCAGTCACCAGTTGCTGTTGAGAGAAGACACTGTGACAAGCAGAGAGGGCAGCAGTGTGAAGGCCTGAGCTCTGTGCCCAGCACCAACAGTAAAGGTCAGGTGGGGTGCCAGCCGCAATCCCAGTGCTCACAGACACAGGACGATCCCTGAGGCTCACTGCCTGACTAGTCCAGTCAAGTCTGTAAGACAAGGTGGATGGTACCTAAGAGAAAGCTGAGGTTGTCTTCTGGCCTCTCATGTACTGTGAACATGTACAGCATATAACATTACTTGCTTGTGAGATGAGGTGTGGAAGTTAGAGGCCAGGGCAGGCACACTACCTACTGAACGTCAGGCACTCTTTTCAGTTGGTTTGGTTTGGTGGCTTTTTGGGGGTTTTGTTTGTTTGTTTTTGGGTTTTTTTTGGTTTGTTGGTTGTGTCATCGTCGTGTCCCCCCCCTCCCCCCCACAGGGTTTCTCTATGTAGCCCTGGCTGTCCTGGAACTCACTCTGTAGACCAGGCTGGCCTTGAACTCAGAAATCCGTCTGCCTCTTTAATCCCTGCTGGGATTAAAAGCATGCGCCATCACTGCCCAGCTTGTTGTTTGTTTTTTAAGGACACTACATCTCTATTGGAATGGGCAAGAAGCTCCCTACACTGGTGTCACCTACAGAACATACAGGGTGTGAAAGGGGGTGGCCAGGGTGATGCTCGGCCTGCTGGTGAGGCACTGTGCAGCCTTGGCAGTACCAAGCTCTCTCAAGACTAGAAGTTGAGGGTTGGCTTTAGGGTGCTGTTCTCATTGTCCTCTTGGGGGTTGCAGAGGGACCCTGGTCTGTGCTTGTCTCCACTCACACCCCTGTATGTTTGTCAGATCAGAGGGTAAGTCTACAGTACTGTCCCTCTGCCTGCTTGTTGTGACCATCTCTGGGTTGGATTTTTAAAGAGGGAGGTGGTGTGGAGGAGCACCTGTTAGAGGGGGTTTACTGAGGTAGCCTGGGAGGGACAGCTCTGTCATTTAGCCCCAAGGGATAAAATGAGATACCTTTCTACAGCTTACCTGGAGTTGTTTGAAAGCTGACTAGCTCCAGAGGAGAGAGAGGACAGGGCTGCTTACAGGTTTGTCTGTGGTCCCCTAATGAAAGCCACAGGAAGCCCCTGGGGATCTGGAAGAGTTGCCTGAGCTTGGAGTTCTGAGGGCACTGCTGCTACCTTCTCTCTGGGGACAGTCAACTTTGAAACATCCCCAGGGTGAGAGGCATGCTGCTAGAAAGTGTCTCATTTCACTCCTTGGGGGGCACTGTTGACAGGGCTGTGTGAGAGAGAGAGAGGCCCTTGCTGAGTTGGCCACTGATGAACAAATAACATTCTTGAGTGTGAAATGGGACTTCTACGGGGTCCTTCCACTACAAGTCCCAGAAGGGGACAGCAAGGTCCAAGCCCTGTCCCCTGTTCCCCTCCCCCTCCTTAGTTACTGGGTTAAGCCAAGGAAGCTGGAATCTCTTTCCTCAGGGACACAAAAGGTGGAGGAGTCCGAAGTTCTGAGCAGTTGCCTCCACGACTCAAGGAGTCCTCAGGATAGTCTTGCAGCAATGCTGGCTGCTATCATTAAGGGCCAAGAGTACTCACTGAGAAAGAGCCCTTACAATACAGGCATGAGAACCTGAGTTTCAAATTCCTAGGATCCCTATAGAAAGCTGGGGCTTAGCTACATGTGACTATGACCCCAGGACCTTGCTGGCTGCCAGCCTAGTCTCACATTCAGGGAGAAAGCCTTTGTCGAGGAGCTAGGGAAAAGAAAATGAGAAAAAAAACGACGTAGAGCTGTATTAATCCTAGAAAACCCATTAGGTGATAATGCAAGGGCCCTGCTGTGCCAGTCTTCCTTCCATGAGCAGCAGGACTGCAGTTTGTAGGGTTAAGGTGGTAGGTAGCAGCAGCTGAGTTTCAATGCCCTGAGAACCGAGCTGGGCACTCCCTGTGTTGAACAGGCTGTTCAAACTACAGGCTTAGATGTTCTTCCTGTCTCTGCTACCTGTGGTTTATTGGTCGGCCTTTCTTCTGTCCCTCCAGGCCATTGAAGATGAAGGTGGGAATCCTGATGAAATTGAAGTCACCTCAGAATGCAACAAGAAGATGCCTAAGAGGCCCAGCAAAGGTAAGGAGTCCCTAAACCACTGTGTCAGTGCCTTAGGTACCCAATGGGTGCAGAGTCTGCTGTCCCTCTGTCACACAGAATCAGAGCATATAGTGAGGATGGATTTGGGAATGGTCTTCCAGCTTCACATAGCCTCTCATTACCTTGTCTGTCAGAAAATAAGGCCCATGTACTAACAGAGCACCACAGATGCAGTCCACTTAAAACCATGCAGCGGGCCTCCCCATCTGACAGTCCCCACTCAACCACCTTTGCCCCCGCCTCTGTTCACGACTGCTGTCTCCAGCCAGTGGGCACCCAGTCACCTACTGCATCTTGCTGTCTGTCCTTGGCACTGACTTGTCATCTTTCTGGAACTCCAGTTCTAGGAACTAAACAGAATTGGAAGGGTTGAGGCTCTTGGGGATGATACCTTGGTCGTTGTGAGGCTGAGCTGCTAGCTGTGGGGTGGCACAGTAGTGGCCATGCTACTCATGTGAACCTGTGCTGAAGGGAGGTCCACTGAACTGTGTGGCCTAATGCACTGCTTTGGGCCACCGGTGGGAAATGATTCCGACAGCGTTGGTTGGAAGTGCCCTATGGTTGGGTCTTCTATTCTTCTTGCTTTCGGCCTTAGTAAAAACAAATGCTTGTTCTGATGTTTTACTAGATGCATGAGTTAAGTGTAAAGTTGATATTCCTTCTTAGTGGGGGCTGACACAGTAGAGTGTACATGCCTTTTTTTGTGTGTTTGGTCACTAGGAAATAGATATATGTGCTTTCCTTAAAATCTGAAAATAAAAAAGACATTGGTATGGAGCATGGTGGCACAGAGGCAAGAGGATCTCTCTTGAGGTCAGGGTTGGCCTGTATACACAGCAGGTTTCAGACCCAGAACTCTGTAGTGAGACCTCTCAAAACAAAGAAAACAGCTGGTCATGGCCTGGGGCAATGGCACAGTGCATGACAGTGCTGCTGCATAAGTCTGAGGGTGAGTTAGAGTTCTCAGTGCCCACTCACAAGCCAGCTATGGCTGCATGTATCTGTAACACTTGTGATTGGGGGTGGAGACAGGGTGAGCCAACCTAGCTGCAGAGTGAGTGGGAGACCCTGTCTTAAGGGAGTGGCTGGAGAGCTGGGCAGTGGTAGCACATGCCTTTAATCCCAGCAATCTAGAGGCAGAGGCAGGTGGATTTCTGAGTTCGAGGCCAGCCTGGTCTACAGAGTTAGTTCCAGGACAGCCAGGGGTATACAGAGAAACCCTAAAAACCAAAAAAAGAAAAGGGCGGGGGGGGGGGGTGAGGAGTGGCTGGAAAGCGATAGAGGACACCTGCTGTCCTGCCTCTCGGGCACACACACCACGTACACGTATGTTCTACACAACATGGTCTTGTTCTGCAAAATCCTTACTGTTTCTATTTCCCTCAGACTATCTCTCCTCAGCTGGCTTTGTGGCACAGTGGACAGCATTTGCCTAACATTTCCAAGGCACTGGGGCTTGGCTCCAACACTGCACCAAAACGAGGTTCACTGAAGGTACAGGCGGGGGCGTTGTCACAAATTTGAGGCCAGTTTGAACATCACTCTCAAAAAAACAAAATCACCAAGGGGCTGGAGAACTGGCTCAGTGTTTAAGAACACATGTGCTCTTGCAGTGGACCTGACTCTGGTGCCCAGCACTCACACCATGTGCCCTACAGCTACTTGTGAGTCCAGGGCCTAGGACCTGATGCCTAATCTGGCTCAGTAAGCATTAGTGCACCTGTGGCAGACATGTAAGCATCAGTAGAAATGAAAACTTTACCCAATGCTATGGATGAATTAACTGAACCTGTCTTTGAGACAAGGTTTGACTATATAATCCTGACTGTCTTAAACTCACTATGTAAACCAGGCTGACCTCGAACTCAGAGATCTGCCTACCTCCTCAGTACTGGGGTTACAGGTGTGCACCACCACCGTCTGGCTAAGATTTTGGATTTTTATTATGTGTATATTGGGGAGTGTGCAAATCAACTAAGTGCCTACAGAGGCCAGAGGATGGCAGGTGCTTACTGTCACAGCTAGCAAATGAATACCTATTCTTTTGCAGACTCACAAAAGAGAGAACTTTGGTACTTCAAAGTAAATACTAACCTGGTTCCTGCTGTAGCCCAGGCTGGCCTTCACCTAGTAGTGTGGTCCAGGTTGACCCTGAAGTCCTGGTCTGCTGGCCTCTGACTCTTTGGCCTATGAGCTCTGGCCACCTGTGTACTGCATTCTTTCCCACCTTTGCCTACCTTTGGTTGTTTGTGATGAGTTGTGAGGGTGTGGGTGGTCTCTGGTTGACCCAAGCTGTTATGGCTGGGTTTGTGGGCTGTGTTGTGTGTATGTGCTAGTTGCAGTGGCCATGCTGTCAGGAATTGCACTGTGATTGATAGGAGTTATGTTCTAAACTAGGAAGGCCCCAGCCTTGTCAGTGGGTGAAGTAGATGGTTTAATGTATGTGGTTTAATTCTGCATATTGTGTGAGGGTGTGAGAAGGGGGGGAAAACAACACCATTTTAGTAAGATCTCACCTCCTTGTCACCCTCGAGAATACAGGGTGCTGACTGCCTCCTGGAGCTGTTGGCTTTGCTCATTCTAGAATCTCACCAATATAGCACTAGAGCCACAAACTCTTAGGGCTGATTTGCAGTTTGAGAGTATGTTACATTTGTGTGGTTGTAGCCCAGCAGAGGGCAAGGGTCTGTTCTTTCCTTCCTCCCTCAGTTCTTTGCCACACAGGTTGTTGTGTAGTGTCACTGAGTTCTCAAGTACCCTGTTGTTGGGTTTTGATCAAGATTTTTGGCAAGAAGTGTTACCTTGCTTCATGAATTAAACTCAGTGGTTTGAAATTCTAGAAAGGTCTGTCTCAGGTTATCTCTGCTTCTCCATGGTAGGCTTTGCAGAATCTTAAAATGTCAGGGTGAACCCCTCTGCCTGAAGGTGGACAAGACTGTACTAGCCTTTAATCCCAGCACTCAGTATATCCTGCTCTATCGAGAGCAGGAGTATATAGAGGGGCTCTGTCTCAGATGGGAGTGGTGGGGTAACATGTTTGGGGACAAAAGGCCAAATGTTCTGGGCATGGCCTCACCCTGACCTCTGCTTTGAGGGTTGTGTTTATGGTTAGTTTCATGGTTAGAAAAAAATTATCAAGTATCAGTATGGCTTCTCCAGTGGTTTGAATCAGAATGTCCCCACAGGTTCAGGCATTTGAGCACTTAGCCCCTAGTTCCTTCTACTATTTGGGGAGGTTGAGGAGGTATGACCTTGCTGGAAGCAGTTTATTACTGCAGAGAACTTTAAGATTTGAGTCTATCTATCTGTCCATTTGTCTGTGGTCATTACCACCATCCACCCATCCACCAGCTCAGCTGCCTGCCCCTTCCCCATGTCTACTGTACCTCCTCTACCGCTGTGCTTCCCTGCTGAGACGGCCCCTTCTGCAGCCACAGCCAGCTTTTCCTTCATCAGCATCTGGTTACAATGCTTTAGCATATTGGAAAATAGCCGAGAATGGTTTTCATGTTTTAGTTTTATTTATTGGAGATGCATGTTATATATAGTTTTGGCTGGCCTAGAACACACTGTGTAGGCCAACTAGCCTTTATAGAGAGCTGGACACTCTGGCTTCCACCCTTCCGCATATTTCATACACACATACAAAACTTAATAGAGAAGTTAAGGAATTCAGCAGCCCCACAGAACTTAACTGTAATGGAGATCATGCCAAGTACCATAGCTAAGAACATTCCATACTGCTCCATAGTGAGAAGGAAAAAAATGGTGCTCTTTGGAGGGAAGAGCTACAATAGCAAAATCCCACTTGGCCAGACTGTCAGAGCTGGTGAGTGAGTGTATCCATTACAGGGTGGAGTAAAAGAACAGGTGCACAAGATCCTAGGGTCTGGTGTTCATGAGCAGTGAAATGAGGTTCCAACTAGGTTTGCTGGCTCATTCCCATGACCAGCACTTGGAAGCACAGGCAGGAGGATTACTGCAAGCTTAAGGTAGGTAACTGGGCCAACATACAACCTTACTTCAGTTCTGAGGGAGACCAGTTTTTCAGACTAACCTGAGTCCAGGGGTGCAGTGCAGCTCCATGGTAGAACATCCCCAGCACAGAGAGACATTGGATACTGCTTGAAGACAGGTCATTGCTCTCCCTGAGGAGAAAAGACCTGTGAGGGTAGCCTGCCCATGTGATGGCCTGCTTACATGTTTTCCTACACCCCAAGTCATGTGGGCGTTGATATAGGATAACATAGTGTTTCAAAATTTGTTTTGTGCCCACACATCCTCAAGTGTGGAACCCCTGCTCAACACCACAAAACAAGAGTCAGGCATGGTAAACTCTTCCGTTGCATCCTAGGAATTGAACCTGAATACAAAGAAGAGTAGTAGCCCATGCTCTTAACTACTGAGCCAACTTTTCAATCTCTATTCCATGTACTTTATTTATTTATTTATTTATTTATTTTTGGTGTGTTTGCATGTGCACTTACTGAAGCTAGGTGTTTCGTTCCACCATATGAGTTCTATAGATTGAACTCAGGTTAATTTTGGCAACATGTGCCTTTTCCCTGCTGAGCCCCCTTGCTGGCCCAATGTGTGCACCTTTTGCTTGCCTGTGGCCCGTCTCCCAGGTGATTCTCCATTCTGTCAAGTTGACGATAAGCATCCCAAACACAGTGCATTGAGACCTGGCTAGATGAGAGGCCAGGTCTGTGCAGTGAACAGAGCTTGGGACCTACAGAAGTTCAGGCACCTGCTTGCACGACACAGACTATTGGCCTCATGCCCACATGCTGTCTCTTCAGGGAGGAAACCAGAAGACGAGGGTGTGGAGGACAACGGGCTCGAGGAGAATTCTGGGGATGGGCAGGTATGCATCACCTTTTTAGTGGATGAGGAGAGGGAGAGCCATGATGGCACGGTGCCATGACAGTGTCCTCTGTATTGCAGGAGGATGTGGAGACCAGCCTGGAGAACCTGCAAGACATGGATATGATGGACATCAGTGTGCTGGATGAGGCTGACATTGACAATGGCAGCGTGGCAGACTGTGTGGAGGAAGAGGAGGAGGCCACACTCCCTGAGGGCCTAGCAGACAGCACTGAACTGGTAGAAGGAGATTTGAAAGGGCTCCCAGAACAGCTGCAGGAGCATGCTGTAAGCAGCTGGTGCTGGGTGGAGCACTGGGTGGCCTGATGCAAAGTTCATGACAGAGCAGAGTAACAGGGACAGCTGCTGCTGGTCATTGTCCCTTAGGGGAGCCTGAGTTATGTATGGTGTGTGAGTACAGCCAACTGGAGCAACCACTCTGCTCAGCTGGCTGCTGCCTCTAGCTGTTCAACATCGATGCAGCTTCTCCATGCAAGTCATGTATGAGACCAGAGCAATGGTTAGAGTGGTTTAGACATGTATGAGACCAGAGCAATGGTTAGAGTGGTTTAGACTGGCCTTCTGAGCACTGTGTTACATCCCTAGGTAACGTGTGGCTCTGGTAAGTGAGAGTCCAGGCACTTGCTGCAGGGTACAAGTTCAAGCTCCCAGGCCTCAAGGCAATATGTGCTGAAGGATTTTATGGTTACAGGGTTGATGTCTGCCTAGAGAGAGGAGAGTGGGCATTAAGGACCCAGGGGCATCTTTTTGGCCTGTCAAACCTGGAGATTTGGTGACCAAAAGCCTCTGGTATTCCAACAAAACCTCAGATCTCCTACAGTGAGCATTTTGTCCCCTGCCATGAGAACTGACTGAGAGCCTATGCCTGTGGGCAGCACACTGGCTTTGAGTGAAGGGTTTGTTTTGCACTGTTAAGATACAAACAAGGTGTCATAATCAGTTTCTAAAAGGTACGGCTCAAGTGGTGGGCTCCTTGTTGGAAAGTAACACAGAGGCCAGGGTTTAGGAAAATGCCGATTGGCTGGTCGGAGGCTAATTGCAATGTGAAGAGAATGGAAGGGTAGGGGAGCATCGGGGTAAAGTGTGTCAGTGCTAATGTGCTGTGATCTTTAGCTGGCTCTCAATTCCTTCTAAGCTTTGGTCACCAAATTCTAGGTCTGACAGGTGAATGGTTGCTGCCATGGCCTTTCATGTGCCTGTGTCTGAGTGAAGTTTACAAGCAAATTGTGTTGTTGCCTCTTACTATTGTTCAGCAGGGCCAGAGGTCAGTGTTACAACTAAGACCAGCCTTCTCTTACAGCCAAGCCAGTTACCTGACCTAGAGTGGTAGCCATGCCTGTCACAGCAAGTGCGATGACTGCATAGTCACAGAGCAAACCCAGCATCCATAGCAATGAAGGCAGTGTCATGAGGGAACAAAGAGCAGCTGGGATGCTCTTTGCTGTGTGTGGCTTTCATGATGGGAGACAGTTGGCTCTAGGGAAGAAAGAGTTGGGGATTGATCTTCAGTAATTGTAATATATGTGTGTATTACAGTGTATATATTATAATATATATACATATATGTGTGTGTGTATATTGTATACATATACACACACCCATTAGGCCATAGGAGGCTGGGTACTTGGTGTCTAGGAACAGCAGGCCTGGCTTCACAGTACTCAGACTCAGACAGATGTGAGGCACCAGGCTTCATTCTGCAGCCCAGTTCTAAAAACCATTTCTGGAAGATTGACCACAGCCTACTATTCTGGTCACCTGGAGAATCCTGTCAGGTGGTGTCTTCCACCTCACCACACTGGGGCAGCACTCTAAGCTCTAAGCGATGGGAACTGTCCCCTCACCTATTACATTTAAACTGCTCTCCCTTTCTACAGATAGATGACAAGGACACCGTTAACAATGTAGATACGTCATCATCTGACTTCACCATGCTGCAGGTAAATTGTCACATGTCTCAATTGTACCCTCAGTGTAGCCCTAGGTTCTCAGACACCTCCTGTTGCTTGGCAGCTTTACCAACTAAAGTCACCTACCTAGACAACAAGTGCTAGAGGCTGTGTACGACACTCCTGCAGTCTCAGTTGTCTTCTAGTCTGCACTCTGGCTGTGAGCAGATTGTCTTTCCTGAGGACCTGCTTAGAAGAAAGCCCAATGCAGCTCCCTGGCTGCAGGGTGAGGGTGAGGCCTGTGACCCATCCCAGCAGTGCAGAATGCACACTGGTTTCGATGTAGGCCTTTTCCTTTTTGGTTCTCCTCCACAGTTGTGGGATGTTAGTTTGATGCTATGAGTTGGGTATAGGGTCAAATGTTGGGGCTTTGTAGCAGCCTGAAGACCTGCTTGGTTTTCAGAAGCTGTGGGGACTGCCTACCATCTCACTTGCCTAGAGATGTATACTTGTAGGGCCAAGCTTTGTGCATTTTGGGTGGGGTCATCTGGTCTATAAGTTCATTGTTAGAGAAGAACATTGGGATAGGGTCTCCCGGGAAGGGGCACATGGTAGGAGGAGTGGACAGCTCCACAGATACTGTCCAGGTTTCCCAGATAACGATGATGGGTTATGTTTGGTGACCATCAGTGCAAATACTAAACATCAGAACCAGCCAGGTGTGGTGATACACCTTTAATTCTAGTACTCAGGAGGCAGAGGCAGCAGATCTCTATGAGTTCAAAGCCACCCTGGTAAGGCTTCCAGGCCAGCGAGGGCTACATAGTGAGACCCTGACTCAAAACAGGAGAAAAAAAAAAGGTGAGCACTAAGGAGTGAGATGGTCTGTGTGGGCCTTGGACCTCCTAGGAAATGCTGTGAGAAAGAGAGTATTGGTATATAGTTTTCTGTCTGTTCTCTGGGCCACTTGAGCAGAGGGCTTCTAGGCAAACCATTGTCTGTTTCATGGAGGTGTCCACCACTTGGAGCCTATGCGTTGGAAAGGAACAGCTGTGTCTGTTTGTCTTAGTATCTTTTTGACACAGGCTCGTGTGTTAAAGTGAAACACTATAGCACATCCCCTCAAGTGTCACTCTGCCACGTAGCTCCTTTTCCAGTTCTAGAGTTTAGTTTGTAGAGCAGGTGGGTCATGTTGGTGAGTTAGCCAAGCCCTCAGCCTCCCAAGGCATTCAGTTTGGACCTGCAGTCTCCAGTAGGGACCTGAACACCAGAGAATAGAACTGAAGGAGTGCCTTCAAAGGCAGCCTCCTTACTTAAGAGCATACAAGGCACTGACATGGGGTTCAAACCCACTCACAGACCCTGCCTCACACATACTGGCCATCCTGTGTCACTCTGGGCCATCATCCACTGGCCTCTTTGAAAGACACCTGTATTCATGCTTGGAGTATGGGGGTTTATGTCTTTGACAGGCATTCAGAGTTCAAGTGTCTCTTTGTACCTTGGGTGTGTGGTTCTTAGAGGACAGCGGACAGAGTCGGAGTGGCCAGTATAGAGAAGCCCAAACTCTGCTTGCAGCCTAAAGGGTGTGGGAAGTCTGCTGTGCAGTGTGGCCCACACTGGTCCTGAAAAAGACAATTAGGCAAGGCAGACCCCAGCTGGAAAGACAGGACTCCTGGGAGAATCTGAGTCATCGCTGAGGGAGGTTGGGAGTGCTGGGGTAGAACTGTGATTACCCATTTCTATTTGGCCCTAGATTTTTAAAAAGTCAGCTCAAGGCTTTTGCAGGTGAAGAAAGTGTCAAGGGGTTTGTGCTAGGCAGTTAGACATACGTGGAAATTATGCAAGCTGTGCTCCTGATTTCAAGTTCAGTCCTGAGGGAACTACACTGGGAAGACAGGGGGACTGCTGGGTGCCCTGCAACAAGGTCAGCAATAGGCATGGGCCTGAGAAAGGCTGAGGCCATTGGGGCAGCTTGCCTCGATCAAGCAGGGCCTCCTCTCTGGGTCTGGGTTGTCTCCTGAAATCCCAGTTTGTGGCCAGCCTCCTTTACTTTCCATGAAAGTTGGTGATGGAGTGGGGCTGAGCCTTGGGGCAGTATCTTACTTGTGCTTTCTGTTGCAGGAGATGGAAGAGGCATCTTTGGAGCCAGGTACTGTCAATGCAGGGCTCAGCAGTGGGTTCTGCCCACAGTGGGGAGGCTCTTGCTAACCAGTGGCCGCACTCTAGCATGCACTGCTCTAGAACTTACAGTCCAGAGCACACCAGGACATAGAGATTGGAAACCCAGCTGTATCACAAGATCTGTGTATATGGCCAGCAATCGTGCGGCATCCTGCCCACATGGCGAAGACTTCGGTCGCCGCCTGCCTTTAAACAGAAGCATGTGCTCTGTGCTGCCAGCAGATCTTGTGATACCGGTAGCATGTCACCATGTGGTGTTGGTACAGGCAGTGCAGGTAGCATAGGGAATGCCACATGAACATGACATGACTGGATCCCCCCGAAGAGGAGTGCACTTCTGAGAGAGAATCGCAAACAAACACTGTCCCTCTGGGCTGCCCAACTTCACATGCCAGAAGACCCGGCGCTCCGCACGTTAACTGCTCTGTAAGGAAGGCAAAGCATCAGGCAATTAGTGATGCATGAAGGCCAGGCACTCAGTTACGCACTTGGACTCAAGCTGAATTGAGAAGAGTTGATTCATACATTGTCACAGTACACAGAACGAAGACTCAAGACTCAGAAGGTTGTGGGGTGAAGTCTCCGGGATGCTTGCCTCTGCCCTTAGTTCAGGCTGGGGGCGCCATGGCCGTGGGCGCAGGTAGGGTGCAGGCGCTGTGTAGCGGGTTTTCCAATCTCTGTGTAGCCAGCAGTTCTGTCGGTGTGAGCAGGGCCGCAGCGCCCGAGCCGCAGTTGTGATTGCTTTATTTCCCTGGTGATTAAACCTTGTGCCATTCTATTCCTGTTAAATCCGTAGAAAATGAGAAAATACTCGACATTTTGGGGGAAACTTGTAAATCTGAGCCAGTAAAAGAAGAAGGTTCGGAGCTGGAGCAGCCCTTTGCCCAGGCCACGAGTAGCGTGGGGCCAGACAGGAAGCTGGCGGAGGAAGAGGACCTATTTGAGAGCTGCGGCCACCCGGAAGAGGAAGAGGAAGAGGAGGAAGAAGATCAGGAAGAGGAGCAGGAGGAGGAGGGAGATTTAGCTTTGGCCAGCAGCAGCAAGTCTGAGTCTCCAAGCACTCGGTGTCAGTGGAGCGAGGCAGATGCCCCGTTAGCAGTAGTGAAAAGGGAGCCGGCAGATGCGCCTGGCGGAGGCACTGGGATGGACCGCGAGCCTGTAGGGCTAGAGGAGCCAGTTGAACAGAGTAGCACGGCTGCCCAGCTCCCGGAGGCCACCAGCCAGGAGCTGGTGCGAGCGCCCACGGCAGCCCTGAGCCCTGAGCCCCAAGATAGCAAAGAAGACGTGAAGAAGTTTGCTTTTGACGCTTGTAATGACGTCCCTGCGCCTCCTAAAGAGTCCTCAGCCAGTGAGGGCGCTGATCAGAAAATGAGGTTTGTTGATTCTCAGTCCTAGACCAGACGCTATCTCCTTTCATTGTCACTAGGATACATATGAGCTGTTAGAGCCTGCAGTCGGCAGCCACTCTGCCCAGCTAGCTCCTTCAGGCAGCTTCTTATTTATTTTGCACTGGTTCTGTAACCTTTCCCCCCACCCCCTCAACCTACCACAGTTGTTTGCTTTTTAATTCTTAATTATTTTTAGCCCGGCAGAAACTTAATTAATTCCTGTGGGTATGAAATCTTAATGTTAGATCAGATATCCAAAACATGTTTGCCAGGGTGTCCTTCTTGAGGTTAAATGCCGGGTAGGTATGCAGCTTTGGCGGGTCCTTAGAGCTCTGGGATGTTTCAATTGCTGCAGCCTCCTTGAGTGACACTGTCTCTTGTCTCTAGTTCTGTGGAGGAGGACTCGGATACAAAAAGGCTTTCCCGAGAAGAGAAGGGTAGGTCCTTGAGGTGACACTGGTCTCCTGGAGTATGGTGGGTCTCAGGTTCATCATGGTCGGTGTTTCCCATACACACACATGCCCAACCCCAGCACCACTTTTAACTCCGTTGTACCTGAGTGTGTTCACAATCTTTGGTCATTCTGACATGTTCTCTGAGTATGGTTCAGTTGGCAGGTACTAAAGTAAGTTACTTGCTGAGCAGGGTGTGGTAGCTCAGGCTCTTCCTCCCAGCTCTTGAGAGGCAGAGGCAGGGGGATTGGTAACAACTTCCAGACTAGCCTGAGCTTCCCAGCAAGGCCCTGTCAAAAAAAAAAAAGTTTGCAGGCTAGGGAGTAATGGAGCCAAGCCAGCAGTTCGGACCATGCGGGCTGTGGGGAGGGAGGCACAACATGAGCATGGGCTTTGAGAAGGTGGCAGCAAGAATACCAACCACCCTTCCCTGGCAGCTCCACGGCAGAAGCCATCTTGGGCTGGGGTCAGATCAGTTGTTTATACCTGCATGGCTACTGGGGTGTCCTGAGATTCATTTTCAGTGTTATATACATGTCACTATCCTGTGGCCTGGCCATGCCGTTGGATCCTGGGCACATGTCCCCAGCAGGCTGGGGATGGCCATTCTGTGGCCCTTGAGGTTCTGACTGGAACTTCCCTTTGCACAGGTCGCAGCAGCTGTGGTAGGAATTTCTGGGTTAGTGGCCTTTCGTCTACAACCAGAGCCACGGATCTGAAGAACCTGTTTAGCAGATATGGGAAGGTGAGCCACCAGTGCCCAAGAGTGAGCAGGGAGAATCTCACTGAACAAATCTGTGTCCTGGACACACTAGTGTGCAGTGAATGTGGTGCAGGTTGTGACCGTCGGTGGCTACAGAGGGCTCACTGCTGCCACTTGTCACATCAGTAATTTGTATTATTATCATCTGCATTCACCAGTTGGTAGATGTGCGGCCATGTTATGATTCAGTCCCGTGGTGTGACTTTGCTTCCACAAGCAGTTTAAACCTTGTTAGGGGAACACGGCAGAGCCTTGCGTTGCCCATTTTAAGCCCCCTCAAGAACCTAGAACAAGGTAGCCCCTCCAGTGACTACACTGTGGCTGCTGGGTCTGCACCTATATATGTTTCTGAGGTAATCTGGTTTCTTCAGGTGGTGGGTGCTAAGGTTGTGACGAACGCCCGGAGTCCTGGAGCTCGCTGTTATGGCTTTGTCACTATGTCCACAGCTGAAGAGGCAACAAAATGCATTAGCCATTTGCACAAGACTGAGCTGCATGGCAAGATGATCTCAGTGGAAAAGGTAGGTGGTCTCACGCTGCAGTGGTGCCAGCGGTGGTGCTAGTGTATGATGGCACTAGCTTTTGACTCTCCTGCAGGCCAAAAGTGAGCCCACTGGCAAAAGAGTGCCTGACAGGCGAGATGGGGACAGCAAGAAGGAGAAGGCCAGCACCAGTGACAGGTACTCCTGCAGAGCACTACCATGCACCATTTGGTGGGTCTCCTGCATCCCCATGTCCTGGGCTTGCTCTGAGGCTTGTGGGTCACTTGATCCTAGATCTGCAAACCTTAAGAGGGAGGAGAAAGGTGAGAGAAAAGACGATGCCAAGAAGACAGATGATGGGAGCACAGAGAAGAGCAAAGACGCAGATGACCAGAAACCTGGGCCTTCAGAGCGCTCGCGAACGACCAAGTCAGGTAGGCCATGACAACATCCTCCTGTCAGGTGCTGCTTATGTGGCTGTCTGAATTCATTTCTTCCCTCTGCTTACAGGAAGCCGTGGCACTGAGCGCACTGTGGTGATGGACAAGTCCAAAGGTGTGCCTGTCATCAGTGTGAAAACATCTGGGTCTAAAGAGAGAGTAAGTATCAGCACTTACAGCATCCTTTTTGCTCCAGGGATTCCTGGCCAGTGGCCTTTGAGGGAGGTTTGCTGCGTTTTAGAATGTAGAGGGGTGGTATGGCTTCTAGACCCAGCCTACTTGCTCTTTTTGATAGCGGCTTTTAGCCACATCTCTTCCCTGCCTCCTGGAAACCCACTGTTGGGACAGCTGCAGACCCGGGTGGATTCTGAACTCTTAGGCCTGACCACTTTAGTAGATGGGTCTGGGGTCCCCAAGACATCCCCACATGCCAAGCCCCCCTAGAGGACTATAGGCATTATAGGTTGCCAGGTTCCTTGGAGCCACAGGAGACAGAAGAAAGCAAGCAAGCTAGGGTTGGCATATGTTTGTAGTATCTCTGAGGTTCTCAAAGCATGGCACACTACTAAGTGAAGAAGAGATTTCTAGCCATTTGCATGTGTACTGGCTTCTTTTTTTTTTTTTAATAAGATTTATTTATTTAATATATGAGTACACTGTAGCTGTCTTCAGACACACCAGAAGAGGGCATCAGATCCTGTTACACATGGTTGTAAGCCACCATGTGGTTGCTGGGAATTGAACACAGGACCTCTGGAAGGAACAGTCACTGCTCTTTTTTTTTTTTTTTTTTTTTTTGAGGCAGGGTTTCTCTCTGTAGCCTTGGCTGTCCTGTCCTGGAACTCACTCTGTAGACCAGGCTGGCTTCGAACTCAGAAATCCACCTGCCTCTGCCTCCCAAGTGCTGGGATTAAAGGCGTGTGCCACCACTGCCCAGCTTGTCACTGCTAATCGCTGAGCCATCTCTCCAGCCCCCATGTACTGGCTTCTTAAGGAGGCTGCTTTTTACCTCTGGTCTTGGAAAGAGCAGCTAGACAGTGAGAACAGAGCGGGTGGGCTCCAGGCCGAGGCGGGCTCCAGGCTGAGGTGGGTGGTCTCAGCAGTAGGCATCTACCTGAGGAATGGGGCATACATGAACGGTTGTACTGCATGGAGGAATTAAGACTGGAGCATTGCCACACACTGCAGCAAGCAAGGATAGGCAATGAGACACCATCTCCGGAAAGTTTCAGTGTAGATGGAAGGCTTGTAGAGGAAAAGTTGAATTAGCCCAGCAGAGGCTTCTCTTTAAGAGGCTGAGGCAGAATGACCACATGGCACATTGACGGTTAAATGGTAAGACCCTGTCTCAAGGAGAGAAAGACTGATTTTAGTCAACTTCACTTGAGCCCATTATGTGTCTTGTTGGGTTCTCCTGTGAGTGCCTCCTCCTGCCAGTCACTGTCCCTGTGCCAGACTCCTCTGTTCCTCCTGCTTTAATCCTCTTTCTGTTTAACTGATCCAGGCCTCCAAAAGTCAGGACCGGAAGTCAGCCAGCCGGGAGAAGCGGTCTGTTGTGTCCTTTGACAAAGTTAAAGAGTCTCGAAAGTCCAGAGACTCAGAGTCTCGGAGGTGAGTGTGCCTTTGTTGCTTAGATGTAGGTACATCCAGGGCTCTGTGCTGAGATGGTTGCCCTCCTCAGAGACCATAGAAAGCTAGCAGAAGGGGCAAGGGACAGTGAGGCTGTCCAGAAGGAGTTCTCTAGGGAGGATCAGGGAAAGTATAGTTTGCCCAGCTAGGCACAGCACTGCTGTGGCTGACAAAAAAACAGCAGTTCCTAAAACATTACTTTTGTTCCAAGGAGTGTGTGTGTTGAAAGTGGACACCAGGGCAGATAATCTCAAAACCTCACACTGGGTTCCCAGTGTGCTGGAGGAAACCACTTCATGCTTGGCTGCCAGGTTGATGGCAGACCTGTCATGCCAATCCTTTTTAAGGAAGAAAGGAGGGGGCAGACTGGAGGCAGCAATTGTCATGCTGGGGACCCACCTGCTATGAAGTATTGCCTCTGGTTTTTAACCTGTGTGGGATTCTGTCCTTAATGTCCCTAGCATGCCCTCAGCTCCTCCCAGGGAGACTTCTGCCTCACTTTTCCTCCTCACTTGGGCCTCTTCACACAGGGAACGGGAGCGCAGTGAGCGGGAGCAGAGGCTGCAGGCCCAGTGGGAGCGGGAGGAGCGAGAGCGGCTGGAGATTGCTCGTGAGCGCTTGGCATTCCACCGCCATCGGCTAGAGCGTGAACGCATGGAGCGGGAGCGGCTGGAGCGGGAGCGGATGCATGTAGAACAGGAGCGGAGGCGTGAGCAAGAGCGCATTCACCGAGAGCGAGAGGAGCTTCGGCGTCAGCAGGAGCTGCGCTATGAACAGGAGCGCCGGCCTGCTGTGCGCAGGCCCTATGAAGTGGATGGCCGGTGAGTAGTCAGATACAGGCTACCAGAGCCTGTGTCAAAATAGATTTGTGCTCAATGTGGCAGGCCCCATGTATTCAGACTATGTGTCACACTCACTGACCTTACTCAGGCCCTCCTGTGACTATCAGTGTGTGAGAAATGCTCTCTCTGTGCCAGCTCAGGGTAGGAGGAGCTTTGCCAAAAACCAAACACTCAGCACTACAATGGCACTGAGGCATAGGTGGGAGTGTTAAGCCAGGCCTTGGAGCCATGCTGGCTTTGTTCAAGCTCTAGGGTGCCTCATGAGCACCTAGATCACACCTTTGCCTCCCACCCAATCACAGGCGAGATGATGCCTATTGGCCAGAAGCTAAACGGGCTGCTCTGGATGACCGTTACCACTCAGACTTCAGCCGCCAGGACCGCTTTCACGACTTCGACCACAGAGACAGAGGCCGTTATCCCAACCATTCTGTGGATAGGTGTGAGCCCATGGCCATGTTGGGAGGGCAGTGTGCATGCAAACCCTCCCCATCTGGGTCTCACTGAAACCACCTTTTTTAGGAGAGAAGGTTCACGGTCGATGATGGGAGACAGAGAAGGACAGGTGAGCATAGGGTGCTGCTTCAGCTGTGGAATGGGTTCCGTGTCTATTGACTGCCAGTAGAGCATAGTGCTACTCTTGAGCATTCATACAATGGCAAGTGTTAGTGATATCCCACATAACCTATCCAGTATACCCTATCCAGTAGGGAGCTTGCAGCTCTGTATGCTGCACTGCTCCTTAGAGAGGGTGACCAGAGGCGCCTAGCATGTCTGTAGGATTGGGGCTCACCCACTGTGTCAAGTTCTCACTGCACAGTGCCATCCTTACTGCCTCTCAGTTACCATCCTACACCCTTAGCTTCCCATTCCCAGGTTGGCACGAGGGGTATCTTATCCCTGGGCCTTCATTGGTGTCAGGTTGTCATCCTGGTTTTGCAACTTTCCACACAGCTGTTTTGTCTCTTAGCAGTGGCCCTTTCCCCATGTGTTTGTTCACTTGCAAAAGGCAGGTGAGAGTGTCTGGTCAGAGGGCTAGGAAGGGAGCTAGAGCTGGCTCTTAGCTCCATTGTCCCAGGACTGTTGATGGCCCAGCAGCCAGGGGAGCTGGGCTTCACTTGGTATCAGATCTCTTCCTGCCTTGGCCTTGAAGCAGGGTCTCAAGTCCAGGATTTGAGCTGGGCATAACTGAAACATCAAGGATAGCCTGGGCTACAGAGTGAGGCCTTTCACCATACGAGTTCGTGTGTGGGTGTCAGTGTGCTCAGTCTTCTCCTGAAGCAAGGGTGCTGTGCACAGGCTGGGGCTCCTATAAACTTGACCCTTGGTGAGGGGGGGCTCTGGTGACAGTAGCCACCTAGGTTGTTATCTGTGAAACCAGGTGTTCTCTCACCTGAGGAACCAGGGATGCCACTGACCTCACCCCTTTCTCTGGTCTAGCATTACCCTGAACGCCATGGAGGACCTGAACGCCATGGCCGGGACTCTCGAGATGGCTGGGGCTATGGTTCGAACAAGAGATTGAGTGAAGGCCGGGGGCTGCCCCCTCCTCCCAGGTTTGTGTCCCTACTAAGACGTCGTGGTGGTGGTGGTGGTAGTGGTGGTGGTATGACTGTCAGCCTGCCTGGTGGAACCTGAGCCCCCCTAGCTGCACTGTCTGTAGAGGCCATACTGTGGCAGCATAGGTCAGAGGTGTCTCTTTCCAAGGGGCAGGCGTGACTGGGGGGAGCATGGCCGGCGACTTGAAGATGACCGGGCATGGCAGGGCACGGCTGATGGAGGCATGATGGAGCGTGATCATAAGAGGTGGCAAGGTGAGGACCGGGTGGGAGCCAGGGCTGCCTGCTGAGCGGGGATCAAGGCTGTGATGAAGTGGAGCTGGCTGAAGCCAGTGGAGATTGTTGACTCCATACTTGCCAAACTGCCCACTTGGACTTGTGTTTTGTCTTGCAGGTGGTGAGAGGAGCATGTCTGGCCACTCGGGGCCTGGTCACATGATGAACCGTGGTGGCATGTCAGGGTGAGTGCCACACTGCCAACCAAGCAGAGGCAGTTTTGCTCTGCAGTGGTTGATTGGGGACCACTGACTAAGTTTTGACCTCAGGACCTAACAGTCCTCTGCTTCTCCTTAGGCGAGGCAGTTTTGCCCCAGGAGGAGCTTCTCGTGGCCATGTGATCCCACGTGGAGGGATGCAGGCAGGCTTTGGAGGACAGAGCCGGGGAAGCAGACCCAGTGATGCCCGCTTCACCCGCCGCTATTGAGCACCTAAGCCACCCAACCGTGACCTTCAAGTCCTATCAGGACTTCCCTCCCACCATTGTACAAAGGAATTTTTTTTTTATCTGCTGCCATATTGTAGCTTGTTACGATGTGAATTTGTTTTCATTTTTGTTCGTGTTTTGTTTTGTTTTGTTTTTGTAATAAAGGTGTTTCTGTTTAAGTGCCCTTTACTTCAGACTTTCAACCTCTCATTTCCATGAGGAAAGTGGCACTCTACCATCAGCCAGAGGTGATGCCTATTCAATTCTGTGTGACACAAGTGAGCTCAGGCTTGGGGCCAGCTATGCTCCTTACTGTGTCTGACATAGCATACCTGCTACTGGTATTGAGGTTCGAATTGCTGAGAGTGGTCCTGGAGGGGGCCACAGACAAGTATAGGGCAGAAGTGCAGGGCCTACATAGGACTCTGGGTCACAGGCAGAGGTAGCCCCTGGTTTTAGTTTTAAGACATGTCACCAGCTTTTCTGGACTTAGTGTGATCCCATAAGCTCAATGCTATATGCCTTCACAGACCAGGGTGAGCCTGACAGTCCTGTGTCCATCCAGCCACCCAGCCTCTGGGAACACCGTTAAGAGTAATGGGCTGTTTCCTAAAGTGGCTTATATCCTGTTGGATGTGGTCACATAACAATCTGCAGAACTCCATGTGGCAGAGGCTAGGCCTGGAGTCCTCACACCTTGGCCACTGTTCTCCATGACTCCAGCCCCTTCTGGGCATGGCTGCCAGTCACAGACTTCTGATATACTAATAGAGACTTTCAGGACTCAGACAGCTGGTGCAGCATGGGACAGGAATGCTGGGGCAGGGTCCCTAGGAAAAGGGACCTTCAGGGGGCAAGGCTGGGAGTCCTGAGTGGCTGTGACTAGTTTGGGCAATGGGGCTGTCAAAAAGAACTGGTCCACTGCAAGTGAAGCCCCTATTAAGGGCCCCAAGTCCAGGCTCCCCGCACCACAGTACCTACTCCATTGTACAGGCTGGAAGAATGGTTCCATGGCTAGTTCAGATCCTAGCACCCATGATGGAGAGCTCACAACAGACAGTGCCAGTGTGTATATACAAGCACACCCACACAAGCACTAAGTTAAGAAAATGCCTCCGTCAGATTGGACTGTGGGACACTTTCTTGATTGATGACTATGGGTAGGTGGTCCTGGGTGTTATTAGAAAGCAGGCTGAGCAAACCATGGAGAACAAGCCTATAAACTAATTTTCCATGGCCTCTACTTCAGTCCTGCCTCCAGATTCCTGCCCTAACTTCCCTTAGTGATGGAGAATGACCTGAGAGTAACAAGCTGAAATAAACCCTTTCCTATCCAAGCTACTTCTGGTCATGGTTTTTATCACACAAAATTTTTAAAAGTTAAAACAAAAAACTAAAACTAAAATCTTTCTGGGCTCCAAACATTACATCTGGAACATAGAGATCCCTGTTAGCCAGGACTCTGCCCATAAAGCAAAGGCTCTACATCCCCCCCCCACCAGAAAACCGGCTGGGGACCATTCCCAAGTCCTTTATTGGGCCAGCAATGCTGGAAGCTGCCCTCAGAGTGAGGTCCCCACTGGGATGTCTCTGCCATCCTGGTCTTGACCCCCATAATGCTGGGGCAGGTGGCATCCATTACTTGCTGTGTTCCTTGAGGTACTCCCAGCCCTCCTTGGAGTATTCTCGGGCCTTGGAGGGGGCCACCGACAAGGCTGACATGACTGAGATGATGCCTGCAGAGACAGCACACAGGTGCCATAAGGTCCCCACCTTGCCAGAGCCACTCAGCCAGCCAACCCCTGGGGAGTGCAAGAGCAGTACATGGAGGAGGAATGGGACTAGCCTTTCCTGATGGACAAGTTCCAGTGTGGATCTAAACCACAACCCCTTCCCTATGCTCTGTTTTAAAAGGTTTCATCTCACTAATATATTCCAAGGTTATCCTCAAACTCTCAGTCCTTCTGCCTCAGCTCTTCCCAGTGCTGAGATTATAGGTGTGTATAACAATATCCAGCTTTTCTTTGTGGAGACAAGGTCTCATATATCCCATATGGCCTGGAATTCCCTATGTAGTCAAAGATGACCCTGAAATCCTTCATTCTCTTGCCTGCACTGAGTGCTGAGATGACAGACCTACAAACACCATGCCTGATTTATGGGGTGCTGACGACAGGACCCAGAGCTTTATGCATGCTAGGAAAGATCTTTACCACTGATCTACAACCCCAACCCCTTAGGGTTTTTTTAAGTATTTTGTTTTTCCTATTTTTGAGAAAGGATGTCCCTGTGTAGTCCTGGCTATAGATCAAGCTGGCCTTGAAACTACAATTTTCCTGCCTCGGCCTCCCAAATACTAAAGTCACAATCATGGGCCACCATACCCAGTCCTTTCTACTTAGTTCCATAGGTGATATACAGGCACACAAACAGGAAAACATGGAGGAGTAGAAAGGGTCAATGAGGTAAACAGGGCTGGGAGAGAGGCTGGGGTGCCCAGGCATCCCCCCAAGCAGGGGCATAGGGGCCTACCTGAGTTCCAGGAATCACGGAAGTTTGGAAATTTAATCTTTGGAGGGGTTGGGAGCTGGGAAGAAAGAGGAACACGGGCTGACACGGGAAACAGGTCACAGCCTTGTCTCCCAAACCCAGAAACACAAAACTCCACCAAGCAGGGGTGGAGGAGGCCCCAAGGACACCCAGAAGCAACCTGTAGGCCACCCACTCCCAGCCAAGGTACCTGTGGCATCTCCAGACCTGTCTGCTGGCACACATATTGGCTGAACTGGTACATTGCTGGTGGCACAACCTCCTCGGCCTTCCGCAGGGCAGCCTCACTCTTGTCACTAGGCCCCAGCAGCTCCTGGTCATAAACAAGGTAGACTGCTCCTCCAGCCACACTTCCCTTAATGAGGAACCTTCAGGAATACATGAAGGGAGACGCTGTGGGGGGCAGGATCTCAGAGATCAGACAGTTGATCATTTTTTGTTGTTGTTGTTTTGTTTTTCGAGACAGGGTTTCTGTGTAGCCCTGGCTGTCCTGGAACTCACTCTGTAGACCTGGCTGGCCTCGAACTCAGAAATCCGACTGCCTCTGCCTCCTAAGTGCTGGGATTAAAGGCGTGTGCCACCACTCCCGGCCAGTTGATCATTTCATTTGCCTTTGTGACACGACTTTTAGCAGTAAACGGAGTCTTAAAGAGAGACAGGGTGGGTCATTCGAAACCCTGCAAAGGATAATGGACACTCAAGATCCCTGGTACAAAACCTTCCAGGGTGTCTGGCGGAGCTTCCCCGCAAGTTACTCAAGTCAGCTACGGAGGGAGATGGGCAGGATTGCCTACGCATCTGAATTGCACCTAAGAGTAAATTGAAGCAGTAGGGTGATAAGGGCTGGCTGAAGCCAGTTTCCCTACACAGACCGTGAGAAAGGTCCGTAACAACCGGAAGTGAGCCGTCGCAGGACCCTAAGCCACGAGGCAGAGATGCCTACAGCCCCGAACTTTCTCAGGGCCTCCACGATTGTCCACGCACCTCATTAGCGACCACACTCGAGCCACCATGGTTAGTCTCTCGCTTCACTCGCCGCGCAAGGACAAGTAATTCGCCCGCCGCTTCCGGTTGGTGTCGCTGCTGAGACTCCTGGGAAATGTAGTGGTCGCTGTCAGCCGCAATGGAGTTAGACTCTTGTAGGTCGAGGTCCGTGGCTGCCGCAATTCTTTCTGGGAAATGTATTAGTTAGGCGGAAGACCAAAGAAGGGCTAGGCCGCGAAGGCTCCTGGGAAATGTAGTCTGGAGGCACGACAGAGACGAGCCCTCGGAAGACACTGGTCGGATTCCCCGCGCCCGCGCGGAGAATTGAGTGTCCCCCAGGTGAAGCAAGCCTAAGTGATGGTTACCACGGCAACGCGAGGGCTGGATTGTTCCAGAGAAGCAGGCCTTTGGTTCACGTGAGCGGTTAGGGGTGTGGCTCTAACCTAGGAAGCTTGGAGAGGCTACAGATGGCCTGTGAGATGGACGCTTGCCAAGGTTGTTGACTTGCCAAGGCCAAGGCGCTGGAGGATCCCTGCCGGGTAGAAGTCTTGGGGTCATGTGAGAACGGGTTGGCGGTGGGTGGTCCGGAGTACAAGGAGCCACACTGGGGTGCGAAGTGCCGCAGGAGGGGTTAGCGGCCAAGTGGACATCATGTAGATCCCTGTTCGGTTGCAAGGTGAGCTTGAGCAGATGTGCACCATGGATGCATGGATGCCTTGTAATTGTCTATGGAGACCTATTGTCCTAATTACTTCTCAGTTGTCCTGACAAAGCACCATGGCCAAGGCAACTCAATAGAAGGAAAAGTTTTCTGCTTCCAGTTTCAGAGGACCATGACCATCGTAACGCGGAGCATGACAGCAGGCAAACCGGGATGGCGCTGGAGCAGCAGCTGAGAGCTTACATTGTGGCTCATAAGCTGAAAGAGACTACAGGGTATTGTGTGGGCTTTTGAAACCTTAAAGTCCACACCACTGTCACCCCTGCCCCAAGAAAACTTATCTCCTAATCCTTGCCAAACAGTTCTACCAAATGGGGACCAAGCATTCAAATACATGAAACTGTAGGGGTCATTCCGATTCAACCATACACAAGACCCCCCCCACACACAACTTTATTTCTTTATTACTTATTTTTGTGTTGGGTTTGGTTTGGTTTGCCTTTGGTTGGTTATTGTTTGCTTGCTTGTTTTGAGGCAAGGTTTGTCTAACAGTCCTGGCTGTCCTGGAACTCACTTTGTGGCCCAGGCTGGCCTCGAACTCACAGCTCTGCCTGCATCTGCCTCTTAAGTGTTGGTATTAAAGTGTGTTCCACCATCACCCAGCTTTGTGGGTTTTTTTCTTTTTTAGACGGGGTCTTATTCTTTGTACGTGATTGGTCTGGAACTCATATGGACCAAAGCTGAATTCTCCTGCCTGGGCCTCCTCATTCCTGCTTTTACAGACATGTCCAGTGTCTATGGTGACATTTTCTCCTTTTCACCCAGAACTAAAATAAACCAACCCTCATGACTAAGAATGGGTGAGAGGAGCCTAGAACATGGCAAGGTAGCATGTGGCATTGCCAGTAGCGCTTAGACAGTGTATCTTTGGACCTAAGATTTGAAAGAAGTAAGTTTTAGGGAAGAGCGTCCAAGCAAGAACTCAGCCAGTGCACAGGCCCAGGACCTGGGACAAAGCTGAGCAGACTGGGCAGTTTGGACTGGCTCCTGGAGGACCCTTTAAGGGGCCCAGGGCTTTGTTTTCCCCCCACTCCCAGAATGACCAGAGTGAGTGGTCTGAGGAAGAAGGAAGGATGTTGGCAGCAGGACATCTTCATTATGTCCCACTAAGGCTCACACACGGAAGGCGAGCCTCCCTGTGTGTGGGTGCAGGGCTGGGATGGGGGTAGGAAGTGAGTGTGAGTGGGAGGGAAGAATGGGAGAACTTGAGAGCACTTTCTTCATCCAACTTCCTTATAACTTGTTCCAGACCTGAGGCTGTTTCTTCCCTGGCTAAATGTCAACAGGAATATACCTTTCAGTGTGTGCTTGTTAACAGAAACTGCAGTGATAGAGATACAGCAAAATACTCTGTGTACCTGCAAATATAGGGGGACATTGGAGGATGGCGCCCTGGGCATCAAGAAATACCTACTCCCCATGGGCCAGAGGCTTGCCTCTTGGATACTAGGCCCCGCCCTTGCCCTTCTTGGTCTCTGCCCTCAGCTCCCACTCAAGTTTAGCCTCCCTCCTGCATTCAAGTCCAGCCCCTGCTGTGTTCTACCACCCCACCCCACCCCCACCTTGGTTTGGACAGCAGGTCCTGCTCATTTCCCCTCCCTCTTGCGTAAAAGACCCCGCCCCTGCCCAGATTGGCTCCGCCCCCTCTCCTCCATTCCCTCTTTCTGTCTTAAGCTCCGCCCCTGCCCAGCTTTGCCTCGCCCCGGCTCCTGCTCAAGTTTCCTCTCCCTCCTGTGTTCTAGGACCTATTCCTACCTTCTTTGGACTCTTCTCAGGCCTGATCATCAGCACAGCCACCCTAGGGTACCAGAGTGGACCCTCTTGGCACGCAGGCTGAGGATCCCCACGAGGGCCTTAGCTCCATCCCAGGGTGATGCTACCCACAGGCCCCGCCTATCTGGGTTGGCCCCTCCCACTCTTATCCAAGTACTTGTGCTGCTGACGAGTTTTGCCCTCTGCTCCCTCCAGAGTACTGCATCCTGGTACATCCATGCCCTGCTTCGTAATGAGAGTTGGATTCTCTTATGTTCTCTACTGTTGGAATTCCTCAGGCTGACAGAGCGTGGAGTGTGGGAAGCTGAGGCAGGAGAGGAGGAGGCTCAAGTACAGCTCAGCTGCTGGAGCACTTGGGTGTTACACGCCTGTCATTATCAGGACAGCCTGGGCTGCACGAGACCATAGCTCACAGAAAAAAAGTGAGGAAGGAGAGGAGTGAGGGGGCACAGCCTGTGATTCTAGATAATTTGCAGCCCTCTCTACCCCAAGGCCTCCAGGGGACGCGAAACTCCTTCAACGAAACAGTTCATAAGGATCAGTCTATTGATCCGGACAGATTTGTTGTGACTGTTGTGACAGATCTATTGATCTGTTGGATCCGGAACCCTCCATGACGAAGGCAAACGGAGTTCTGTAAACTGACTTCTGACCTCTGCAAGTTTGTAGTGGCACATGCTCTCTCTCTTTCGAGACAGGGTTTCTCTGTGTAGCCCTGGCTGTCCTGGAACTCACTCTGTAGACCAGGCTGGCCTCGAACTCAGAAATTCGCCTGCCTCTGCCTCCCAAGTGCTGGATTAAAGGTGTGCGCCACCACGCCCGACACAAACAAAAAATTTTAAAAGCACTCTTTAAAGTCATTTTTAAAAAGATTTGTTTATTTAATTAGTTATTATGTATACAGCGGTCTCCCTGCATGTGTACCATCAGGCAAAATGAGGGCACCAGATCTCATTATAGATGGTTATTAGCCACCATGTGGTTAACTGAGAATTGAAATCAGGACCTCTGGAAGAGCAGACAGGGCTCTTAACCTCTGAGACATCTCTACAGAGCCCATTCCCCTCAAAAGCACTTTTATTGTCAGAGATTAAATTACTTCAACAGCTAACAACAGTGTGAGGCAGCATTCCAACTCCTAACCTAAGGGATGATTCCCAAGCCGAGGTCTCACGGGTGCCGTAGAACCTCCGGCCACCAGAGGTCGCCCGCAGCGCGCCTGTCTCTCTAGCCGGAAAGGCCTGCAAGTGGCATATATCCCAGGATTCTGCGCGGTGCCGTTCTTCCTGTCCCGGCCGCCATCGGAGAGCATCAGGTAAGTGGGCCTCGTCGGGGCTCATCTGCCCCCATCGGGCATCCCGGCCCCATGGGGAGTCCCTGCGGGCCGGCATGCGGGCGGGCGCGGGCCGAGGTACCGTGTCTCAGCCGCTGTCTTGTCCCCGCTGCCCACAGCCATGGCTCTGCGCTACCCCATGGCCGTGGGCCTCAACAAGGGCCACAAGGTGACGAAAAACGTCAGTAAGCCGAGACACAGCCGGCGACGCGGGGTGAGTGCTGGGGACGCGACCGCCTCGTCAGAGATGGGGACGGGGGTGAAGAAGTGAATATCGACACCTGCGTAGATTCTGTGTCGTTGGAATGGGAAGGTCTGAGTGGTTCGTGGGCCCGGTCGTTGATTGGGCGTCTGAGACTGGGAGTCGGTCGGTGGGCTGTTGCGTTCGGCCCCCTGTAAGGCCCATTTTGGGGTTCGTGACCTCGGGGCTGTGCTCGCAGCGCCTCACCAAACACACCAAGTTCGTGCGGGACATGATCCGGGAGGTGTGCGGCTTCGCACCCTACGAGCGGCGAGCCATGGAGTTGCTCAAAGTGTCCAAGGACAAGCGCGCACTCAAGTTCATCAAGAAGAGGGTAGGCAGCGTGCTGCACCGAGCACGGGTGGGGGTGTGGCTGGCTGCAGTGGCCCTGGGTGACATGCGACTACTCCTCGCAGGTGGGCACGCACATCCGCGCCAAGAGAAAGCGGGAGGAGCTGAGCAACGTGCTGGCAGCCATGAGGAAGGCGGCGGCCAAGAAGGATTGATGAACCCTCCCCCAATAAAAGATGGTTCCTACAGTTTTGTGTATGTGTGAGCTCACGGCGACACTGAGACTCAGGCTTAGGGCTTTTGGAAAGGTTTTCTTTATTCATGATTCTACAGCTGTGCTCGTGGCTCCGCCACACCATGATTTATTTAGTCCCAGGCCCCTGTGTCATCTCTCCACGGCCAGTGCCTCCCTGTGCTCTCGCCGGGGGAAGGCAATGGGGAATATGTCCCGATAGTGTTCCACGAAGTGAACTTCAAGGCCCTCTGTGATAAAAGGAGCTAAATCCGAGTAGTCCTTTCTGTTCTCAGCAGGCAGAATGATGCAGGTCACACCTGCACGCTTAGCCTGTGGAAAGATGTGTCAGCTGGGTGCTCTTCCACCCTGAGGTGGTCAGGGGTACAGGCGGCAGACACTCACCGCAATGGTCTTCTCCTTGATGCCACCCACAGGCAACACCTTGCCAGTGAGGGAGACCTCCCCAGTCATAGCCAGGTTCTGCAACACTGGCTGGCCCAGAGCCAGGGACAGCAGTGCAGTGACAATAGTACAGCCTGCGCTGGGACCATCCTTGGGGGTAGCACCCTGTGGGGAGAGGCAGTGGTGAGTTGCTGCGCTGATGGGTGCTATGGGGGGGGGGGGTGAATGATGGGCCTACCTCAGGCACATGCAGGTGGATGTGTGAGGTGACTAGGAAGTCATTTTCAGGGTCCTGCTCCATCAGGAAGGCACGAGCATAGGTGTAGGCTATGCGGGCACTCTCTTTCATCACATCTCCCAGCTGACCTGTCACCTCTAGGCTGCCATCCTTGTCCTCCTTGCTGCCACTAGGCTGGGGCCGCCTCAAAGATGTCTCCACAAACAATGTAGAGCCCCCTGGAAGGTGGAAAAGGCTAAATTTGTTCCTTACACTCCAATTCTGCACTTGAAGACTCCATAGCACTGGTAGCCTGCATTATCTATCCAGGCCCCGTCTTTATTTACATTTGTAGCAGCCAGCTGGCCAGGCAGAAAGATGTGGGTGCTATGCTCACCCATGGCAGTCCAGGCCAAACCCATGACCACGCCAGGAGGTGTGACTTCGTACATGCGCTCCACTGTGAACACAGGCTTCCCAACAAAGTCTTGTAGGTTCTCAGGTGTCACCTGTACTGTCTGGGCCTCCCCACTTACGATCTTGTATGCAGCCTTGCGCAGCACCTGAAGTGGGTGGGTGGGTGGGTGTAGGTGGGCATTTGCTAGGCAGAGGCATGCCCTGTGTAGTGGGTGGGCCCGTGGGCGGGCTTACCTTCTCCACCTGCTTCTGTAGGTTGCGCACACCACTCTCCCTGCAGTATTGCTTGATGAGCAGTGTGAGCACTGCTGCTGACAGCTGGGCCTTGCTCTCATCTAGGCCACACAGGGTGCGGGCCTGTGGCACCAGGTACCGCTGTGGGGAGCAGCTGTCAGCAATGCCTGTTGTCCTCACCCACCATGTTGTTCCTGGTGCCCTAGGGTCCTAATCTCCTCACCCACTGCACCAACCCAGCCCTCCCTTCTCAGAAGCACAGAGTAGAGAATCACAGCCCTGTCCTGAAGACGATAGGCCCCAAAGTGTCACCCTAGGCTGTGCTCACCTGAGATCTTTGCCCATCACCTGCCAGGCACTCAAGACTATTGTGAGAGCCAAGTCTGATCTGGTGCCCCTCCACCCCACAGAACCCCACATACCTCTGCGATGGCCAGCTTCTCCTGTGCTACATAGCCAGACACATTGATCATCTCCATGCGGTCCCTCAGTGGTTCTGGGATGGTGTCAATGACATTGGCCGTGCAGATGAATAGCACCTGGGTGACAAGGGGGGCACAGGATGCTGGAAGCTGGGTGTCCCCTCTCCCATAGCACTAGCACCTAGCCACATGAGTCACACTCACCTTGGACAGATCCACTGGCACATCCAGGTAGTGGTCCAGGAAGTTGGCATTCTGCTCAGGGTCCAGCAACTCCAGCAGTGCTGATGACGGGTCCCCTTGGTAGCCTCGGCCAATCTTGTCCACCTGAATTGGGAAAGGCAGGCGCCATAGGACAAACTATACCTGGCTCCAACACTACAGGATAAGCTGTGCAGTGAACTGTCCCTCCTGTCCCCAGAGCCTACCCCACCTCATCAATGAGCACTAGCGGGTTCTCTGTCTTGGTCTTCTTCAGACACTGGATGATCTTCCCAGGCATGGCCCCCACGTAGGTACGCCTGTGGGAGGCAACACTCAGTATGGGTCAGTGTGCTGATACCACCACATGGCCCACTTGGAAGCCGTTCTGACCTCACACAGGGTAGTTACCCAATGCTCTCCTTTAGCCAGCACTTGGCCACACAGTCTGCAGTTATGCCCACCTCACTTCCCTATGCACTGAGAGGTGGGGGTTGGCCTGGATGAATCTTCACAGGGGCATGGACCCACACTCAGGCTCAGTAGGGCAGACAGCAAGGGATGAACAAGGATGTCATCTAAGCTTGGGAACAGGTGCATGAGATGACAGGAAAGGTACAGAGAAGACAAGGCTGAAATAGGCCAGAGGGAACTGAATGGACAGTACAGGTACATGGGACAGGGACCAGGCAGCTAGGGGAGCAGTGAGACTCTGGTCCATGGTGCTGGGCAGGGTCTAGGGGAGTGGGAGCCATGGGAGCTCTGCTCTTTTGTTTCCCAAGCAGGATCTTAAGTAGTCCAGGTGGGCTAGCGCTCTAGAGCACGGTGTGTGTGGCCTGCCTAACCCTGAGTGCTGGGATGGTAAATGAGGCACTGTGAGGCTACCTGCTCTGACCAGGCCAGGCACTTCCTGTAGTGTTAGACTATAGGACTACCTTAGCAGCCGGCCTCTGTCTACAGAGCCTCTTTCCACACTGGGACCTGGAACAACCACAGGCCTATAATGAAGGCATCTGTCTGCTGCACTCAGCTTGGTCTCTGCTCAACTCAAAGCCTGCTAGGCTCCCATGCCTCCCACACTCTGTTTGTTTTGTTTTGTTTTTTTGAGACAGGGTTTCTCTGTGTAGCCCTGGCTGTCCTGGAACTTACTCTGTAGACCAGGCTGGCCTCGAACTCAGAAATCCGCCTGCCTCTGCCTCCCAAGTGCTGGGATTAAAGGTGTGCACCACCATGCCCAGCACCTCCCACACTCTTGCAAGCTGGCTACTCCTCACATCCAGGATCCCCCACTAGCTGTATGCTAGGGGATGAAGTTCAGGTGCATGTCTTTAATCCCACACTTGGAAGAGGTAGGAGGATCTCTGAATTCAAGGCCAAACCAGTCCACTTAGGGCATTCCATGATAGCAAAGGCTACATAACAAGTCTCAAGAAGCAAAACAAAGACCAGGCTGACCAACAACTAGTGTACCTCCTTGTCCCACCCAACCACATGGACACCCAGGCCTGGCATACTCTACTCTGCCCAGTCCAAACCCCAATCTTCCTGAAGAGAACAGGAGCACGGTTGTAGACTGGGTCACACTGTGTTTGCCCAGTCAGGTGGGTTGCAGGCCCAGCCTACCTACCTGTGCCCCTTGATTTCTGCCACATCTGTCATGCCACCAACACTGAAACGGAAGTATTCTCGGCCAAGGGCACGGGCAATGGAGCGTGCAATGCTGGTCTTGCCCACCCCCGGTGGGCCGTGGAAGCAGAGGATCTTGCCTTGTGTGGAGCCTCTGAGCTGGCTGACTGCAATGAACTCCTGTGGAAGCCAAGATGGCTCAGTGCATAGGATGCAGACCCCCAGAGCAAAGACCAAGGGGCTATCATCCAGCAGCTTCACGGGGTCACAAAGGCTGGGATGACTGGAGCTGTGGCTGCAGGAGCGTGTGGCTTCCCTGGGCTGAAGTCAGGCTGGAGTTGGCGGTGTTAATCATGTTAGGGGCCCCTCTTCCATAGCCTGGCCCAAAGCATAACTTGTCACAACAACCCCCACCCAGTACAGTACACCAAGCTTCTGCCACTCATCCACCAGGGCCATTGTGAGTCCCAGTGGATAGCTTACTGGTTCTCTACTGGGAGGAATAAGGACAAAATGAGGCAACCTGCCCTGGGCAGTATGGTCGTGCACATGCTATGAGCCTCACCAGGACACGCTTCTTCACATCCTCCATGCCGTAGTGGTCCTCCTCCAGCACAGCCTGGGCCCGAGCCAAGTCCAAGTTCTCATCACTCTGCCGGCCCCATGGGATGGATGTCAGCCAGTCCAGGTAGTTTCGAGTGACACTACAGGGACAAGGAACTGTGACCAAATGCTCCTAGTGATGCAGTGTGCAGGGCTGCAGAGCCAACCTGGCACGAACCATATCAATGATCCTGGATACGGTATCCCAGGACAAATGAGTGACCACCCCTCCAGGGGAGGGGCAGGGGGGTGGTGAGTATGGCTCAGGGAAGAAACTGAAGTCAGGCCTGCTGCAGTCTGAAGCTGCCCTGGCTAGTCCCCAAGCTGTGGACAGCAGCAGTGCTCTGTCAGGGATCTTTGAGAAGTGGTCACTGAGGGAGGCCAGGTGCCATAGTAACAAAGATGGAAGACTAAATCCAGGGTCACAGAGCATCCTCAGGTCAGAATTTCAACTCAGTAGTGTTGTCTGAGCGGACTGAACTTAGGGTCCCAGTACCAGATAGCGTGGAGTATCTTGGCCAGAGCTACCACAGGGTCCCTGAGCAGGAAAAAAGCAATGCCTAGAACCTGAGGAAAAGAACGTGTAGAGTCTAGACATGGAGCCCAGGCACACAAGGGTGCTAGGCTTGTGTGTTCACAGACTACGTGGACTCACCACATACTTGCTTCCTGGGCTGCTGTAGACAAAGCCTGAGGATGGGACAGGGTCCCAGAGGCCTTCCACTTTCCCAGCAGCCTGCACAGGAACACGACCAAGCCAGAGGCTTGGGAGACAGCAAGCAGAGGTGGCTATGGGCCATGGCTGTGCGGACTCACTTGAACTCAGAGGAGTGGTTGTCCAGTAGAGCAAGCTTGCTCAGCTCCTCATCCACCACGTCCATCACATGCTTGGGAACCACAAGCTCCCTGAGGCGTTCCCGGAACTTCTCCTCAATGGCATCTTTATCATCTTTCTCCAGCCCCAATTCCTTCTTGATGATCTTCAACTGCTCCTGCAGCAGGTACTTCCTGTGTGTCTGCTTGATCTTCTCCTCTACCTGTGGCAGGTGGAGCTTGGGCAGGGTGTGGTGGGGAGGGCAGGACACAGCCCCTCCACAGAAACCCCTGGCCCAGATCTAAAGTGGTGCTAGGAACTGGAGGTCCTCACACATGCTACCTGAACCCCAAGTCACTCACTGACCCAGGCTTCTACCCTGTAGGCTCCCACAGGCCACCCTGACATGGAATTTGCAGCTTGTTTGGACTGCTGTTGTAATGCCCAAACACACCCAATACACGAGAGTTAAACCTGTGTTCTGTTTGTCTTTGGTCTATGCCAGATCATGGTAGCCCAAGCTGGCCTCAAAACTCCCTATATGGCTGAGGATAGCCCTGAACTCTTGAGCCTCCTGGTCCATCTTGCCTAGGTTATGCTGTGTTCACTCAGCTGCAGCATAGCCCTCAGTAGGGGAGGATTTGCTATGGAAAAATGAAAGACAGCACATGCTTCCTGTCCCACCACACTGGAGGCTGAGGCAGGAGGACTGCACAAGTACAAGGTTCTGGGTCATCCTGTTTCAAAGAGAGGACCCTGAAATGAAAGTGTTAGAGCCGAGATGTACCCCCTTCACCTCCTCTTCCCTCCTGTCACCTCACGGCCTAGGCGTTGCTGAAGCTTGCTCAACTCAAACTCCTTCTTCAAGAGAGACAGGGCCTTATAGAGCCGCTTAAGGATCTGCAAACAACAGAGGACAGCAAGGTATCTGTGAACAAGGTCCACCACAGCCAGAGTGGTGCTGGCACAGGAACAGGCACCCTACATGGAGCCCAGCCCCCAGGATGAGGCTGCTGTTGCCAGCCTGCTCACAACAGTGGATCACACACTCACGTTGGTCTCTTCCAGAACATCTTGCAGCTCATGGGACTCCGCCCCAGTGAGTGCCGCACCCATGTCGCTCAAGTAGATGGGGTTGTCCACCACACGCTGGCCTGCCTGCATCATCTGCAGCACGGACTCTCTGTAGGGGTTCAGTGCCAGTGCCTTAGAGTGCTGTCCTATGCCCCTTACACATACTCTGGCTTCAGTGATAGATAGCTCTGGCAGTGTGCAGTGTGGTGCACTGGGGTCAAGCAGCTGTCACTGACCGTCCCTGTCCTCCTCAGCCCTGCAGACACTGACCTGTACAGAGGGTTCAAGGCGATGATATCCCGAATGGTCTTCACAATCTCTGCAGTCAGGGCCTGGCAGGCAGGAACCATGACAGTCATGAGATCAAAGAAGGGGAGTCTCCCATCCCAGCCAAGTACCATCCACTGGGACCACAGAGCAGAATCTAAGGTCAGCAGCAGGGAAGACCCAGGGCACGGGATGTAAAAACTAAATCCAGGGCCAGTGAAATGGCTCAGAGGATAAAGATGCTTGCTGCCAAGCCTGATGACCTGAGTTCAATTGGTGGGCTCAACATGGTGGAAGAACCAACTCCTAGACACCCAAAAGTCATCCCCTGACCTCCATATGCACACTGTGTACTCCCACTTCACCCCCATGAGTAAATATGAAAACAAGATAAAATGGGGACATAAGCCAGCACTCCTCCAGATACATGGGGTGACTGCCCCACTCTCCACGCTTTCCTTAGCTTTTGCTTTTTGTTGTTGAGGCAGGATCTTATAACTAACACCAACAATTCTCCTGCCTCAGCTTCAGGGTCCTGGGACTGCAGGCACACACTATTACAGCCAGATAGGACAACACCCTACCAGATGTCTAGTTCCCAACTGAGTTCACCTTTGTAGATGAGATCAGAGGTAGTGGTGGCCCAGGCATTTAATGCCAGCACTCAGGAGGTAGAAGCAGGCAGATCTCTGTGAGTTCAAGGCCAGCCAGGTCTTCTCAAAGAAACCCCCCTCAATTACCCATAGAGACCTTAAGGAAGGCAGGTGTACTGGCTAGTTTTGTGTGTTAACTTGACACAGGCTGGAGTTATCACAAAGAAAGGAGCTTCAGTTGGGGAAATGCCTCCCTGAGATCCAGCTGTAAGGCATTTTCTCAATTAGTGATCAAGGGGGAAAGGCCCCTTGTGGGTGGGACCATCCCTGGGCTGATAGTCTTGGGTTTTATAAGAGAGCAGGCTGAGCAAGCCAGGAAAAGCAAGCCAGTAAAGAACATCCCTCCATGGCCTCTGCATCAGATCCTGCTTCCTGACCTGCTTGAGTTCCAGTCCTGACTTCCTTTGCTGATGAACAGCAATATGGAAGTGTAAGCTGAATAAACCTTTCATCCCCAACTTGCTTCTTGGTCATGATGTTTTGTGCAGGAACAGAAACCCTGACTAAGTCAGCAGGATAGCTTAATCTGGGATCAGAGTGGCCCCTGCCTCCTGAGCAGTGGGGGAGGCAAAGGGTGGACACTCTACAGAATGCTAGAAGCCTGTGCATGGTGGCCATGAACCAGAGTGGGATGGGTTTGAATCCTGCCTTTCCTGTGAATAGCCAAGGGCCTGGTGTGGCGTGGCACAGCACAGCACAGCACAGCCCTGCCCACATGTCCTACCATCTGTGTAGGTCACACAAGGTGACTGTTGCTTACCTTCACTTCCTCTGTGACCTGGAAGTCTTCATGGGCTACATTCTCAACCTCCACCATGAGCACCTCCTTGGATGTGTCAGTGGCAGCCTCGGTCACCATCTCCAGCTGGGGCTTGGGGCCCAGCTCATCCTCCACCTCTTTCTTGCCTCGCTTCAGCTTCCTCCTGGACTTTTGTTTCTCTGCCTCTGGCTCAAGCCCCTCTGGTTCCACCTCCAGCTGCCGGCTGATGTGAATCCTGCAGACAGACAGACAGGCACAGGTGAAACCAGGGCTACAGAGTTGTGTTTCAAAGGCCTTGTCACCCCGGGGCCTTCAAAAAATGGAGGAAAAAAAATTCAAGACAGCAAAGAACACTGGAAAGTGTCACCAACATTGAGGCTCAGTGAAAAGACACTGTACCCCATTGTACCCCAAGACCTCAGGGTGGAGGTCTTGCCCACAATCCATAAAAGCCACAATCTCTTCTGTGCATGTTGACAGGCACATCTCATCTCACCCTGGCCTCTGTACCTTCTGTGGCCAGTGACAATCATTCGCAACTTGTCTCCGAGGTCCTGCATCTCATGAATCTGAGCGAATGTTCCCGTATGGTAGATTTCATCCAGGCTCTCCACCACGTCCGACTCATTGCTGAGGAGATGGAACAAAGGCACAATGGACGGGCTGCAGCGCAGTGTGCAGTGTACAGTGTGCAGTGTGTGGCTCAGGCTAAGGGTACTCCTACCCTTAGCCTGGAGACAGAAGCGCCTCTACAGGCCACTACTAGAGACTTGCCATGTCACTACTGGCTGCTATCTGGCTCCTTCAGGGCAATGGAACAACTCCCAGCTCAGCACTATAGTCCTGGGTGGCACATGTCACTAACACAGACTCCATAGAGAACCCATACAGGACTTCTCCACTGCTATGGCACCCACGCTGAAGTAGAAAATCTCATATATACCAGAGGCTCCAACATTTACAGGGAGCTAGCAATTCAATTCCCCATGTGGACAGCACAGAAGTCTCTTTTTCACAGAATGGGGAAAGGGTCTCCTGCCTGCTAGGTAAGTGTTCTCCACCAAGCCACTCCTCATAGAGAGATTTTATAGCCAAGTCCTTGTCCTAGAGTAAAATGGCAGTATGTTGGACTCCTGGCCTTGTCCTTGGCTCCTTTTAGCTCAATATGAAAAGTTCAGACTACAGTTGAGTAGAGAAAAGGAGGAGGACTTACTTGTCATCTCTCTTTAGGAAGACGCCAACATAGGGCTGTGCAAGTCGGACTTTCCTTCTCAGGAGCTCAACCAACTTCTTATTTTTAACCTGCAGGAGAGCAGTAAGTGAGGACCCAGGGACACTGCACTCTAACACCAGAAACAGACTATCTAGCTGCATGACCAATGCTACTGGCAGCGTCACAGCTTCACTAGTGTCACAGACCTGGAGCACCAGGAAGACTGAAGCAGGAGGCTCGAGAGTGTAAACATGGGCTACACAAGGAAACCCAGGCTAAAACAGAGTCCCAACAGGAGCCTCCTGTGTCCTGCAGACTGGCAGTTTCCATCCAGCTTCATGAGCACCATTTCCTAGTCATCCTGTTCAACTACTTGGTAATAACTCCTCTCACCACCTATAGCAGGTGCGAATTAAAACTGACGATTAGTTGGACATTGTGGGTACACCCTGCACTGGGGACACAAGGCAGATGGAACTCTGAGTTCCAGGCCAGCCTGATTCAAAATATTGTTTTAAAACAAACAACAACAAAAAAAAAACAATGGAGCTGGAGAAGTAGCTCAGCAGTTGTTTACAGAGGCCTGGGTTCACATAGTGTCTCACAATCAACCCTAACTCAAGTTGCTAGGGATCCAACAACGTTGAACTACAATGGCACCAAGCATACAAGTGGTGTACATACATGTAGGAAAATATTCACACACATAAATATAAGCACAAGCATATATGCACATATACATACATACACACACACTTGAGGACAGGTGTCATCTGTGGAATCTCTCCACAGTCACCTTGTAATTTACGTTTCCTTGGGACACACTATATAGTTGACTCTAACTGGGAACTCAGGGTGATCCTCCTGCCTCACCATCCCAAGTGCACAATGTACAAGGATAAGTCACCACACCTAGCTTACCTGTGTAATTCTGACATAGCAAGACCCTTTGTCTCAGTGTTTGGGGATCTCTTTTGTTGGTCTGAGTCAGGGGTCACACTGTAGTCCAAGCTGGCTTGAACGCATGACAATCGTTCTAATCCATCTTCCCATGTGTTGGGATTACAGATAGTACCACTCTGCGTTTAGGTGGATTTTATTTATTTGTTGTTGGGTTTGTTTATTTTTTAGATGGGGTCTGTGGTGTTAAACAAGAATGGCTCCCATAGGTTCATATATTTGAACAATTGGTCCCCAGTCATAGGAACTGTTTAGGAAGGATTGGGAGGCGTCACCTAGCTGGAGGTATACCACTGGGGTGGGCTTTGAGGTTTCTCTCTGCCTTCAAGCTGTGGATCAGATGCAAGCTCTCAGCAACTACTCCAGTGCCATGTCTGCCTGCCACTGCACTCCCCACTTTGATGTTCTTAAACTATAAACAAGCCCCAAGTAAAAACTTTTATTTTAAAAGTTGCCTTGGTCATAGTGTCTCCTCACAGCAACTCATGCTGGCCTTGGATAACCCTGAATTCCTGATCGGAAGATTCCTCCTTCTACCCTCTGAGCATTCGGATGACAGGTGTTTGACTCTACATCCGGTCTGTGTGAGCCTCGTGCATGATAAGCAAACAGTCTACACAGAACCCTAACCAGCCTGCAGAGCCAAAGACAGCACATGAGTCTGATGGCTGTAGACCAAAAGCTGAGTTTTGCACCAAAAAACAAAAAAAAAATAAAAAAACAACTATTCACTAGCTCCCAGGTAAGTGTTCTGTGATGGGTCTCAGCATCTTTTTCTCCCTGACTCTGGTCATTTTATGAGGTGATACCAACAGGAAAGCACACACCACTGTCTCAACACCACACCCTTGACAGCTAGCTCCCAATGGCACATTGGGTTCACTTGGAAGAAGCATCTCTTTGTTCTTGCCCCAGCACACATTTGTCTCCACAGTAGGGTTAAGGAACCAGGTGTGGGCAGCCCTGGTCTGAGAAGCCCTGAGAATAAAGAGGATACAGAATGGGCCTCCAGAGCAGTTCTACACTACTAGAGCCTGCCAGGCATAACAAGTCCTATGAGCATCACGGTATGAGGAAACCCCCTCCAAGCAGCAAACAGCAGAGACTTATAACTCAGTCACTCAGGACCAGATGAGGCACTTCTTACCCAAAAGCTAAAGAGATGGAAGATCTGGAGCTAAAGCCAACTTCAACTACACAGCAACTAGAAGGGCAGCCTGAGCTACATGAGATCCTGCCTCAACCAAAACCAAAATAGCCTTTACATACAGTTTGTGTGAGTTCCACAAGAGTTCTCTGATTCCAAGACAGGAACTGCTATTATGTCCATTTCCCAGGTGAGGAAAACTAAGGCCCTGGGGAGCAACTTGTAGATAGGTGATGATGCCGTGTTACCCTACAGAAGTTATCTGGCAAATGTGTGTGTCCTTCTACCAGACAGACAACGTGAGATGGGCCTTGGAAGCATGGGAGTGGAGGTAGGTGGAGGAGCTCGCTTTAACCCTCCCCACATCTGTGCTGATACACTTCCCTTCAAGGGTTGGCAGGGCAAAGAGAATGGAGGGGGCCTGCGGGTGATGTGGCTGTGACTCACTGTATGACCTTGCTAGTAGGTTAACTGATAACCACTGCTCTCTGTGAACTCAAGACATAGGGGAATAGATGGCAGATTGAAAATTCCCCTTTAAAAGTCTCTGCTTTCTGTTGATTTCATCATCCTGTTCTCCCTCCCTCTTCATGGCCAGCTAATTTGAAAGGATCAGATGGGATCAGCTTCCTGCAGTGGAATTTTCCTCCCTTAGTTAAAAGGCTGTTTGAAGTTTCTTTCTTTTTAGGGGTAAATACCAGGAAGATGTCAGGGACAGTGTCAGGGAAAAAAAAAAAATCCTGTCCCTTTTTTTTTTTTGGTAAACCACTCAGACTCCAGTAATTCCGGCCTTTCTCCTACTCCTACAATGTAATACCTAAAGCCTGTAACTTTGTATCCCCACAACTATGCCCGATACATTACGCGGGTAATTAAGGGTGTGAAAAAGGAGAATGTCTCAAGACAAAAGATACATAAGGCTGTCTCAATGAATAAACTCTACACCATTGAACAAGGCTGAGAAGGCGTTACAAAACTTTCACCAGGATGGAAGCGAAATAACTATACTCTGTTGCTAGTCGGCCTGGGATTTCTACACTCACTATCTCGGGTCCTGAAGGACCAGAAAAAGGGAAGAATTTGTGTCCAAGTGAGCCACCAAGGACTGTGGTATCCTCTTGCCTCAGAGTGGTGCGATGACAAGCAGGAGTGCGGTTCCAAAAGTTTCTTAGACGCGAGGGAGCTGAGAGACCACTCGGTCCCGCTAGCAGAGCAGGGGAGCGGGGGCTCTGGTTACCTCCACGATCTTGATAAAGCGCGGGAACACAGGGTTGCGGGTGATGGCGATGAGCGGCAGGTGAGGAAACACATCCGGGACGGTCATGGGCGCGAGCGCTGTGACGACCGGGCCTTCCCCGGTGCTCGCCGTGGCCCCGTCCTCCGCACCGCCCTCGGAGGTCTCGTCGCTGCCACCGCGGTTGCCCGAGTCCCACAGCCCCCGCCACTGGACCCCGCCGGGAAGAACGCGGCCGCCCCAGGGAGCTGACATGTCGCAGGCCCGACATCCTCGGCGCAGCCACGACCCGGACGCGCTCGGGACCCGGCCTCCGGTGACAGCCAGCAGCGGCCGCCGCAGAACCCAGCACCGCGCAGCGGCCCAGAGCCGCACGTAGCCTGTGCTCGCCGCCATGGAACAGCCATACTGACGGCGCACCGCACTTACGTCATCTCTGCTCGCCCCCCGTTTGCGCACGTGATGACGCTCGCGTGCTTCGGGCTGGAGAGGCGGAGCTTGAATAAGGTGAGTGAGTGGGCGTGGTCAGAGGGAGACTGGGTTTGGGGATGGGAGGGCGGAGTAGGGGCGTGGTTCAAGGCTCAGAGCGGGGCTTGGAGTTGGACGGCAAGGGGGCGTGGCCCGATGAAGGATGTTCTAGAGAGGACTTTGAGGATCTGGATGAAAAAGTGAGAGGTGTAGTAAGCTTGAGGAAACATGACGGAGAAAGCAGGACTGGTGTGTGGTCCGAATGGGGGGCGCTCCACCAGGCAGGGATTGGAGGAACTGGAATCAGGGATATGGCCGAAGGCGGGCTCAAAGGTCGGGGCTTGACATAGGGGCGTGGCCAGAGCGGTGACTCCAGACTGGAGCTTGTGCGGAGGGGGCGGGGGGCATCGCTCTAGGAAGGGGGCCTGGAAGAAGCGTGGCCCCTCCCAGTTCCTACAACTACTGGTTTGTCCTGTCCAAGCTGTACCTTAGTACTGCGTTCTGTTTTTCTACTGCCATCAAAAAGGTTTTACAGGGTAAATTCTGTGTTCTGAAGGCATCGGAAGAAAAGTACAGCGCACCCCTCCTTTAACTTTAGTCTTTTCAGCGTTCTTTGTTGATACACAACAACAGGTTTTACTACATCTCCCTACGCAGTTGGTGGCATCTTCACTCCACACTGGAGGAGGCGTGCTTGGAGGGCTTTTGCCTCTCGTATAGTATGCATGCTAAAGGCCGTGCGCAGGTGCGCCTGCTCAGCGTTGCCTTTGTTGTCAGTGGTCCGTGAGGCACTTACCAAAACACTGAAGCTTCCAGGACACGTCCCAAGAGACCCGTGTGCATGCTCCGGCTCCACAAAGCAGGGAGTGGATTGATGCATGCCCAAAGCTCTGCTTCCACACCCACGTGTGCTCATGCTAGTGCTGTGGTGACCTCCTTGAAGTTTGGGCATGCTTTGGATTTTGACTTATGGATCTGGGAACCTGGGTGTAATTTTCAGGTTTGAAATGTGCGAGCTCTGCTTCCATATTGCGCATGCCCACTCCTTCCAGTTTCCTCTGCGTAGACCTAACCGGGCTTTTGTCCGACACGTCCAAAAGGTCCTGCTAGTGGCCTTCTTACCTGGTGCGCGTGCCCAGACAAGAGGCGGGTAGGAGAGAAGCGGCCTAACCTCACGCATGCTCAGACACTTTCTCAAGCTTGGCGGTTGAAGAGCAGTGTTAGCTGTGGAGAACCAGGCAAGATGCTGGTGTTGATGCTAGCAGCAGCAGTGGCCACCATGGTCAGGGCTCACACACTGTGCCGGTACAACTGCCTAACTGGGTTGGATTGCTGCTGGGAGGTTTTTTTTTTTTTTAAATGATATTTCAATTTTATTTTTTTTATTTATATGAATACACTGTAGCTGTCTTCAGACGCACCAGAAGAGGCCATTAAATCCCATTACAGATGGTTGTGAGCCACCATGTGGTTGCTGGGAATTGAACTCAGGACCACTGGAAGAGCAGTCAGTGCTCTTAACCACTGAGCCATCTCTCCAGCCCTGCTGGGAGGTTTATGACAGGAGGAATGGGGCTGGTTCTTGTTGGAGCCCAGGCATACCCTCCAGCCCAATTGTAGAAATCAAATTTGGCATATCTCTCCCAAGCAAATCACTAAAATCCATTTCTGGGTGTGGAGCCAGGGCTTTGGACATGCGTCAAACCTAAGTTCCTTGTGCAGTCTGCAATCTGTCCCACCATCCATCCCTACCTGGCTCAGCAGCAGTGCCATGGGCTGTTGAGGCTGAGTGCATGTTGGGAAGTATGCTGTGCTTAGTGCCATGGTGAGCAGTGTCTCTGATCGCTAACATGCAAGTATGTCTCTGTATGCCCTCCTCCTTCCCACTTTTCTCCCCGGAGGTCACCAGCCTGAGGGGACAAAAGGGGCAGAGGTGGAGAGGAGGGTTCAGACAGCCATGAATATGGACAAAATGATCTCTGGAGACTACTGCAGTGGGATGTCTGCTGTATTCTTCCAGGGATGAGAGCGTATTTAAGGGCTTTTTGGTTTGGTTTTGGGGGTTTTTTTGGTTGGTTGGTTGGTTGGTTGGTTGGTTTTGGTTTTTTCAAGACAGGGTTTCTCTTTATAGCCCTGGCTGTCCTGGAACTCACTTTGTAGACCAGGCTAGCCTCGAACTCAGAAATCCGCCTGCCTCTGCCTCCCGAGTGCTGGGATTAAAGGCGTGTGCCACGCCCGGCTTTAAGGGCTTTTTTGAGGGGTACAGGTGGAAAGGGCCAATGGGTCATGTGGGTGGGAAGCCAGAACAGGCTGTGTGTGCTGAGTTCTGCAGCTGGTCACTTTTCAGAGGCCAGCCACCTGTGTTTAAGGACACTGTCCAAACAAAGACAGGAAGAGACAGGGAAGCCCTGCTGAGAAAGGAAAAGTCTCCCACTTTTGGTGCCCAGCTCAGAAAGCCATCCTGTCGTGGAGGCTGCTAACTAACTGTCCCCTGGGGACCTCAGTTCTTAAGCCCTGAATTCTAGATTATCATCACTGGAGTTCAGCAAGGCAGTCCCTTGCTGTGAGTTTTGCAGCCAGCCTGTGCAACATAGCCGGATCTGTGTCTGAATACAATGCCTTACCTCAACCTCCCAAGTGGCTCATCACACCCAAAAGGCAGTTGTTTGCTACAAACCAGAAAAAAAAAAAAAAAAAAGCTCACCAACAACAAAGTAGGGAAACTTAAGAAATACTTGTGAAAAGTAATTGCTGGTGTGGCTTGAGCTGGAGTTCGCTGGGCTGAGGGCTGACCCACCTGGTGAAGCCAGGACCAACTCCAGCACCACAGAAACCTGGCAGGTGACCCATGCCTGCCATCACAGCAGTGAGGAAGTGGAGGCAAGAGGATTGGGAGTTTCAGGCTAGCCTGGGCTACTTAGTCAGCCTGTCTCTGAATAAACAATAAAAAGAGCCTGGGGAGACCCCCTCCAAAGAAGTGAGCCCCCTTCCCACGAAGGTTCTGGGTTCGATTCCCCAGCATTGTACATGGGATGGGATATAAAAGGCAGAGAGCCCAGAACAGGAAGTGTGAGGTCTTACACGCGTTCTCACGACCGGCCAGGAAGAACACAACAAACCAGAATCTTCTGCGGCAAAACTTTATTGCTTACATCTTCAGGAGCAAGAGTGTAAACCCCCCATTGTTTACATCTTTAGGAGCCAGAGCGCCAGAGCGCCAGAGCGCAGAGCAAGCCCCCAAAGCCCCAAAAGCGAAAGCGAAACCCCCCTCCCTCTTAAGGAGAGTTATCCTTCGCCTAGGACGTATCACTCCCTGATTGGCTGCAGCCCATGGCCGAGTTGTCGTCACGGGGAAGGCAGAGTACATGGGGTGGAGAACTACCTTTGGCACATGCGCAGATTATTTGTTTACCACTTAGAACACAGCTGTCAGCGCCATCTTGTAACGGCGAATGTGGGGGCGGCTTCCCACAGTGAGGGCCCCACCCCCTGGGTCATCCCCAAGCAGAGCATGGAAGGCCTCTTCGCTTGGGTTTGTCAGGGAGAGTCTGGACGTGTTAGGGGTCTCACAATGTAGACCAGGCTGGACTCAAGACTCACAGGATACATCTGCCTCACAAGGGCTGGGAGTAAAGGCGTGCTACCACACCTGACTGATAGTTTATATTCTCTCTCTCTCTCTCTCTCTCTCTCTCTCTCTCTCTCTCTCTCTCTCTCATGCATGTATTGAGGTGTGTGTGTGCACGCACGCACTGTGTGCATGTAACAAGTCAGAAGACAACTTGCAGGAGTCATTTCTCTCCACCAGGGCCAAACTCAGGATGTCAGGCTTTGCAGCAAGCCCCTTTATGTAGTGAGCCATCTCACTAACCCAGTATTTTGTGTATATTAGTGGTTAACCCAGATGTTATATGTTTGTCGATGTTAATGTCAGAGGACAAACTCTGCAAACTCAGCAAGAGCATTACACCTTTCCTATGACATTGCTTAAATCAGGATACTTTGTTCTTGCTGCTAAATACACCAGGCCAGTGCCCTTAAGCCTCTGTGGATTCTCCTGTTTGTGCCTCCTGCCTCTATGATAGGTGCTCTGGGCTTTCAGACCCACAGCACCCTGCCTGTCTCTTACACTTGTTCTGGGGATTGGGGCAGCAGCTATCTCTCACCACTACCCAAAGCTGTAGAACTCCCAGACCTTTCAAAGTATCAAAACTTCATTCTGTGCATTATATCTAAAGGCAGCATGGTAGGAGAGACCATGATGAATATTGAATAAAAGTTAAGGAGCTGAGAGATGGCTCAGTGGTTAGATCACTAGCTGCCCTTGCAGAGACCCCTGTTCAGTTCCCAGCACCCACAGAAGGCTCACAGCCAGGTGTGACTGCAGCTCAAAGGGGCCTGACGCTCCCTTCTGGTCACCTCGGGCACAGCATGCATGTGGTGTGCAGCCAAAACACCCATACACATGAAATAAATAGGAAAATTCTTGAAAATAGAATAAATTAGAAGACAAAGCCTGACTTTTAGTTGTGTTTGTGTGTGTGTGTGTGTTTTAAATTACTTATTGGCTGTGTGTTTCAATCACTCTAGGGTGCACACAGTGAGGACCGGGAAAGTGTTTAAGTCCAATATACAACTTCAAGGGGTAAGTGGTCCCTTGCATGCCCCCTACATATCAGTATGACTATATGGCAGAGCATTTCCTTTTTCTTCTTCCTTCCTTTTTTTCTTTTTGACTTTTGATTCTTTGTGATTTAACATCATGCACTCCAACCCCATTCAACTGTCCCTCCATAGCCACCCACTGGCCTTGCAACTCACCCACCCTGTCAAGAAAACTAAAACTCAAAAAAAAAAAAAAAATCTCATTGTGGAAGCTGCAGTGTGTCTCAGTGCAAGCTTCCACTCAGGCATCTTGACTTGCAAATGTTCACTGCAGTGAGACTTTGGTCTGGTCCCAGGCCTCTGGCTTCTGCCCTTGGGACTCCTCTCAGTTATCCTGCTGTTGCCCTGTGTCATGGAGATTCTGCAGCTTTGGATCTGCAGGACTGGCCCCTTCAAGCGCTCCAGCAGATCAGGGTGGGGTAGATGTGGGTGGGGTGGGCCAAGTGAATCAAAGCCCTGGATCTAGGCCAGCTCTTCCACACCCCTGACACCCTGAGCTCTCCCACACTGCCTGGGCGATGGGCGGGAGCAGGTTGGTTTCTAGCGTTTTCTTTCTGTTCTCCTGAGGCACAGTCTCCATAGCCCAGACTGGCCTCTGTTGCTTATGTTCCGAGGATGCCCTGAGCTCTGATCCTCTGGTGCTCACCTCCTCCTGGTTGACCGTCTGTGCTGTCTGCAGGACCCACTGTTCTACGCCTTCCCCAACACATTTGTGCTCAAGAACGTGTGCAAGGCTGACATTTCTGTGTATCTAGGGTGAGCCTAGCACTCCCTTCCCCTCTCCTTCCTGCCCCTCTCCTTTCCCGGCCCTCTCCCCCCTTCTCCTCTCCCTACCCCTCTTTCTCCCCTGCCCCAACCCTCCCCTGCTCCTCTTTCTCCACCACTTTTTTTTTTTTTTTTTTTTTTTTTTGGTTTTTCGAGACAGGGTTTCTCTGTGTAGCCCTGGCTGTCCTGGAACTCACTCTGTAGACCAGGCTGGCCTCGAACTCAGAAATCCACCTGCCTCTGCCTCCCGAGTGCTGGGATTAAAGGCGTGCACCACCATGCCTGGCTCTCCACCACTTTCTTTTACTCCCTTCCTTCCCTCTCTCCCTGCTTCTCTTTAAAAAAAAAAAAGAAAGAAAAGAAAAGAAAAAAAAAAACCAAGTAGCTCTGGCCCACAGAGAATCCTAGCTGGGCTGGGTAGGACACAAAGAGGAAGACACAGGCACAAGCATTGCCATTCTGGGGACAGGAGCCAAGTCTGTGGCTTCTGCCAACCAGAGATTGACATACACACACGAAAACAAAAAACAAAAAACAAACAAACAAACAAAAAAAACGGAAACCTTTCTTGGCTTAAAATTTTTAAAATTACATTTCTTTATTTGTGAGTCTGTCTGAGTGTGCCACAGCGCCTCTGTAGAGGTCAGATGCTCATCTCTGGGAGTCACTGCTCTCCTTCCATCCTGGTAATTCTGGGGATAAAACTGATAGTCAGGCTCACATAGGCGTCTCAGTTCCTCAGCCTTGGCCTCTGAAGTGCCAGGAAGGCAGGCTGGAGCTACTTAACACCTGCCTATTCCATTTGTGGTCTTTTGTCTCTCTATGTCACTTAAAGAAGTTAAAAAAAAACAAGCCAGGCGTGGTAGAGAGGCAGAGGCAGGCGGATTTCTGAGTTCGAGGCCAGCCTGGTCTACAAAGTGAGTTCCAGGATAGCCAGGGCTATACAGAGAAACCCTGTCTTGAAAAACCAAAAAACAAAAAACAAAAAAAAACAAACAAAAAAACCCAAAGCATACAGGCACATTGTCACCGTTCCTGTGTGACTCTGGCTGGCAGGGAGCTTGTCAGGGAGATAGATGGTCACAGGCCGCCAGCAGAGAAGCATCCTAATTCTACCTTTTCTCTTGGTCACAGGCAGAAAGTTTTCTTGACGATAGACAACTTTGAGTCCAGCCTCTTGCCGCTCACCGTTCCCAAGTCATTGGCGGTAGATATTCCCTCATCCGCAGCTCCAAAGAATTACATGCAGAGGAAACCGTGGGGTTCAGGGGCAGGGGTCTGTCAGTTGTGGGTTCTTTTACTGGATTCTCTTAGAGATGCTGAGTTGCAATGAAGTTGGAGGCCTGGATCTAGTTTCTTCCATCTCTGATAGAGTCCTGCCCCTCCCCTGTTCTCCCTTTCCCTCCGGTCCCTCCCCTACTCTTCCTTCCCCTCTCCTTTTTTTCCTCTTTTTTTCTTTCATACTTGTAGGTTTTGCCTTTCTCCTCTTCTTTTTCCCTTCCCTTGAAATATTTATTTGAGATTTTGTTTACTTTTATTTTATACGTATGTTGTTTTGACAACATGTGTGTTTGTGTACCACTTGCATGCCTGGTGCCCAAGGAGACCTGAGGATGGTGCTGGATCCCCTGGAAGTGGTCTAAAAGGTGGTCCGTAAACTTCTGTGGGTGTTGGGAAACCTGGGTCCTCTGCAAGAGCAGCCAGTGCTCTTAACCACCAAGCCACCTCTCCAGTCTCTCAGGAGTTTCTGTTGAAAAAGAAGGGTGCACACAGGTCAACCAAGAGCAACTTTGCCTTCCTAACTTAGCATCTGGCCAGATAACTACAGCCCCGGTCCCCAGGGAGGAAGAAGCACATGACTTAGTGGCTGAGTGATTTAAGTCTGTAACTGTATGAGGATGTGACTGTAAACCCCCCAAAACGCACAGAGAAACTCGGTGTGCAGAGGTAGAAGGAGGAGGAGGCCTGGGGCTCACTGGCGGCCAAACAGAGAACTCTAGGTACAGTAAGGCCTGGTCTCAGGATATGGATCAGAGTTGCTCATTCGGTGGTTAGAGCACTGGGTTCGATTCCCAGCACCCCCTGTGGCAGCTCACAACCACCTATAACTCAAGCTCTGGGAGACATGACACCCTCATCTGGCCCAAAAGGTGGTACCCAAAGCCATGAGCCACACACACACAAATAAAAAGGACATATCTTTTTTTTGTTGTTTTATGTATGAGAAACTCCATGTCTGTCTTTGTACCACATTTGTGCAGTGCCTGGGAGCATCAGAAAGGAACATAGGAGCCCCTGGAAAGGCTTTACAGGTATCTGCAAGCCACCTAGCAGGTTCTGGGAACTGAACTCTGATCCTCTGGAAGAACAGCCAGTATTCTTAATTGCTGAGCCAAGCCACATCAAAAGAGTATGCTGAAAAGGCAGGAGGAACCATGAGTTCAAGGCCAGCCAGGGCTATACCTTTAAAAATAATAAATTCTAATAAGTAATAAGGTGGAGAGTGGTTAATAGTATTAATCGCTGGCTTCCACATGAGCACGTGCAAACACACACCAAGCAGACACCTATTGCAAGCATCGCTGGCTCACACCTTTAATCCAAGCACATGAGAGGCAGAAGCAGGCAGGTCTCTGAGGAGGTCGAGTCCATCTAGGACTGCACAAAACAACAACAAAACAAACAGTGAGTACTACTGACCCAGGTTGTTTTGGAATCTGTGTCGACAGTGATTGCTTTCGGAACCAATGTTCTACCTAGCTACAGCTGCTAGTGGTACAGCTTGCAGGACAAGGGCTCTGGCAACACCTTGGAGAACGGCCCCAGGCATGTCTGAGAGAGTTTCTAGACAGTATTTGTTGAGGTGGGAAGACCCGTCTTAGTTAACTGCAGGTACCACCACTCCATGGGCTGGGTTCCTTCACTGGATGAAAGCAAGCTGGGTTCTGACATCCGGCTCTCTGCTTCCTGACAGCTGCTGTGACCCCCAACCCCCCACCCCCTACCCCCATGGCATGATGAACCACGCCCCCTCTGTGAGCCAGCACAAACCCCAGATCCAGCCCTGCAGGTGTGTCTGTCAGACCTTCATCCCATGCGTGTCCCTGCTCTTAGGTGGGGGTGCCATCAATCACAAGCGCCCACTTTGTCTCCGGCTCACTAGTACTGTTTGTGATCAGTGGAAAAGGCTACAGTTACGATTACTATGAGAACACCTGGCGTAAATTGGAAGGTGTGTGCCCTAAGCCTTTGCTTCCCTGTTGCTGAGCTTAGTCTTGTTTTGTTCTTGAGACGGGCCTTGAGTAGCCCAAGCAGACCTTGAACTAGTAAACACACAGGCCACCATGTGCTAGAAGTGTCCTCTGACAGATCAGCCAGTGCTCTAAACCCCTGAGCCACCTCTCCAGCCCCTGGTTTGTTTGTTTGTTTGTTTGTTTATTGGTGTTCTCTGTGTTGTTTTGAGAAAAGGCATCACTGTGTAGCACAGGCTGGCCTCAGATTCAAACTTCTCCTGTCTCAGTCTGTCCTGGACAGACAGGCATGTGCCTAACCTAAAGTTTTACTTTGGAGAATTCAAAATATTCAGTCAGGTGCATTGGCACAAGACTCCCAGCCCAACCTTTTTAGATGCAGAGACAGGAAGAGTTTCGTGAGCTGGATGTCAACCAGGGGTGTCTAGCCAATTGTAGGCCAGCGAGAGCCTGTCTCAAAACAAAAGCAAGAACGAGGGGACTGGAGATTCAGAACGGCCTATGGCCCCATCTCCAGGGATCCATCACCCTGTCCTGGCCACTTCAGGTGCCTGCACTATAGGCATACACATAACACACAAGCAAAAGGAAAGAGTTAATTCATATGGTTATAATGTATATGCTTTAACCTATCTTCCTTTCAGGTATATCAGAACCTGTCTCTCACATTAGTGGTGACGTTTGTTGTTTCAAAGGCTCCTTTTGCCTGGTAAGTTGGAAACTTTCATTTTCAAAGTGTTCTAAATGCTAACACTTAGGCATGACCTAGGAATAGAGACTGTGTAGTGGTGACCTTTGGTGGTGTCCCTTCCCCCAACCTCACAGGAAAGCTAGCCGGGAGTATATCAAACAGTCAGCAGGATTTGAAAATCTGTCTTCTTTTATTATTTTGTGTGTGGTTATTTCTTGTTTTTTGAGTCAGGATCTCATATATCCCAGGCCAAATATGACTCTGAACTCTTGATCCTCCCTGTGTCACCTCCCAGGAGTCAAGATGACAGACTCACTCAGCTTACACTGTTTTACGCTGATTTTATTGTTGTTGTTTGGTTTCTTTTTTCTTTCTTTTTTTCTTTCTTTCTTTCTTTTTTGTTTTTTGTTTGTTTGTTTTTCTGAGACAGGGTTTCTCTGTGTAGCCCTGGCTGTCCTGGAACTCACTCTATAGACCAGGCTGGCCGGGAACTCAGAAATCTGCCTGCCTCTGCCTCCCGAGTGCTGGGATTAAAGGCGTGCATCACCACACCCGGCTCTTTTTTCTTATTAATGTACATGTAAGTTCAGGAGGTAGAGTTGCACAGATCTTCTCGAGTTCTAGGCCAGTTTGGTCTTCATAGTGAGTTCTAGGCTATTCAGGGCATTCTAGAGCCTGTCTCAAAAAGAGAGAGGAAGGGCTGGAGAGATGGCTCAGCAGTTAAGAACACCGACTGTTCTTCAGAAGGTCCTGAGTTCAAATCCCAGCAACCACATGGTGGCTCACAACCATCCTGAATGAGATCTGACTTCCTCTTCTGGTGTGTCTGAAGACAGCTATGATGTACTTACAAAAAATAAATAAATAAATCTTTTAAAAAAGAGAGAGAGAGAGGAAAAGAGATGGGGGTGAGGGGAGAGGAAGAGAGAGAGGGATTGTCTCTCTCAGGATCTAGCTGGTGGTCAACAGCTGGGCAGCAGCAGTAGGCCAGCTCGAGCAAGCCCTGCCCCAGGTCCGACTGCCGATTGCCCCTGGGAGCTTATGATAGCTGCGAGTCTGGAAGATAGCCTTTTTTAGGTCCTTCACCTTATTTCCCAGCTTTTAGATTCCTCTGCCCCTCTCTGTGCCCCAGGAGGAGTAAGATGGTGTACTGCCCGAGTCTCTACATCCACTGCTGCTCACCAGTTAGAAGTTTCCCATGCCTGGGGCTCAGAGCAGTGTTTGGCTTTGGTGTAGACAGATGCTAGGAGATCGTTTGATGCTTTCGGTTGAGATAAACTATGGTCTTGGGCCCCACATGCCTGTGACCCCAGAGTTCCAAGCTCGGGCTTTGGCTCCTTCCCTCTGTGGAGTGGGCCTCAGATTCAGATAGAAATGTCACTCACCCCAGAGCAGCTGTTCCCCAAAGGTCATTATCACTCACAGGTGCCAGGTAAGTGCACTGTCGCACATCCGTCCCCCCATCCCCTTACATCTCACACTTCCTGGCTACAAGGAAGCATCCAGCTAGTTTATTCTATATCATGTGACCAAGGAGTGTGGAACTCCAGCAATAGGCACTCATCAGCAGGGTCTGTAGATGACCAAGAAGCCTGGATTGTTTGGGGTCTCGGGGCCTCCCTTGACCAAAGGCTCACATGGAGGCTTGCACATCTGGCTTGGGGCTTTTGTATAATAACCAACAGTTTCTAGGAATGGTAATGTCCAGGCTGCAGGCCCTCTCCCACATAACTCTTTGTTTGTTTGTCTGTCTGTTTGTTTGTCGTTTGACTCAAGCTCTCTCCGTGTAGCCTTAGCTGTTCTGGAACTCATTCTGTAGACCAGGCTGGCCGGGAACTCACAGACATCCTCCTGTCTCTGCCTCCCGAGTGCTGGGATTAAAGTGTGCACCACCATCACCCAGCTCAAAACCACTTAAAAAAAAATGAATTGAACCTGGGCTTGGGGGCCAACACCTGCCATCGCAGCACTCAGAAGGCTGAAACAGGGAGGTAGCCATGAGTTTGAGACTAACCTTGGTGAGACAGTGAGAACCTCAAGACAAAATAGACAAGAAGAAAAAAACAAGAATGAAACAAACAAACAAAAAGGAATAAAGACTGCCCAAGGGATTCACTGAGCAAAGGTAACACACACAGAGAAACAGACACAGAGACAAACACAGACACACACATAGAGAGAGAGGGGGACAGAGACAGGCACATATACACACACAAACAGAAAGAGACAGAAACAGAGACACAGACACAAACACACACAGACGCACACATACACACACACAGTGTGTGACAGAGACACAGACAGACACACATACACACACAAACGGAGAGACAGAGACAGACACACAAACACACAGATATGCACTGACATACACAGACAAACACACAGAGACATGTAGAGGCAGATAGACAGACAGACAGACAGACAGACAGACAGACAGACAGACAGAGACGAACAGAATGTAGACAGGCAATCACACTTGAACACAGCCCCATGAAACCATGTGAAGCTAGTAAGAGACACCTGAGGATGGCCAATGAGAAGACAGTTTGTACAAGGTGGGAACCCTGGGGAGAAATGTGATTCAGGTACAGCATGTGCTGGGACAGGTCTGAGTGGGGTTCAGTGGGGTGGTGGAGGCTTTTTTAATGTGAGAAGTGATGGTCCTGACATCATACTCAGGCCACTGGAGACTCAGAACAGAACAAGCAAATTCGTTGGTTTTTGAACCTTGCAAAATCTGGCATCAGCCTAGAGAAGAGGCAAATATGGCTGTCAAGGGAGTATGAGATGAGGGTTTGGATGTTTGAACAGCTTTCCTCACCACATGAACTCCTCACGAGGTGGGGTTTTCAGAGACAGGTCTTTCTTAGGTCCCCATCCCAGTGGGTCAGGATAGAACCTTCCATCCTGGGGCCGTACAGGGATGAACTGGACGGTCCCAAGCTGGTAGTAGGTGGCTGTAGCCGGGGGAGCCATGTGCCTAGCACCTCCAGTTAGCTGTGACGTCTGAGGAGCACAAAACACATGCTATTGCTTACAGCTTACTTATACATTTGACCCATAATATTTTTGAACTGTGGCTTACTTGAGGAAGAGGGGTGTCACTGAACCCACCAAAAGTGAAATCATGGCTAAGGGGGGGTGTATTGTAGTTTGGGTTTTACCCCTGGGAAGAGACATCATGGCTGTGGTGACTCTTATAAAGGAAAACATTTAATTGGGGCTGGCTTACAGTTTCAGAGGTTCAGTCCATTATCAACAAGGCAGGAAGCATGGCAGTGTGCGGGAAGAGAGAGTGCTGGAGAAGCCAAGAGTTCTGCATCATGATCCAAAGGCAGCCAGGAGGAGGGTCTTTTCTGCACTGGGTGGAACCTAAGCATAACAAATCTCAAAGCCCGTCTGTGCAGAGACGGCTTCCCTTCCAGCAGGGTCACACCTCCTAACAGGGCCACTTCCCGTGGGCCAAGCATGTTCAAACCATCACAGGGTGTAAGCAAGGTACCATGAAACCGGCAAGGTAGATCACTCCATGGGTAGAAAAGCAGTTTCTTGGGGAGCAAACTGCCTGGCTGCCTTACCAGAGTATCGAGCAGCAGCTCAGCAGGACCTCACATGGGTTTTGTATGAGAGTGGGCAAGTTGAGGGTCTGTAAGCTCATGCAGGCTGTTGGAGTTGGTTGGGAACAAGTTGCTAGGCAAGGAAAGGGATGCTTTCCTGATATGGAAGTGTGCACGGAGGGATTTCTGAGGAACACTGGGCTTAAGTTTCTGTTTATCTTATAAGAATCTTCTCTAGACTGGGCTGTTGTCAACAGCACTGCCATTTGAGTGGGGGAAGCTGCTCTCCATCTTGTCCTTCTCCACAGAACTGTCCTGTCACCAGGACCCTTAATAGTCACACCCAACCTCCCTGGAGACCAAGTAACTTCACTGTTTCAAAATTATCTCTTAGTTACTATCCTGTCACCGTCATCAGACACCATGCCAAGGCAACTCATCGAAGGAAGAGTTTCTTGGGGTTCACATTTTCAGGGAGCCCATTCATGACCATTATGGTGGGGCCATGGCAGCAGGCAACACACATGGTGCCTGGGTAGCTGCTTAGAGCTTACATCCTTTTTTTGTTTTGGTTTGTTTTGGTTTGGTTTGGTTTATTTTGGTTTTTTTTTTTGTGTGTGTGTGTGGGGGGGTGTTTCGAGACAGGGTTTCTCTGTATAGCCCTGGCTATCCTGGAACTCACTTTGTATACCAGGCTGGCCTCGAACTCAGAAATCCGCCTGCCTCTGCCTCCCGAGTGCTGGGATTAAAGGTGTGTGCCACCACACCCGGCTAGAGCTTACATCCTTATCTGCAAGTATGAGACAGAGAAAGAGAGAGCAAACAGGGTCTGCTGTCACCCCCAGTGACGCACTTCCTCCACTAAGGTTACACCTCCTGATCCTTCCCAAACAGCTCTACCAACTGGGGACCAAGTGTTCAGACATGAGCTCTTGGAGGCTTGTCTCATTCAGACCCCACAGCCTATGAACAGCAGCATACAGGATGTAGCCTTAGAGATTGCATCAGCAAACTTCACCAGACTTCATCAAGTCTTATGTTTGCGTTCATCCCTCAGCCCCTTAGAATGCCCAGTAATTTGTTTGTTTTCCCCTTTTGACTGTTAGAGGCAAAGCTATGGCCCTTCCTTGCTGTCCCAGCTGTGTGGGCCCCTGGGGTAGGATGTTCACATGAGGGTCTGGAGTTAGTGAACTCTACCTCAGTCAGGTGCTCCTAGGGTATTGATATGATAACCTAAGTGGTGAGACCATATCTCTGAGGTGAGGAATTGGGGTGGGCAGGTGTGAGGGGAAAATGTTACCATGGGTAATAATTTGTATATAGTCCCTATACTTGCTTATAGGTTTCCATGTAAACACAAAGTTGTCCCTCTTTTGGATTAGATGCCCAAGGATAGGTCAGTGGAACTAATCCTCAGGTATAGCCAAGGTTGACCTGGAATTGCTGACCCTCCAACCTCTTAGGCTCCAGGGAAGCATGCATGTGCCAGCAGTAGGGTTTCTGCGGTGCTAGGGATAGAACCCAGGGCATCCCCCAGGCTAGGAAAGCAGTCCACCACTGAGAATCCTTGTGACATCCTCTGTGTGTTCCTCCCCCTAGGAGTTATCAAATAACCTGTTTGCATATCTCCGTGGTGGCCAGATCCCTGGGACCAACATATATTTCTCTGACAATGGAGGATTTTCATTCCAGCTCATGAATACTGACAAACTGGTATGTGACTGGGGAAAGAGAGTCCAAAGCAAAGAGTGGAGGTGGCTCGAGGACGTCCCGACCTCCCTGGTTTATCAGGCAGTTAACACTAGGGGCAAGGAGAGACATTTGCTTCCGTGCTAAAGCCACGGTCAGTGGCTCTGTGAATAAAGCCTGCTTCACACTCCTGCAGGCTACCCTGGTAGAACTCATTGGCTCAGTGTGCCAGATACAATCTACAGTCATTTGTGAAGAAACCAAAGTTGAGAAAATGCCTCTGCTAGACTGGCCTGTGGAGCATTTTCTTGATTGATGATTGACGATAGATGTAGGGGGCCCAGCCCATTGTGGGTGGTGCCACCAAGACAGACCTAGTGGTAGGTATATAAGAAAGCGGGCTGAAGCCTGATGTGGTGCACGCCTTTAATCCCAGCACTTGGGAGCAGAGGCAGGCAGATTTCTGAGTTTGAGGTCAGCCTGGTCTTCAGAGTGAGTTCTAGGACAGCCAGGGCGATACAGAGAAACCCTGTCTCGAAAAAAAAAAACAAAAACAAAAACAAAAGAAAGCAGGCTGAGTGAGCTGTGGGAAGCAGCCACGAAGCAGTATTCCTCTGTGGCCTCTGCTTCATCGCCTGCCCTAAGTTCATTTAGGATCTCTGTGAGTTCGAGGTCACTCTGTTCTACAGAGTAAGTTCCAGGGTAGCTAGGGCTACACAGAGAAACGTTTTCTCAAAAAACCAAAACCAAACTAAAACAAATCAAAACAAAAGACAAAAACTGACAGACATGAGCATGAAGCAACTGTAGTCTTAGCCACTAAGGATGACCTGACTGCATGAGCCTGTGACTAGGCAAGCAATGTAGCAAGATTCCAAGTGAGAGTTTAAGGACAGACAGACACCCAGGCACACGCAAATGTGCATGTGCACGCACACACGCGCAAACAAGCACATACACATACACATACACACTGGCTGTTCCTCTAGAAGACTCAGGTTTAATCCCCAGGTACCAGGACATAAGTATATCTCTCCACGTTCCCTCACTCCCACCATGCAGATGCTCCGCCACAAACCTATAATGAGCCAGCGAACTATGAACTGTAACTTCTCAGCTGATGAGTAACAAGAAATCTTTCCCATTATAGCTCCCTTTCTCAGATTCTTTGTCAAAGTGACAAGAGTATGACATATGCATTTGGGAATCTTGCCTTAAGAGTTGCACTCAGGGGGGGTTGGGGATTTAGCTCAGTGGTAGAGCGCTTGCCTAGCAAGCCCAAGGCCCTGGGTTCGGTCCTCAGCTCCGGAAAAAGGAAAAAAAAAAAAAAAACCAAAGAGTTGCACTCAGGGGCTGGAGAGATGGCTCCAGTAGTTAAGAGCACTGACTGCTCTTCCAAATCCCGGCAACCGCATGGTGGCTCACAACCATCTGTAAATGGGATCCGATGCCCTCTTCTGGTGTGTCTGAAGACAACTACAGTGTATTCATATAAAAAATAATAATATTTTTTAAAAATTAAGAAAAAGAGTGTGCCGGGCATGGTGGTGCACGCCTTTAATCCCAGCACTCGGGAGGCAGAGGCAGGCAGATTTCTGAGTTTGAGGCCAGCCTGGTCTAGAGAGTGAGTTCCAGGACAGCTAGGACTGCATAGAGAAACCCTGTCTCGAAAAAGCAAAAAACAAACAAGACAAAACAAAACAGAAAAAAGAAGAGAAAAGAAAAGAAAAAGAGTGGCATTCAAATAGATTAATCATATTACAGAGGCATTTTAATTAGCTTTTGACTACAGGGTCTCATGTAACTCAGGACAGGCGCAAACATGCCGTGTATCTGACCTCTGCGTGAGTCAACCCACAGACAATGACCTCAGAGGCACCAAAGTTCATGGTGTCCCACTAAGGAAGGAAAACACCAAAGTCCTCTTGGATTCATTTGAACAACAGCAAGCACAAATTTGAATTCTCTACTTCTCTCCCTATATCTTTGTCAATCTAGCCTGTGGTTACTGGGCTATATCTATAGTCTCTTGTATATGTCTGTGCCTGCTTGGCTGACTGTCCCCACGTCTGTCACTTACAAAGGGCTCTGCCCTGCATTTATTGAACACTACAGAAAGCACCATAGGAAAGGGATGAGCATTTCTTGGTATTTTGTTTTTGATTTTAAATACAGGGTCTCCCTGTGTATCACAGGCTGGCCTTGAACTCACAGAGATCTTCCTGCCTCTACCTCCTGAGTGCTGGGATTAAAGGCAAACAGCCCCATGACCAATGGATAAGGGACTCTACAGAAATATCTAACATACTTTACAAGGAAGACGTCACTTTTCTGACCCCAAATGACTCTTTAGCAAATGGACATTACCAAGTGCTATGCTGTTGGCAACAAGCAAAGGAAGCCCCTCCTAGGTACTGCCATTTTGTTTTCAGACTTCATTTTAATCATGGGGGAAACTAAATCCGAGGTTCCAGTCCCTGGTGGAGCTGGGCGGGGGGCTTCCCAGTATCTGAACAGCTTCTGTTACTCAGCTCTTGCTCCTAACCATGCAGAACAAATGGATTTCATTAGCTGGACTGTAGAACCTACATTCTGTATCAGTTGACATAAATGAACCACATGTGAAAAGCCCCTATCCCTAAATCCTGTTTGATGAAAAAAATACAACAGTAACTTGGCACGGATGTTTGTGGTTTTGAAACTTAAATATTCTGTGATATTCTGGCTTGAGGTGCAGTTCAGCTCCCGAGTCTGTTCTGTGGCCCTGGTCAATCAGTAGCAGGTTGAATACAATATTTTTTTTTTATCTGCATTAAGCTGCTGTTTGATTTGTGTTGGATCTAAGAACCCCATAACAGTGCAAAGGCTACTTCTGATACCTGTGGGCTATTTGTTGTTAAGGTTGCTTCTAACACCTTGGCTGCTTACAGCCAACAATCACCATAACACACACACACACACACACACACACACACACACACTACTCTGCATCCAGGGCATGGAAGAGTACATCACTTAAGATTCTATGGGGCTGGAGAGATGGCTCAGTGGTTAAGAGCTCCGATTGCTCTTCTGAAGGTCATGAGTTCAAATCCCAGCAACCACATGGTGGCTCACAACCATCCATAATGAGATCTGATGCTCTCTTGTGGTGTGTCTGAAGACAGCTACAGTGTACTTACATATAATAAGTAAATAAATCTTAAAAAAGAAATAAAGATTGATTCTATGGCTGGATGTGGTGGTGCACACTTTAATGCAGGCACCCCGTCAAGAAAAAAATACAGCTATGTATTACCTTAGGTTGTACAAAATGGTAACATGGGAAATCTAGGACAGCAATATTGGCTGTTATATCATTGTTCTCTAAAAGGTAGGCTGAACAGACAGACTGACCACACAGGATAGCAGTGTTAAGTCTTTTTGTTGTTCTAGATGTATTGAGATAGGCTCTCTCTACATAGCCTGGCTGTCCTGAAACTACCTATGTAGCCTAGGCTAACCTTGAACTCAGAGATTCACCTGCATCTGCCTTAAGAGTGCTGGGATTAAATGTATGTGCCCCACACCCATCAAGCATCCTTAAATTTTGTTTGTTTTGTTTTCTTTCTTTTTCTTTTTTCTTTGTTTTGTTTTGTTTTTTCGAAACAGGCTTTCTCTGTATAGCCCTGGCTGTCCTGGAATTCACTCTGTAGAACAGTCTGGCCTCAGAAATCAGCCTGCCTATGCCTCCCAAGTGCTGGGATTAAAGGCATGTGCCACCACTGCCCAGCATTTGTTTTGTTTTTCAAGGCAGGGTTTCTCTTTGGAGTCCTAGCTGTCCTGGAACTCACCCTGTAGACCAGGGTGGCTTTGAATTCAGAGATCTGCCTGCCTCTGCCTCCAGAGTGTTGTGATTAAAGGTGTTAATTACCAACACCTGGCTAAGCAGCCTTAAGTCTTTTTTTTTTTTAATTTTTAAAAAATCATTTATACGAGTACACTGTAGCTGTCTTCAGATACACCAGAAGAGGACATACAGACCCCATTATAGATGGTTATGAGCCACCATGTGGATGCTGGTAATTGAACTCAGGACCTCTGGAAGAGTAGTCAGTGCTCTTAACTGCTGAGCCATCTCTCCAGCCCGCAGCCTTAAGTCTTAAGTGACCTCAATGAATGTATGGTTTTTTTTGTTTGTTTGTTTTGTTTGTTTGTTTGTTTGTTTGTTTGTTTTTGAGACAGGGTTTCTCTGTATAGGCCTCGCTGTCCTGGAACTCACTTTGTAGACCAGGCTGGCCTCAACTCAGAAATCCGTCTGCCTCTGCCTCCCGAGTGCTGGGATTAAAGGTGTGTGCCACCACCGCCAGGCTGACTGTGAACTTTTTTAAATGTTTCTTTTTATTTTGTATGCATTGGTGCTTTGCCTGCATATGTATCTGTTAAAGGTGTCAGAACTCCTAGAGATGGCGTTTCAGACAGGTGTGAACTGCCATGCGTTTGCTGGGAATTGAACTCAGAACCTCTGGAAGAACAGCCAGTACTCTTAATCACTGAGCCCCCTCTCCAGCCTCTAGACTACAAACTCTTGATCGTCCTGCTCCCCATCTCAAGTCCTGGGATGAAAGACCAGTACCACCTCCTCTACCTGGTTTATGGGATCCTGGGCATGGAACCCAGTGTTTTGTGCATGTAAGGCTACTGTACCCCGACTGAGCCCCAGCCTCAGGTAAAACCCTATACCTAAAACCTAGGCAGAAGGGCTAGAGAGATAGCTCACTGGTTAAGAGCACTGGCTTTTCTTTCTTTTTTTTTTTTTTTTTTTTTTTTTTTTTTTTTTTTTTAGTTTTGGTCTTGGTTTTGGTTTTTCGAGACAGGGTTTACTCTGTATAGCCCTGGCTGTTCTGGAACTCACTTTGTAGACCAGGCTGGCCTCAAACTCAGAAATCTGCCTGCCTTTACCTCCCAAGTGCTGAGATTAAAGGCATGTGCCACCACCGCCCAGCTGGCTTTTCTTTCAGAGGAATGAGTTCAGATCCTACCACTTCCATCAGACACCTCACAACTACCTGGAACTCCAGCCCCAAAGGGATCTGATGCCCTCTTCTGGTCTCTGATGTCATCGGCACTCACCTACATGTAGACACACAGACATAAATTAAGACTAAAAAGTAAATCTTTTAAAAATATTTATGTCAGAGCTAGGTGGTGGCAGTGCATTTTTCTTTCTTTCTTTCTTTTTTCTTTTTTAAAAGATTTATTTATTTATTATATGTAAGTACACTGTAGCTGTCTTCAGACACTCCAGAAGAGGGAGTCAGATCTTGTTACAGATGGTTGTGAGCCACCATGTGGTTGCTGGGATTTGAACTCCAGACCTTAGGAAGAGCAGTCGGGTGCTCTTACCCACTGAGCCATCTCACCAGCCCTTTTTTGGTTTTTCGAGACAGGGTTTCTCTTTGTAGCCCTGGCTGTCCTGGAACTCACTCTGTAGACCAGGCTGGCCTCAAACTCAGAAATCCTGTTTGCCTCTGCCTCCCAAGTGCTGGGATTAAAGGCATATGCCACCACTGCCTGGCAGCAGTACAATTTAATCCTAGCAATCGAGAGGCAGAGACAGACAGATCTCTGAGTTCATGGCCAGAGTGGTTACAGAGCAAGTTCCAGGACAGCCAGGGATACATAGAAAAAACCCGTTTTGAAAATTGTGTGTGTGTGTGTGTGTGTGTGTGTGTGTGTGTGTGTGTGTGTCTCAGTGGTTAAGAGCACTGGCTACTCTTGCAGAGGTTCAATTTCCAGCAGTCACATGGTAGTTTACAACCATCTATAATAGGATCTAATGTGCTCTTCTGGTATGCAGGTGTACACACACATAGGGCACTCAAAACCTTAAGACACATAAATAAATCTTTAAAAATATATCTATACCTTAGAAAAATGTAGGGCCAAAGAGGCGGGAACATACAGAAAGCAGAATTGGCTAATCCGTGTCACCCCTGCCTCCCAGAAGACCGCTGCCGCTGTTATTCCAACAGCAGGAAAATTGCCTTCCTGAGTCTGGTGAATAGTGTAGATTATATTCAGGGCTAAATACAAGATACGGTGTTGTATCGCATGATCAGTATGTTACTGTGTCTAAATGGCACGCACCATTTCCTGTTCTGTTTTGTTTGTTTTCGTAGAGTCACCTGACAGGAACACTAGGAGGCATCTTCCACTTACATTCCATGTCTCAGGTGGGGGTACTCATGGTTGAAAATAATTTGGTGAGTACCGCACAGCGTGTAGAGTTACTTCAGAGACTGGGAGAAGTACTCGTGTGTGTGTGGGGGGGGGCGGGGGGGGCGCGTGGGTAGAGGGGAAGAGGGGAGGGAGAGAGCCAGTGACCGGCCAGAGTTCCTGTGCTCTGGGCGGGGCGGGGAGGGGGGACGCGGAGGACTACTGGATGCTTTCCACGAAGCCCCGGGTGGGCATCTGGCTGTGTCAAGCCACTGACCCCACACAGCGAGGGGTGGACAAGGGGAAGCCCCCAGTACCTGGTTCTCAGTCTCTGGCATCTCACACTGGATATGGCAGAGGAGCTGAGAACAGAATGGGGCCCCGGGCTGGCACTCAGCCCCTGAGATAAGTGGAGAGAGGTCAGGGGGAAAGAGGGGTAGACGTGGTTTCCACGCAGGTGAGTGTCTTTAGTCCGAGATTTGATAAACAGAGACAGTCTATGGTTTTAGAGCTTTATTGTAGAAAGGCAGGGGGAAAGAGAGAAGATAAAAAGAGGGGGGGGGGACCAGCCATGGTCAAGAGGAGAGAAGGGGGAAGGGAAAGAGAGAAAGAGATTTAGAGAGTAAGAAAGGTGAAGGCTTAGAGAGAGAGAGGTAAAAACTTAGAGAGAGAGAGAGAGAGAGCTTAGAGAGTAAGAGAGCTTAGAGAGTGAGGAGGGACCAAGCAGCCCCTCTTATAGTGGGCTGCTTATCTTGCTGTTTCTGGGTAACTGTGGGGAGGAGTGTAGCCGGAAGGCCAGAAGCTTGGGACACTGTGCATGTGACTGCTAGCCACATGCTGCTATCGGGGCTGTGGGGGTGGTAGCTTCAACAGGAGCCAGGGGTCCAGGAGACATGATCAACCGCCTACCGTCCCATGTAGGTGAAAATTACCACCACCGGGTCCTACTGGAGTTCAAGACCTCAGCTCCACCGGAGACCAGGCCTCCATCCATCCATCTTACCATCTATCCACCCACCCACCCACCCATCCATCTATCCATCTGCCCATCTGTCTATTCTTCTACCCAACAGACTATCTACCTACCCATTCATCCACTCATCATTCATCCATCCATTCAGTTATGTATCTGTCAACCCATCCATGCATGCATGCATACATATATACATACATACATACATACATATCCACCCTTCCATCCACTCACCCACCCACCCTTCTTTGGGGTGTCCTATGCACAACTCAGTTGCTGATCCATACCCCCAGCCAAAGCAAAACTTTGAAGGTGATTTTCTGCCCCCTCACTCTATGCCGAGTCCTTTTGTTTTCCTCACCCCATGGCCTGTGGGTCTGTAAAGCTGCAGGTGGGCTTTCCTTATGGCTCTCTCCACACTGGGTAGCCATGCCAGTCAACACCATTAACCCTTTATAAGCCAAGAGCTGAGGCAGCCTTATTGGAACGTGAGTGTGTTTGTTTTATGTGTGGGGTGTTTTGCCCGAGTATATGTCAATACCGCATATCAGCACTGCCTTCTGCATGTCAAGGGTCGGAAGAACCAGTGGCTCCCTGGGCTGGAGTTACAGCCTGAGCTGGGAATTGAACCCTGGTCCTCTGCAAGAGCCTCTTTTTATTTAGTTTGTTAAAACAGGGTTTCACACTATAGTCCAGGCTGGCCTGAACTCACAGAGCTCCTCCTGCCTCTGTCTCCTGGTGTGCGCGAGTACTGCCCTGGCCTCCAGCCCATGTAGCCTTTCTGCAGGCAGGGTCTCACATGAGGTCCAGGCTGGTCTGTACTTCATGATCCTCCTGACCCTGCTTCCCATCATAAGCCTGCTGCACTGTCCTGGAAGGACAGGATAACAAGGAGCCGATCTTCTTCTTCTTGTGAGGAAGGTCATGTCAGCCTCCTTGTGCATAATGGGAACCTGGGCAGTGAGAATGGCAGCCAGAATATACCTGCGGAGCCAGCTCCTTCCCTTGGGTGCCTCAGATATCCCTGCTACCCCCACCTCCCATGCCAGCTAACCACAAATGTCTCTTAACAAAGCTATCACAGACCCCAAGAGACTCTGTGCCACCCACTCACTGACCCTGGTCACCTGTCCCATTGCTGCCCTAGGATGCTGCTGCCTACATTTGAAAGCACAGGCTATAGGGAGTGAGGAAGTTGGTTCCTTTGTACTTTCCTTCTGTAGATGTGACAAACACTTCCACCAAAAGCCACTTTGGAGATTAAAGGCTTTACGGAGGTTATACAAGTCACAGAGTGTCAGAAAAAAAAATAATCAAGTAAGGGACTCAGAGCAGAAACTTGAAGCAGAAGTCATGTGGGAATGCAGCTGCTCGTTCATTCTTGCTCAACTGTCCTACATGCCTGAGAGCTGCTGCCCTGGTACTGGGGCCACCCACAGTGGCTGGATCATCCCCTCAGTTAACCTAATCAACACACTCCCCAACATGCATACCCAGAAACCAGATAATCCCTGCCAGGGGTGCCTGGAAGGTCGTCTCCCAGGTGACTCTAGATCCAGTCAGTGACAATTTACACTGACCACCAAGGGCTGGAGAGGTGACTCAGCAGTTACTACTGAGGAGGACCTGAATTCAGTCCCTAGCATCTGTATTAGTTGGGTCACAGCCACCTACAACTTGAGCTGCAAGGAATCCGGAGCCTCTGTAGGCACCTGTACTCACATGTACATACCCCCACACATATACCAGTAATTTTTAAATGTCTTTAAACACACACACACACACACACACACTTCATTACGTCAGACAGCAGGGAACATCTCCCTATAGGACATGTACTCTGTGGTACCCTGGGAAGACCTGGGGCTAGGCAATGACCTTGGCCTCTCCCCACACTCTCTCTGAGGCTCCTCTGTCTCTATGCCACTTCAGGATGTTGGTTGGACCATACAGGGCTGTCATGGTGACTTGAGGCTACAGTGACTCTGTTCTTCTCTTATCTCAGGGCACATTTCATTACATGGAGTACCCCCTGAACCATAGTATGGGGATAGCCTTTTCATACAAGAATCTCCTTGAAGTCATTATGAAACCATACCAGAGGGGGTTTATGGTCCTCTGGAATCAGAAAAGTATATTGGTGTCCTCCAATTCAGGTGAGCCACACCCTGTCGAGGACTCCACCAGTGGGGATGGACATAGACTGGGAACCCCAGGCTTTTGTATATGTGCACGTGGAGACCAGAGGGGTTCATCAATTGCTCAATTATTTTTTTTTTCATTCCACATTAAAAAACAAAACACAAGTTCGTCAAACTTGGGACTTGCTGGTTGGTCAGGAAGTCCCAAGGATCCTCCTGTTGGTGCATCCTTTGCTAGGATTACAAACCAGTCTAGACTTTTACATAGATGCTGAAGGGCTAAAGTCAGGTCTACACTGGGGGGCGGGGGGGGGGGGTTTCTGGGAGGATGGCTCCACTCCCAAGCCATGTGCCCAGCTCCTCAACTGGGGGACTCTAGGTGGGCGTGCTCTACTCCTAAACCTCACCCTAAGCCTCTTTTAGTTAATTTGATACAAAATTTCACTAAGTTGACCAGGCTGTCTTAAGGGGGTAATAGGGGTGGAGGGTAGAGGGGTTGGACTGGGGGAGGGGTCAGGGATGAAGAGTGCACAAAAACACATGGAGTGCTTGACATTACCCAGCCTTGAGGCCGGCCTTTTCTTGATAGACTGTGAAAAGTCAGTCTGAGGCACCCGCTCCTAGAACATGGGACATTTGGTTTTTTTAATTGGGTCCGGTAGTTACTTTTCAGAGCACAATCACCAAAGAGACTCAGAGGGGTTCCATTTCCCTAGAGTATACTAGTCTCTTGTGTTCTGGAAAAAAAAAAAAATCAGGTATCCGCAGAGCTCCTCTCCTTGTTCTTTTGAATAGCAAGGCATAAAACCAAATGGGGCGTAGAGGGAGGCAGTGCAGGGAAGCCCCACCGCAGCGCTGTGGGTGCTCTCTATGGCAACATTTATGGGTCATCACAGTCCTAACTGTCTTCTCCTAGGCCAGATTGTTGAACACGTGCGGCTGATAGATCAGAAGATCTTTACAGACTTAGATGTCGAACATGCCAACATCAACATCTACAGTGTTGCCTCAAGTATGTGGCCAGACTATTTCACGTTGCTCGCTTTTAATCCTGCCTCCCCCTAACCCCACCCCTCCTATTCGTCCCTGTGATTGGCTGAAGCTTTGCCTGTTTGCTTTGAGGCTCAGCAGTATGTATGACTAGTTGGACCGCTGCCCTGCCTGTCACACACTTTGGATGGAAGCTCGGGTCAAGTATGATTGGTTAAGATTCAGCCCTGTGATTAGCCAAAGTGTGATTGGCTGGGGTTCCGCGGCTTCTCAGCTAGGCTGTAGTTGGCCTCTGACCTCTGGCACATTTGCTGATGAGAGGTACCTGAGGTTTACATTTTGTTGTTTTGTTTCTTACATCTGCTTATTTCTTGCCAGGGGTAACTGTGAGGCTATTTGCATGTGTGTCTGGGTTAGTATGTGCAGGTCAAAGAACAACTTACAGAACTTCGGGATCACCTTCTACTAAATGGATCCCAGCAATGAGACTTAGGTCTTCAGGCTTGACAGCAAGCAGGTCACCCCACCCCAATCCATCCCCACCGTTTGCATCTCATATCACCCCTCCTTTTTCTTTCTCTTTCCCAGATGCTTACGAGCTGGCTTTTTTGGTAGCAGAAGATCATCTGTACTATGGAAGTCAGAGTTACATGGGAACCTATGTAATCAAAGTGTGTCTGAGGGTTTGGCTAACGGTGGGATATGAACCTTCCTTCTTAAGCTTGGGTACCGTGCCAGTGAAGTGTCCTTTTGTTTTGAGGCACGGTCTCTCTTGTAGCTAAGGCTAGACCTATATGTAGCCAAGAATGACCCTGGAGTCCTACTAATCACCCTGCCTCCACCCCTGAGTGCTCTGTTGGCAGACAGATGCCACCATGCTCAGTTTGGGGGTATCCTGCCCACGAATCCAAGGCTTTATGTATAGTAGGCAAGCATTTTAGCCACCGAGACCCACCCTACACCTCACAGGCCTTGTAATCAGGACCAGGCCCCAGGTTAAAACCTTAGAACCAACGGGCAGTGGTAATGCACACGCCTTTAATCCCAGCACGTGGGAGGCAGAGGCAGGCAGATTTCTGAGTTCGAGGCCAGCCTGGTCTACAGAGTGAGTTCCAGGATAGTCAGGGCTACACAGAGAAACCCTGTCTCAGAAAAACAACAACAACAACAACAACAAAAAAAAAACTCAAAACCTTAGAACCATAAAGCAGAACAAAGAAAAACAGTGAAATATACATATGAAGCAGCGACAACTGTTGTCGCTCCTGAGAGGGCATGCAAGGTGTGGCCAAGCTCATCCCAAGCCCAAGCCGCATTCTATTCATACACCAAGCAGAATTGACCCGTGGACTCAGGAGCTGCAGAGATCACAATTCATAATATCACTGAACCGATGACCTCAGTTCTATCCCCAAGAACCACAAACTGAAAGGAGGGTATTGACTCTCACCAAGTCGTCCTCTGGCCTCTGCCATGTGTGCACCACACACTAAATGAAGACAATAAAAATGTGCTTGTTAAAGTACTCAGCTAGGCATACTATGCTGGATCTATACTTCATTCACAGTTCTCTGGAGGGTTGACACAGGAGGGTTGCTGTGTTTGTGAGGCCAGCCCAGTGGGCTACAAAGTGAGACCCTGTCCTTTGACACGAGACTGAGAGCAAAGAAGAAGCAATCTGATTTGACCTCCGGACTTGCTTTCCCCACAGCTGCCCCATCAGCCTCTCTGGTCTACACACACAAGCATCTACTTTGAGGACATCGGCATACTGCAGGTCCTCACCCCTGTTGCTGACCCACACTTTGCAGCCTATGACTTCGACAAGTGTACAGTGAATGTGCAGTCCTCTCTCATGGATGAAAAGCTGGCGCTTCAACCATGTAATGTAGGTGACCCATCCCTAGGATCCAAGTCAGTGCCCCGTGACCTTTGTGGTTATGTGTTTCCGGGTTGCTGGTGTCCCGGGGAACCTAGGGCCTCGTACAGTGGAGTAGAATCACCTTTCAGTATGGTACTCCTTGGGCTCATCTCTACTTTTAGCATGGGGAGGGGGGAACTGAAGGAGAAAATCTGAGAGATCCCAGTTCCTTGGGAGGCTATGATAGAAGGATTACAAATTCTTTTCAAGCTTGGACAACTCCACAAGACTTGGTTTTAAAGAAAAAATAATGACCATGGGGCTAAGTGTGTGGCTCAAGGGTGGGTCCCCAATCAAGAATGCCCTGGTGAGTAGCTGGGAGAGGGGACACGAGTGGAGACTATGCATGGCTTATGCCACCGTGCAGGTTCACTACTCAGTATCGAAAGAAACAAGGGAAAGAAAACATCCTGTAAGACCACGATTTCTAGAAAAGTGTAGTGGGGATGCTTGACTCCATAAGGCTCTCTGGGAGCACTGGGTCTGGCTGTGGCTTCCAGCAGACGGAGGAGAAGAGTACCTGCGCAGCACACAGCATCACCCCTCACCTGTCCTTTGCTTCAGGAGACTGGGCTGGGGAACAGTCTTTCCTGCAGCCTGCCATCTCCTCCCCCCACCCCACCCCACCCCCTGCCCCGCACCCAGGTGGAACTTCTGGAAAGCACCATGATAAATACAATGTTTACAATAGACATGAATAGCAAGCTGAAACTGTCTGCCCTCATGATACCCCGGAAGGGCGAGAACCCTACCCCTCTGGTGAGTATGGAGCCAGCCTGCACACTCTCGCCTGGACCACAGGAGGACACTCGGCCTGTCCCCAGATCTTTCTGCCCCACAGGCTACATACTCCACAGTGCTGCCATGCTGTAACCCCAGAAGTTCTTATTCCTCTCTTCTCCCTTTGCCTCCCCCCTCCACATTAATCCTCTTCCTCCTTTTCCTTTTTTTCCTTCCTCCTCCCCCTCCTCCATCTCCTCCTCCATCTTTTCCATCATCCCTTCCTCTTCCTCCATCTCCTCTATCATTTCCTCCATCTCATTTTTTTTTTGTCTCTTTCCTGCTCCCAGTCAGGGTTCTTCCAGCATATTCCCACTCTCCCTCTCTTGTCCCTGCCATTCTGCTGTGCCTCACAGCTCAGTGACCTTTGGGATCTAAGCCTGTAGCTGATAGGCAGATTCCGGGTGACTGACTATGCTGCACCTAGGAGCTTGTGTGCAGAACTGGCTTCTGTTTGCTGAGGGTACACAGGGGTCCCCCCAGTGTCTTGTTACCTGGGGGACAAGTGTCTGTGCATTCTGTTTCAGGTCATGGTCAGCAATCCCCATGCCCTGGGGTTTAAGGCAAACCTCAATGAGTTTGGCAATACGTTTGATGGCAACTCTAAGTACAAACTGGTATGTGTCTGTGTCTGTATCTGTGTGTCTTAGTCTGTATCTGTGTGTCTGTGTCTGTGTGTCTGTGTCTGTGTCTGTGTCTGTGTCTGTGTCAGGACCCTTTACTAAAACCCAAGCACATCCCAGGCACCATTTTTTGCTTGTTTATTTAGTGTTAGTGAGACATAATGTTGCTCTCTAGGCCAGGACAGCCTTGGCAGATATCATCCTGCCCTGACCTCTCAAGGACTGGATAGTGAAAATGGGCCACTGTGCTCAACCCCCCTGTGCCAGCAATGCTGTGCACTCTGAAAAGATCAATCTCCCTTCTCCCTTCTCCCTTCTGACACAGGCCTTGGCTTCTCTTCCGTGAGCAAGACAGGCAGCCACCACCCACACATGCCCTGTCACGAGGGAAGTCAGGGAAGCACCATACAAAGAAATGTTGAGAGCCATGTTATCTGTTCCCCTGGCACCCATCATGGCAGGAGCTTGGACTTGCCTGTTGCTACCTTGGAACACATGGCGAGTGTACATGACATCACCCTGGTAGGCAGGACTTAGCCAAGCCTATACTTCAAGCAACACCTTGGGATATTAAATGTGGAACAGGAAGACCGTTGCAGCTCATGGGGGACACCTAGGACTGGTGTCACTCATGACATAGAACATAGTGGGGCTGAACAGCTGATTGATAGGCCCCCCATGGTGCCCACCAGTCACCCTTTCTTACCAGTTCATCCCAATGGGTTGACATCCGTGTGTCTTGTCTATCTCCCTCCCTCTGTCTGTCCTGGTGTCTGCCCATGCTACCATTTCACAGGATATTGAACTCAAACAGCAGCATCACTGGGGCAACTCAGATTTCAACTTCACTGCCAGGTATGTAACCCAGTCTCGGGGCCCTAGGCTCTCCACACTGATATCTACAGGGGTCCCCAGAGCACAGTAGAAGCGGGGCAGAGCTGCAACATGGAACATGTTGATAAAACATAAACATGTTGATAAACATGTCGGCTTTGGAACATGATGATAAAATTGATCTGAAGTTCTGTGCGGGGTCTGGGCCTGGAGGTCCTTGGTGGTGCGCTCGCCCAGGATGCATGGAGCTCTGGGTTCTAGGCCAGAGCTCAGGTCCTGAGTGCAGCAGCATGTGGCTGTGACTTCAGCGCTATGGAAGAAGGAGGAGCAGGAGGAGCAGGAGCTTGAGGTCAGCCTTGGCTGGAAGCCAGCCTGGGTAGAATGTGTGTGTGTGTGTGTGTGTGTGTGTGTGTGTGTGCATGTGTGTGTGTGTGTGTGTGTGTGTGTGTGAGAGAGAGAGAGAGAGAGAGAGAGAGAGAGAGAGAGAGAGATGTGTAGAGTTAAAATACTTAACAAATCCTTGCACATGGTTTCTTCCCGCCTTAGACCATTTATGTTCCCATGTGTATGAAAGACACACACACAGCCTTATATTCTAAAATGCCTTAAGCAGCACAAGAGCTGGGCAGCTGCCCACCCTCCATGCTGTTAGAATCTACCTCCTACTGATAACCCCATTAGTACTTACTATGTTTCATGTGGGTTGCTCTTAGCTCCATTAGTCAGGCCTCTGGGCCTCGTTGTCTTGGCCCTTAGCCTATGATGGTGCTCTTGTGAGCAAACACAGTGCTCTCGCTCTCTCTCTCTCTCTCTCTCTCTCTCTCTCTCCAAGCTATTGGCTATGGCATCTATATTCACCAGTCAGAATTAACTTGGGAGCAGGGTTTCAGGGGTTACTTGTAGACTCTTTAGAGCAAAGAGTCTTGAGGGCCCCAAATTAGCATTAGAATATGAGCAGTATTAAGCCAACCTACTCCGTGGGTGTGTGTGAGTGTGTGCCTGTATGAGTATATGTTAACGTCTGTGTGTGTGTCTGCATGTGAGTGTGTGTTGTGTGTAAGTGTTATGGTGTGTCTGTGTGTATGAGTATGTGTCTATGTGTGAGTGTGTATGAGTGTGTGTGTGTGTGTGGGGGGGTTGAATCCTAGTCTGTTTTTGGATGCTCTAATAAACAGTATGACCCAAAGGAACTTGGACAGGAAAGGATTTATTTTGTTTACACATTTCAATCACAGTCCAGCTTTGAGCGAAGCTGAATCAGAAAATGAAGTTGGACTAATGTACAGACCATAGAGGACAGCTGCTTTATTGGCTGCTCCTGATGGCTTGCTCAGCTGCTTTCCTCCTCCTCCTCCTCCTCCTCTTCTCCTTGTTCTTTTTAAAAATATTTATTTATTTATTTATTTATTTATTTATTTATTTATTATATGTATATGAGTACACTATAGCTGTCTTCAGACACTACAGAAGAGGGAGTCAGATCTCATGACTGATGGTTGTGAGCCACCATGTGGTTGCTGGGACTTGAGCTCAGGGCCTCTGGAAGAGCAGTTAGTGCTTTTAACTGCTGAGCCATCTCTCCAGTCCCCTCTCCTTGTTCTTTGTCTTCTTTTTGGTTTTTCCAAGACAGGGTTTCTCTGTGTAGCCCAGGCTGTCCCAGACCGCACTCTGTAGACCAGGTTGACCTCAGACTCAGAGATCTGCTTGCCTCTGCCTCCCAAGTGCTGGGATTAAAGGTGTGTGCCACCACACCCGGCTCAGCCTGCTTTCTTATACAACCCAGGACTACTCTCCCAGGGATGGCAACACCCACTTTATGCAGAACCCTCCCATATCCATCACTAATCAAGAAAAACACAGGCCAATCTGATTGCGACAGATTCTCAGTTGAGGTTCTCTCTCTTCATGCCAGTGTCAAGTTGACCAGCAAGAGTAGCCATGACAGATATGATAGCAGGCAGATGGACAAAGGGTATACGATTGAGGGGGTGGACAGATGGATGGCGTGGCAGAATGGGTGAAGGGTTTGTCCCTGTCCCGTTGCAGCATCAAGCGCCATGCCATCTCCTCTGTAACCGTGGACATAGCTGACAAGACACTTTCGTGTGTGGACCTAAAGCCTCTGGTATGTGCAGATCTGTGTTGCCTAACATTGAGTCCTGTGCTAAGTCATGGGAGCAGGTCCCACCACACTAGATAGGCCCTAGTTTGGAAGCAAAATTACAGTGATATTATCTGGTTGCTGGGGTCACTGTTGCCCACTGCCATTCCTTAGAACCCTCTGCGGAAGTTTCCTGAGAATCCTCAGCGGAAGTGCTGTTTCTTACTGGTTATCTCTAGAATCATCTGTGGACAAGTAGAGAAGATAATACTTCTAAGAACAGAGGTTCTCAACCTTCCTAATGTCACGAACCTTCAGTACAATTCCAAATTCTGTGGTGACCCTCAGCCATAAAATTATTTTCATTGCCAGGCAGTGGTGGTGTATGTCTTTGATCCCAGCACCCAGGAGGTAAGGGCAGGTGGGTCTGTGAGACTGAGGCTAGCCTGGTCTACAGAGAAAGTTCCAGAACAGCCTGGGCTTCACAGAGAAACCTTGTCTCGAAAAACAAAAACAAAAAAAAAATCTATTTGTACTTCATAGACTATAATTTTCTTACTGTTAAGAACTGTAATGTGAGGAGAAGGAAGATGGCTGCTCACCTGTACCTGCATGGCATTTTCCATCCACAAGTAGCTATGATTTCACAAGGTTAGAAATATTGGGGTAAAGCTTTTATCATTATCAATTGGCTCTGAAATTATTATGTTGGCATCTTGTAAATTATGATATTATTGATACATAAATCTGATTGGTTAATTTTTTAAAAAAGAATTATAATGTAAATAGTTGTGGAGACAAGTTTGCTAGGGAGGCCACAACCCTCAGGTCAAGTACCTCTGTTCTGGATGCTTCCAGAGTCTTGAAAATGACATGCCTACAAGCAAAAACCTGTGCATGCATTATTGGCAGCTGTATTATTAACAGTGGGAAAAGGTGGGGAAAACTCAGACAAACAGAATATATGACCTGTATGTCAATCACATATTACTCATCAAGGAGAAGGGATACAGGCCGGGTGTGGTGGCCTACACTTTTAATCCCAGCACTTGGGAGGCAGAGGCAGGCAGATCTCTGAGTTCGAGGCCAGCCTGGTCTACAGAGTGAGTTCCAGGACAGCCAGGGCTACACAGAGAAACCCTGTCTCAAAAAAAAAAAGGAGAAGGGATGCAGTGTTTACACAAAGTTACAATGTGCATGTCTGTGCACTTTTGAGGGGAAGGGAAGGGTCAGGTGTTCCCTGGGGACAGTGCTTCAACTTGGGGTGATGAGTCATGCACTGAGAGGCACTGTGTCAGGATCAGGTGTGGGAGCTTGTCCCACTTAGTACCCCAGCACAGCAGGGCGGACCGTGGCTCCTCATGGAGTGAGTGACCACCTTTCTGCCTCGGTTACTTGCAGTCCACGCTCATCTCAGTTGGCTGTGACATGACAAAGAAAATTGTTGTGCAAAAGTAAGTGTAACAGCCCTGGTGCTGGAGGAGGCAGGGTGGGGCTGGCACATCACTATAGCAAGGTGACCTCAGTCCACCTACTTTTATATATGCTTAATGGTTCTATAATAAGTCAGAACCCCAAAACCCTACATCCGTGGAAACAGCCCATCTTGGGTCAGGAGGGAATTAGCCAGCCACAGTGAGTAAGTGTGTGTGTGTGTGTGTGTGTGTGTGTGTGTGTGTGTGTGTGAGAGAGAGAGAGAGAGAGAGAGACTGTATGATCGTGTGGGTGTGAAAGTAGAAATTCTTTCAAAATGCCAAAGTGTCACACCCCTGGAGGTGGCATTACACGTGGTTGTGAGCCCCTCCCCAGTGTGAGCCATCTCTGTAAGCCTCACATTTTCAACTGATTAAGAAGGCTTTGGGATCCTTTCTGGCATCATCATGAGTGCCTGCCCTCCAAAGCCGGGGCCAGCAATCCCAGCTTCTGCCCACCCCACCCCCACCCCTAGCCTGGCTGGTGACCCTCTAGTTCCGTGCCCTGCCGCCACCACTGTCACGTCCCTGAGTCCCCTTTACTGGGTCTGCCCACTTCTCTTCACTACAGCAAGATCTCCGCCTGCACCATGGGAATCCTGAACCCCGTGCAGCTGCAGAAGAACTATACTTACACCATTGAGAAGTAAGTCCCACGCTGCACACCTCCCAGTCCTCCACACCCTGGGAGAGAGACCCCAGGGAACAAGGGTGATTGATTTAAAACTGAATCGGCCCAGGGGCACCTTGCTAGTGGGACGGTTGCTGTGCAGGGGGGCCCTCCCTTCACAAGGCTTCTCCTTTGATATGGCATGTTGCCTCAAAGCGAAGCCTCAGCCACCGGAATCAGAGTAAAACCAAGATCCAGCATTGAAGATGTGGTCCCAAGCTCAATGCCCCACATCTGGGACTCACCCAGGACCCTCTGGGCTCCCACAGGGCCTTCACAGCTCTGCCCTGTGCAGCACACACAGCTTGTGGGCTAGACGCAGGCAGGTTCCACCTCACACCCGCTGCTGTCCTCAGTGGTCGCCCCCCCCCCCCCCCCCCGTCCCGGAATCTTCTGTGAAAAGAGGCCACACTTTGACCAATGCCCTAGCACAGGCTCTCACCATGAGGCCAGACCTCACCCTCTCTGTGTGACCCCTCAGTCAGGGGCCATCAACTGCCACTGAGGCTGAACCTTCACCAATGGCCTCTTGTGGCCTCTCAGTGCCTTCACGCTGTCAGAACCAGCCCCACCTGGGTGACCCTTGCATGTTACCGAGTTTTTGCTGCAGCACAAGGTATGACCTTGGCCGCCTGGAACCTTAGCTTCTGTGTACTGACTCTGAGGAAACACTTCTCAGAAGATTTTTGCCTCCATGATGCGAAAGCCCAGTGGCTTGCTTTTAGCTTGCTTATAGAACCTAGGACCACCGGCCCAGGGATGGCTCCACCCACAATGGGCTGGGCCCTCCCCCATCAGTCTTACCAGACAGGAGTCTGGGAGAAAGAAGGTGGAGCAGGTCAGTCCTGGGCTGGGGAGAGTTCAGTGGCGGTCAGGACTGAGTTCAACTTCTGGAACCTGTGATTTAGAAAATAAACAAATATGAGTTGCCGCGGCTGGCAGCTGGTCATTGTGCGCCTTGTCTCTTCAAAGGGAAGCATACGATCCTATCAACCACAATGGTGAAGCCCAGGATGACCTGATAGTATTTTACGAGTACAAGGACCTGGGCTGCCCGCGCCTAGTCTACTATGACAAGCCGTGGAAACCTGTGGTGGAACTGTAAGGCCCCGGCCGTCCCCTCCCCCTTGGACAAATTCTCCTCCTTGCCCCTCTCTCCTCACTGGCCTTTCACACCAACTCTGGCTGTCCTGAGCTAGCCCCATAGCTGGCTCAGCTACTGAGCCAGAAGCTAAGGCAGCACACCCCCAGGTTGTAGTGTGAGACACACTTCCATCCCCAGGATGCTTCCGCTTGACTTGAGATCCACACAGTGGCCCTCTGACTATTTTTGTTCATATGATGCCAGCCTCTAACCCACTATGTAGCTCAGCCTGGCCTCGAACCACTCCTGCTCCAACCTTCCAGGTACTGTGATGTCTTATGCCACTTTACCAGGATTGCATCTTTTCTTCCGACCCCTTTCTATGCAGTCTGTGGTTTCCTTTCACCCTCTCCACTCCCAACTCCTTCCCCCCACCTGGAGCAATGTTTGAGTTTCCACGATTGGTTGTTGGGTTTTGAAGGATGATTAGGAGTTTGTCAGGCAGATTATGATAATGAAGTCACGGCCACATAGAGACTCAAAGACACTCAGATAGTTGCAGTTGTACATACTTGTGATCCTAGAACTCAGGAAGTTGAGGCAGAATTGGGTTACACAGCAGGATTCTGTCTTTAAAGGAAAACTTTGCTGGGCAGCCGTGGCACGTCTTTAATCCCAGCACTTGGGAGGCAGAGGCAGGAGGATTTCTGAGTTTGAGGTCAGCCTGGTCTACAGAGTGAGTTCCAGGACAGCCAGGACTACACAGAGAAACCCTGTCTCGAAAAAGCCAAAAGAAAAAGGAAAAAAAGAAAATCTTGCTAAAAAGTTGTGTGGAGGCTGAGTACATGCAGACTTTCTCCTAAATATACAGAAATTTGGGCAGTGTATGTGACTGCTTGCTAAAGCTTTCTGGAAGTAGAACTTCTGTAGTTGCTGGAAGCTGTCAGATAAGTAAGTTGCGATCACCTCTGACTATCTAGAAGCTTCAATGACCACGTTGCTAAGAGCTGTCTTTGGAACATGATTCTGTCATGTGACAGTTTTAAGGCAGTGTCTCACTTAGCCTGGTCACAAACTCACTCTACAACCAAGGTTAACTTGGAGCTCCTGCACAGACACCTCCAGGAGTGCTGTGACCACAGGCATGGACCATCAGACGTGGCTTTCCATAGCCTTGAAGCCCTGTCTAGGTTGGCCGAGGACCCCATGAGTGTCCTCCAGTCAAGATGACCCCGTCAGCGTCCTCCTGTAGGGTTGACCCCATTGCTGCCCTGTGGTTGAGCCTGGCAGCCTCACCTTGTGTTGCAGGTGGAAGAATGGGATTGTAGAAGAAATCATGAACGCAGAGTATGTCATCTCGGAGATAAATGGACTAGTCACCTATTCATACTCCTTGACGGCTGCCACTGCAAACTGCCGGTCACAGCCCCAGAACTGGAGCACCTTTGAATCGGATATTGAGAACGAAGAACCGTTCCTCTGGAACAGAGAGGTAGGCGCACTTGCCCCCACTGTTCACTGTCACCAGACTACATGAAACCCTGGCACCTTTGCAGCTGTGTGCCGGTCTCTACCAGTCATCCCATCATATCCCTGTGGTGTTGGAGACTGAAGAGCAAGTTTGAGGCCAGCCTAGGCTTCACAAAAGTCTCTCAGATAAGGTAACTACCACTTAAAAGACTGGTTTTCTGAATAAGATCATACTCCGAGGTCACACAATTCATGCCTAAGCGGTTGGCAAGGCGATTGAATATCCTGCCAGGAGTCCTAGGAAGGGCAGAGGGAGGTTATGAAGCCCAAGACCCTACATACATGGGTTTGCTCAGAAGTTGAGGGGAAGAGAGTATGTGCTGTGTGAAAGACAGAGGCCAAGACCAAGGCCATCGGGAGTAGCACCTCTGTCCTTGTCCCCAGAACTATGTCAGCTGCCACGAAGACAACAAGGACAACCCCCTGCTATGGCCGAATGTCGAGTATCAGGTCTTAGGTGGCCAGACAAACAACAAGATTATTTTTGGCCAAAGAAATGGGATCTATACCTTCCATCTGTCTGTGGTAGATCCATACTACAGGTGAGTCGGGGGGACAATGCCCCTGGGGACCTCAAGGAGAGGTGCGGCACAGATCCTGTGTGCACCTCACTCATCCCAGTGATGGGGAGCTGGGCAGACACAGGAAGGACCTAGAGTTCAAGGCCATCCTTGGCTACATATCTAGTTTGAGGCCAGCCTGGGCTACAAGAGACCTGTGTCAAAACTCACACACAGAGGCAGTTAGCGCTGTAACCACCTCCTAGGGGAGGTTTTGCCTGCTCTTCCTGTTCAGGCTCTCTATCCCCCTGACACTTGGGCTTCTTGCCCTCACTAAAGACTCCCTCCCCTCGCCAAGGCTGTGTGTCCTCTGTGTGACTAACCTTCAACTTCAGCACTTCAGCTTTGTCCTTCCGCCCACCATTGTCCTCCTCTTGGGAAAGCTGAAGACCTGTTAAGAGCATTTTTCTCTCTATCTCTGATGAAATTGTCCTAGTAGTCCCTGGGCAAAACTCCAAAACCAAAGCAAGCAAGCAAGCAAGCCCTAACACCCTCACACAGAGAGATTCAACTGTGTGACCAAAGGATGAGTGTTGCCATCCAGGACCCAGGTTTACAACCTGACAGGCTGTGCCCGCTGTCCCCTGCAGCTACTGCAACCTGAACACCATATTCAGCGTGTACGTGCACGGGGCCTTACCGGTGACGAAGTTCCAACCATTGCTCACCATCCTCCTGATGGTCACCACAACGCTGCTGACTGCGTGGCTGGCCTATGCTATCCCCAAACAGCTGAGGAGTGAGAAAGGCCAGCGACTTCTGGGTTTCTGCTACCAGATACTCCAGCTCTGCCTAGGGGTCTGCTTCTGCACCTGGCTGCGTGGCAAACTGAGACAGTGGCTGCGCCCCAGAAGGGTGAAAGACCAGAACAGAGGCAAGGTGCGAGTTGCCCAGAAACATCCAGAGACATAGGGGCCGCCCTAGACTCAGAGTGCGCTCCAATGAGAGGCCTTTCCCTTCCCCTCCACGTGTGTCCACGTTAGCTTTTGTCCCAATAAATTGTTAACCGTGAAGGGATCAGGTTGCTAAGTGCCAAGCAGGGAGCTACTCCTGAGGCACGCCCCAGCTCCTCATCGGGGAACACTTCTGGCCACGCCCCTCTTTGTCCTGGCTCCCTTTTCTCTTTCCCTTGCTTTCCTAGTGCTGTAGGGGAGGAGCTCAGAAGGGGCGGGCGGGGTCCTCTAGGTCAGAAGCATGAGTAGGGGGTTGGGTGACTCATTCCAACTGTCCTTATTGCTGAGCTGTGGAGTGAAGGCTCTGGGAAAGGATGGGACAATAGTAAATGGCTTACCCAGCAGGAAGTGCTGATATCACGGCTGGGGACTTGGGCCACCTGACTGAAACTTCCCAAGATCACCCCCCACACAGCCCATGGTGATGAAGCACCCTAGGTGAAGAGTCCAAGAGAAGCCTCTTGGCCTACACTGTGTCTGACAACAGGAAAAGTGGCTAGGGATTCATAGGGTGTCCCTGAGAACAGTAAGTCACATGAGCTCACTGGTATTTATTTACTTGGATTTTGATGTCTTCTCCTGAGGTAGGGTTTCTCTGTGTAGCCCCGGCCATCCTAGACCTCACTCTGTAGACCAGGCTGGCCTTGAACTCACGGAGATCCTCCTGCCTCTGCCTCCCAAGTGCTGGGGTCAAAGGTGTGTACCTTCCCACATCCTTTTTGGGTTTATGAGATTGCAGGGTGTCTGTGCAGGTGCCTGGGATGAGATCAGGCAAAAAATAAGCCAGCGGCCACAAGGCTCACGTGTGGCGCTTGAGAGGGGTCTCAGTCACTGTTCCGTCACTGTGAGGATGTAAGGGTCTGGAATCACTGAAGGACGACCCCAGACCCAGAGAGTATACAAAGACAAAGAACATTTATTCTGCAGAGACAACCAGCAGCAACTCTTCTGCAAAATGGCGACCTCGGGCGAAGGTGTGCAGGCCCTCTTATAGGGAACTAAGGGAACTCTCTAGAAGAACTAGGTAATCTCTAATGTGGTAGGGGCAAAGCAGTAGCATTAATACAGCTTTGATTGGCAACTACGTTAGTTTTATTTTTAGAGAACATGTTAGGTAATCTAAAATTTCATTGGTGGGTCACGGGGGTCGGCTGCTTATTGGCTTGTGCCAGGTGGCCAGTGGTCTGCATTTTTTTTAAAGATTTGTTTATTTTTTTTTCCTTTTTTTAAATTTACATTTCAAATGTTATCCCCTTTCCTAGTTTCCCCTCCAAAAATCCCCTATCCCATCCCCCCTCCCCTTGCTCCCCAAACCACCCACTCCTGCTTCCTGGCCCTGACAGTCCCCTATACTAGGGCATATATCTTTGCAAGACCAAGGGCCTCTCCTCCCATTGATGACCAACTAGGCCATTCTCAGTTACATATGCAGCTAGAGCCATAAGTCTCTCCATGTGTTTTCTTTGATTGGTGGTTTAGTCCCAGGGAGCTCTGGGGGTACTGGTTAGTTCATATTGTTGTTCTTCCTAGAGGGCTGCAAACCCCTTCAGCTCCTTGGGTACTTTCTCTACCTCTTTCATTGGGGACCCTGTGCTCTGTCTACTAGATGGCTGTGAGCATCCATTTCTGTATTAGTCAGGCACTGGCAGAGCCTCTCAGGAGACAGCTATATCAGGCTCCTGTCAACAAGCTCTTGTTGGCATCTGCAATAATGTCTGGGTTTGGTGGTGGTTTATGGGATGGATCTCTGGGTAGGGCAGTCTCTGGACGGTCATTCCTTCAGTCTCTGTTCTGAACTTTGTCTCTGTAACTTCTAAGATATATTTATTTTATGTATATGAGTATACTGTAGCTGTCTTCAGACACACCAGAAGAGGGCATCAGATCCCATTACAGATGGTTGTGAGCCACCGTGTGGTTGCTGGGATTTGAACTCAGGACCTCTGGAAGAGCAGTCAGTGCTCTTACCCGCTGAGCCATCTCTCCAGCCCTGTGGTCTACATCCTTAACCACAGGATGAGATAGGGCTGCCCAGCACAGAGGACCCAAGTTAAGAGATTTTTCTCTTCTTGTGGCTATCTCTAGGCTCTTCTTTGGGAGGGAGTTTTCTGGCCTTGTTCCTGGAATTTATGGTCTGTTCCTGGAGCTGGTGACCTATGGCCTAGTTCCTGGGACTGGTGGCTTTCTTTTTGAAATCAGGCGTGGTCCTAAAATGGAGACCAATGTCATCCTTTCAAAGAGACACCATGACCGTGGCGACTCTTAACTGCGAGCTGGCTTACCAGTTAGGAGTGTTAGTCCATAATCATCATGGCTGGAGCAGACAGGCACAGGAGCAGTAAGCAGCTGGAGAGTTACACAGGGCCTGCTGTGAGCCCTTGAACCTCCTCCAGCAAGACCACACCCCCTCATCCTTCCCCAGCAGTCCAGTAACTGTGGACCAAGCATTGATTTATGGGCCCGAGGGGCATGCTCACTCTGACACCATGGGAAGAGTCTTTCTATTATGAACTGGGCTTCCAGTAAGATCCAGAGAAGCTGCAGGTTTCAGGCTGGGCAGGAGAAAGGCTGCATGCATTTGGGCTCTGCTCAGTGCTAAGTCAACATTTGCGCCAGATCTCTGTCTGCAAACCCACAGCTGTCTTTGAGCTGATCCTGGACCCAGTGAGTAGAGTGTCTAGCATGCACCAAGCCCCGGGGTTGAAAGCCCAACCACCCAGGCTGAGTGTGTTGACATGATGATAACATGTCATCCTAGCAGAAGGCAGAGGCAGAGGAGGCAGAGGAGGCAGAGGAGGCAGAAGAGGCAGAGGCAGGAGGCAGAGGGTCAGTTCAGAGTCCTCCTCAGCCATGCAGTGAGTTTGAGGACAGCCTGGATCACATGAGCCCCCCCTATCTCAAGCAGTAATAATTATTATTCTGTCTATGCTGGTGTCCATTGCAGCCAACATCAATTGTGTTGAAATTCTCGAGGCTCCAGCCAGATTCTTGGAGCATGGATGGGGCTTGACAATGTAAAGAAACACAGTTGTCACCTCATAGGGGATAAGAGAGTTTATTCTGAAGCTGAATATGCCTAGGATGCCAAGAACACGGTTCCCCAAATACCACAAGGGACAGCCGTGGAAAAGTACTAATAGAAAGAGGACACGGGAAGTCACTGTTCAGCACTTCACAAGGACATCGATTGGCATGCACACTAGGTTGCCAGTAACCCCAAAGCTGAAAACTTCTGCTGTGGGTCTCAGACGATGATGCCTGACTTCATCCTTAGCCTTGGGACAGGTAGAGAAGCTAGTGGTCTCTTTATGCAGTTCAAAAAGACTCACCCAGCTGATACAAGGACAGCAATGACACGGAAGTGACTAATGAATGGCTGTTGTCTTAGTCAGTGTTCTGTGGTGTGAAGAGACATCATGACCACAGGGCAGCATGTAATTAGTGTTTCAGAGGTTGAGTACATTGTGAGAAGCATGGTGGAATGCAGGCAGACGTGGTGCTAGAGACAAAGCTGAAAGTTCTACATCCTGACCCACAGGCAGCAGGGAGAGACTGGGATACACTGGCCAAACTTGAGCTGATAAAACTTCAAAGCCACCGGGCATTGGCGGCACACGCCTTTAATCCCAGCACTTGGGAGGCAGAGGCAGGCGGATCCTCCTAATAGTATCACTTCCTATGGACCAGGCATTCACACACGAGTCTACAGGGTGGCATGGGTGGCAGGGAGAGTGGGCTAACCACACCAGCTGTTAAGGGGCTAAACAGTCCGTGATAATTTGGCTCTGGATCTGCAACATTCCAACCCTCTAATGTCAGATGTTCTAACCATCAGTCTTAGAGATTCTTCCCACAGGGGTGGATTTTCTCCCTTTCCAGGAATCTCAGATCACAGGCTCCATCTCCTTACTATGGCTGAGTTCCCCTGTAGCCAGAGTGGGGAACAGAGTGGCTGGTTCAATGCATATATGCTGGTGACACTGGATTGGGTGGAGGATGCGTCCTTCATTCCTCCTTGGATTCCCAGTCCCAAGACTGAACTGACCCTTGTTGTTGCTGCTACCGCCGCTGCAGCCTCCTTCTCCTCCTGCTTCCCTCCCTCTCCCCCTCCTCCTCCCTTGAACAGTGCACCCTTGTCCTGTGGGACTCTCGGGTCCAGGAAGCTCTCCGCGGAATGAGGGAGCCCTTTAAACACCGCACAGCTCTTGGTGCTGGCGACCAGAGCACTAGGAGATGTCGCCCAGACGACCTACAAGTCCTGGGCAGGGCCTCTGCATGCAAGCTTGAGGACATGAGTTCAGCTCCCCAGAATCCACAAAGAAGCCGGGTGCAGGGTCTGTGACTTCAAGAACTGGGAAGCCGGCTCAGTGCGGAAAGGGTGATCCCAAGTCTGCAGTTTGTTCCCCTCAACAGCTGAACAGCAGCGCTGCTGGGCCGGGGTGCATGGCGGCACACGACGGCGCCGGGATTGCAGGACAGGGCGCAGGGGTACCGTTGGGTAAAGTGAGGAAGACACCTGATGGACCTTTGGATCCTCATTGACGCGCACGCACACTCATGGGCGGGCATTCACGCACAAGCACCCGCTGGCTCTGACATCGCAGTCCTCTGCTGCCCCCCAGTGGCCACTGTGCAAAACCTCTTTCAAGTTTGGATTTGGGGGTCTCGAGGCGCCACAGGTTCTGTCCACATATCCAGTACAAGACAAAGAGAGGTAGGAGGATCTCCCACAAATTTGTGCTAGCCTGGGCTAGAGTGAAATCCTGTGTCAGAAATACAACCAACCAGCGCATGGCAGTAAAGGCATACATGCACCTCACAACCCAGCTCGGGAACTGGGACAGCAGGTCAAAGGGTAAGGTTATCTTCGACTGCATAGGGAGTGATGCGAGGCCAGCCTGGGCTGCATGAGTCCCTGGCTCAAAATAATTAATAATAATAATACGACAAACCTACTCTCAAAGGAAGGGAAGCTGTGTTCCTGTCCCCTGTAGGAACTGCTATATACTTCCACTGAAGACAAGCTACGTTGGTTTTGATTAACACATGTCCTAGTCGAGATGAAATGGACCCCTATTTCTGGATGAGAAGTGGGCCAAAGAACTTCTCTTTCTTCTTCTTCTTCTTCTTCTTCTTCTTCTTCTTCTTCTTCTTCTTCTTCTTCTTCTTCTCCTTCTCCTTCTCCTTCTCCTTCTCCTTCTCCTTCTCCTGCTTCTGCTTCTTCTTCTTCTCTCTCTCTCTCTCTCTCTCTCTGTTTTTCAAAACAGGGTTTCTCTGTGTATCCCTGGAACTCACTCTGTAGACCAGGCTGGCCTTGAACTCAGAAATCTGCCTCCCTCTGCTTCCCATGTGCTGGGATTAAAGGTGTGTGCCACCACTGGTCGGCCCTTTCTTATTTTCTTATTTTATATTTGAAGTCATGGAACTCATTCTGACCTTAAACTCACTGTGTAGTTGAGGTTGACCTTGAACCCCTACTCCTCCTACCTTGCATGCCGGTGCTGGGATGACAAGCGTGTGTTTTATGCGGTGCTGCAGATGGAAGCCTGGCCTTGTGCACTCTGTGTGACTGTACGGCCGACTCTGCTACAGCCCAGATTTCAATCCCCGATACACACAGTTCTCAGTCACCAAGGATTATTTCCTGGAATTCTGGCTGAGTGGAACTGAAGGCTGAGGGATAGAAGGCCACCAGCCCCCCACAGCAGAATCAACTCATAGTGTAAACCTAGCCTTCTGGGTCCAGAGCTCCTGAGTCTCCGGATGTCCCTCAAAAAGCCACTGCTGGATTCTATGCAGTTGGTCACAAGGCGTCGCAGAACATGACGTGTGACATAGCTTCAGACTGTACAGAGATTTACTGACACAGAGCCACAGGGATGGCAGCACCGTTGTTAATTTTCAATTCTAATTTACTCCTGGGTACTGTATGGCTGGGGATCTCCCTGGAGGGAGAAGGTACCACGCCTGACCACTTGTACCCCAGTGACCAGAGTAGGAAGCTAGTAGTATTTAAAGTACATTCTTTTTTCTTTTAATTTTTAAAATTTAAATTTTAGAAAATAATTTTTTTTAAAGATTTATTTTATTGATTATATGTAAGTACACTGTAGCTGTCTTCAGACACTCCAGAAGAGGGAGTCAGATCTCGTTAGGGATGGTTATGAGCCACCATGTGGTTGCTGGGATTTGAACTCTGGACCTTCGGAAGAGTAGTCGGGTGCTCTTACCCACTGAGCCATCTCACCAGCCCAGAAAATAATTTTAAAATAAAAATTTTATTATTTTATTCCATGTGGATGTCTGTGTGTCTGTACGCGGGTTTGTGCATGTAAACACAGTTCTTAGGGAGGCCACGAGAGGCCATCACAACCCTGGGAGCTGGGCTTACAGGATCTTGTGCATTGCCTGATGTGGGTGCTGGGGAGAGAACTCGGGATCTCTGCAAGAGCAACCAGTGTGCAGAACCCTTGAGCTGTATAATAACCTGTTTCCTTGTTCAGTTTACAAAGATCTTTCTGTTATGGCTTGGGGCAGTGGTTCTCACATGGTTCCCCCATTTGAGGGTCACACATCAACTATTTACCTTATGATTCAGAATCGTGGAAAACTTACAGTTATGAGGTAGCAAGGAAATGCTTTTATGGCTGGGGATCACCACACCATGAGGAGCTGTACTAAAAGGTTGCACTATTACGAAGTTTGAGGTCCACTAGTTTAACAAGTTTAGGAGTTTATTGGTTTCTTTTGTTTGTTTGAAATAGGGTCTTACTCTGTAGATCAGGTTGGACTCCATCTCACAGAGATGCACCTGCCCCTCCCTCCTGGGTGCTGGTATTAAGTTCTGTGATAACATAGAGACACTGAGTCACTGTGCAAGGCTCATACAGCACTCAGGAAAACATCATAGTGATGGAAGGTCACAGGGTCAGACAGGGAGGTCCACAGGGGAAAAGGGGACTGAGAAGACCTGGAGCAATGGCTTGACTGGTAAAGCATTTGGACAGGAGTTCAAATCCCAGCACCCACGTGAGAAGCCAGGATGGCTAGGAGGGCCTGTGACCCTAGCCCAGTGTAGCTCCAGGTTGAGTGAGGGAGGCTGTCTGAAGTGAATAAAGCAGACACATAGAGCAGGATCCCCAACCCCCCTACTTCTTCATGTACACTTGCTGTGCACATACATCCACACTCACCACATACACCAGGGAGACAGAAGGTTGCGTTGTATGCACACATTCATGTTCCCAGGAGTTGGAAGCTGAGGCAGGGGGATTACTGAAAACTCCAGACCAGCCTGAGCTATGTAATGACACTCTCTTTCAAAACTAAAAACCAAAAACCAAAACCAAAACCATTGAACCTGGGTATGATGGTGACATATGTTAGCCTAACTTTCTGGCTGTGCCGGCAGGAGGATCAGAAGTACATGGGCACCCTCATCTACAAAGCCATTTCGAGGGCAGTCTGGGCTACATAAAATACTCAAAACTGGGGGTGGGGGGGGAGAAAGAAAGTGTGAGTGAGCTCTTTTTTTTTTTTTTTTTTTTTCGAGACAGGGTTTCTCTGTGTAGCCCTGGCTGTCCTGGAACTCACTCTGTAGACCAGGCTGGCCTCGAACTCAGAGATCTGCCTGCCTCTGCCTCCCAAGTGCTGGGATTAAAGGCATGTGCCACCACGCCCGGCAAGAGTGAGTTCTATATCTGTGGCCCCAGCACTTGGGAAGATGAGGCAGGAGAATTTTGAGTTCAAGACCAGACTGGACTACACTGTGACAGTGTCTCCCTATCTCACAGATCTATAGGAGTATACCCAGATTTAAAATACGTAGTAGCTGCTTTCAGGTGTCTTGTCAGTATGCAAAGGTGAATATAGGTTTGGTTTTCCATTCTCCCTTCCTTTCTTTCTTCCTTACTTCTTCTTCTTCTTCTTCTTCTCTCTCTCTCTCTCTCTCTCTCTCTCTCTCTCTCTCTCTCTCTCTCTCTCTCTTTCTTTCTTTTTTCCAGACAGGGTTTCTCTGTATAGCCCTGGCTGTCCTGGAACTCACTCTGTAGACCAGACTGCCCTCGAACTCAGAAATCCGCCTGCCTCTGCCTCCCGAGTGCTGGGATTAAAGGCGTACGCCACCACGCCTGGCCTGAGTTCTTAGCACCCACATAGTTGGCTTAGACCGGTCACCCACAGTCCAGTTCCAGGATAGCCTTTCCTTTTTTAGCCTTTTGTAGGCACTGCACACACATAGCACTCATACACAAATACATCTTTTCTTATTACTTATTGTTTGTTTGTTTTCAAGACATAGTCTGTGTAGCCCTGGACCAGGCTGCTCTCAAACGGAGATCCTCTTGCGTCTGCCTGAGTGCTGGGATTAAAGGCGTGCGCACCAATGCCAAGTCTAATGCCCAGAGAGGTTAAGAGTCTAGTTTTATTAGGACATCCTGTGTTTGAAATCTAGGGTGACCTCTGACTTTGCCTCTTCCTCAACCACCCCAAATAGCCATAGGAAAGCTGTGTGAAAGGGCCTGGCTTCTGATTCAGGGACATGGGCCACTCCTTCCTGTACGCGGAATCGCTAAAAAGCCTACCTAGGCTCACGCCAGAGAAACAAACAGAGAAAGTGGCGGGATGGCAGTCAGGACAGCAAGCAGCGGCACGTCTCTCCTGCGCATGCGTGGGGCTCGGCCATCCTCCTCCCCCCCCCCCACCTCCTTAACATGCTGCCAATGCTAGGAGCTCAGGACCAATAGCAAACTGGCGCTGCCTGTGCGCATGCGTGCCACGCTAGCCACACCCTCTTCCCTTTGCGGGCGGGAAGAGGCGGGCGGAGAGCCGTTACTGCGCAGGCGCGCGGCCGGAGCTCTAGCGGGTGCGAGCTTCCCTCCTCCTCACACCGGCGCTGGCTTATGGGATGCGCAGGCGCAGAACTCTCCCAGCAGAAAGCCCTCGGAGCCCGGGGGCCGGGCGCGGGGCCTTGTGGGAGGGCTTAAGGAAGTAAAATGGCGGACCTGGCGAACGAAGGTAGGGGAGGCGCCGCCGGGGGCCAGCTGGCGGCAGGCGGGCGCGGGGCGGGAAGTCAAGGGAGCCCCAGAGTCGAAGGGCGAGCGCTTCAGGTTGTGGGAGTTCGGCCTCACCCGGTCTGGGCACCCAGCGGGCCCCCCTACCGTGGAGTCTGGTCCCCGGCCGGGTTCCTCGCGGCAGCCCCGGCTTCTGCCTCCTCCCGACCTCGAGGCTCCTCGGCCGCGCCGCGACCGCCTCCCACCCCCCACCCCCACCCCACGCCTTCCGGCCTCGCAGGCCGCCCGGGGAGCCCAACGGGCCTTGAGACGCGGCTCCGCGGCCTCGAACGAGGCGGGCGAGACCTCCGAGCCTGCTCGCGGGCCCAGCCCGCCACGCTCCCTTCCCCGCTTCCCTCGCCTGGGGCCTGGGCCTCCTTCCCCGGCATAGCCTCAGGCTCAGGTCCGGCTCTCCTTCATCCCGCGAAGGTGCTCGGCCACCCCGACCTGTAGCTTACACCCCGAGGTCTGCTTAAACCCGGACCGGGCGCCCCTATTCCCGCCACAGGGCTCCAGGTCCTTTGAGGTGCACTTGATGCCCCCCATTTAGGCCTGGCCATCTGATCTTGAAACTCCTAACTGCTTCTTCACATCCCGTTTTTATTTTTGACACCGTGAAACCTCCCCTCTGGAGTCGACATCCCATTTAAGGGGTTTGAATATGGTAGGACTACCCAGTTGTTGCAGAACCTGCACGTCTCTTCCTACCAGTCTTCAGAGTCCTTTGGAGTGCAGCTTACATCCCCTGATTTAGGCTTGGCCACCTGATCTGTATTTCCTAATTCAGTGGTTCTCAATCTTCTTAATGCCGTGACCCTTAAATATAGTTCCTCATTGTGGTGACCCCAACCATAAAATTATTTTTGTTACTTCTTCATAACTAGCTTTGCTACTGTTATGAATGGTAATGTAAATGTTTCTGGATTTCCTATTTAGACATTTGCCAAAGGGGTGGCAACCCACAGGTTGAGCACTGATATACTAATTGCTTCCACACCCCCTTTTGCCCCGTGGCCCTGACTCCCTGAGCACTCTGGGATGTAACACTTTCTCAGTCAGCCTGATGCTTGACACCCAGTGGTGGCCCCTTCGGGGCTCCTCCAGGGTTCAGTTTGGGGACTTCAGGGTCTGTTTTTTTTGTTTTTTGTTTTTTAGATTTATTTATTTTTATTTATCTAAGTACACTGGAGCTGTCTTCAGACACATACCAGAAGAGTACATAGGATCCCATTACAGTAGTTGTGAGCCACCATGTGGTTGCTAGGAATTGAACTCAGGACCCCTGAAAGAGCAGTCAGTACTCTTAACTGCTTAGCCATCTCTCTAGCCCCCAGAGGTCTATTTTCAGCCCTGTCCTTTTTCCTTAACAACTACAGTCAGGCTGTTAGCAGGGACGTGGTACTTCACTATGCACTATGCAGTGACATGTAGTCTGAGGCTTCTGTAGAACACCCAGGGACATGGGGTCCTTCAGAGAGTACACTGGGAGGGACTGGGCATTGGGAGGTATTTACACTCCATCCAGGCCTTGAAGGGTAGATGCAGGTAAGTCAGTTACTAGAGGCAGGTCAGGAAGCAGAGCTGTGTGAACCTGCATAGTCTGGGTAAGCCGCCCCGCCCCCCCCCCCCCCTTACCTATTTTACACAAGCCATTGAGGATGGAGGCAGTAGAGGGAGCCAGGGAAGTAGAGATTGATGTGATGTGCTTTGTGGGTTGGTTGGTTTGTTTGTTTGTTTTTCAAGACAGGGTTTCTCTGTGTAGCCCTGGCTGTCCCAGAACTCACTTTGTAGACCAGGCTGACCTTGAACTCAGAAATCTGCCTGCCTCTGCCTCCCAAGTGCTGGGATTGAAGGCGTACACCACTACTGCGTGGCATGGGTGTGTTTTAAACACAGACTCCTTTTAAAAATTAGGGGATTTTAGTTGGTTTGACAGAGTCTCATATAGCCCAGGTTGCTCTCAGGTTCACAGCTCTAGCCTTGAAGTCCTGACCCTGCGGACTCTACCTCCCAAGTGCTGGGATGACTGGAATATACAGAACATGGGGCTCGTGCCATGGAGGTCTCCTTTATAGTGGGTAATATCCTGTGTAGAACAGAATCCCATCCCAGAAAGTCACCCAGACCTCAACCTGTTATGGTTGTCAATGGGAATTTTTCTCTTACCCCAAGACTTTGAAGTGCTTAGGAGTCCTCTTCTGTGCCTGCCTCCACTGCCTCCAAGGAGGCCTCTTTCCCTTCTGCCTCTTTTCATCCAGCACCTTAATCAGAAGCTAGAGTAGCTTCTACACAGACCCTTCCTCCTGACTGCTCTGCTCTGACCTGCCTTCCTCTTCCTTGCTGGGCTCCTGGATGTCCTCTGTCTGGAGTGCCCCCCTCCCTGGTGGTCTGTTCTTAATGATACTTTACTCATGAGGAATTCCCAGACTGCCTGTTTTTTTGGTGGCCACCTTTCCTATCGCCTCTGCCCTGCTTTATTTCTTGACTTCAGCTGTCAGCCAACTAAGCCATGCTCTGCTGGTGCAGAAGCACTGCTAAGGCAGGAGTTTCTCCTTCTCTATCACTAGTAGGCTCCTGCTTTTGGAGCAGTGCTTGATACAGAGGCCATCCAAGAGCTCTTCCATGGAAAAGGAAGGTTTTGTTGGTGGAAGGAGTTTGTTGATCAGGACTGACTGGGAGTGAGAGTACACTTTGCCTTGGAGTACAGTTTGCACGTTGTCACCTGGGGCTCGGTCGTCTTGTGGCGCCCATACATTGTTCACTGTCAATACACACTGCTTGTAAAGTGAAGATGGAGAATGTTTGGTTTTGAAGTTTGTGGCTAGGAAGGTCTGTGCCTGCCTGCTGTCTATCCTCTGACATTACTTCTGTCACAGTCTTCTCAGGAGGTGAAGTGTTTGTGCCTTACATCCATCATTTCTGAATCAGTCATTTTGTGTTTCCAGAATACCCCATCTCTTGAGCATGTTCCTAGCATGGTGTTTGATATCTTGTCGCCTTTGTAAAGTAGGTGTGTAGTGTTGGTTTTTCTTTTGAGTAAGGGTGTCATATAATCCAGGCTGACCTTGAATTTGCTGTCTAGCAGAGGAAGGTCTTGAACTCCTGATCCTTCTGCCTCTACTTTCCCAGTGTTTGTTTTTGGTTTTTGTATTGTTTTTGTTTTTTTGAGACAGGATTTTTCTTTGTAGCCCCGGCTGTCCTGGAACTCACTCTGTAGACCAGGCTGGCCTTGAACTCAGAAATCCCCCTGTCTCTGCCTCCCAAGTGCTGGGATTAAAGGCGTGCGCCACCACTGCCCGCCTACTTTCCCAGTGTTAGGATGACAAGTGTTTGACTGAAGTGATGCTGGGAATGGAGCCCTGGGCTTTTCGTACTGGACTAGTGCTCAGCATTTAAGCATCAGCCCTGTTCCTTGTGTGTTTTGAAGCTTTGAAACTTACCCTGTAGTTATGAGCTCTCTTGGGCTGTGGCTCATGTCTTTCCAGGCCCAGATCCCAAGTCCCTGTCTTCATTTCATATCTTCCTGTCCTGGGCTCTCTCCCATCTCAGGCATTCTCAGGTAGTAGCTGTCTGACATGACTGGGCATTCAGAGTCATCTTCCTCCTCCCCCAGCTCCCAGCCCGCTTCAGTGCTTGATTTCTATCCAGTGTGGTGCAAGGTTGCCCATATCTGGAGATTCCTAGGTCCTTGTACCACCAAGGGCAGACCAGGCTGCAGAGCTCTACTCTGTACAGTTCAGGTGAGGTACACCCTGCTCATATGTAAGAAACCATCCTCAGCTGTGGTCCAGCTCTGTAACCTGCAGGCTCTCGTTGCCATGGAGATCTCATGGATCATGAAGGACCGGCAGCTCTCACAGCCCTTCTGTAGAACTTCTGTAGCTCATGGCTTTGAGAAATCCCCTTGCACTGCTTCTCTCCTGGGAGAGAGACAGCCTGGAACCAAGATCTCCCACCCTCGCTCTGTGTTCTGTTTCGGGAGTCCCTCAACACTGGACAGAAGGTGGGTGCAGAAGACAGTTTTGACTCTGGTGGAGGAAGGGTGCACAGAAGAGCAGGATCCCCAAAACAGTGGCTTCTAGCTGTTCAGTGGCCAGCTGAGGTCTGGCTGAGTTGCATATGTGCATAATGGGAACTGGGAGCACATTGAGCTGCACAGATCTGTCCTATGCATTTTAGGCTTAGCACCACAGTTGTGTGTTTAAATGGATGACAGTAGCACTCTGTCTTCTGTCTCCTGTCCTAGGGCCATGATTTCCTGAAATACTTAAGTACATAGTTCCACCTTGGGAGTGGGAGTAGCTTCAGAGTTATCTCCCAGACAGGCTCAAGGGTGCCAGGGGATGTTAGGCACAGGCTCTACTCTAGAGCAAGCAAACTCACTGCCTTGAACTGAGGCCTCCGTTTCCCCACTAACAAAATGGCAATGCAAATCATGGTCTCCATCATGGTGCTGTAAGCCTTGATGAGTCTCTGCCTTAGATAATGAGTACTCACTGGCACCTTGTGTTCCCACCCTGGACCACCCTGGGCAATTCAAAGGCTCAGTGGGGGATCAGAGAGGGAGGAAAAGAATGAAAAGTGCTGGGGGTATGGTCTTGGGTTCCATCTACAACTTTACATGGATGGATGGAAGGGAGGAGGTAGAATAAGTTGTGTTGTCTCTGCTCCACTGACATGACCCTGACTTAGTGGCTGATGGGAGCTGTCCTCTGAATCCTGTCTGCCTGTCATTGTATGATTTTGTAGCTCAGGGTTTTTCAACCTGGGCACTTTTGACATCTGGGGTGGGCTTCTTGGTTGTGGAGGATGCTGCCCTAGGCATTACAGGTCCCTGTAGCAAGGTGTCCTGTCTGATATGTGGCCTCAAGTATCACCTATGACCCTCTAGAGTTGGACTTGGTTCCTGGCCTCTTTTATTTATTTATTTATTTATTTATTTATTTATTCATTCATTCAGTCATTTATTTATTTTTTAAGATTTATTTATTGCTGGGCGTGGTGGCACACGCCTTTAATCCCAGCACTCGGGAGGCAGAGGCAGGGGGATTTCTGAGTTCAAGGCCAGCCTGGTCTACAAAGTGAGTTCCAGGACAGCAGAGCTATACAGAGAAACCCTGTCTCAAAAAACCAACCCCCCCCCAAAAAAAAGATTTATTTATTTATTTGATGTATAGGAGTATAGCTGTTCAGATGGTTGTGAGCCTTCATGTGGTTGTTGGGAATTGAATTTAGGACCTCTGCTCGCTCCAGTTGGCCCTGCTCACTCTGGCCCAAAGATTTATTTGTTATTATACATAAGTACACTATAGCTGTTTTCAGATGCACCAGAAGAGGGTGTCAGATCTCATTTCATGTGGTTGTGAGCCACCATGTGGTTGCTGGGATTTGAACTCAAGACCTTTAGAAGAGTAGTTAGTGAGCCATCTCACCAGGCCCCTGGCCTCTCTTTACCTTTCATGACCTACACTTAACTTTTAGGTCAAGGGAAGAGTACAGGGCTGTGTGCTGACATAGATGGATGACAAGTGGTCCTGGGTATGTCTTTGGACGAGGCCCTGTGCCTGGCCTTGACTCTTGCTTCTCTAGCAGAGGTGGAATGGTGGCAGAGAGGTTTCATGACAATTGGGCTGCAGAACCTTTACCCTCTGAAGAAAGTGCAGGTGTCAGGAGCCACTTGAACTGACTGTTCAATGGTTGGCTTGAGAGGGAGTTGGAGTGTGGAGGCAGTTGAGCTTGGAGAACCCAGACCTGTTGTCCTAGCACTTGCAAGGCTCAAGTTCAGGCTACCCTGGGTTACAATCCATAGTGATTTCAAGATTAACCTGAACAGCTTAGGAAGACCCTGTCTCAAAATTCAGAATGGAAAAAAAGAACAATGCCTGAAGCTAGGTGGTGGTGGTGGTGGTGGTACACACCTTTAATCTCAGAACTGAGGAGCAAAGGCAGGCTAAGTTTGAGGCAGGCCTGGTGCACAGATCGAGTTCCAGGACAAGCCAGGGACACACTGAGAATTGCTGTTTGAGCCCCGACTCCCAAATAAAAAGGAAAGAACCAGGGACTGGTGGGAAAAAAAGAGTTCAGACACTAGGCCGGTTTATGCAGGAGAGGCTGATAGCTCTCCAAGGTGCTTCCTTTCCATCACTCCAGGTTAGTGGCAGTGGTGTGTCTTGTCCTAAGCACCTTTGGTTCTGCTGTCTCTGCTGTCCTGGGGTCTCCTCAGTGTGGTGGAGAGAAGCATGTAGTTTAGAATGCTGGATCCCCCTGCTAGCTTACAAAGTAACCTGCCCTTCCACTCCTTCCACTGTGCCCTGGGTGTGCAGTGTCCTCTCAGCACTGGCTGCCAGGTCAATGCTGAGGCTACACAAGCCAGAGATGGTTACAGAGGCCCAGGGCAGCCAGAGAGTTTAACAATCTCCAGGAAGGCAAAGTGGAACACCATAGGCAGAAATTGTCACCTTACCTGGGGCACAGCAGAGGAGCTGCTGCCTCCTAAAGAGGCTTCTGCGTTAGTTTTTAATTAGGAACTGGCCTGAGATTCTGCAATTGCAGGGAAAGCAGCAGGTTTCTGACTTGTCTTGAAAAATGAGGAGCTGGTTTGGAGCAACTTGCACATTTGGGGTTTGCTGGGGCTAGAGGTCAACTGCTACCCCTTCTCTAGAGAGACTGTACCCCTGGATACCTCAATGCCTACTGCACTTCTCTGTGCTAGAGTGGCTACTGCCTCTCTCCTACCAAGTCCATCTTGCTGTATGCTGGTTGAGTGTTTCCTTAACTTCCCAAGGGTTTGCAGTAACTGTGTAGGACTATGTCTGTCCTTGTCATGGCATCGCTCAGAAGCTTCACTGTGTTCACGGTCTGAGGACCACTGCTGCTGCAACCTCATAATGACCCAAAGCTTCTGCCAGGTAGCTAGGATGACAGGCTTGTGCCGGCAGGCTCAAATACTTGTTTGTTTTTAGAGACAGGGTTTCTCTGTGTAGCTCTGGCTGTCCTGGAACTCACTTTGTAGACCAGGCTGGCCTTGAACTCAAAGATCCACCTTCTGTCTCTGGAGTGCTAGGATTAAAGGTGTGCACCACTACCTTTTTTTTTTTTTTTCTAGACAGGTTCAATGTTTAGCCCAGGCTGGCCTCGAACTCAGAAATCCGCCTGCCTCTGTCTCCCAAGTGCTGGGATCACAGGCGTGCGCCAGCACTGTCCGGTGCATCACCACTTTTTAAAGATAAACATACACCCATATACACACACATACAAACACACACACCCTCTCTGCCTGGATTGTACCTCTGGTGAGCACTTGTTAAACATGTGCAAAGGCCCTGGGATCACCAGAAATTAGGTCAGCTCTTATTCTTTCCTGGTGTCCTTACCCCAGATAAATCCTGGCTCCTTTCTCACAGGGTGAGGGTCTTAGCAGCCATTGCCCCCATCTGTGAAGGTATTACAGCCTTGAGTCATATGATGGCATGGTAGTAGGTCCTACTGCCAAAAAGCTTGAGAGCCAGGAAGGAGCCTGGGTTTGTGAATTGTCTGCAACTCAGGGCATTTTGCCTGGGTCTAGCCAGCAGGCTCCTGTCTCAGTTCCTGCATCTGGAAGCTGGGCAGGAAGAGGAGTCTGTGGTGGGTTTCAGGATAGGGCTGTTCCCAAGTGACTGCCCCTGAAGAGTGTGGGAATACATGTTAGTCCCGCTGGCTGCAGATCAAGATGTTCTCTGCAGGATAGACTTTCATTGGGGCTAGCAAAGGATGATTGGTGATTTTTGTGACCCCCTCCTTCCAGAGCATCAGCCACATTCACTCACCCTCTGTCACCAAAAGAATCAACAGGTTAGGGGAGATCTGAGCACCCCAGAGATCTGCCCTGTGAGGCCAGGGAGAGAGAGAGGTGTCCTGAAGCTAGGTTCTATTGGGTGATGGCATCTGTCCCAGTCAGGTGTGATCAGGTGCCTAGTATGGGAGGGGACCTGACCTCTTTTCTTCCCATGATGTTAAGATGGGTATGCTGATCTTGCATGTGCTAAAGCTTGGGGTTGGTGGCTCTCTGGTCCTGTGCTTTGTGAGTGCTAGTTCTCCCCATTCCCCATCTGCTGTGCCCAGTAAGTGTTGTGGGCATCCTCTTATGGCAGTGAGTTGATGGAGTCAGACTGTGAGGGGCAACTGCCTGCCAGCCAAGTGAGGTGGACTGCCCTCCTTTTCAGTACCATGACTGCTGGCAATTCTGTCATTGTTGGGTGACAGGAAGGATGCCAGAAGTGCATTCCCTCCCACCTCCTGGCACTGACCACCACGGTGCCTTCTATGTTTTAGGCTCCTCAACTTACTTCTGTGAGACTGTCCCCTCCATGAATGTAGCTGCTCTATGTTTGCTTGGTTCTGACTTCCCTAGTTAGCTGAGATCTCATCCCTACTGGTGATCTCGGGCCTGGCACCAGTTCTCAGCTCATCTTGTCTTCCCTCAGAATCTGCCTCTAGGACCTCTGGGATTGCCAGCCACCAGGCATTGCCTCAGGCACGTCATTGTTGGTCACCTGAAGGGTAGCAGTGCTTCCAGATGGCCTCAGTGATTTGTCATGTGGCCTTGGATGTGATTGCAGTGACAGGGACTGACACTGCCTTGGATCCTGCAGTGGGTCACTGCGTCCTTAAGCACTTGAACACAGTTCTTATTTACCTTTTCCTGTTTGACAGTCACCAGGATCTGCATAGCTGAGGCCTTGAATGCACCCACACTACCACCGTCAATCTCAGGCAGCTGCCCAGAGCTGTGTGTTCTGGGGCCTCAGATTTCCTTCCAGCTGGGCTACTTTCTCCACCAGCCTTTCTTCGATTTCACTTCACTGTGTCCATGTGGGCCACGCAGGGCACTTTTCTGCCTTTGTTACACTGAGGGACTCTATATCACTTCCTTTTTGTGAGCTCACTGGGGTTTGCCAGACTTAGTGTGAGCAAACTCTTCCTGGGCTGAAGGGACAGCAGGATGGAGGAGGCAGCAGATGTGGCCTGTCCTTCTCAGGAGCTGATCCAGTGGGCGCGGTCTCCCTCACTTCAGAGGTTGGTCTTTAGCTGCTGTTAGTAGTACTGAGTAGTAGGGCACCCCTGGGGTCCAGGCCTCCTTGGCTTATGCTATGTCTCCTAGACACTCAATACCTGGCCACAGTAGGAAAATGGCATTAAACATGAGTGAGAATGATAGGTGCTTTATGTGTCGGCTACCGGTGGAGTGCTGTTCCCCCTGTTGTGGGAACTGTAAAACACAAATGGTGTGCTTACCCAAGCAGTGCTGTCCCTGATTCCTCTACCAGCCCAGCTAGGAACTTTCAGAGAAGTGTCACAGGAAGATGCTTCCAGGTGTCACCCTGCCAGTCAGGGCCAGGAAGCCTGAGACACATAGGCCAGAGGCCTTCTCATTCTTCCCCACCGTGGACCTCACAGGGGACCAGTGATGACAAGTGGAGACATGTATGGCAAGGGTTTGCCTCTGTCCAGTGCAGATGGTTCTCAGGGCAACTGACAGCTGGCGTTTTTAACTTTCCTCACTGGATTAAAGTGGCTGACTCAGGGCCCAGGGTGCTAGAGAAATATTTACCAATGGTGTTCTTGGATAAGGAGATGGAGACGCCTTGCTGACATGGTGCTAAGCCCTTGGGGGCTGATCAGCTGTGCTGGCTATCTGGAAAGTGAGGCGGCATCAGGAGGCAGTGATGAGATAAGAGCTCCTTCTGCCATTCTGCCTGTCTTTGCCCTGCTTTGGTGGACTCAGGCCCCAAAGTTCCTCCCAGGTATTTGTCCTCTAGGGGTTAGATGACAGCAGCTGTAATATCTGTGAAGCTCTGTGGTTCAGTGAATTCAAGGCTTGCTCCTGTCCCAGCCTTGGGGCTCCTGTTGTACCTGCACCCTCCTCTCCTGCCTTGGGCTCTGTCCATCCCTTCTATGCTGCCCCGGAGAGGAGAGTGGCCAACCTATAGCCTGCATTGTCACCCATTTTAGTTCTGGAACTCAGCATTCAATAAATATCTGTGGGTTGCATGGGGTCTTGTTTATGAAGTAGGGTGTTTTCTTTTTTTAAAGTTTAATTACATGTGTGAGTTGGTATACATGACTATAGTGTTGGTGGAGCCCCGAAGAGGCTGTGGTTTGAGCTACCTGATGTGGGTTCTAGGAACCAAATCTAGGTCTTCTGCAAGAACAGGAACTGTGCTCAGTGGCTGAGTGGCTCTCTAGCACCTTCTGGTTTTGTTTGTACTTAGGACAGCCTTCAGGACAGGTTTTCTACCCTGTGGGTTCCACAGTCCAGTTGGCACCAAGCATCTCACCCTGCTGAGCCATCTCACCAGCCCTGTTTGTTTTTGAGGTAGTCCCACGTATCATGTAGTCATCTTGACCGCCTGATCCTCTGCCTCTACCTCCCCAGTGCTGAAGGGGTGCAGGTGCAGGTGTGTGTGCCACACTACATGTGGTTTCTGTGGTGCTGGGGATGGACATGCAGCCGTGTGCCCTGCTTAGAGAGTGGGTGGATTTTAGGTATCATACTTCAGTTGACATGCTGGCCACAGACGTTTTAGGAGCTTGTCTTGGTGTCCCTGTGCTGATGCAAGCTGAGGACACTGTCTGCATGTTGGCCACAGGAGTGAGCCATGGTGCAAAGCAACCAGCCCATCCTCCTGGTGGATCTTATGCCCTAGTAACTTGGAAGCATGGTAGCTTTAGACATCTGCCACACCTGGGGCCATGATGACTGCAGATGCAAGAAAGGAAGGTCTGGATGATTCCAAGTGAGAACTAGGCCAAAATAGATCTGGTCTGCATTGATGTCACCTGTCTGGCTGCTTCTGTCCCCAGCTGAACATGCCTCTGGATTTTCTACAGCTGTTCTTATCTGATGCTGATCTCTGCAGCTTATCTGATCTCACCTATTCTTTGGGGGACACATACCCCATTGTACTAAGGGGCTGTGTTGGGGCTGCCTCTGAGGAAAGGAAAGAGTGACTTTCTCAGGCTGCAGTCCTGTGCTGGCTTCAGCAGCAGCAGGCACCATTTACTGGCTTGACCAACATCAGAGGCTCGTCAGCCCCACACAAGACCTAGGAACTGAGGCTCCAGCCGTCCACTCTATAGTTGCCCTGTAAGTCCCAGTAGTTGACAGGTGGCCAGGCAGTCCTAGCAGGGAAAAAAAAAAAGTGTCTCATTTCATAGTTCCAGCCATATATTTATGAGATAGTATCCCCTGGGCTGAGGTGCTATCCTCAGCAATCCTAGAGCCAGGGTTGGGTGAAAAGGGACCAAGATGGCCAAGATGGCCAAGATGGCTTCTTGCACATCTCACAGATGCTGGGTGCAGAGGCAGATCTGCGGATGGATGGGCACTGGCCCAGCTGCTAAGCTTGGGCCCAGACATGCTGACAAGGCTCTGGGGAACTGGCACAAACTGTGGTGAGCTGCTCCTCTCTCTGCCCAGTTTGTTTCCTTGCCATCATTTGTATTAGCTGTAGTTACAGGAGCCAGGAGTCTGGTGGTGCTTGGATGTCAGCTTGGGCTATAAGACAGATGAACACAGGTGGTCACAGGAGCACGGGGCAGTGGGGACTGAAGTAGTGAGAGTGTCATTGTCAGCAGACTGCATGTTTTAAGTTCTGTGACCCAGGTCAAGTTCAGTGTCCTGCTTCTCTAGGACTGGGTTATGGGTGAGTGAGGGGTGTCTGTGTGGTCACGGCCTTGATGTTTGTGTCCCTCCTCAAGCCTGCTCTCAAATGGTTACCCTATGGTCCTTTCCTCCCCATCTCCTCGCCACGTGTGCTGAGTGTGGATGTATGCACATCTGCCATCTCAGGACTGTGGCTGTTTTTGGCATCGTGCCTCATAAGTGCTCAGGCCTCTTTCTACTCAACCTCAGGGGCATATGGTGCTAATGGGAGTTAGCACAGCCAGGAAGGCACTGTCCTGTCCCATCAGATGCAGAACCTGCCACTGTTTGCCTCTGGGCAGCACGTCATGGCAGTGCTGCTGAAGTCCTGTTTAATCAGCACCTGTAGAAGCCAGGTTGTTTGGGTTTCTAGGGGTGCTGTCTAGAGAGCAGAAGTGTGAGGACCAGCTGCTTGCCAGTCTGGCGGGTAATGTACACCTTTAATCCCAGCACTTGGGAGGTATCTCTGTGACTGTGGCTAGCCTGATTTACCTACGTAGTGAGACCCAGTCTCAAAAACAAAATAGCAGCAAAACAACCAAGTTGGTGCTTCGCTTTAAGACAGGAGTCATATGGTGGGTGCTCTGGTGTCTTGCACCCCTGTCCTGAATCCTGAACCCAGTACTGTGCTTGTAGAAAAGGACAGGACTGTGCCACTGGTGTGCTCCCTGATGTATCCTCTGAGCAGCTTGGTGTTCGGTGAGCTACTTTTTAATTTGTTTTTTGTGTACGTTGCATATATGAGTATTGTTGGCTACCTGTGGGCACTCATTGGCATATTACACTAGGGTGTCCACCTGACCAGAAACAAAAGAGCCATGTTGACCATTCTCATGCAGTGTTCAGCAAACATTGATTTTTTTTTTTTTTTTTCAGAAAAGCCTGCCGTCGCACCGTCTGTCTTTGTGTTTCAAAAGGACAAAGGACAGAAGGTAAGGGGCCACTGCGCACTCTGAATGCATACCTTCTTCTAGCTTGTTCTGTCATATAATAAGCCATTGAAGGCCAGGCTGATGGGACCTCTGAACTTTACCTTGAACCAGAACATCAGCCCTTGACATGGTCTCAGATCCCAATACTGTGTTTTAGAATTGTCTCCCTATTCTGGGAGAGCCAGGGCAGAAGGACTGAGAAGGGAAGGGACTTCGGGAAGGAGAGAGGTTGGTGAATTCTAGACTAGCAAGTATTGTGCACATTTTAGGGTGCATAGAGCATACACTTAGCACACAGCCCCCATTCTATTCCAAGCACCCTAGGAGAGTGTCTTAGGGGACTGTGTCCCAGCCAGTGTATGTCATTGCATCTGGAATAATCTGCTTACTATTCTTCTGCCCTTCCTCCTTGTCTGTGGACCTGAGTCCTCCTTCTTGGAGGGCATATTACCCCAGAGGCCATTGTACTACATGTCTAGGGGGTGCCATGTTTGGCCCTTGCTAGATATGGAGAGGCAACAGCCCAGGATGCCACTGTCTTCTTGACTGTTTTTCAAGGCCATCATTTGTCCCCTCCTGGACATAACAGAAGACAGTAGCTGCTGGTGGCAGGGCTCCCAGCCCGTGTGAATCCTGTGCATTTGCATCCTGTTGGGAGACTGGCAGTATTTGGGATTTGGTAGTCAGCTAGGGGCTGCTGCTGGCCAGACGGTCGCCACCGTGTGTGTGTGTGTGTGTGTGTGTGTGTGTGTGTGTGTGTGTGTGTGTACGCGCATGTGTCTACTTAGGTGAAGGAAGCTGCTGGAAGCTGCTGTACACTCCACTCCCATGCCTGCCAGGGTGACACTACCTGAGTGGTGGTGTTGAATGGCTTGGCTCTCCATTTCTATTTTTTGCTGAAACATCTGGAGGCCACAGGAAGCTGCAAGTTTGTTTTGGTGACTGGGTGGTTTCCAAAATGCCATGTGGACTTTTGTCCCCTGCTTGGTGACAGTTGTGCCTTGGCATCCTCTTGTGTAGTCTTTGGTAAGAGTCAGAGTCGTGTTAGATCTGTCTCAGTTGTTTCTCTTCAGTGTGGGTACTATCGGGACTTTTCTAGGTCCTCCTGCAGTCATCTGTTAGGCAGCTTTGTTGGGTATGTTGAAACCCCCACACAGTCCCCAGCAGCCCCTCTGCTGCTTTGTGGACAGACCCACAGTAGGGGCCTGTTGTACTCGGGCAGTTGGTGGCTCTGAGGTTTAAATGCCATTGCCCAGGGTTCCATACACAGAAGGTCCTTGCTGTCCAAGTCTTGCAGAAGAAGCTCCCAGTGGGAACTGCCACAAGCCTGTCAGCAGGGTACAGCTCTGAGGGCGATGCTAGGGGCCTGGCTAAGTGTGAGCACACCCACCAATTGTCACAGACCTTGGGGGTCACATGAGATCACTGGTTTGGGTTCAGCTTCTCCAAATGGTGTGCATGACTGGCCTTTCGCGATGGCTTTGCTTCTAAGAGTGCCACCTATTCTTACCAAAGTCATGGGCTGTTTCTGCAGTGTGACCACCAGTCAGAAGTGATAGATACAGGCCAGTCTGGGCTACATAGTGAAGGCCCACCTCCTTACTGATTTTTGTATGCAAGCATGTCTGTATACCACATGTATGCCAGGTACCTGTGGAGGCCAGAGGAGGGTGTTGATTCCCAGGACTAGATGGAGCTAGAGGTGGTTGTGAGCCACCTGATGTAGATGCTGTTGTTACATACAGTATAACTTCCTGTGAGGCATCCCTGTGCACAAGTGAGTTAATGAAGGGATGGCTCTGGTTCCAGCTACTGCCCACAGAGGAGTATGGCTCAGATAGAGGCTTCCTAAGTTATAGCTTAGGCTCCTGCTTTCCACACAGGATGTCATCTCTTTCAGGTCCTGGCCCCCGGTTACACTTTGAGCAATTTAAACAGAGCCAGGAGACTGCAAGTCTGGGCACGTGGGCAGATTTGCCAGAATCATTTCTTCAGTACACTATGTTGTTACCCAGGTCATTTTGCCTACCTTATAGAGTTTTGCTCTTCTCCAGAAGAGACTCAGGGGCTTTGAAGAGGCCAGGACTTGTTGGCTGTGGCTGCCTGTCAGAGATGTGTTCCTGGGGGGTGGCTTATCAGTGTTGTGAACAAATGCTCACAACCTGGCATGCTGTCTGCTTATCTCTAACAGTTCTGAGTAGCTACTGCTTATCTCTGGGTTTGGAGAAGCCACCTTTTAGCTGAGTTCCTTTCCTGATTTAATCAATTAATATCTCCAAAGCAAATGTACTACCAAATCTTTATGGCAGCAGCTCTGTTATGTTTATGGTAGTCTCTTCTACCTCACTGGGAGCCAAACCCTAGACCTCTCTGCAAGGAGAGGCCCCTGGGTCAAAAAACTGTCTGTCAAGCAAGCAGGCAATATCACCGACAAAGAGTGTGAGACTTCTGACCCTCTGTCCCCAGACAGGACCAGCCAGGCTTCTTTCAGGAGTCTGTCTCCCTCTTCCTCTGTTGGTTTGTTATATTTTCAGTCTCACTTTGAAAATTCTCAAATCCTCAGAAAAGATAATGCTAAGGCTGGGCATGGTAATACATACCCTTTAATTCCAGCATCAGGAGGCAGAGGCTGGTGGATCTCTGTGAGTTCAAGGCTAGTCGGGGGTGAAACTCCAGTGTGTGCAGAAGGACTGCAAGATTGGGCCAGCCTGGGTTACTTGGTCTATGTAGAGCAGGATGTACTAGACAGTAGTGCAGGATTGGAAGAGAGCAAGTAGCTCGGTTGCCAGCCAGTAGCTTTCACTTCCACAACAGGTGCATCAGCAGCTGTGCAGTGGTGAGGGCCAGTTCTCTGTGTAGCCCAAGGTGACAGGTTGCAACCTCCTGCTGTTGCCTGACTAGGGAATCTACCCACTCCTGTTTATTGTTGTTTGTTCCTGTCATTATTCCTTTTTTTAAAAAAATGTATATGAGTACACTGTAGCTGTACTGATGGTTGTGAGCCTTCATCTGGTTGTTGGGAGTTGAATTTAGGACCTCTGTTCACTCAGTCGGCCCCGCTCGCTCAGTCCCTGCTTGCTCTGGCCTAAAGATTTATTTTATTATACATAGGTACCCTGTGGTTGTCTTCAGACACACCAGAAGAGGGCGTCAGATCTCATTATAGGTGGTTGTGAGCCTCCATGTGGTTGCTGGGACTTGAACTCAGGACCTTTGGAAGAGCAGTCAGTGCTCTTACCCGCTAAGCCATCTCACCAGCCCCGGCTTTGGTTTTTAATGCTGGGACCAGTGGCTTGTGTGCTGGCCTAGCATCCTAGCACCAAAGCATGTCTCCAGTCTAAGTAAGCTTTTGTTACTTGCTTACTTAATAGTTCCTAGTGATTATTTTTGTTTAGAGACAGGGCCTCACTGTGAAGTCCTGGCTGACCTATAACTTGCTGTGTAGAGCCTGCTGTCCTGAACTCTGTTTCTGAGATCTGCCAACTTATGATTCTGCCTCCCAAGTGCTGGGATTAAAGGTGTGTACAACCATGCCTAGTTTATTTAGTAATCTTTTAAAGATTTATTTATTTTATGTATATTTGAGTATGATGTAGCTGTCTTCAGACACACCCGAAGAGGGCATCATATTCCATTACACATGGGTGTGAACCACCGTGTGGTTGGTTGTTGGGAATTAACTTAGGACTTATGGAAGAACAGTAAGTGCTCTTAAACACTGAGCTATCTCTCCAGCCCCTTACTTATTAATTTTTGAGTTAGAAATCTCATGCTTGGAGTTAGAGAGTCTCATAGCCAGGCAGTGGTGGTGCACACTTTTAATCCCAACACTGGAGAGGCAGAAGCAGGTGGATCTCTGAATTTGAGGCCAGTCTTATCTACAGTGATTTCCAGGACAGTCAGGGCTACACAGAGAAACCCTGTCTTGGGGGGGGGAAAAAAAAACCAACAACAAAAACAGTCTCATGTCTGCTGATTGAGTTAGCTGGGTGGTCATTGTTTTAGTAATTTATTTTAGGTATATGGGTGTTTTGCCTGCACATAGGTTTGCACCCTGTGCTTGACTGGTGTTGAAGCAGATCAGAAGAGGGTGTTGAGTCCTTTAGAACTAGAATTTCAGACAGTGGTGAGCTGCCATGTAGGTACTGAGAATCCAACCCCTGTCTTCTAGAATACCCAGTTTTCTTTGAGTCATCTTTCTAGCCTTTTGGTCATATTTTTGTTTGTTTGTTTGGTTTTTTGTTTGTTTTTTTTGTTTTTCGAGACAGGGTTTCTCTGTGTAGCCCTGGCTGTCCTGGAATTCACTTTGTAGATCAGGCTGGCCTCGAACTCAGAAATCCTCCTGCCTCTGCCTCCCGAGTGCTGGGATTAAAGGAGGGGGCCACCACGCCCAGCTCATAATTTTTAAGACAGAGTCTTTTATGGCTCAAGATGTCCATGAGCTCATTGTGTATCCCAGGCTAGCCTTGACCTCCTGAGTCTCCTGCCTTTACCTCCTAAGTGGGAAGCTGGCATGGGGACTAAGGGTGGAACCCAGGACCTTCCTTCTACATGTGAGGCAAGTGCTCTACAATGGAGCCACAGACCAGATTATTTTGTTTTATTTTATTTTGAGATAGTCTTGATTTGTAGCCCAGGCTGGGATTCACATACCATCTCCTCCTCCTCCTCTTTGTTTTTTTTAGCTTTTTGAGACAGGGTTTCTCTGTGTAGTCCTGGCTGCCCTGGAACCCACTCTGTAGACCAGGCTAGCCTCAAATTCAGAAATCCACCTGCCTCTGCCTCCCAAGTGCTGGGAGTAAAGGCGTGCTAGTGCTACTACTGTTCAGCTGAATTCACACTTCTAAGTGCTGGGGTGACAGGTATGTACCCCCATGGACTCTAGACTTTAGACACCTGAATACTGGTGGCTAGATTGGCAGCACAGGGTCCTCTTACCCTCTCTATCCTCATGTCCTAGGAATGTTCTCTGTATGGTGTGGGTATGAGGCCATCGCTCTGTGTACCTGTGAGGTAGCTGCTTCTCCTCTGTGCTTGCTGTATTTTGTCAGTGACAGAACACAGCTGTCAGTCTCCCCTCAGCAGTAGTTCTCAGAAGTCAGTGCTGCTCAGCCCCATCACTGACTTTGGACATCTGGTCCTCCCTGGGCAAGTGACAAGCTGTCCCCTGCATCTGTGCCCATTGTTCATATGGCATCTGGACCATTTGGCTTTTTAGTGTGGTTGTCCCTGGGGACGACAGGGCCAGCATTGGGTAGCAGGCTGGCATTGCTGTAGTCCAGTAATGGAAGACAGAGGTAGAGCGCCCTTCTTCCTTGTCTTTCTTTTTGGCCCCTGAGAGCCCACTATATACCCTCCATGTGATTCTAGTCAGCTGATTCTGGCTGTTGCTCCCAGCAAGGGGTTAAATTTTACTCTTATGGGTAGCAGTAGGGGCTGGTGGTGACCACTGTGACCTAGGAAGCTGATAGTGTTCTTTGATACTGAGACCTAGGCAAGAAGTGGCTTGTATAGAAGCTTTGTAAGCTCTTTTCACTCCGCTGGGCTAGGGTCTCACTACATAGCCTAGGCTGGCCTGGATCTCGAGGTCCTCCTGCCTCTGCCTCCTTAGTGCTGGGATCGCAGGCTTGTTCCACTACAGCCGGCCTTGAAGGAGCTTTGATGGAGCCGTTTCTTTCCACAGGGCTCTGCGTTTGTTGTATTTTCTTTTGATGGGGGTCATGTTTCAAAGTAGCACCCATGCCACGTCTGGTGACACAGCCCTGCGTCCCAGCCACCCGGGAGGCTGAGACAAGAGGGCCCCTGGATCACAGGACTCAAGGTGACATGGGCATCAAGACTCAAATCACAGCATAGCCCTGTGGGCAAGTCACACCCTTGAGACGTTTCCTTCCTTTCTGGCGGACAGCCACAGCCATTTTAGTTATGGGCTGAGAACAACTGGTGGACAGTGCCATGGGGTTTGGGGCCCTGGACCAGTGTGGCAGGACATCACCTCTGAGAAAGAGTTGGGGCCACAGGTGCTTGGCCTAGAGGCCCTTAGAGCCCCCAGGTCTACCGCAAAGGCTGCTGGATGTTAGCTTTTGCATCCTTTGTCCTTTTCCAAATAAGCCCGCACCCAGGGTGTGTGAGGTGAGCCTGGGAAAACCAGAGGCCAAAAATCTGTGGGTGTCTTGGCTCTTCTGTCACTGATGTGTCCACTGACAGCACTTTAGAATCTGGCTGGAGTGGCTGAGAGCAGTAGAGCACCATTGTTCTGAAAAGGAAGCTTAGACCCTACTTGCCCAAGAGCCCGATACAGAAAGGCAGAGGTAGGGACAGGGCCCCTCCCCTTCTCCAGTGGCCTGTCTTGTCCCCAGGGGCCACACCACATACAGCCCCTGACACTTATCCCTCACCCTTCCCTACAATGTGGCCTTTTGTGTACATTGAAGGAAAATTGTCTTTTTTGCCCCCCAGTCCTCCACAGAGCACAGAGACTTGCCGGAGTCGGGAGAGGAGCCTCGGGGGGAGGCCGAGGCGCCCTGCCCTGATACAGGGTACCCCGAATCCATTGGGGAGCATGCCTTAGACCCTTCCGCCCCTGCTAGCGCTTCCACCAGCTCTCTTCCACCCCCTGCTCCTGCAGCCCAGCCTCCTTGTGTGCGAGAACTGGCAGGGGTAAGTGCCCACAGCCCACCCTGCACTCCATTCCCTGGCCTAAGTCCCTGTCTCTTCAACCCCAAGACCACCTGAGGCATCTGGGAGGGGGCAGCAAGGACTTACTTAGCTCACTTTAGTTATGCAACTGACCAGACAGAGCGACCAAGCCCCTTACTGTCCCTACCCAGTGAGTGATGGGGTCTGCTTCCTGGGAGATGGGAGGGGCCTCAAGAGGAACTGGGCAGCACTGCCTTCCAGGCCCTTCCTGGCCTCACCGGCTTCCTCCCACTTCTCTCCTTCTGAATCTGAGTGGCAAAGTTTAGGGTCTTAGGAATCCAGGGCTCTGGAGACTCTGAGCTTGGGCTGCAGTGAAGCAGGAAGAGGGGAAGCACCTGTCCATCTCTAGCACAGGCAGAAGGCATGAGTGAGTAAATTACACCTCAGTGGCAGGGAATGTCTCTGCTTTACTGCTAGATCAGTGAGGGCTACAGAGGTGGGTGCTCAGTGAATTCAGAACATTTGCTGTGAAACCAGGAGGACCTGAATTCAAGTTCCCAGCACCTAACCTACATAAAGAGCCAGACATGGTATGTGTTGATAGCACAGCCAGGCTCTGCCTGCATCCTCTAGACTTGAGTGGTCCCTCCCTGCACACCAGCCCCAGTTCCCAACACTGCGTCATGCTAGGAGAAGCTCTGCCCAGGGTGAGGCTGGGGTCCTGCCCTGTCATTTGGGGATTCAGGCTTTGAGGGGAAAGAAGCAAGATTTTTATGGTGTGCCAGGGCCTGTGGGAGATTCCTCCTCTGTACTGCAGAAGAGTGGGTGACAGCAGAAGCCACATGAATCAGGGTGCTCTGTTTTTGCTCTGGACAGAGAATCCTTGTTAACTGTATCCAGATGCCTCTTGCCTCTGTGCAGATGCTCTAGCTGAGAGAATAGCCTGGTTGAGTGCAAGGCTCTGCAGGTGTTGGCTTCTAAGCTGAGCCACACGGCAAGTTCATGCTAGAGCTCTCATGACAGTAGCTGCCCTCCAGAGCCAGTGTCCTGTGTGGCAAACTGGGCCCATAAAGCCCAGTGTCTTGATTCTCATCGGCTGTAAGCCTGAGCAATATAGCCCCCAGATCAGCCAGGGCAAGGGGCCTCCAGATAAGGGGAGCTGGAGATCATCTCTACCCCCTGCTTCACAGTGGCTAGAGCAGCACTGTCATGCCACTTGGTGACAGCGCTGAGCCACCAGGCCAGCGTAGGGCTCTCAGTGGGGAAGCTGGGCTGTCTGCCAAAATTAGTCTTGTGGCTGGCGCGTTGCATAGATGTACTATAATTTGGGTGAATTGGGCTGTAAATCAAGTTGGGTGGAATCTGATCCTGGGGACACCAGGCTGAGCTCACCAGTCCCTGTGCTGCAGAGTGGGCTTTTATCTTGCTGTGCCCTAAGTCTTAGTTTAGAGAACCACGTGGCTGCCCAGTAAGCTCCTTCATCACCCCAGTCTGTCTGTACTCTGTGCCACTCTTCCAGGGTATATAGGGTGAACATCTGTGATGTGCGGTTGCCCACCAAGAGCCTGTGAGCAGCCTGCTGTCCTGGAGGTTGTGGATAGACCATGCTGTGCAGCACCGTGCATGCACCTGAGCCCCTGCATTGCCCACAGCCTTTGGGGTGATGCCAGCCTTGAGGGTGAATTTTTGTGTTCTTGAGGGTGGCATCTCTTTCTATATATATTTACTTAAATGTATGTAATTAATAAAATGTATATATAACTTTTAGTTGTGTGTACATGTGTGGGAGATGTGCATGTCAGTCTGTGGCCAGGCAGGCCAGAGGCCAGATGTTCCTGGAACTGAGGGTACAGGTGGTTGTGAGTAGCATCATATAGGGGCTCTATCCTGTAGAATGTAGAAGAGCAGCGAGTGCTCTTGACCACTAAACCAGCCCTCAGGGTGTCCTCTTTGATTGTCATTTGACCACCTCATAGTACACAGAAGGTACCTGTGTGTGTGCTTCTCTTCCCAGCACTTATGCTAAGATCAGCTAGGTTCATAGTTTGTTTTAGGATTTTTCTGAGACAGGGTCTTATGTAGGTCAGGCTGGCTTTGAAATCCTGATCTTGCTTCCACCTCCGACATCTGTGGTTCTTGTGCTCTTGCTGGCAAAACTGAGCCAGTCTGAAGCTATGGGTAAGGATCACTCTGTGAGCCTCCTCCATCTATCCAAGGATCTGTTGCAATGCTGGCCTGGACTTTTCTTCTTGGATCCCTGGTTAGTGAGGTGGACACCTCAGGCAACCTGTGTCTCTCGGTGTGTCATCCTGGAGCCTTTGTCCTGGAAGCAGTGGGACTGCTTCTTCTCCTGAGATACTTTGGTTCCCACGTGCATTCTCGGTGATATCCCACATGGATCCTAAGAACCTGCTCCCTTGATGAAGCTGATCAGCAACAAGGTGGCCATAACATGTGAGGCTGTCTGGAGCTGTGTTGATGTAGCCAAGGGGCCAAGGTGATAGGAATTCTTACACAACAAACCTCCTTCTGCCTTTGGTGATGCCAGAGCCACTGGGCACCTCAGAAGCAGCAGCCTCCTTCCACTCAGTCCTCCCTGAAGATTCACGACAGATGATTGTTTCCTCCAGGACAGCCTTGTGTGGGTGTCTCCTCAGGCTGGTGGCCCCTTCATGGTCCTGTGGGTAGCCTCTTAGAGGGCTGGTAGTCCCAAGGCTAGACCAAGGAGCACCTGAGCCTTGTGGGGCAGCTTTGGATCAGATGTGACCCCAAGTGCTGCAGAGTCTCTGAGCCCTGGGCTCAGGACCCTTTTCCTGATGTCCTTTGCAACCTCCAAGAAATTTGATATCATGTGGAAGGCAGAGCCTGGGTTTGTCCCAGTGACAAGGTCTCCGGGTGGGAATGGGAACCTGTCTGGGGACCATCAGTGTTCCTGCTCTGTGAATGAGAGAACAGTTCCAGGAAGGAGAGTGATGGGCTTGCTTCTCTTGGCACGGACCCAAGCTGTGAGCTTGTACTGAGGAGAGTGCCTAGGTCAGGGTGCTAATCTGTTAGAGATTTACTGTGTGTCATTGTGTTCACCCTCTCTGGGCTCACTGCTGCAGGCTCCAGCCCACTATCTGGTTGCAGTTCCTGAGCTGAGCCAGTGTTTACATTGTTATAGGATTATAAGCAAAAGTGAGGAGATGGGACCTGTGAGCCAAAGTGCTGGCTTTATGGCCATTTATGGGAAAAATGGGTCCGGGTCTACAGCAGGAGGGTCTCTGCTAGTGTTCTTTGGGTTTTTTGATTGCATGGGATCTTGGCAGCTTCTTGAAGGCAGTATCCCCAACTTGGTTCAGCTTGAGCTCGAAGCACTTTAGGATTCTAGGGAAATGAGCTCTTGTGCCTTCCTAAGTTGCCAGCGTCCACCAGGGGTGTGGGTTTACCTACCGTTGGCCTTTGCTTCTGGCTTTGGGGTCTGAAGGATAACACAGTACTAAGTGTGGACACAAGCTCCTGATCTCAGCTGGCAACTCATCACCTGAATACCAGGCTGGAACTGGAGGGCCATGGAACCTCTTTCTAGTTGAAGAAGGGTCCCGGCAGCCTGGCACAATCTCTGAACATTTTGGCCCAGACATCAGAACTTGTTTGTATTGGAACTGACAACCTAGAAGCAGGCGTGCATATGTGCTATAGAATGCTCTAGGGTGAGCATGGGAGCCAGGATGCCCTTGTCCCCAGACGTCCACACTGGTGTAGGCGTTGCTGAGGGCCATGCTAATTCCCTAGGCAGGCCATGGATCATTGGACCTGACCTATGTAGGGCCATCCTTAGCCCCTGGCAGGGCACAGGGGAGTTGGGGACACAGGTTTGGAGCACTTGGGGCCTCTCACCGCTTCTGTGTTCTCATTGCAGAGATCTGCTGGCAGCTCCAGTCCCGAAGCCGGAGAAGGTAAGGAAGTCTCTAGAACATGAGCCAAATCCTGGAAGCAAACTTGAACACTCTCTGACTCCACCCTCTCTGTGTCTAGATTCTGACCATGAGGATGGAAACTACTGCCCCCCTGTCAAGCGTGAGCGGACATCCTCTCTAACTCACTCAGGTAAGCAACATCCTCCAGAGCCAGGTAGTGCCAGCCCCAAGGGTGTGATACCTGAGGCCCCACCTAGGCTAAGGAAAGCTGACACGTTTGCCATAAGGGGAAGTTGGGAGGTTCCCTGTCAAGCCCTGTGGGTACATCACCTGTGAATCTAGCTGTCTTTGCAAGGACATGGTGTTGGTGTGGACTGGACGGGATAGTATTCTCACCCACTAGGTACCATGTACATGCCCATGCCCAGCGGGAGAGCATTCGTTCATCTGTGCTCCCAGCTCAGACATTGTTGGTAGTCAGACTGAGGGGCACCATACACGTGGATGCCAGCCTCCAGGCTTCAACCAGTGCAGGAGTGGGGCTGGATCTAGGCTGAGAGAGTCTGGGGATGCTCATTTGGAGGCAGGCAAAGTCCAGCAGCTCTTTTCACACATAGGCACCCCTCAGGTTAGGAGTGATTGCTGCCTGGATGGTTAGGAGTGATTGCCCTGAAGAGCTAGACCATAGAGTGTCCTGGTCTCTGCTGGTTCTGGTTCTGGTCTTGGTAGACCATCTTGGGCAGCAGGCATCACTTCTGCTCTATGGAGGAGGTCTCCCTCCTTGTCCCACGCCTAGAGCATGGTGGTCCTGCAAAACAGGCATTGCAGTCTTTTTGACAGCTGTACACCACCTTGGTTTAAAGGCCCCATGCCAGCTTGTGGGTGTGTAGAGGTAGCACAAAGGGGATCCCCAGCCTTGTTGTCCTGCCTGCCTTTACTCTGTGAGAGTACATCTGCTTGTGTAGTGTGTTCATGTGTGTGGGAACCAGAGCAAGCCCTCAGATAGTTTCCTCGATGGTCCTGCACCCCACCCCAACCCACCCCAAACCCCGCCCCGCCCCCGCCCCGCCCCCGCCCCCAGCTTCTCTCTGTTTTGCTTTCTCGGGACAGGGTCTCTGCCTGGACTAAAAGCTCACAGTTGGGGCTAGACTCTGTGGCCAAGCAAGCTCAGGATCCATCCTCTGCATCCATTGGTTTCCTTTTCTATGTGAATACTTGGAATGTGAACTCAGGGCCTTAAGCTTGCAGAGCAGGTGCTCTCCCCACTCAGCCACCTCCCCAGCCTACTCTGATGACTTAGATTCTGCACAACTGAGTTCCTTTGAGGGCAGTCTTCAGGCCTAGGGCTGTCTTTGGGGTATCTGTAAGGGTGACTTGGTTTCTTAGGGCACAGTTTCTATCCTGTCTCTCGTTACCTTCAATGTTTGTTTTCCCAGCATGGATATGCTCCACTCTGTGTAGGAGGCTCTCTTCCTTGTTTGCCTCACTACTCTTGTCCCACCAGTGGCTCCCAGAGCCTTCCCTCCCTGCATCCTGTTCTCAGGTCTTTGAGCAGGATAGATGTGAATTCAGATCTTCCTGAGCTGATGGTTTCTGGGCTGTCACAAATCTGTGTTTGGTACTGGGATCTAAACAACCTGAAGACTGTTCCTGGTCATTTTCTGATTTGTCCCCACAGGGAAATTGCTCACCATTCCATCTCAGTCCTGGGATCTGTCTTTCTTTTCTGTTAGGGTGCAGCCTCTAGAACCAGGAGCTTGATGCTTTGCCGGCCCACAGGGTGTGAACCTGGCCTATAGAGTCAGCAGTGGTAGTGTCCTTTAGTGCCCTATCCCTTTTTCCTGACACTAAGAAGCCTGGTTTCAGCTGGATGGTGGTGGCACACACCTTTAATCCTAACACTCAGAAAGCAGAGGCAGGCAGATCTCTGAGTTTGAGACCAGCTTGCTCTATAGTGAGTTCCAGGCCAGCCAGGGCTACACAGAGAAACCCCGCCTTAAAAAAAAAGCAACAACAAAAACAGAAGCCTGGTTGCAGTCAGGTGAGGAGACACACATCTGTCATCTCAGTGCTTGGGAGGTGGAGGCAGGAAGATCAGGAGTTCAGTGTCACTTTCAGCTATACATTGAGCCTGAGGAAGAAACCTGGCTCTACTTGTCATCTTCTTGCCATGCCATCCTGGCCAGCTGTGTTCTTGCCCAGTGCTCAGTCACACCAGCTACTGCTCTGGGAGCTTTGTCAGCCTCAGGCCAACTGGGCTCAGTCTCTAGTGTATTCCCAATTAAGCAGGGAGCTCCCCCTCACCTAGTCATTCCCCTTCTGCCCCATCTGTGGCATGTACCCAACCAGCCAGCTATAGGAGGGTGAAGCCTGGGTTCCCCCGGTCCTGAGCAATGTAACCTCTACTGTTAGCAAAGTGAGTCTTTACAAGACCTGAGAAGAGCCCAGGGTGTATGTCTCTATGGGTGGGGCTGGGAACAGAACTCTAAGCCTTGGCTGCCCACTTAGTGTCAACAGGGAGGCTTGCCTTCTGTCTGTCCCATGTGGTCACAGCAGTGCCCTGCTGGATTCCTGCATGCCAACACAATGGCCAGGCTCTGGGCCCCACACTGGTGCAGGTGAGTGGCTACAGTCCCTGTGGTCAGCTGTGTTGTCCTCAAGTCTTTGGGGTTTGGAGACAGGGTTTCTCTGTGGAGCCCTGGCTGTCTTAGAACTTACTTTGCAGACCAGGCTGGCTTCAAACTCACAGAGATTTACCTGCCTCTGCCTCTCAAGTGCTGGGATTAAAGGCGTGTGCCACCACCACCTGGCTTACCCTCAAGTCTTAAAAGGTTGTGTGAACAGGACCCTAAAGACCTATAACCAAGGGGTGCCTAAAGCCAGCCTTTGGGTCCTCTAGTTATACAGTTTATGAACTTGATCTCAGGTTTGAAAAGTGTGGTCCAGCATTGCCCCCCCTGAAGGCCTCTATCCCACTCCATAGCTGGCTCCAGTGGCTGCTTTGTCACTTGTCTAGGCCTTGTGTGGCTAGTGGACTTAGCTCTTTATTCCCAGGGTTTGAGTGCTGCTCTGACTAGGTGTCCTCCAAGGTGTCCCCTGGGCTTTCAAGTGTGACCAGTTTCCTATCAGAGCCCATGTGACAAGATGCTGGAGTGGCATCAGTGTGTCCAGTATCAAGCTGTCACCTACAAATAAACTTCATCCCTGTGAGCAGTCCTTCTTCAGCCTCCTCCATCCTCAGCTATGGGTGTCATGAATCTGCCTCCTGCCTCCACTTGTGGATATTTCCTATCCATGGGCCCTGCACCATAGCAGCTTTTCTTCACTTAAGACTCTGCCTTTTGTATGTGTGGATGTGCATGTATTGTGGGGTGCTAGCGTGCTCACCTGTGCATGTGCATTTGGCGACCAGAGGTCATTGCCAATACTCATCACTCTGTCTGCCTTCCTGAGGCGGGGTCTCATTGATTTGGCTGGCCCTGCAGGCCAAAGAGCTCCAGGACATTCCTGTTTCTGCCCATAAATACCCAGCTCTAGGACTGAGCTGTGCTGTGTACTGGGGACGGGACTCAGGCACTTTTTTGTTTGTTTGTTTTTTCGAGACAGGGTTTCTGTGTGTAGCCCTGGCTGTCCTGGAACTCACTTTGTACTCCAGGCTGGCCTCGAACTCAGAAATCTGCCTGCCTCTGCCTCCTGAGCGCTGGGATTAAAGGTGTGTGCCACCATGCCCGACTTGGGACTCAGGCACTTATGCTTGCACAGTAGACATTGTGCCTACCGAGCCAGTCTCTCAGCTCTGTGTTTGGGGGTTGTCTGCTGTTGGCCTCTGTCCATGGGTTTTATTCTTTGCTTCCTTCAGGAGGGTTGTGCATATGGGGATGGGGTTAACATCTGTCTGCTTGATGGATGAGCCTCCGAGTCTGCCTGTGGCCTGTGCATTTTTTTCATACCTTCCTCCTGTCCTGGGTCACATTAGACTAGCTGTCCATCACCAGGACAAGGTCACCAGGATGCAGACTCACTGGGTTCCCAGCTGTCCCTGCAGCTCCAGCTCTATCTCCTAGCTCTTGTGAGTGGCTGGCAGAGCTGGCACTGAGTAACAGGCATGTCTGGGAGGCAGGTCCTGCCCTAGTCCTGTGGTCATGAGCGTACATGTCCTCTGTTGTAGGCCTACCCAGTAGTGCCATCACTCACCTTCCTGGGAGGAGTGGCCCAGAGTCTAGCAGATATGTCATTCTGTCTCAGCATCTTCATCCTCCAGGTTCCCTGTGCTGGCCTTGCCACAGAACCATATTCTAACATGGACCTCCTACTTTTCTGTTGTAGCCTGGACCATTCTCTGGGGTCCCAGGCCTACCATGCACCCTGTTTCGCTGTGCTCCTGCCTCCACAGGCTGAGCTCAGCTGTGTCTTATCCTTGCAGAAGAGAAGAGCAGCGGCTTCCGGCTGAAGCCCCCAACACTCATCCACGGTCAGGCACCCAGTGCAGGTGGGTGACATTTGCAGGCCTCTGCCTGGCTCCAGGACCCTTGCTGTAGGCCCAGTCTGCTCCTGGGACTGGGACTGACATGGAGGCAGCCCTGGGAAGTTGCTCTGACCTATGGGAGCAGGGTATCTCCTTCCTGGGAACTCATGTGACCCTGTACCAGCCCTGGCCATTTTCCTTTGCACCGTGCAAACTGTGGGAGGCACAGTGCAAAGGAAGACCTGGACCTTGTCACAGGTCTCAATGGCAGGTGTCTGTCACTATAAAGTGTTGGTGTTAAGTGTGGCCTCCCTTGCACAACCATAGAAGTTGATGTGCCCTGGAGCAGCAGGGTCAAGGTTCCTAGAATCCACTGTGTTCCAGGTCTGCCCAGCCAGAAACCCAGGGAACAGCAGCGTGGTGTGCTCCGTCCAGCTGTGCTGCAGGCCCCTCAGCCCAAGGTGCTGTCGCAGACGGGTAAGGGACTGAGACACAGTTTGAAGTACAGAGGCAAGAGGACCCTTTGGGTTAGTCCCATCCTGAGGGGAACCTCAATAGGGTACTGCCAAGGTTTTCTGTGTCCCCAGGTCTCTTGTCAACCTCCTAAGCTGCTCTGCAAGGGTTTCCAGCTTTGCTGGGTTTTGGTCTTGTTACTCAAAACTCAGAAGTAACCTAGCCACTTTGGACCTGGTTAATCTCCTGCTGATTAATCACCCAAAGTCTGCTTGGGTCCATTGCTCAGAGTCCACCGGATAGAGCCATAGTATAGACCCTTAAAAGATTCCTGTTTCATTTCATCTTGATTTGGGGGTAAGTAGGATGGACCTGGCATGTAGGGCAGTTGTCATTTTGTCCTGGTTTAGTTGGATTTTTGTGACTCAGTATCACCCTGTGCAGCCAGCCCAGGCTCCTTTTGAACTCACTTTGTATTCCTTCTCACAGGATAGTGGGCACACACCACTATTCCAGCTTCCTTCTGGCTTTGTGATTGTATGAGGTGCTGGGGTTGGATGCTGACCCCACACACACAGGCCGGGCTCTCCTTCAGTTGCATGGAGCAATCTGTGATAGATTTCCTTTTACTGCTCGTTTTCTGGGAGTCCTGCTTCTGAGCTCACTAGAAGCCAGTTCTTGTTCATGTCTTGTGTGTGTTCGTGTGTGTGTGCGCGTGCGTGTAGTCCTGAGGATGCATCCCTGGCCCTGAGCATCCTAAGCTATATGCTAATACAGTGTCTTTTAGAATAAAGGCAGCAGCTCTTCATGTCTGTGAGTTTTGAGCCTACTTTTGTTTTTAATTTAAGAATATATGACTTTTTCTTCCTCCCTTTCTTTCTCTTTGTTTCTTTGTTTCTCTCTCTCTCTTCCCTCCTTCCTTCCTTCCTTCCTTCCTTCCTTCCTTCCTTCCTTCCTTCCTCCCTTCCTCCCTCCCTCCCTCCCTCCCTCCCTCCCTCCCTCCCTCCTTCCTTCCTTCCTTCCTCTTTTCCTTTCTTAAATATAGCCCTAGGTGACCTAGAATTTGCTGTCTAGATCTGTCTTTCCTCTGACTCATAGTGATCCACCTGCCTCTGCCTCCAAATGTTGAGATTAAAAGCTCTCATCACTATACACAGCCCAGGATGAATGAACTTCAGAGTCTAGCAGCTTAGTTAGCTGCTGAAGGGCTGGGAGACACCTGTCCACTCTCTTTCCTTTTTGCAGTTCCCAGCAGTGGCACCAATGGAGTCAGTATGCCAGCAGACTGCACGGGGCCAGCAACGTCTGTATCACCAGAAAACCTCACGCAGAGGAGTCCCTCTGAGTCTGCCGAGGAGACACACACACTCGAGGTTGGTCGGTCATGGGGACAGCCAGGGTGGCTGGGCTGCAGTGCCAGGCTCTGGTGTGCTGTCTGTGTGGGTTCTTGGTCTCTAAAGGCCTATAGCAGTTCCCAGCACTCTTAGTTTGGGCAGCTTCTTAGGCTGCCTGCTCTTATACAAGGTTGTTCCCAGTCTAGTCCTCTTTCCAGGAAGGGCGTTTGCAGAGACACAAGATTTACTGGCTCATAGTTTTAGAAGTTGGAAACATGAGCAGCATGGCTATGGCTCTCCTGCCCCTAGCTGATTACAGCCCACTTCACTTGGGAGTGCTCGTGACATGAGCAGTCTTGGAAAGGATAGCAGAGCGTCAAGGACAGTGCCCCTGTAACTTACTCACTTCCACACGATCCTGTCAAAGGTCCTCCCCACACCACACCAGGGACTGAGAGCCTAGCCAGTGGACACCTGGCATTGGTTGATAGGCTGTCAGTCACTGTCAGGATGGTCCCACTCCCAGAGAGCTCCTGAACAACTTTTGTTACTATGTCTCCATGACAAGGTCCAGAGCTCCCCCACAGCGTCCCAGATGAACCCTCAGAATGACTGGTGCTGTGGCAGTCAGCCCTGAAAAGCTGGCGTAAGAGAGAAGAGGTGCCTGTGCAGACCCAGGATTAAGGCTAGGGGCAGTGCCAGCAGCAGCTAGATGAGGGCTGTGATGGTGACCCGCTTCCCAGGCTGGCCACTGTGTAGAGTCACAGGCATAATGATGTCTCTGATCTCACTGAGAAAATGTCTATCCCACCTCAGTGCCCTAAGTGGGGGTAGGAATAGCTCCCAGTTAGGTACGGATTCCAGCCAGGCTATGCTGGCATCTAGCTCCACCACGCAGGGTCTACTTGTGTCACCCTCTTGCAGTTTCCACACTCCCTCCACAGTGCAACTCCTTCAGCTTAGGACGTTCTGCTCCACCTTACTAGCAGGCTGGGTTCTTAGTATCCAGCTTTGATTTGACTCTGAATTCTCTCTCTGTGCCACCCCAGATTTGAGCCCAAAGTTGCACATTCCAGATGTAAGCCTCACTCCCAAGCTGTCTTGGAGTGGACAGGGTCACCAAACTCACTATTTCTGATCACGTAGAAAGAGCAGGCAAGGCCAGGCGTGGTGGTGCACACCTTTAATCCCAGCACTTGGGAGGCAGAGGCAGGTGGATTTCTGAGTTCAAGGCCAGCCTGGTCTACAAAGTGAGTTCCAGGACAGCCAGGGCTACACAGAGAAACCCTGTCTCAAAAAAAAAAAAAAAAAAAAAGGAAAGAGCAGGCAAGACCCCGACTTTATCAGCCATTCCTGATTCACAGTGCCAACACCACACAGCTGATCAGTGGTGCTGAGCTCAGTGAAGACAGAGTGGTATTGTGGCTAGGAGACGATCACCTGGGCCATGAGAGAGTCAGAATGGAGCCAGATTTGTAAGGTATCAAGCAACTAGAAACATTTAAATTCTTAACAGCCTAGCAGAGAACTCAGAACTGTCTCACCACCCTGCCGTACACTGCAAGTTGCTGTCATAGACCTGTTGGAGCTCTTCTACACCACCGTCCATGTGCAGCTAGAGTATTGGACTCAAGTTCTCTTTATCCAGGTCACATGAGTGATCAAGACCTTTTACTCAGAGGAGTCACACTTGTAAGAAGAAAGCATTTAGAAGGGCCAGTGAGGGCTCGGTGAATTAAAAATGCTTCCTTCCAAATCTGAGGACGTAGGTTGGATCCCTGGGATTCACATGGTGATTCCTTCAAACTGGTCCAGGGGATTGTTCTTGGTTTTCTATACATGCACACATAGGCATGTACACACATAAATGTAAGCTTGTGTAAAACAAAAAACATACTGAAGCTGTGAGGTGGAAGTGAGAATGGCCTGGGACGTTAGGCTCCCTGCTGTCATCTCTGCAGTGGGATCTCACATCTGTGACCCACGTCCCACCATTTCCTCTAGTGACTCATCTGATCTGCTACTTGGTGTCTGCCATTTACTGTTTATAGTTTACATCCTGAGTGTTTATCCCCTTGCCTGATGGATCCTTGGTACTGGTTCTAGGTCTGTTGGCACCAAGGTGTGGTGATGTGCCCTGTTGACTCTGACATGCAGAGTCTTCCTGCCTGAGCTGTAGGTCCCCACGAATGGGCCCTTGGAGGAGTCTTCTGAGTACTGGCTGTGATACTCACAGTCTACCTCATTTCCACCTGGGGCTTCTCTGCACCACAAGCGAGTTTGCCTCTCAGAGGGATGCCCTGGGGTCCTGAGCTCTCCACAGGCCCCCTTGCTATCCAGCTGGAAACATCCTTTCCCTCAGCTCTACTGAAGCAGGGGAGTGCTGGTGTTGGCCAGTTTAAACTTCAGGCCGAGCATCATCCCCTCTCTCAGATCCCGGAGCCCGCAGCACAGATCTGGGGTTTAGGCCTTTCTCTAATGGTGCCTACTCCAAGAGAGTTATCCTAGCTTCCAGGAAAGTGTGAGCTTGGCTGACTTCCAGGCTCCTGAGCACTCCATTGTCTTGTTGGTAAATATTGGTTTGTTTGTTTGTTTTTCCTTATAGGAGAAGGTGCCTCAGAAAACCCCACATGGCACCTCAGAGGAGGGGCACTGTGAAGAGGAGCAGGCGGCCCCACAGGCCTTTGTGTTTGGACAGAACTTGAGAGACAGAGTGAAGGTATTTGGCCTGGTGTGTGTTGGGCAGTTGAACAAAAGTGTAGCCTCTGTACATGTGACAGTCACATATTCCTAGACATTCACTGCCCAGGGCCCTCATCCCACTAAGAATCCCTCCACTTTTGGGGATAGTGTTTCATGTGGCTCAAGTCTAGGGATTTTACCTGAGAACATCTTTCTTTCTTTTTTTTTTTTTTTTGGTTTTTTTGAGACAGGGTTTCTCTGCATAGTCCTGGCTGTCCTGGAACTCACTCTGTAGACCAGGCTGGCCTCGAACTCAGAAATCCACCTGCCTCTGCCTCCCAAGTGCTGGGATTAAAGATGTGTGCCACCACTGCCCATTGAGAACATCTTTCCAATAGCTAAACTATAAAATAATGATTGCATGACAGATTTCACATGGGTTTTATTTTGAGATAAGATCTCATATAGTCCGGGCTAGCCTTGAACTCGCTGTATGGCTCTGCATGACCTTGGACTTCAGATCCTCTGTCCTCAGCCTTCTAAGCACTGGGATGAGAGTTGTCTATTAGCAGACTTGACTTGTGTGGTGCTGGACTTGGAGCCCAAAGCTCAAGCATGCTGGGTGAGCCTCAAGCACACAAACTCTTAATTTTGTGCTGTGAGCTGGGGCCTGGGATCAAACAGCTCTCACCCCAGCCTCAGCAGCCAGGACCATGGGTGCACCACAGAATCATCAGCAGATCAGATCGGTCCTGGAAACTGAATCAGATGCCTGCAGTATTGGAAGAATACTGCGCCCCAGGCACCCAGCTCCTCCTTTTCCAGCTTCAGGCTGCCAGGAACCCCCTTAAGCAGAGTCAGGGCCACTTGTAGGTTCTGGGAGCCACCAAGATAGTGGAGCGAACACCAGACATGGAGAAGGACTAGGGTGCTGTTCAGCACCCTGCAGATCCCAGGATGCCCATCAAAGTGATCCAGCCTTGACCTCTAGCTCCTCCTGCCTCAGCCTCCTGAAGTGCTGTGATGTCAGGTGTGTGTGCCCACACTAGACCATTGTCTCTTTGAAACAAGGTCTTATTGTGCAGCCTAGATTAGCCCAATCTCAGAGAGTGAGATCTGTCTCTCAGTGTTGAGATTAAAGGCATGTGCCTCCCTGCCCAGCTTGTCTCTGTGTCTTAACTGCTATGTCAGCTGCAGCCATACTGATGGCAGCTGCACCCCATAACTGATATGCAGTCTATCTACAGCTAATCTTGGCAAACACTCATCAGAGCAAACACTCTTCAGACAGGGCCACATGAGCAACTTGCTTCCCTGTGTCTCTGCAGTTAATGAATGAGAATGCCAGCGTGGCAGATGTAGACAGTGCTGCACATCCCAGCTCAGAAACACCCTCTGCGACCAACTACTTCCTTCAGTACATCAGTTCCAGGTGAGTGCACTGTGCTGTGCAGGTGGGGTCTTCCCAAAACACCAGGACCAGAGGGCCTTCCTACCAAGCCCCATGACTTGGGCTGGGGAGCCAGCCTGTGTGCTAGTATGTTGGGAGGGAGGCAGACATGCTTTGGCTCCCCTGTACTGTGCCTCTGGTGCCCCTTGTGCCACACTGATGGTGCCACTCCTCTCCAGCGCAGACAACGCGACCCACAGTGCTGACAACTCCACCAAGTTTGTGTTTGGCCAGAACATGAGTGAGCGCGTCTTGGTGAGTGGTCCTTGCACAGTGATTTGGTGTCTATTTCCACTTGGGCATACATCCTGTGGCTGACATGCTGTCTCCTGTACTCTCAGGACACTCTGGTGCAGGAATGAGAGAAAGACCAGCTCCACTCATTAAAGGCTTTCTCACAGAGCTGTTGGGCTGCCATCTCCCTTCCTATCTTTATTGTTCACAGACATAGGCTTTCCTGTGGTCAGAGCCAGTTGTAGCACTCAAAGCTGCACCACTGAATCAGATGCCCTATGTTTCTTGTCCATGGAGCCAGCTATGCCTGCCACTTCTGCAGTCAGGCAGCCAGGATAGAAAGCAGGCATGTGTGCACTCCCTGCTTTCTGACCTTTAGCTGCGCTACAACTTCTTCCTGTTGGCCTGCCACAGTGTGGCTTCTCGGAACTACCCCAGATTGCTACACACAGGTGGCACTCTTGTGGCCCTGAGAGGCTGGGCCTAACTGGGAATGGAATGGCTGTTGAGGACAGGCCCAGCAGGGCACAGGAGTCAGGCCTTCAGGAAGTGCTGAGCGGCCGTCCCTGCTGGGCCTCTCGCTCTGTCCTTAGCACCCACAGCAGCTCCGCCCTGGCACGCTTGTTTCCTCAGAGCCCCCCAAAGCTGAATGAAGCCAATTCAGACACCAGCAGGGAGACTACACATGCCCAGTCAGGTTCTGAGTCGTCATCCCAGGAGGCCGCCCCCAAGAAAGGTAGGAACAGCCCTGCATGCACCCCAGGGGAGACTCCTGATTCCCAGCTAGGGACAGCCGTGGCCATAATAGACCTTAGAGAGATTGGCCTGAATTGCCCATTATGGGCACTGGGTGGCTGTGATCTGCTGACAACAGGGCTCCCCAGGTCCCTGGGAGGATCAGGCCTGCCCTGCTGATTTGTGCTTTTTTTCCTTGGGTCTCCACTGCTATACAGAGTCCCTGGCAGAGTCAGCCGCTGCCTATACAAAGGCTACAGCGTGGACGTGTTTGCTGGAGAAGGTGGAGGTCATCACGGGGGAGGAGGCAGAGAGCAATGTGCTGCAGGTGAGACCAAAAACAGGGGTGTTATGGCAGAGGGACATCTTGTGCTACCTACTACGTAGCACACAACAGAATGAAGCTAGGTGTGTTGGTGCACACCTTTAACTTCAGCACTGGGAGACAAAGGTATACAGATCTCTCTGAACTTGAGGCCAGCCTGGTCTACAGATTTCCAGGCCAATCAGGAACTCTTTTGTCTAGAGGAAAACAAACAAAAATGTGTTCCACAAGCACTGTGACAACTTACTCCTGAATAAGGCTTGCCCATAATGAACTAGCACCATAGCACCTTCAAGGCTTCATCATATCCACTTTCTCTGTGATGGAAATTTCTTCTGGTATTCCATGAAATTTGTGTCTGGCGTTGTCCTTGAGTGTAGTGTCCTTCAGTCTGTGCTTAGACTTGTGTGAGCATTGTTTGTGTTCCTAGCTGAGGAATGCTCTGAAGGGAATGCTTGCTGTCAGAGAGCCTCTTTCCGCTTTGAGACTCTTCCAGGCAGTGTGACACGTGCTTGTTTTCTGGGTGGGCAGTAGGAGGGACTTCCCCAGTATGTTCCCTACAGCTGAGTATTTCTTCAAGGCATCCAGTGCTCCTTTGCTGTGAGAACTTGGTGGCATCTCTCTGTGCTTGGATTTGCATTTCCAAAGTCACCCTTGTTTACATCCTTGGACAGCAGGGTGCATGGCTCCAGGCCAGAGCCTCCTGTGTAGGAGCCCTGGCTTCTGTTCCCAGCACCATAGAAACTAAAGCCGTACAACAGATGACTGAACAGAGAGTGACAAAGCGGCCCACTGTCCTCAGTGTCCTGGCCTTAGTCTGTAGACTGTCAGACACCCCAGCCTCACTGCTAACTCTGAGCTTGAAGTGGGACCCATGCTTTGGGGTGCAGAGGGTATGGGTACCCCCAACCTGGTCACTGATCCCATGTGTTACAGATCCAGTGTAAGCTGTTTGTGTTCGATAAGACCTCACAGTCATGGGTGGAGCGTGGCCGGGGACTTCTCAGGCTCAATGACATGGCGTCAACCGACGATGGCACATTACAGTCCCGGCTAGGTGAGCTCTGGGGAAGGACAGACCCTCTCAGAGGTGGGCTTAAGTTGTAGGCTCCACAGCTGGAGCAGGGAAATGACTGTGAGCAAAGGCAGCAGTGAGCCCCACACCTGCTTGCGATAGCCTGGGCCTGCTGCCCTCACACTGGGTTCCTGCTCAAGTATCTTTAGTGGACTTCTAAAAAGTATAGCTTGGAAGGAAGGTGGGGGCAGGAAGAGTGCCAGCCTAGGCTTCAGAGCTGTCCCTCCTGTTTGGGGGACTTTATGTGAAAATGGTCTCTCTCTAGCCCAGGCTGGCCTGGTCTGCTCTGAGCCTGTCATGTCCTAATTTTGTCATGTCCTAACATTTGGTTACATTCCCCTTAAAAGTTAAGGCCAGAAATTGGGAAGCTTAGGCAGGAGGACTGAAAAGAGTTTGAGGTCAGCTCAGGCTACTGAGACCCTCACATCAGGAAAGAAAAGTAAAAAAAAGAAAGGTTAAAGTCAATGTCAACAGGACCTGCTCAGCAGTTACTATGTGTGACCTCTTCCCTGTGGACCCATAGCAGGTGGCAAGCCAGGGGCATGTTAGGACTTGCCCCATACATGTGCTAGGCCCAGGCTCGGTTCTCAGGTGAGATGGAGCAGTCTCTATCTCAGTGTACCCTACCTGCCCTGTTGCAGGCTAGCCCCTTCCCCAAGGGCATGTCTCCCCTGCCCCTTGCAGACGTGGGCTGCAGGTTGGGGCAGGTGTTGCTAAGCAGCTCCCTTGCTGCAGTGATGCGGACCCAGGGCAGCCTGCGGCTCATCCTGAACACGAAGCTGTGGGCACAGATGCAGATGGATAAGGCCAGTGAAAAGAGCATCCGCATCACAGCCACCGACGCTGAGGACCAGGGTGTCAAGGTTTTCCTGATCTCGGTAAGCTTGAGGGAAGGTGGGGGTGGCACACTGGCTCGGTGCTGAAGACCGCTGATGTTACCAGTGGGCAGGCCCGGACACAAACCTCCCCTGGGTAGTTCCTGATGGCTGTGCACACACCTGCTGTCCCCTCGGTTAGACATCAAGGGTAGGGAGGGAGTTGGGGGGGGACGACACGACAGATCCCAGACCTCATTGTCCTGCCTAATTCTCCAAAGGGCACCTTGTTGGTAGTCTCTTGCTATAGAAGTCAGCTGACCAGGCCAGTGTGGCCTAGTCACAGGCTAGGGCCTACATGTGTGAACACTGCCCAGTGTGGCCGTTAGCCACACACTGCCACGTAACACCCTGCCTCCCCAGGCCAGCTCCAAAGACACAGGCCAACTGTATGCTGCACTGCACCACCGCATCCTGGCTCTGCGTAGCCGGGCTGAACAGGAACAGGAGGCCAAGGCGCCCCCACCTGAGCCAGGAGCCACCCGGGCCACCGAGGAGGAAGACAGTGATGAGGATGCTGTTCTGGCTCCCTCCGGTGTCACGGGGGCTGGTGAGCACCATGGGACCAGTGGGAGGGACCCCAGCTGGTGACTGTGTGCTGGGACTGAGAGACCTGCTCTCCCCACAGGCACAGGTGATGAAGGAGATGGCCAGGCTCCTGGGAGCACATAGCGGCGGAGCCACTGCACCAGGCTGCTGCTTTGTTGTCTGTCTGCTGCCCGTCCCTCCCTGCAGGCCGCATCATGGTGGTGTCTATTGCCGGGGTGGCCACAGGCTGGATCCGAGTGTCCCCTCTGCAGCAGACGGGGACGCCAGGATGCGGCTTGGGACTCAGACCTCATCATATTGATGAGTAGAAAGAACGTTCCCCCGCCCTCCTCCGATCGAAATGGCACATTGACACTTGTCACAGCTTCGTGGTGACCGTCCATCCCTGGGCAGCAACAAAGAGAACTCCAGGCTCAGCATTCTGTTGAGTAACTTGCTACCTGCTCGGCTTTCCACTCTGCCAGGTCCACATGGCAGGTGCCTCTCCTTCATTTCTGGTGGCTTGGCTCTTGAGGTCACAGATGAAGCTACACGTGGGCTGAGCTGACTTGATGCTCCTATGGGTGGTGCCCGGCCCCCACGGGGGTTCACTAGGTTTGGGCCTGAGAACACCTGTCTGGACAAAGGTGATGAAACCAAGAGAGCTCCTGCCTTCTTGCCTGCCTACGTGAACCACCTGGGTCTCCCTTAGCAGGTACCCAGCCCTGAGGTGACTGACCACCTAGGGCCCCTGAGAGGCAAAGGGAACCTGCAAAGGGCCTGTCCCCGGGCAGAAGATGAAGCCCCTACCCGTGGACTGTGTGGTTCCATCTCTGGCCAGGCCACTTCCAGCCAGCAAGGACACCAGAGGCTGCCTTAGCAGATGGGTCACACTGCTTCCAGCCTTAGCCAGCCAGTGACAAGTGAATCCAGACGTCACCCATGTGTTTTGGAACATTTATGTAAGATTGAAATGTATTTGAGAACTGCATTAAAACTTTTAACTAAAGCCCCAGACTCTTTTGCACCTGGCAGCCAGTCAGGCTGGATTTGGCCATGGGCCCCTGATGGGGTCAGTAATCAATCCAGCCATTGCTAGGCTTGTGGGTGGCCCTGCAGGAGACCTGGTCCAGCCAGTTCTTCAGCCTCCATTCTCACACATCCCCCCCTCCCTGTGTCTAGCTGGGGCCCCCTGGGACAGTGGTGGCAGAGGATGGCAGGTGGATCAAGGGACTAGGCTAAGTGCAGCTATTAGGCAGGTGAGAGTAGCTATGTCAGAGGTGCCAGGCGCTGTCTGCTGTAGTAGTCTTGGAACTCAGCTAGTGTGACCTGTGGATGTGCTGGCTGTGAGGGGACCCAGACCAATGACACTGCCTTAGGGGGAGGCAGCATCTTCTGTCCACTCCCCACTGCACACCCCTCTCAGGTCATCAACAGTCACCACACCATCCCCAGTTTGGTCCACGTTGGCAAAAGCAGCTGCAGTAACAGCTTCCAGAGTCTGGGACATGGGGGGCTATGGGAGGGGGACAGTGACTGTGGAGTACAGGGGTCAGCACCCATCACCAGCCCGTCAATACAGGCCAGCCTCACCCATAGCACCCATAGGAACTCCAGGTCCAGGGTCCCACTGCCATCACAGTCCCAGCGCCTGCATAATGCCCCTGCCTTGTCCACTTCCAGCCCCAGCTCTGCCAGGCCCTCCCTCAGCTCCCCTTCATCCAGGGGCCGGCTGCCATCCTTGTCCAGGTGACAAAAAAACCCTGAGAATCAAGATGGGGTTAGATGGATAGTGACTACCCAGGCCAGAATCTGCTGGGTTTGCTGTGGGTGAAGGCTCACCTGGCCAGTCCCTGGATGCCTGAGGCCCCTCCATGATGGTGTTCACGGTGTCCATTATGGGTACAGGTGAACAGCTGTGGTGGGGCGGAACTCCCAATGAGTTTCTGTACTCGGCCAGCCTGGCACAGACCTCAGTGATACTGTACAGCCCAGACAGAGCCTGTCTGTGTCCCTGAATCCTGCTCTGGAGCTCCAGGTAGGTTTGTGTGTCCTACCTGGCACAGCTGTTGCTAGGCAGTATGATTCTGGGGACTGGGAGGGCCCTCGCTGTGACCCCATGTCAAGCACATTGGCCAGCACATTGGCCAGCTAAGGAGACTGGGTGAAGTGACTCCCAGACCCACTGTGCACACCCCTGGCCACAGTACTTCCAAGCTTGGCTGGAGAAAGGGCCTTGTTTCCTGTGCCCCTCAGCCTACACTGTCCCTACACGGAACAGCCTAGCCAAAGCCAGTCTAGGGCTAGTTGGACATGGTGGCACTTGAGATGGGGACATATCTGAAAGTCTAAAGCCAAGTTGGGCTACCAATGGAAACCTTGTCTTTAAAAACTGAAAACTGGGGACCTGGTGGCATATGGCTATAATCCTAGCACTCAGGAGGAAGGACAAGAGTTCCAGGCTATGTGAAACTGTCTCAATGTTGAAAGAAAAATTATGGGGTTGCAAGCCAACCAGCATCATGATTCAGTTAATGAGAAGCTGAAGTGACATTTTGCTACCCAAATAGATGATGGCCTGCTAGGCTCCAAACATTGGCAAGTAGCAGAAAATTCTCATTGTTTTCAGATTTTGGTGCTGGCAATGGAACCCAGAGCCTTAGCATGCCAGGCAAATGTCGTTACGCCACACCCAAGGCACTATTGCTTTTCTATAATGTAAAACATAATTAACTCTTACAGTTGCTGCAGTGAATCCTTTCATGGTCTCAGCCCTTGGCAAGCTCTAAGATACAGCCCAAGCTATTGCAAGTCTTAGCAGTAAGATGCAAGGCTAGGGATAGCTTAGCATTACAGACCCCACCCAAGATACATACCCCAGTGAGGGGCTGGGGGTGTGGTCAGGGCGTGGAGTTCCACCTACAATCCCCTAGTGAGGGCTAGAAAGCCTGGGTAATATGAGTTTCGATATTCCTCTTGTCCCCTGAATTGCAAGTGGCCTCAGTTGTGCAGAGAAGTAGTTTTCCTTCACTTCTTCGGGCTGAGTTTCAATTGTCTCTGGGAATAACTTGAACATGGAAGCTGCAGGACAGCTGGCTAACTCCAGCCCCCTCCGCTGTAAAGTATGTATAAGGCCTAGCAGCGTGCTACCCCACAACAGGAAAAAAGGTAGAGTCCAGGTTGAGAAATAGCCAATTTATTCTGGTGCAGACAGGCCCTAGTCTGCCTTCTATACAGATAGCTCCCTTCTTTCCTCCATCCCCAAGAAAAAATGGGCCTCTGTCTCCCACACTGAGGGTCCATGTCAGACTCTGGGTAGACTGGATGGCTGGAGGCCCTTCTGTTTCGAACACCCCCTACCTTCTATCTTGGTGGCTGCTCAAGGACAATTTCCCTGAGCGCACAGGTCATGGAATTCAACAGACACCACCTCTGGGTGCAAGGGCTTGTGGGGCCCCTTCCTCTCACTGCTCTAACAAGGGCAATGCACCCTCACCATCATAGGCTCTAGGCAGCACAGAAACCAGGATTTAAAAAATAGATTCTCTTAGGGTATCAAAAAGGCGTCTTGCTACAAAAACATCATTGTCCCTGGAAACCAGGAAAGGGCTTATCAGGTATCCAGAAGGCTCCTGGCTAAGGCAGGGCCTCCCGGGCTGTGCTAGGCACTGATGGAGACAGAAGACAAAATTCCCTGCTTCATAGCCACTGCCTTCCCACTGAAAAGGTGGTCCCAGGATGGGGCTGTGGGTGTTTGCACAAAGCCTGTCATACTAGCACTGGAGATGCTGAAGCAGGAGGATCAAAAGTTTAAATCCAGCTTGAGCTACATAAAAATTTTAGAGGCCAGCCTGAGCTACATAAGACTAAGCTTCAGAAAAACTAGACCAAACAATCACAGTACAGGGCAGTGACCAGCTGGCAGGAATGACTTCAGAGATGCTGGTTGGAAGGCCCCTCCAGAAGGGGGCATTTGAGAGAGACCTGAGTGTCAAGGAACTGAGTGTGGAATCAGGGAAAGACATTGAGGCACTCTGGGTTGTGGTGTCTCAACCCACTTGTTCTTCCTAGAAGGGTAGAGCTATGGGAGAGAGATCCAAGATTAATGATTTGTCTTGGCATTAAGGATGGTTCAGGAGGCACAAGAGTGAGTAGAAAGAAAGGTAGGGAGTGCTCCCATCAGCAGGGCACGGTGGCTCACATCTAGATTCCAAGTACTTGGAAGGAGGATTCAAGGGAAGCCTGGGTTATAGAGAGAGACCCCATCTCAAGCAAAAAGACAAACTCCCCACAGGCAGGGCCTGTAGTGGGAGCCTGTCAGCCTAGCAGGGATCCATGCCACACTCCTGAGACAGCAAGCCTGGCTACCTGGGACCCTGTCCCAAACAGGAAACACCGAGGTTTCAGGGTCAGTCCCCACCATCTCACTGATGCTGGGGTGCCTGTCTGGCTTGGGCTTTGTGTATGCCTGGTGGAGAATGCTCCTCCCAGAGTTACCACCCTTACCTTCATTTGTTTTTGAAACTATTTAAAACCAGTGGAATGTAGCAGATACTCCAGCACTGGGGGGGGGGGGGGGGTTTAAATGAGATCTTGAGTTTTCACTTGTTGTGATGTTTAGATGGGATCCGGGTAATGTCTCAAGACCCCTCTAGGTGATGTCCAGGACTCTAAGAGTGGAATCCCCATGGGGCCGTGACCACAGATTCTGAGATCTGTCAGGACAGCTCACACCGTGGTCCCAAACACAGCAGGCTGCTGGTCGTCCTGGTCGTCCTGGCCCTCCTCCTTTCCCATGTTGTTGCCCAGGGGTGGGCCAGGCCCATCAGGAAGTAGCTGGGCCCTATGGCTGTGGCTGGCCGGCAAGGGGCCCAGTTCCTCTGCCTCCTCCAGGGTGGCCAACAGTGCGGCCAGGGGTGGTCGGTGGCGAGTGATGTCCTGCAGCAGGTCAGCCCGAGGCTGTAGCTGCTGGATCATCTGGTCCCTCTGGTCCACTGCGGCCTGCAGGCTGCGAACTGTGGCCTCAGAGCTCAGCAGCTGCTCTTGGAGGGCAGATATCTCCCTGGTAAGAGGACCAAATAAGGTAGTTACCTACAGGGGGTGGGGGTGGGGGCATCTACCTGCTCCAGAATCCTCTGAGACTCCCTATGTCTCCTCCTGCACTACTTCTTTGTGTGCTTGTTTATGTGCATAGGCGCACACATGTGACAGCAAACATGTGGAAGTCAAGGTACAATTTTCAAGAGTTGGTTCGCTCCTCCTGCCCCATGGGATCAAATTCTTTGTCATTCTTAGTGGCGAGTGTCTTTATACACAGAGCCATTGATGTCATTGGTAAAGCACCCTCAGCCCCACAGCAGGCCTGGCGCTCTGTCATCCCAGCACTCGAGAGATGGAGGCAGAAGGATCAGGGGTTGAAAGCTACATAGTGCCTTTAAGGCCAGCCTTCTCTCAAAAAACAAAACAGTGCCAGTTTTGTGTGTCCTTCGGTAGGACTTCCGCATGGTCACAAATGGTTGTCACAGATCTGACTATTCTATATAGGGGTGTTCTGTGCCTTTGTCTACCGATGTGGGCCCCTACCCAGCAGCTTCCTTCGATCATCAGACACAATACTCTTGCACCTACCGGCAGACTCGGCCTTGTGGGTGGGACAGCTGGCTTCATTTTAACAGTTTGAAATGCTCTCAAGTAACCCAGGCTATACTCTAAAGTCCCCATGTAGTCGAGGATGGCCCGAACTCCTGATCCTCCAGTCTCAGCCCTCCTAGTGCTGTGATGCCGGGCATTTAGTGCTCCGGAAATTTTTGCTCTCGGTTCCCAGCCCTTTCCACCCGCCTCCTTTGGGATGTCCGCCGGGCCTCCTCCAGGGCCTCACCGGTCCTTGGCGCGACCCAGCTCATCCAGGGCGGCGCGCAGGTGCTGGTCGTGGCAGGCCAGGCGCTCGGCCTGCGCACCAATCGTGCGCTCAGCCGCCAGCAGCCGCCTCTCCAGCTCCGCTGCGCGTCGGTGCACGGCGGCCAGGTGCGCGTTCGCCTCCCGGATCTGCAGAGGTGGCGGCGCAGACATGGCCCCCGGCTGCCGTGCAGGCCCCACCCCGCCCTGTCGGGTCACGCCCACAACGCAAGAAGCCCCGCCCCTGAGCCCGACCCCCACCCCCCACCCCCTCCCTCACATGCAGCTGCCAGGCTGCCGCTGCATTAATTTAAACCTTCTCAAGAGGCCCCGCCCAACTTCGAAGTGACGTCAAGAAAGACACGCCCCCCGGAGGAAGGCGTGTGCTTCCTCTTGGGCTCTCACTATTGGCCACGTTTCTACCAGGGGCAGGACTAAGTGCGGCCACGCCCCGTAGCCAATGTTCACGTCCCTTTCAGGACCAGCTCCTGAGTGTGGCTGTGCCTGCGAGTGCAGCGAGGACTTAAAACCAAAGCAGAGTGGGCCTGGTCTCCGTCAATTATAATCCTCACGCTAAATCCTCACGATTGGTCCCCTTGCCCCCAGCCTGGCCACGCCCCCAAATAGTTACACGCGGTCCTGATTGAGATGGGCATGAAACCACACCCCTACACAGTCCGGATCCCTGACGAGCCAACCGCTTTTGCGCTGTGTCCCGCCGCGTCCGTGCAGCTCCGGCTAACTAGGGTATCACTAGCCTCGCGCTGTAATATCTGCCCTGCGATTGTCCTACCTTCTGTTAGTTTCGATCGCTGACCTGCCTGACAGTGTAATGGCTGTCCTGCGACCTGTCAATCCCATCCTTGGATGCACTATCAACATTCTCCGTACTAGAAACCTCGTCTTCGCTAGGGCTGGAGGCGTTTTTCTTCATGGCCTCAGTTTACCTTTCCTGACGTCACGGGCGTCTCTGTCCAGATTCACTTGTGGACCGAGCACGACACAGATCTTGCTACGGGATTAATAAGACCTCGGTACAAACCTGCACTGCGCGCATGCGCGCACGCCTTGTCTGCGTCCAAGGCGTTCAATAAAGTTGCGCGCTGGAAACCTCGCGAGAGTTGACCTAGCCGGCTACCCTTGAGTTCGCCCAGACGCTTTAGGGTCGGCCGAGCAAGCCCAGCTAGGTATGGCGATGGTGAAGCGGTTCTTTGAATCTTACCATGAGGTCCCCGACGGCACCCAGTGTCATCGCAAGACCTACATCACCACGGCCTTAGGCGGCATTTGCGGTGAGCGCGGGCCGGTGGGCGGGCGGAGGGCGGAGGTCTGGAAGCAAAGGTCAGAGGGCGCGCGGAGGTCCCTGGGGCGCCGGGGCGCAATGGCTGTAAAGGCGGAAGAGGTTGAGACTTTTGAGGGGCGTAGACTCGTCAGTGCCTAGGGGCTTCAGAGGTCGTAGGTCAATATCAGGGAGCAAAAGCTGGAGAAAATGTGAAGGTCATTTCAGCGTCGTCAGGAGTTTTTAGGGTTAAGGGGTGATCGGGTCATCGGAGTTTTTGAAGACAAGTTCTAGGGTTGCCTTGGCAAGACTGCAAACCCTCTGTGTAGCGGAGGATGGCCTTGAGGTCTTGATTCTCCTGTCTCCAGTCTGGCCTGCATGATCCTCCTGCCTCAGCTGCCCGAGTGCTGGGATGACAGGGCTACACCCCAATCTAGCCTCTGGAAGATGTTTTTGTTATTTTTGTTTTGTTTTGTTTTGTTTCTATTTTCCGCCACCACGGAACCTATTAATTTGCTCTTATTTTTAAATGATTTAAAGTGATTTAGTTTTGTCTTACGCTCATTGGTGTGTTACCTGTATGTCTTGTGTGTCCGATTCTCTGGAATTGGAGCTGCAGACAGTTGTGAGGTGCCCGTGTGGGGCCTGAGAGTTGAACCCAGGTAATGTGGAAGGGCTGTTCTATTTCTCCAGGACTGAGAGAGAGCCATCTCTCCAGCATGATTTACTATTATTTTGGACATGATCTCCCTATGTAACCCAGGCTGGCTTGGGATTCAAAGAAAGTGTCCCGCCTCTGCCTCCTGAATTCCCAGATTAAAAGTATGCATCATCATGAGGACCTGATTCTGGAAGATTCCAAATAGGGCACACTTGTTTGGAAGGTCAGATGTCCTTTTAAGGCTGTCATGGGGTTACCTTTGGCATTTGAGACTCTTAAGGTGCCCCCTCATGCCTAGTTCATTCACTCACTTATGCTATCCCTCAAGGCCTCATTCAGTCATATATTTCTGGTGTGTCCACAGGCCTCACATTCATGAGTTTACCCAAGGCTTTGCTCCCACAAAGCAGGTGTTGTAGGGTCAGGTGATTGGGGGATTTTAAAACAGACAGAACAAGCCTAGTCGTGGTGGTGCATGCCTTTGAGCCCAGAACTTGGGGGGCAAGGCAGGCAGATCTCTGTGAGGGAGGCCATGGAGAGAACATGGGTGTTGATCCAGAGGAGGACTGTGTGCACTCTTGGTGTCTGGCTGGAGTCTGTCTTGGGTAGATGTGGAGAGTAGGCAGGCCCTTGCCAGAGGTGCCATGTCAGAGCTACTGAGGGAGGAAGTGGACAATTATGTCAGCTTTGAAAATTCTTCCCTGTGTCCTAACTCCTTTGTTCCCAAGCTCCCTGCTTGGCTCCCCTAAGGGGGATATTGCAGAAAGGCAGTGACCCTGCCTTCCCAGCAGGATCTAGCAACTTGGAGGCGTGGTGGAACTCACAATTGAATGAGGGAGGTCTTTGGGGCCTCAGTGGAAGGATGGATGAATAAATGAACGTGGCTTGTGCAACACAGTGAGTGAATGAATGAATGAATGAATGAATTCCTGCCCTGCCGGCACAGCAGTTAGGAATGGATAGCTCCTGGGCGCAGCTGCACCTGGAGGTTCCATGCTGCAGCTGGTGCTCCTGGAGGGTCCCGTGCTGCAGCTGGTGCTCCTGGAGGCGCTCCATGCTGTAGGTGGTGCTCTTGGAGGGTCCCATGTTGCAGGAGGTGCTCCTGGAGGGTCCCATGCTGCAGGTGGTGCTCCTGGAGGGTCCCATGCTGCAGGTGGTACTCCTGGAGGGTCCCATGCTGCAGGTGGTACTCCTGGAGGGTCCCATGTTACAGGTGGTGCTGAGGCTTGGCTGTGGTTTGGCTGGGCCATGGGAGAATCACCACAAGGGAGCAGTTAGATGGTGAAGGGCAGTCACTCTGGGTCCCATGACATCTGGCTTGTTAGGTGTGGTCACCAAAGTCACCCAGGGTCCCTGTGGCCTCACCAGTCCCCATCAAGAATCCCAGTGCCCCTGGGTTCAAGTCCTGCTGCATCTGGGAAAGACATTTCAGCAACCTCCAACAGTGAGGTTGGGTTCCCGTGTGAGCTTTCTCGCACCCTGTGCGTGTACACAGAAGCCACAGTGATGCTGAGGCAAAGGGATGGCTGGGCTGGGGAGCTACAATGTCTTCAAGGCCTCCAGCCCAGTGCCCAGCCTCATCTTTGAGGCCCTGCTAGGGTCTTCAGTCTGTGTTGATACTGAAACTCAAGATCTGTAAGTGCTCGGTGCTCAAATCAGAGCTCCAGAGCTCACCAGGAAGGGTGTGTGTGACATCCCCAGAGGCTGGAGAAGAGTTGAGGGGCCAGACCCACTGCCCCATGACCAGCTATGCTGGGCCACCTTGGGCTACTTTTCTGGGCCACTTCAACTCCGATGGAAGGAATAACAACAGAATTCATCCAGCCTGGAGGGTGAGGGGCAGTAGTGGGTCTTGTCGCCCCTGTAGCAAGGATCCTGTGTCAGCTTCCCCAGAGAGCTTTGCACAATGGAGTGGTGTGGGGCTGCTTATGCCTGGTCTGGCCTGATTGTGATGCTTGCTCTGCAGCCCACCAAGGCCTGGGCTCCTGACTTAGCACCCACCTTGGCCCCAGCTTGCTATGTAAACTATGGTGTAAACTCTGGAGAGGCAGGGGGTGGAGGAGATGGAAAAGCTGACTGGTGTGGCAGTGGGGTTGGCGTGGGAGGAATGGAGCCAGCCAGATGTAGGGACACGTCTGGGCCGAGCTGCCGGCACGTGGAAGGATTGGCATCCTGAGACCCATTGCTGCCAAACTGGATTAGGCCGAGGTCCCAGACCCTTGGAAACTATGGCCTTTGATGAGCCTGGAGGAGGCACTGTGGCAGCTGCATATTGATGGCTGGAGGTCTGGGTCAGGGGTCGTGGACCAGCATCAACCCACTGGGGCAGGGCTCTGCCTTAGGTATTGGGCTCTGGCCTAGCAGCCGTGGCCCTGGATTTGAGTTCTGCTGTATCCTGGAAAGGCATCCCAACAACCTCAACCCTCTCTCCCTCCCTCCCACAGGCATAATCGGCTCCGCTTACAGCGTCTCACTCAACCCCGCAGATTCCACCCTGGAAGCAGTGGCCAGAGTCGGCCGGTACACATTCACTGCAGGTGAGCTAGTGTCCTGCTCACAGTGACACAGGCCATTCAGAGGCGACTGGAACCACTGAGTGGGGTCCTAGGACACTGACTACAAGACTGGCTAGGGGGCTCAGAAGGGCAGAGGGTGGCACCCAGCATTATCTGCACAGGACAGTCACTGCCTCAGTTTCCCCACCTCCAACCCCCATTGCCCCTTACAGCTGCTATTGGAGCGATGTTTGGCCTTACCACCTGTGTCAGTGCCCAGGTCCGAGAGAAGCCAGATGACCCCCTGAACTACTTCATTGGTGGCTGCGCGGGAGGCCTGACATTGGGAGCTCGCAGTGAGTGGCCATTCCCTGGGGACAGTATGTAACCACTGATCACTCCAGCCCCTCCCACTCTGTCCCCTGCCTACGGCAGTCGCTGCCTTCTCAACAGCAGGCAGCTCCGTGATAGGGGAGACTGTGCCCTGCAGTGGGCATCCCTGCCCATCTCTTCACTATTGGGGTGTGACCCACAGCCTGACTCTAACTCGGACAGACTTAGCCCCAAACTGCCTCTCTCCCTCTTTGTATTCCTAGGGGTCTGGGGACAGGAAAGCCATGCCAGCCACAGTTCAGCTGTGGGAAAAGGCTTTAGCAGGGGAGTATCCCCACTGCCAGGAGTCAGGGCTGACCACATCCACCCTCCCCACACGATGTCTCTTGAGTTAAAGGGATTGATGCAGGGCAGCCTTTGGCCTCAGTTTCTCCATCCCCTTAACTCTGTTGCTGGGCTATTAGAGAGGCCCCTGAGGAAGCCTCGCTCTATCAGACCCCATCTTCCTGGGAGGCTCTTGGATCACACCTGGAGCACCCCATACCTGATGCTGTCCTTCTCCACAGCTCACAGCTATGGGACAGCAGCCATGGGCTGTGTCTACATGGGCACTGCGGCCGCCCTGTTCAAGATCGGCAAGCTGGAAGGCTGGGAGTTGTTCCCTACCCCCAAGGTGTGAGCCAAACCCCTGTGACAAATAAACGCTGTATGTTCCTGTGTGCAATGTCTTAAAGGCAGGCTTGCTGCATGAGATGGCCAATTGGGAGGGGGTATAGCAGAAGGCAGATAAGATGACAGAGGCCTGGGCCTGCACTTGGCACACAGGGTTCACAGGCAGGCCCGGAAGCCCACATGCGCCTGCCCGCCAGCCTGCTGTGGGCTGCCCAGAGGCCACTGACCTGGCTCTGCAGATACAGCTCAGAGCCCCATGGTCAGCCACCAGTGAGTAGCAACCTGGCCACCCCCACGCTCGGGTTGTGGGCTTCCCCTCCTGGGCCTATTCCCAAAGCCAACAGCTTCTGGAAAACATGCCTGGGCCCCACATACCAGTTGCTCCAAATTTCTGGGCAATGGAGCAGAGAGCCCTGTATGGGCTGTCCTGTCCTGCAGGCCTCCGCAAGCCCAAGGCCAGGGATGGAGTCTTTCAGCCTGGCCAGGTGACACAGGGCCCAGTCCCTGCCTTGTAGGATCCTTGCCCAGCAGCTGACAGCCTTTGATTTAGGTGGCCCTGGAATGCTAGCGACGCCCAGCCCAGCACTGGCCGAGCTTCCTGGCAACTGTGGAGGAAGCAGTGGGCTCCAGCAGCCTCTGGGGCCATAAATCAAGGTCTGGGTCCTGCCTGAGAAGCCTAGCTCCTGAGGCCCCTGCTGGACCCAGACACTTGCTGGGAGAGGGCCACATCGTCTGCCCTCCTGGAAGCCTAGACCTGAAATGAGGGCCAGCCTGGTGGTATGCATCCCCTGCCTCCCTGAATCCCATCCTTTGTAGCCTCACGTGCCAGCTCAGGGTTACCATGAGGGCTGTTTGAGCTGGACTTGGGGCTCCCCAAGAAAGGAATGGGAAACCCCAAGAGGCACAGAAGGCACAGGAGCCCAGGCCCCAGAGTGCTGTAGCTCAGATGTGTTCCAACTTTGAATCCTGGGCTCCTGGCTGTGTCCCTCAACACAAGCACCAAGCCTCAGCTCTGCCCCAGAAATGGGAAGAACGACTTCCCTCTGGTCATCACGACAGGTCCCTCCCAGTTGGGCCCTGTGTACCTGGATCTGACTGTGTCCCCATAAAGGTTTGAATGGACTGGAGTATCTTCTTGGGAGTGCAGTCCTGTAACTTCACGTCACGCCTCCATCTTCTTTCCCATCCATCCACCCTGAGGGACAGAGGCGCTCCACCAGGACCTGGCATGGTGCTGCCTTGCCCACTGGTCACCATGGCTTTGTCTTCCATGGGTCTGACAAGGAGCATTCAAAGCTGACACCATTCTGCTCCCTGCCCCCTGCCTTTCAGGGTGCTGCTGGCTCTGCACATAGCCCACCCAGCCCTTTCTGGGCCAGCTGCCAGGGCTAGAGTGGCCTGCCAGCCCACCCCCACCCCCCAGCCCCCTGCCGGCATCCAGACCTCCAGAAAGGGGCAGGATGGGGTGACTGCTCACCAGACTCGAGGGAGCCCCAAACCCAGGCTACATTGGCTATAAACATTTACTAGCCAGAGAAGGGCTGACGTCACCTCCACACAGAGGCCCCCATCTGGAATGTCCCAGCAGCCTTCTGTATGGAGCAGTAGGACCATCATGACAACACAGGTCCAGTCTTGTCCCCTGAAGGCCTAGAAGAGACCCTAAGAAGGAGGGCCATCAGCAGAGACAGAATGTCCTCGGTTGATCGCAGATCTGGGGATACTGAACATCCCCTCTCCTGAAGTCCACCCCTACACACAAGGCTTCCAGAACCCTGGCCTGGCCACAGGTGGCGCACGGGCCTCTGCTGGTGAGCACAGGTATCAACAGGAGCCCCACCTCTTGCCTCCATCTACCTCAGGGCCAAGGCTCAAGTCCTCTCTGCTCCAGCGGCTGCACCATGTTGTCACGTGTCATCTCGTCCTGTGTGTCCCTATGTGGAACTAGGCTAGGTTTTGGCTGTTATACCCCTCGTCCCATCCCAGCACATGGAATTATTGTCTGAGTGAGGCCTCTAGTTAGCTGCTGGCCACCAAGGCCTGAACTAGCAACCCAGGTTCAATCTCTGAAATCTACACAGCAGAAACAGAACAGGCTCCCCTGGGTTGTTCTCTGACTGTGGCACAAAGTACACAAATAAATGTGATTTTAAATGCACTGTGGGAGTCTGGCTCCTATGGAAGAGCGGCCCAGCCAGGACAGCCAGCTATCTTGGGTCAAGCCTAAGCTAAGGTATATTTCCCACAGGACAAGGCAAGTTGGGGTGGGAGCCATTCAGGCAGACTCACAGAGCATGCACGCCTGAGTCACAGGGGGGTAAGAGTGGGACACAGTGCCATCCCAGTAGTGCAGGTGGAATCAGGAGAATCATTTGTCACATAGTTTCAGGCTACCCTGGGCTACAGGAACCCTGTTTTGAAAAAAGTCAAATGAAAAAACAACAGCAAAAAAAGTCATCTTAGTAAAGCCCTCTCCTAAGGACAGACTAACCAAAGGGAAACCGAGGCACACACTGCCTGCCTTCTACTCCTGGGTCCTCCTGGAAGCACACCCCTCCCCCCACCCCCATCAGCACACAGGCAGGCCCCTCACAGCCTGCCAGGCCCCCGGGGCTTCCCAGAAGTGCTGGGTGGTCGCTGCCTCCCTCACCTCCAGAGGCCCCGTGGGCCCTAAACCTGAGCAGGGAAGGTGTGAGCCAGGTCGTGGGTGGGGAGGAAGGGGGGCTGCTGAGTATCCCGCCCACACCTGCATGGAACGGGCCGCAGCTGCCAGGGCCTAGCTCGAAACTTGCAGGCCCACTCATTAAGGAAATCACTTCTGTCTTTATGTGTCTAAAATATACTTTATGGTGTGTGTGTGTTTCAATAGGGAAAAAGGTTTCGCAGGCTGTTGAGAAGGAATCTCGGCCACCTGCCCAGTGTCCCCTTTCTCCTGTCAGCAGGCCTCGGGCCTTTGTATTTCTCTTCTCGGGCTCTACTGACCTCATCTGTTCTCTAACTGCAGCTCGGATCCCAGCGTACCGAGCATTTGGAGTCCTGCCTGCTCTTTTTAATGGCAGTATAATATTTTAGCCCTTGTAAGAGTATGCCTCCCCAATCCTCATTAAAGCCCACTCCCCAGGTAGCCTGCCCCGTGCCCACAACCTGTAAAGTGCTAATCAGTGAACAATTTTCAGTTTCCAGAGAAACAGCCTGAAGGACAGAATCCCATAAATCACCATTTTTGTTCCTTTGCTCACACAGCTCCCAGACTTGTAGGAACAGGGACATTTGTTGCCGCTGATAGGTCCTATCAAGAGCTGTTAGAACCCGAGGCCTGGCTGACCCCAGAGCCTGTGAGTGTGCAAAAGTGTCCACTGCTCTACCCTAAAACCCTCCATGTTTCACGGCTGCACTCCTCTGCCCTGTAGCTCAAGGACCACCAACTTTTCAAAGTGGCTCCTTCCACTCAGTCCATTTAAAGGGCTTCTCTAGTCTTCATGCCCACTGGCCCCTTCTTTAAAGCTGCATACTATTCCATTTTCTAGACGTACCACATAGTGCTCCGTTCACTGGGGAGGGCATGTAGATATTTGTTGTTGCCCTTGCTCTTTGCGATACAGTCTCACTGTGTGGCCTAAAACTCATCCTCCTGGCTCCACCTCCTGGGTGCAGATGCCAGCATGTGCTACTGATGGATATCCTGCCTGAAGGATATCCTGTCTGTCTCCAAATCATAGAGATCACATAAACAGTTCAACAAACAAGCCGGGCGTGGTGGCACACGCCTTTAATCCTAGCACTCGGGAGGCAGAGGCAGGTGGGTTTCTGAATTCGAGGCCAGCCTGGTCTACAAAGTGAGTTCCAGGACAGCCAGGGCTATACAGAGAAACCCTGTCTCAAAAAAACCAAAAAAAAAAAAAAAAAAAAAAAAAACCCTCAAAAAACAAAACAAAAAATCAAACAGAGGTGGGTTCAGCATGGACACAAGTTTTTATTTTCTTTGGGTAAATACTAAGAATATGACAATGGGATCCTGTGGTCACAGCAAGTTAGCTTTGTGGGAGATCACCATCGCCCCTCCTCAGTGCTGCCGAGTAAGTACCCTTGGCCCCGGGTCCTCATTTGTGCCATTGTGCCCCCCCCCCCAGCCTACTTAATGTGCATGAAGCTTCATTTATCTGTTGTTATTTGAGCCTCTTGATGGAAGCATGGTAATTATTTTTGCTATTTTAGAAGACAAGGCTCAGGCTGGAGAGGTGGCTCAGAGGTTAAGAGCACTGACTGCTCTTCTGAAGGTCCTGAGTTCAATTCCCAGCAATCACACGGTGGCTCACAACCATCCATAACAAGATCTGACACGTGTCTGAAGATAGCTACAGTGTGCTTATAAATAAATAAATCGAAGAAGAAGGAGGAGGAGAAGAGGAAGACAACAATGACGACAAGGCTCAGAGAGAATAACCACATCCCTAAGGTCACACAGCAAATGGAGAGAAAGCCAGGAATCTGACTGATGCCACAGCACTTATATCCCTGTTATATCCAGACATCCATGGAGTAAGGGGTATTGAAGCATGTTGTAGGAGTTTACTGGAAGAAGACAGGCAAGGAGCAGCATGGGAGATGGATTTAAGGACGGAAAGTGGGATGGCTAGGAGAACCCAGGGTGCTGGGTGCTCAGTCCCTTCCCTGAGCCGAGTCTCCTTCAAGTCCCCAGCACAGTTGTGAAGATCCAAATGTCCGGCTGTCACATGTGCAGCCTCACTCGGCCCCACAGACGCCCCTTTGGCAGCTAGAGGTCCAGGACCTGGTCCCCATCTGCATGGTCTGGGGACAGCCAAAGGTCATCTCTGGTCTCTCCCCTCAACATTAGAAGAAACTGAATGTGAGTGCGGGGAGCAGGGTGTGATAACTTCCTGTCCTGGGCTGGTCCTCTGAGGTCTCCCTTCCTGGTCTGCCTTCATTTCTTCTGACTCCCATTTTCCAGCCCCCTCCTACTCACACCGTCCTGACCCACACCATCCTGCCTCCCTACCCTGCCCCCACTAAGAATAAATCACCAGCAGTGTGGAGCAGGGACTGACAGGCAGGGGAGGACGGAGGAGGGTTAGAGAAGTGGCCTGCTGTCCCCTCCCATGCAGCTGGTCTCTGACACCTGACACCTGGAAAGACCATCAGTAGTCACCTGACTGACACCAAGGAGGCCTCTTTGAATGGCCCTCATTAGACACCCCTGAGGCCTGTTTTTCTGTTTTGCCTGGGACTCATAATCCTCTTGCCTCACTCAGCTTCCCGTTAGGATGACAGGTATGTGCCACTAAAGCCAGCTCGAACCTTGTTCTAAGGCTGCATGGCTCTGGGGAGCTGCAGCTGCCTGAGCTGAATTACAGGAGGAACCACAGAAGGTGAGAAATCAGAGATGGAGTCTCCCAGCACGGCAGGCTTGTGCTTGTTCCAACTGTCTGCTGGAGGTTGGGACTCCTGGCGACCCAGCGTGACTGGGAAAGTAAGCAAACTGAAGCAGATGTCCCTGATGACTGACAACCTGTCAATGGTACAGGACTAACTCTAGATCCTTCTCCAGGCAACCTTAAGCCGAGCCACGGAGATCAAAACTTGGGGACCCTGGCCCCACACCTCTTGGGAATTCGCCCAGAAAAAAACAAAGCTGCTTAGAGTAAAGTTCAGAGGTGGAGTACCTACCTAGAATCCCTCCGTGAGAGGCCAGGGGTTGTGATCAGAGGTGAAGTCCCACCCAGAATCCCCCAGGGAGGGGCTGGGGGCGTGGTCGGGGTGGAGTCCTGAATGAGGCCCTGGGTTCCTTAGCACATTAGCAGAGAGAAATACCTCTTAGCGCCCATTCAGTTCGAGTCCCCGAGCAAGGCGAGGGCCCTGTGCCTCTTCCCAGTTACATTACTCTGGTTCTTTCAGCCTTCAGGGAGCTGTTAAAGGCGATGCTGCAGTCTATGGTCCCTGGATCGAATTGGGGCTTTACCACTTTGTGGGCCCTGTGACTGTGAGCTCATTTGTGTCGCCATACCTCAGTTTTTCTGTCTGTCAAATGGAAATAATAGACCAACAATAACTATGTGGACACCCGGGTGGCTCCCTGGATCAACCGTTCTGATTTATGCCTCCTGTCTGGCCCACCATACTTACTGGCCCCGCCAGGCTCCAGCCTCCCTCCTGGCCGGCGGGGAGGGGCTGAGCGGGAAACAGGCTAATTTTAGTCCTGATGACACCCCCCTGGCTGCCAGCCCTGTGCAAACATCCCCAGTCAAGCTGGAGGTTCAAAGCGTCCCCCACCCCCAGCCCGCCGCGGAAAGATGCTGTTTATTCATTCTTGTTGGCCCAGCAGCCCCAGCCTGCCTGTGCCTGCCACCCAGGACTCTGTCCAGAACCAGTGTCGCCCCACCCGTGTCACCCTGGAAGGCCCAGCTCACCTGAGACCTCTCCAAGGCCAGCGGGGGGTGGGGGGGCGCTAAGAGCTCTCAGGGTCCAGCGGGGGGTCTCTCTGGGAGCCCAGACCCCAGAGTCTGTCCAAGCCCACTCAGACACTGTTCTTCGGAGACTTGGGGATCTAGGTCGTGCTCCACAGGTCTGGGGGTAGAGTCTGTCAAGGCCGGGAGGTTTGGGAATCAAACTTAGGATGCTCATTTATTCATTCATTCATTCATTCATTCATTCAATTTACTGAGCTCCCATTCCATCAGGAAACAATGTCAGAGACAAAGGAGTTGGTGAGATAGATGAATAAGCCAGGATAAATGATGCAAGGATTGTAGCATAGGATGCTTCTCTGAGGAGGAGCAGGCACGTTGGGGAGTGAGAGAGGATAATTTCCCCGAGTGAGGCAGGTCTCACGGAGCCCACCCAGACTGTGGCCTCCAGCTTGCTCTGTAGCTGGGGGTGGAACTTGGGGCCCCATGCATGCTGGGTGAGTCCTTTACCCACTGAGTCGCAGTCCCTGCAGCATTGGGAGGTGCACTCCACATGCGCAAAGGTCCTGGGGTCAGAACAGTGAAGAAGCAGAGGGTCCTGGGAGGGTGAAGGGCAGAGATTGGCCTTACACCCAATTCTCCTCCCATTTGGACAGGAAAGTTTCTGGAATTGTCACCATGCTGATTTGGGAGGTGACAGGTCTGAGGACTGCAGCTGGGCTGCTGAAAGGCTCAGCGGCTGGCAGGTGGATTCCAGCTGTAAATGAGAGCTTCCGGAACATTCTGAGAGTCCAGGGAAGGGGAAATTATGGCTCTCTAGAGAATGCTAATGGGATGGCAGGGCGGATGGGGACAAATTCCAGAGCATCTTCAGCACGTGGCATCTCCATACGCTCCCCATGGCGCTGGGCCTGTTGCCCAGGTTGTTGACATTCTAGCTCTTTTTTTTTTCTTATCCTAGTGTGGGGCAGGTGTCCTAGAAAAAGAAAGTCCCCCAAATAAAAGCCCTAAAAAATCCTGTGTTTTTTAACCTCTTCCTCACAGCCTCACTGTTTTCTTTCTGGCAAAATTCTTGACTCTTTCTTCCTTTCTTTCTTCCTTCCTTTCTTTCTTTCTTTCTTTCTTTCTTTCTTTCTTTCTTTCTTCCTTTCTTTCTTCCTTTCTTTCTTTCTTTTGCCTTTTCTTTCTTTCTTTCTTTCTCTTTCTTTTCTCTCTCTCTCTCTCTCTCTCTCTCTCTCTCTCTTCCCTTTCTTTCTTTCTTTCTTCTTAACTTTTCAAACCACCACACCTCTACTCCTCAAGACATGCCTGAGAGAAAGGCCCCTTTGTTCCATCCCAGCATGGTCTCTGGAATGTTCTCTGCCTCCCAGCTGCCCTGCACCTACAAGGTCTTGTTTCTTCACACACTATTTGGCAAGGGGCTTTTTTCTTTTCTTTTTAAATTTCTTCCCTCTACTTGACAAAAGATGGCCTGGTGACATTTATTTCCAGAAATTGGAGATTAAGCATGCCTGGCCCACCTCTTCGCCCACCACCCGCTGAAACCAAGGCAGCATGAACCTGTCAAGTTTGGAGTGCCAGGGCAGGCAGACCCCAACGTGTCAGGGGCCCCAGGGTGAGGACAGTCCGGGGGCGGGCAACAAGGGGGATGCCAGGTTTCTGTCACACAGAGTCCCCCACCCCTACCCCCACTCCGCCCCACTCTGGCTGGATTCCACTGCTCCCAGCACTGGAGGGATGGTAGGCAGAGAGGGGCCAAGTCATTCATTCATTCATTCATTTTAGACATGGTCTCTCTACATAGTCTTGGCTGTCCTGGAACTCACTCTATAGACCAAGCTGGCCTCAAATTCATGAAGGTCTGCCCCTCACCCCCAGCCTCCTTACTGCTGGGATTAAAGATGTGTGCCCCCACACCAGTCCAGGCCAAGTTCTTAACAATAACAGGGGGAGGATACTGAGGCCCAGGCTTGGGATGCTGTGTTTTCCCGCTCTTGTTCACAATTCTGTAGAAACATATATAAAGACCCTTGAGGTTCCTGGATAGATGTCACAAAGCCTCCCATCCCCACAGACGGTGCTGGCATGGTAAGGGTCCATGATTCTCTGAATGCTGAGGGAACCAGGCCGTGGTAATCTCAGCACTTGGGAGGCAGAGGCAGGCAGATTTCTGAGTTCAAGACCAGCCTGGTCTACAAAGTGAGTTACAGGACAGCCAGGGCTATACAGAGAAACCCTGTCTCAGAAAACAAACAAAAACAATGCCTAGGGGAGACTGAGATAGGATGGGTAGTGGTGAATCAAGGCCTCCCCATCATCACAGTGCGTACACGGGGAACCCAGTGGTCTGTTCCAGCTGGTCCAGGTGGAAAGATGCAAAGAGCCCTTGAAAGCCACCAGTGACCCTGACCTGAGTTAGATCCTGTGTACCTGTGGCTTCTGAGCTACCCACACAGCACAGCTGGCTCAGGTGTGTGCAGAGGGGTGCAGGAGGCCTCTACTGGAGTTTCTGTGAAGCAGCAGGGGGAGAGCTGGTCCTGAGTCCACAGGGGATGGACATGGGGCCCCACACCCAGGGTGATGAGGTGGTGAAGCATTGCCCAGCCTGGGAACAGGTCCCCTCCATCATTGCAGCCTGTGGTCTCAGGGATGAAATCCCCAGCAGGCCTGTAAGCTGGGGCTGAGGGAAGCATTCTTAGGACCTAACAAGAGCCAAGACCCTCATCAGAATGGGCGATGGCTCTGGGTCTGGGGAAGGAATTTCTAGCCCCTGCCTAAACGGACAGCATCCCTTGCTCAGAGAGAGTCCAATGAAGCCTCAGGTCCTACAGCATTCTCAGGAGGAATGCTGGTCCCCCACTGGGCAGGGGTCCCCTGTCCTCAAGGAATGGCCCTGAGGAGTCAGTGGCTGGTCCCTCTGCTCATCATGGGGCTGGGCAGCTGTGTTCAAGTCCTTGTCTACTTTGCCCTGTTGTGGGCCGTGGTGGGGATCAGGAAGATCAGGTAGTACAAACATTTCTGAAAAGAAAGTGTTTGCAGAAGAGGAGGCATAAAAGCCAACAGTGACTGAGGAGGTGGCTTGAATTGGGGACAGAGTTGTGAGGGGGCAGGGTACTCAGGGAAGATGTGACTCTTGCAGTCCTGCCTGCCATCAAAGGGCTGGGGGATGTCCTAGCATGAGGACCTGCATTTAAATCTCCAGAACCCATGGGAAAGCTACACTTACTGGTGTGTGCCTGTTCCCCAGCATTGGAAGGAGGCGACAAGAAGATGCCTGGGACCTGTTGATCACCAGATGGACCAGTGAGGTCCAGGCCAGTGAGACTTTGCCTCAGAAAACAAGACTGAGAACAAGGGAGACAGCTGAGGCTGACCTCTGTCCTACACACACACACTCATTTATACACATGCATGCACACACACAATACATACGTAGGCATGCACACACACGTGCACACACTTGCTGCACTCATGTATGCATACAAACACTTGTACACACACTCATGCACACACACATGAACTCATGTACCCACATACATGCACTCATACACACATGCACACATTCCTGCACACACTTAATGAATGCACACACACACCTGCAGGTTCATTCCTAGTTCCCATGAAGAGATGGAGTTCTCTGGAAGGGGTCAGAAGAAAGCATGGAAGAGAAGTTCTGAATGACTTCTGAACCCCAACCCTCCCTCATCTGCGATTGAGATTCCAAGTTGGGGCTCAGCTAGGACTTGAGCTCAGCGTAGGTTAGGAACTCAGCCCAAGGCCAGGTGCTGGAGGCCAGATCCAGCATGTTTCAAAGACCAGAGAAGGTCCCACGTAGCTCAAGTCTCTCTCTTCACTTCATCCTAGTGTCACAAAGCATATGGTTTCAGTTTTATAATCTTCAAACATGCTCCAAGGAAGCAATTGACAACTTTGTGAAGTTTTTTTTTATCTTTATCAGTTTCTTTCTTATGCGCTTTCTTTTCCCCAACAGATATTGAACCTTTTGCCCATCACTGGCATCACATCTTTAGCATCACAGTTGGCACCCTGTGTCTTAAACACCTACTCCAAGTGCTTACCTGAGCTCACACTGGCAGGATCTTTCTTTCTGTCCTGCACAGCCATGGCCGTAATGAGAAAGTTTATTCCATTGCCACATGGTCTGGTTGTCTGTTGGCCAACCTTTTCTATTTTCTAACTACTTGAGGTTTTGGAATCTACATAGATGAGTTCCTTGTTCCTGAACTCACGTCATAATGTTCATGTGTATTCATTAACTTCTCCAATCTATTCTTGCAAGGACTCCTCTCTGTACCTTTCTAAGAATAATTATGTACCCAGGGGAAACTGCTTAATTTATATTCTCTTCTTCATAAAACTTTCTCTAAGTTGCTAGTTGATTCAATAATCATTATTTCAATTCTGTCATACATTTTTTTAAATTCACCTTAGAATTATTAAGAAATTTCTACTATGATATTACTGCACTCAATACAGAAAAAGTGATAAAGAAAAAAAAAAGCCACCAAGAGCATATAGTGTTATACTAGAGAAAAGAGTATATCCCCCGCCAGTCCCAGGAAAGACAGCTTCGGCTGCAGATTCTGTCACACTGGTCTGTGCCAGGCTCCCATGAGGAGACCCATCCGCAAAGTACTCAGATGCCACTAACTGGGACAGAGTCATGGCTTCTACCATGTCAAACCAGGATCAGGGCTCAGCCCGGGGTCATAGGCTTATGGTTCTGCCCCTGGGAGCATGGCCCTGTCACCGGCCGGATGATCTGGGCTGCACCCAGGGGCTTCCAGCCTGCAGGAGGTTCAGCAGGGTCGGGCTTAGGACTGTGGAAAATTCCTGCCAGCCCCGGGGCCTGCTGGAGCCCACTGCTGCCCACGCTGCTGATGGATGGATGCCTGTTGCTCCAGGGGCTTCAGGGGCCCTCACACCTGTGTGCTGATGTGTGCCGATCCCCAGCGCCACCCCCACAATCCATCTGGCCATGGGTCAAATGAGAGTAAGCCACTTCGCGCCAGAGCTGGATGGAACGCAGGGGTCTTGGACCTCTCAGACTTCTGTACACTACCTCCTGGGCGGGAAGGCAAGGCCTCCTGGCACCTCGGCGACCCATACTGGGATGGCCAAGCTCTCTTTATGGCAATTAGGGACATCTAGAAACCAAATCTCAACGAAGAAGCCCGCTGCTAGACCGTGGATCAGGGAGGTGTGCTGTAGAAATGGGAAATGAGCCCAGCTCTGGGCTGCCTTGGTGACCAAAGCCAGGCTCAAAGTCGTAATCCCACATACTTGCAGACAGCAGGCCCGTGTTAAACGACAAGAACGCTGCGGCACTGCCCCGTAGACGTGCTTCAAGAAGTCATTTTATTCCATGAAATAAAATCCAACATCTTTTCAGCTCTTTTGTGTCATCCTAGCATCTCTGTCCTCAGCCAGGGGGAAAAAACTGAGCCACTGGGGTCTCAGGGGAGGCAGAGAGCTGGAAGGACTGGGGTGTTAACCCGGGGTAGCTTCCTGGAAGAGGTGCCACACAGAGCACCCACCCATCCTACGCTTGGCCATGGGCCTAGGGCAAGGTGACATTAAGATAGACAACTCAGAGGTCATTCTGCTTGACTAATTCAGCCCCAGAGAGGGTGGGCATGTCCTGCAGCAAGGGTGCCAGGATACCCACAAACGCAGCACGGCAGGACTGCGGGTGGCACAACGCAGAAAAACTTGGTGGAACAGAGAATTCAGGCTTCCATTTACATCTCCAAGATAAGACAGATTCTGATTCAAAAACCAACCTTCCAGAACATTCTCTCTGTCTGCCATGAGAAAGCTTCCTGGATCGCTAGGACAAGTCATGTAAGGAAACAACGGTTTTACAAACACGAGTGCGTCTGCTCTGCTGGAACAGTGACTCGAGCCACATGCCCATGTGCCCATGTCCCTCTACCTGATGCCTGTCTGCCTGTCTGGCTCCAGTTGCCCTGTGCTCAAGGGTGACTTTGTGTGACACCCCCCCCCCCAGCCTCGTCATCAGCGGCCATGAAGATCTGTCTTTGTCACATTCCCACAGCACTCTGGACTTGTACTGCCTCACGGCTCTGGTGCAAGCTCTTCAGCCCCTTCCTTCGCATCTAGATGAGGGGGCTAAGGAACTGTTAGTGTGCTGAGCCACACAGCCTCAGCCAAAGGCATAGGTGGGACCTTGAATTCAGGGCACTGTTCCTCCGGAGGCTGATGCCTGTGGCTGAGATAGCCCTGGAAATGGGCTGGGAACATAAAAGATAAAATTACACACGCTTCCTTCTTCCTCTTCTCTCAGTTCTTCAGCACCCAGGGAAGGCAACTGGTGCTGACAAGCTCTTGGGGCAAGGCTGCTTCCTGCTCCAGGTAAGGCCACCTGGGATGACAATTGCACTTGTCTCACTCTGGAACATCTTTCTTGGAAGAGACCGTTCTAGACTGTCCTTCCTCTAATCTGCCCTTGCTTATTTTTGATTCCTGTAGCAGCCAGGGCTGGTCTAGAACCAATGGGAAGGGTCTGATGGCTTGCAGAGTGGTCTAGACCAGAACCAGCAGCCAGTGTCCACCAGTTCTGGGTTTGTGGAGCAGGGAGATTCTTCCTGGCTTTTGAGGGATGGAGTTAGAGGAGTTTAAACCTTATGCTGATCCAGAGCTGGACTGGAAATCATATAGTCCACAGGCTACCTGGGCCCTTGGGTATGTTCATTCACTCACACGACAAAGAACATACCCAGAGAGGGGCTTTTCCGACTGTCTTATCTGTTGTTCCTGTTGTTTTTTTCTTTCTGAGGGTTTCACACAGCACAGGCTGGCCTCAAACTTCTTATATAGCTAAGGATGACTCTGAACTCCTAATTTTCCTGCCTCTACCTCCACCGTGCCCGGATGACAGTGGGTGCCACCATGCCTGGCTTGTGGGACAGAACCCAGGCTTCTGTGCACGCTGGGTGAGCACTGCCCACAGAGAGCCTCTGTTGTTTTGGGATGGGGCTGCCATAGAGTCCAGGTGACCCTGAATGCAGCATCCTCCTGCCTCAGCGTCTGGAGTACTGGGATCAGAAGTGTGTTAGCATACCAAGCTGTGGTTTGCCGGCATTTTTCTTGTTTGCTTGAGTTTTATGGCTTTTGTTCCATTCCAGGAAGGTGGGCTTTTTCCCATTGTTCTAGGGAAAGTACCTCATGGTGTAGACAGAATTTGGGCCCCTTCTTTGTTCTCTGATTTGTGCTCTTCTGATCACTTTTGGAAGCCGTCACTCCCAGTGGGTTAGGGCTGCCCATCCCAGGATTATGTAAACTCTGATCCTGAACTCTATATCCTTGAGAGACATAATTTATCGGAGTAACAATCGTCAGGTACAGGAGAGGACCCAGTCAGACCCAAGGCTGGGCCAACCTGCTGTGCTGCTTTCTTCTTTCTTTCCAGACAGCTTGCTAGGAGTCAGGACTTATCCCTCACTCCGCCTAGCCTACCTGCCTGGTTCAACTTATAGGGCAGGGAATGTAAACAGGAGGGTTATAGGATAGGTGAGAACAGGGGTGGACCTCCAGCCTAGGATACCCCCAACTCCACTCCACACCCCACACCAAGGAGTGAGGGGCAGGGGCATGGTCCGGGAGTGGAGCCCAGAAGAGAATTCCCAGTGATGGGTTGGAGGTAGGGCTCAGCCTCACTCCCCTTACTTGCCCCAAACCCTGGGTTCCATCCCTGACAGAAGGAAAGGAAAGCTTTAGGAAGACCAATAGCCATCCTTGGCCACCTGTTTCTAGAACTTTTTCAGCTCCCAAACTTCACCATAGTCCAACAGACCTACCATGATATTCCTACATATGACCCACAAAAAGTTAGTATACATGCTACTTTATTTTTAAAACTTGCATTAATTTACATATAATGTGTCCATGCATGCCATGGCCCGTGTGTGGAGGTGAAATGGCAGCTGGCAAGAGTTGCTTCTCTCCTTCCACCATGTAGGACCAAGAGTCTTGTTTGCAATGAAAAGGCAGTAGGAGGAAACATTCAGAGATCGACATTTTCATGTGGAATTTCTTAGTGACAGCCGTGCACAGCACCTGTGTTTCTTTTTCTTTCCTTATTTTGTTCCTACTGCTCCCCCCGCCCCCAACCAGGTGTATTTTATTATTCATTCGTGTATGTATATGGGTGCAGTGCCTGCAGAGGCCAGAAGGGGGCGGCACATTGCTTAGAGCGGGAGTTACAGGCGGTTGTGAGCCACTGTGTGGGAGCTGGGAATGGAGGAACCTGACTCCCCTGCAGGAGCACCCAGTGCTCTAACTGCCCAGTCATCACCAGCCCCAAGTGCCAGGATTTTCAGGACCCTTAAGCCAAGCAGGGTCAAATGCCACAGCACCCAGGGAGACTGCACTCGGGAGATCACCGTGGGTTTTAGGTCAGCCTGGGCTACATGAGACTCTGTCTCAAAAATTCAAACGATAAGGGCTGGGGAGTCGGCTCAATCTGTTGCCCTGGAGCCCTGAGCACAAGTCCCTCGCACTCACAGAAAAAGCCTGCAGGAGCACACGTACATGCCTCAGATCCCAGAGCCGGGAGGTTCAGGCATGAGCTCTGGACTCTGTCTCAAAATATAAGGCTGGGAACATTGAGGAAGACACCTGACATTGACCTATGCAGCTCCCAACAGTCATGCAGAAAGGGCTCTGTGGTCCCCTAGTCAGATGGCATCCGAGGATGACTTCCCCATCAGTCCATAGGTCTGAGCTGTGTGTAGATCGGGGCAGCACTGGGTAAGTCTGGGAGATGTTGGGGAAGGGATAAGGGTGGATCTGAATCATCAGTGGCTCTGACTGTCCATGGTTGGATACATTCCTGTCTCTGACACTCAGCTTCCTCTTTTAAATGATGGATGCTTCCAGGACTGGGTGAGTGCAAAGGCCCTCACAGTGAGTTTCATCTGCAGATGACCATGGGACCTCATCCGTAACATCAGACCTTACGAGTCGTCTTACCCCTTCCAGCCAGAATCCTAGAATTAAAACTCCAGTAACTTCTGTGAGAATTTCTATCCAGAACAAGCAAGAGGAGAGTATGGGAAGGTGTGGCATCCAGATGAAACCAGAAAGCAGCTTTTCCTGGAGACGCCTGCCCAGGTGGAGGGTCATTTCTTCTGTATTTAGGAGGAGGTGGACCCCAGAGGCCAGGTCCTTGGGTCTGTGGTTCTTGGCTGTAAGTGACATTCCCTTGAGTACCGTCACCAGTCATATAAGAAACAAGAACAACCTCTATCAGATTTGGCTGGAAGTGGACGTACACGCTGGAGAGGGAAGACGTTCAACGGCATCCCCAGCTACGGAGCAATCTGAGGCCAGCGTAGGCTACACGAGGCCCTTCAGAAAAACTCAGGTGGCCAGTAACGTTAACACCTCATGTTCACACAGCACACGCAGACACAGCACAGCAGTCACAGCAGTCAGTGACCTCCCTCCTCTTGCCAGGTCTCCTGGCTCATGGATATGACCCAAGTAGCCAGGGCACCGTGTTCCTGGTGTCTGTGCCTCTCAGGGCTGCTGCTGCAGCTTCTGTTGGCTTTGTGCTTCTTCTCCTGTGTCCAAGTACCCCGTGATCAACCTGTTCCTCCAGCTCCTGGTAGCCACCCAGGACCAACCTCCACCCCAGCCACCTGTGTCCTCCAGCCTTTTCTCATCTTACTGTGGACATGGCCCCTTCCAGTGCTCAGTAGCTCTGTCCTCCTGCAGTCGTCCAGTCACTGCTGCAGTCTATCAGCCCTGGATGGTTAGTTCACCCTCACCATGTCCTGTCGCAGCAACTCGGACATCTTCACGCCCTGTGGCTGGCTGGAGCTGTGGCTGGAGCCTCTAGTCCAAACCCAGGCCAACATCTCTGCCAAGACTGAGTCGTGTCCAACTGGGATTCCAAGTCAGCTTAGGTGCCTTGGAGTCGCCTCCGCGTGGATATGTATGGCCAAGGACATGTGAGGCTCCCTGAAAGGAACATGACGGAGACTCTGGCCAGATACAAGTTTTATCTGGCATTTGAGAACTCCCTCCACCCCGATTACATCACAGGGAAGCTGTGGAAGGATGCTCTGGAAACCTGGGCCATGCCAGGGGTCCTGGGGCCCAGCAGGAAGAGCTACAAATGCTTCCAGCCCCCTGATGCCTTTATCCATGTGGATAACTTCGAGAGCCCAGGGGATCTGGCTAGTACCTGCAGGAGTCAAACAGGGACAGCCTGGGCTACCGGCGATACTTTCGATGGAGGGAGACACTCAGGCCTTGTTTCGGGAGCATAGCCCTGGCATTCTGCAAGGCATGCAGAAAGCTGCAATGGAACCAGAGGTACCAGACAGTCCCCAGTGTAGCCTCTTGGTTCCAGTGAGGTGGCTGACCACGGTCCTGCAGGCAGGAGTGGCTAACCCAGAAGACATCATCTGGAGGCCCTGAGTGACAGACATCCTTATCTGGGACCCCTCTGTGTGTATCTCAGCTGCCCAGAGCCTTGGTTCTGGGATCTTCACATAGAACTTTGCCCACCAGGAACATGGGGAGCCAGAAACCTGTGCGACATCAAGGGAACCTGCTCCCAACACACACTGCTCCAGGACCACTGACTTCCCAGTACCACTCCCACTGGTTGGTGATGGGTCTGCCTCAATTGCTCGTGGTGTCTATGACACAATTAACTCCTGTGGGGATGGTAGGACGATCTGTTATAGCTGTCCAGATGGGACCTTAATATATGAGTCTCACCAAGCGTGACTGTGTGTCCTTTCCCTGGGGACAATCCATACCAACTGGGAGTGGGTGTGACCGGGACGCTCGGCCTTCTGGGTGGCCCTGTGTGGAGCCTGAGACTGGGTGCAGAGCCCAGGCTGTGGGAGACACTGTTTACATTTCCATCTCCTGGTGGGTTCCACCCCACTCTGTGGCTGGCATGTTGGAAGTGGGTGGGAGACAGGAAGCCAAGGTCCCTGCAGGCCTGGGTGGGAGCTGCTTCCCCCTGCACGGGGACACACACCCACCTGGGCAAGGGAGTCTCAAGGAGTACAGCTTTGGACTCCCAGACCAACTCTGAGACTCTGCTCTGACCACACTGGAGAACCCGAGGCCAGGAACAGCCCCTAAGGGGTTTCCACAGCACGTGAAGGTTCTGGTGTTTTGGCCACCGTCGGCTGATTCAGCTGAAACTGAGTGGGAAATCCATCTCCTTGCTCCTCCTGTCTCAAGAAGGCTGTAGGCTGCTGGATAGAGCTCTCAGCCAGGGGCCTGGCTCCAACTCCTCTTCCAGAGAACAGCCATGGGCTGGGGCCAGCACCATGAATCCCTGCAGGGCACCTTGGGAAACCTTGTTGAGTTGATCTGCATGAAGAAGGGATGGTCTTGGGAGTGTTGACTCTGGTGAAGGGGTGCATGCCCTCAGCCCACAGATCTTTGGGAAAGCTGGACAGAGACAGACACCCCTGAAAACCCCATCCCAAGTATTTGCAGATGCCAAGGTCATAGCAAATTGGCCAATGCAGCCTCACCCTGCCCCTCACAGGCCCCCTCCGCCCTGATCTCTGGGAAGCCGACACTGCCCGCCACCCTTTAGGCCTGCCAAGCGTCGAGGTAACACCAAAGCAGAGACACCCACACCCCAGCCCGGCATCTCAGCGCATGGTGCACCCTGTCATTCCATGCCCAGCCAACGTTTTAAGGATGCAAGGTCCAGGTCCTTGGGGACCCAGTGGAGCCGGCAGGCGCTGACTTGGGACTGGATGGGGTTGGCACTCGCCCCAGACCTGTCCCCGCGGGGAGGTGGGTAGCGAGAAGAGGGTATTTTTAGCTAGGGAAGGAGATAGAGAGCCAGGGCCCCCGGAAGCCTGTCCGGTGCTGAGGTCCACCCAGCCCTCAAACTCTTCAACAAGATAAATGCTATGGCTTCCATCCATATGACCCAACCCTGTATCTCTCATTTACCTGGAAAATACACGTCGTGAGTGGCATGGGTCAGCACAGCCATTGCTGTACACTCCAGAGTCATTTGTCACGTACAGCTGACACCTCTGCATATCTTGTTTGTTTGGGTTTGTATTTGAGACAGTCCTGGGCAGGCCTAGAACTTGAAATGTGACCAAGTTTGTATGCTGCTGCAACCTGCTTCAGCCTTTGCTCTCTCTCTCTCTCTCTCTCTCTCTCTCTCTCTCTCTCTCTGTGTGTGTGTGTGTGTGTGTGTGTGTGTGTGTGTGTGTGTGTGTGTGTGAGACGTGTCCTGTATCTCCACCACTGGACCCACTGGTCGCTGAAGCTCGAGGCCCCATATTCCATATGAGTTCAATGTCTGAGAAAGTCCTGCAGCCTCAAGGTAGTGGCATGAACGCGCAGATGGGTTCGACTGACTGTGGCGCTTGAGAACCCATCCTGATAGTCATCGGGTAGGAGTGGGACTGCGCATGCGCTGCCCGTGGAGCCCTCAGTTCCTCAGTTCTGCACATGCGACACCACTTGAAATTCCACAGCGCAAATTCCAGCTTCTGCCAGCCTGCGGATAAAGTTCTTGAAGATCTGCCGCATCCCTGGTACCTGCAATAGGGCTCAGTCCGTGAAGGCGGGAGATAGAGGGTTCCGGGGTGATGCCATCTCCACATCCCGCCTTAGCCCACACCGCTCTGCAGTGCACAAACTCCCTTCTGGGTCGTGACTCAACAACTCCCCCGCCCCCCCAAAAGAGGGCTCTTATTCCTCCCTCCATCTGGACCCCAGTAGGCTGCCATTGTCCCTACTCTCTGTCTCCTGGCCTAGTAGGTCTTAGGATGCCTGCTCTAGGAAAGAGGGGCCCGGTAGCACATGCCTCTCACCTTGATAGTTGAAAAGCTGAGGCAGGAAGAATAGGGGAAAGTTTGCCAAAGACAGTTTGGAATGAAGTGACTTTTTTTTTTTTATCCTCCCAAAATGGCAGAGTCAGATGGGTCTCTGTGAGCTGGTGTCCAGCCTAGTCTACATAGTGAGTTACAGGTCAGCTAAGCTACAAAAAGAGAGACACTGTCTTTTGTTTTTGTTTTTGTTTTTTGTTTTTTGCTTTTCAAGACAGGGTTTCTCTGTATATCCCTGGCTGTCCTGGAACTCACTCTGTAGACCAGGCTGGCCTTGAACTCAGAAATCCACCTGCCTCCCAAGTGCTGGGATTAAAGGCGTATGCCACCACTGCCCTACCTGACCCTGTCTTAAAAAGCAAAACAAACAAACAAAAAGAAATAATTAAAAAAAAAAAACCTGGGGGCTGGTGAGATGGCTCAGAGGGTAAGAGCACCTGACTGCTCTTCTGAAGGTCCAGAGTTCAAATCCCAGCAACCACATGGTGGCTCACAACCATCTGTAACGAGATCTGACGCCCTCTTCTGGTGTTTCTGAAGACAGCTACAGTGTACTTACATGTAATAAATAAATCTTTAAAAAAAAAAAAACCTGGATGTGGGGTGCACACCTTTGATCTCAGCACTGGACAGGCAGAGGCAGGAGGATCTCTGTGAGTTTGAATCCAGCCTGCTCTACAGAGTGAGTTCCAGGACAGCCTGGGCTACACAGAGAAATCTGTCTCCAAAGACCAAAAAGGAAAACAAAACAAAACAGCGTCAGCCTAGTGCCCTGCGTCAGCCTCCCTCACCCCCTGCATGAGACCCAGAACCCACATGAACCACACGGAGTTGGGAGGAGAGAGAGGGCACCCTGGAGTTAATCCCAGACCTCCATAGACCCCACATCATGCACACGTACATTATTACATTTTTTAAAAAATTAAACATTTTAAATTATTTATTTATTTTATGGATGTGAGTACATTATAGCTGCTGTCACACCAGAAGAGGGCATCAGATCCCATTACAGATGGTCGTGAGCCAACATACAGTTGCTGGGAATTGAACTCAGGATCTCTGGAAGAGCAGTCAGTGCTCTTAACTGCTGAGCCATCTCTCCAGCCCTCTAAATTTAAAGAGTCGAGTGCAGTGGTGCTCCTGGCTAGTGCAGCGTTAGGGACACTATGCCATCCTGGCTGGCCTGGAACTCACAGGCACCCACCTGCCTCTGCCTCTGGAGTGCCAGGAGTACAGACTTGCAACAGTACAGCAGCATACCAACACTTGGGAGACTGAGGCTAGAGGAGTCCCATGAATTTAAATCTATCCTTGATTACAGATAGATAACTTGTCTCTTTAAAAAAATCAAAAAGAAAAGAAGATCCTCACAGGCCTCGTGTGGTGGCCTGTCCATTATCCCAGCAGGATAGGCTCAGGAGAGGCTCGGGAGTTTAAGATACCTAACCTAACAAAACTGAGATGTCAGGGGCTAAGTGCTTATAATGCTTTTGCCAAGAACTTGAGTACCCAGTACCCAAGTCGGGCAGCCCGCAGCAGCCTGTTGCTCCAGAGCCTTTGTGCCCTGTGGACACCCATGCCCATGTACACAAACCAATGCAGACAGTTGTGCATGTGATTTAAAAAGAAAAGAAAACAAAACAAAACTATATGCTCAGATACACTCTCCCAGTGAGGAGTTCGGGGCGTGATCAGGGGTGGAGCCCCTGCTTAGAATCCCTCAATAAAGGACTGGGGCCAGCGCTCAGCCCCCTCTTACTTGCTCCAAAGCCTGCATTCCATCCCTGACAGAAGGAGAGGAAAGTTTTAGAAAAGATATGTGTGATGTGCTACCAGCAGCTATCCCTGGTCATCTGTCTCCAGAACTTTGGCAGCTCCCCAAATTGCCCCAGAGTCCAACAGACCCACCATAATACCCCCACCTGTGACCCACAAGTGAAGTTATTATTAACACTCCTTTTTAAAAGCATGTTTATTTATTGTATGTGCATGGATGTGGGGTTTTGTGTGCATTCATGTGTGTTGTGTGCATGCACGCACTTATGTGTGTGTGCAGGTCTGTGTGCGTGCATCATGTGTGCATAAACGAAAGTGGAAGGCAGAGGTCGACTACGGGCGTTGGTGCTCTTCCATGTGGGACCTAAGGATCACACTCAGGCTGATCCCTCCCTCCACTGTCCTTCCCTTCTTTAATCCCCGAGAGCTGAGTGCATGTTTATGCTTTAGGAAACATCTGTTTGGGTGCCAAAGTTCCCTTTTGGTGGAAATATATAATCTTATACAAAAGTATCAAAAGTCGGTTTCATGGGGAAACATTTTGAGATTGAAACATTTTTATTTAAACTTTTTTCCCCCCTCAATGTGAGGCTCTGGATATAGTGGTTAACCCTGTACTTGGAAACCCTAGGCAGGAGAAACAAGCATTTAAGGTCATTCTAGGTTACAGGGCGTGGCCAGCCAACTACATTAAATCAGTCAAGTTCTCTCTCTCTCCTCTTCTTTTCTTTCCTTCCTTCCTCCCTTCCTTCCTTCCTTCCTTCCTTCCTTCCTTCCTTCCTTCCTTCCTTCCTTCCTCCCTCCCTCCCTCCCTCCCTCCCTCTCTCTCTCTCTCTTTCTCTCTTTCTCTCTTTCTTTCTCTCTTTCTCTCTCTCTCTCTTTCTTTCTTTCTTTCTTTCTTTCTTTCTTTCTTTCTCTCTCTCTCTTTCTTTCTTTCTTTCTTTCTTTCTTTCTTTCTTTCTTTCTTTCTTTCTTTCTTTCTTTCTCGAGACAGGGTTTCTCTGTGTAGCCCTGGCTGTCCTGGAACTCCCTCTGTAGACCAGGCTGACCTCAAACTCAGAAATCCATCTGCCTCTGTCTCCAAGTGCTGGGATTAAAGGCGTGCACCACCACTGCCTGGCACAATCAAGTTTTCTAAAGAGTTCAAGGCTAGCTACGCTCACTGCTCTTGCCCCTGCACATTGTGGCAAAAGTACATACACAGGATGCAAGGAGGAGCCTGAAGACAGAAACCGGCCTGACAAGGAACAGGCAACAGAGGAATTCCAAAACTATCCATCCCCCTGCCTGGAGCTTCTTGCTAACAAAGGGGCTGGCATCATGTTCTTGTTTTTCTCTCTCCCTTTTCGGTGATTTTTTTTTTTTTAATTTGGCTTCCTGGTTGTGTCTTTGAGACTGCGTCTGGTTTCCTACCTACTCTGTAGCTGAGGATGCCCTTGGATCTGATTCAGCTACTTCCTTTCTAAGTGCTGAGGTGGCGTGCCACCGAGAGGGGAGGGTCACTCCTGGATGACAAGACACTTTCTGCTGGGTAGCTTTAATCAACTTGACACAAGCCAGAGTTATTTGAGTAGAAACAGTCACAAATGAATGAATGCCACCACCAGAGTGGCCTGTGGCATGTCTGGGGTGCATCCTCTTGACTGACGGTTCATGTAAGAGCACCCAGCCCACTGTGGATGGAGCTGTCCCTGGGCTGGTGGTCCTGGGTTCTGTAAGAAAGCAGACTGAGCAAGCCAGTAAGCAGCAGTCCTCATGGCCTCTGCATCAGCTCTGGGCTCCAGGAGCCTGTTCGAACTTCTGACCCAACTTTGTGGATGATGATGTGTGACTTGAGACAGGGAAGCTGAAGTAATTGCGCTCCTACAAAGTTGCTTACCGGTCGCACTGTTGTATCACAGCTATAAAAATCCTAAGGCCGCCTCCTTTACCTGCTCCTGACACATGCTGCTCAGAAGCCCCCTGACTACACAGGGTCCCTCCCACCCGTGGGTCTGCCTCAATTGCTTGTGGTGTTTATGACAAAAAACTCAACTCCTGAGGTGGTGCGGGCAGAATCTGTCACAGTTGTTCAGATGGGGCCTTAATCTATGAGTCTCACCCAGGGTGACCATGCATCCTTCCCCCAGGGATGTTCAGACTTTCGTGTGCCTGATGTCACCTGTGGTTGTCACCTTAGAGGAGAGGGGGCTGGGGACCATCCCAGTTCACTGGAAATACCATGGCCCACAAAGGGATCTGAGATTAGATCCCCAGCACCTATGTAAACTGCCATGTGTGACAGAACATGGCTGAGTCCCCATGTTGGGAGCTAGGGAAAAGGAGACTGTTGGGCTCACCAGCCAGTCAGTCTCGCTCAATCAGTAGTTGCATTGTCAGTGAGAGACCCTGCCTCAAAACGCACTGTGGAGAGCTACTGAGAGAGAACGGCCCAAGCCTCTGCCTGTGTCCTCCATGTCTGTGCACATGCATAAAACTGCTCAGTCAAGCTGGGCGTGGTGGTGCACACCTTTAATCCCAGCACTCAGGAGGCAGAGGCAGGTGGATTTCTGAGTCGGAGGCCAGCCTGGTCTACCAAGTGAGTTCCAGGACAGCCAGGGCTACACAGAGAAACCCTGTCTTGAAAAAACAAAAGCAAACAAACAAACAAACAAACAAACAAAAAAAACACCCTGCTCAGTCAGCTTCCAGCTTTGCTGTTTCTCAAAACTGATGCCCCCTGGGATGAATTCCAGGAAGAGGGTCTGGTCAGGCTGAGTAGGGGTGAGAAAGGGGACCGGGCTGCCTGGCACACTAGGTGGGCCACTCAGCCAAGGTGTTTGGGTAGGAAAGCAGGCTGAGGGTTGAGGCTCCTGAGGGTGTCACCTTCACTGGGAAGTACACAGCTGAGAGCAATGAGGCACAACTGACATCAGCACCTGGGAGATGGGGCAAGATGACCAAGGCTTCATAGCCACCCTCCTCTTCGTTGAGTTGGAGGCCACCCTGGGCTCCTGGAGACCGTTGGCAACAACAGAAACTGGGAGTGGGTGTGACTGGGACGCTCGGCCTTCTGGGTGGCCCTGTGTGGAGCCTGAGACTGGGTGCAGAGCCCAGGCTGTGGGAGACACTGTTTACATTTCCATCTCCTGGTGGGTTCCACCCCACTCTGTGGCTGGCATGTTGGAAGTGGGTGGGAGACAGGAAGCCAAGGTCCCTGCAGGCCTGGGTGGGGGTTGCTTCTCCCTGCACGGGGACACACACCCACCTGGGCAAGGGAATCTCAAGGAGTACAGCTTTGGACTCCCAGACCAACTCTGAGACTCTGCTCTGACCACACTGGAGAACCCGAGGCCAGGAACAGCCCCTAAGGGGTTTCCACAGCACGTGAAGGTTCTGGTGTTTTGGCCACCGTCGGCTGATTCAGCTGAAACTGAGTGGGAAATCCATCTCCTTGCTCCTCCTGTCTCAAGAAGGCTGTAGGCTGCTGGATAGAGCTCTCAGCCAGGGGCCTGGCTCCAACTCCTCTTCCAGAGAACAGCCATGGGCTGGGGCCAGCACCATGAATCCCTGCAGGGCACCTTAGGAAACCTTGTTGAGTTGATCTGCATGAAGAAGGGATGGTCTTGGGAGTGTTGACTCTGGTGAAGGGGTGCATGCCCTCAGCCCACAGATCTTTGGGAAAGCTGGACAGAGACAGACACCCCTGAAAACCCCATCCCAAGTATTTGCAGATGCCAGGGCCATAGCGAGTTGAGATCAAAATGGTCTTGCCCTTTGCTGGGCGCAGTTTCCTTCTAGACAAAAATTCCATCCTGCAGGAAGTTCCTAAAGCAGAATGTTAAACCAGCTTCAGGAAGTCCCTGAAACCGACCAGCTTCACTAGGTCTCTCCCTGCCAGAGTGAGCACTAATAAAAGCTGAGCTCAGAAAGCCCATCTGCCTGGAAGATGCTCAGACCATCTGAGGCACTGGAAAGGACAGTCTGCATCCTGACATCCTCCCTGCAGGCTGTGCGGTGAGCATCAGGTTCCCAGCTTTCTGAGCTGTCACTCAGGCCTTGGTGATGCAGCTGTCTGTGAGTCATTTCTGCTCCAGTAGGTGACCCCTCACGCATATGCCTGTCAGTGACCCCAATAAAACTCATGGCATCATGCTGGACTTTGGTGGTATCCATACTTGGAACCATGGGAAGGGTCAGAGTGAAGAGGAGTGGGACATGGCAAAAGCAACAGAAGATGTCTGCAGGCCTGTTCTGACCTGTAATAGAAAAGAGGGAACATCTGTGATCCAGCCTGCCGATGGAGCGTTAACCATACCTAGCACGAGAAGGTATGGGGACCCTGGTATGCTCAACATCTGCACTGGTGGAACTGAGGCAAGCCTGAGGCCATGCTCATAGGAGTGGATGGCAGCTGTCTGAGGGCTGTGGAGACAGGGAAACAGCCATCTGACTTGCCATTCCACCTTCAGGCACAGGCTGCAAACCTGCTAGTGAATCAGTCCCTGAGGGACTGGCTTATCAGTGCCATTAGGGACACTTGGTTATCTCCATCTAAGGTCCTACATATAGGATCTGGAGGACCATGGAGGGGAGGCAGGTGCTGTTGAGGGAACCAGGGAGAAGTGGAGCTGTGTTTGAAGCCCAGTTTATTGGGCCAAGTAGAACTGTGTTTACAGCAGATTAAAGAAAAGGCTGTCCCAGTGGCGACCTCAGAACAGGTCTGCAGTTTTGGTGGCTTCACTGAGCCTCTTGGGGGTGGGGAGGATGACAATAGCTTTATGAAGTAGTAAAGGCTTTGGCAGATCTCAGTGACTTAGATTGGCATGTAAAGAACAGCCGAATACTGAGAAGAGAACAGAATGAACAATCACCAGCGCTGACAAGGAAGTCTGTCTGCATTCCTCACAGAGAAATGTGGCAAGACCTGTGTCTGGTGGAGTTCCTACGGAGGAACTGATAGAAAACCCCCCACTGCATGCTGGGAGCATGAAAGAACACAGATGACCAAGCTATGTTCGCTGTGCCAACCTGGGCTAGTATGACTCAGTGAGCCATTGGTGCAGGGGGTTGGGAGGGGGGAACGACAGCAGGGTCTTGTGCTGTCTGGTCCTGGGCAGGTTTAAGTGGATTCAGTCAGGCGCCCTGATTTCATCAGACATGAAGAAGTGTAGGCTCAGGAAGAACTTCAGGACACTCAAATCAATGACTGAGGGCAGTGGGGAGCTAAGTAGAGCCTCCTAACTATGCTTTGCCCCCAACCATGATCTGTGTGGGAAATGACTGAAACAAACGAATGGACAATTCCCGTGCTTCTGTTCACCTGCATATCTTCTTAGTTGTGGACTCCCATCACTGAGTACAGAGGAAAATGAACTTTGATAGTGCCTCATTGCTGTTATCTTTGTGACCCCACCATTTGTTCCATAACAATGTTGCTGGGTCCTGCCCATCCTCTGGACAAGGTTATATAGATGGTGTAATGCCAACCGGAATGTCCTGCAGATGAGATACCCAGGTACAATGACACTTCCACCTGCCTCACAGCCCTGCCAGGGCTGGGTTAACTGGAAGGAAAAATGACTCAAGAAAATAACTAAAACATTTAAATCCTGGGGCTGGAGAGATAGCTCAGCAGTTAAGAGCATTGACTGCTCTTCCAGAAGTCCTGAGTTCAATTCCCAGCAATCACATAGTGGTTCACAACCATCTGTAATGGGATCTGTATGCCCTCTTCTGGTGCGTCTTCTGGTATGTGAGCTACGATGTACTCACATACAGAAAATAAACAAACAAATCTTAAAAAAAAAAAAAAGATTTAAATCCAAAACAAACCCTACTTTCTGCAAAGTCATAGGGTTATTGAATGAAGACTCCAGTGCTGGGAGGACTACTGCCATGTGCTGTGGACAGCTGAGTTCCCACAGACACAAAGACTGTGGCTGCTGCTGTCGATTCTAATCCAGGAGTAGACCCCACTGCTGAAGATACCACATGCACACATTGTGACTTCAGGACTCCGAGAAATTAAGCTGATACTGACCTGGAAATTCTCAACCTGTTGGCTGGCTTTAGAGGTCGCACAGGCTGCTGGTAGACAACAGGCACCAACACTGCTGCTCAGCTAAGGATCCCACGTGCTGAGACACCACTTGCCTATGTACAACAGTGGCTTGGTAGTTGTGGTTGAGACCAACAACCTTCAGAACCGACTTAAAAGATGCTCCACACCTGGCACTGACAGAATCAAACCTTTGGCTGAGAAGGTCCTAGACCCTGACAGGGAAGAAACGTCTACAGTCTTATTAGATGGATGTGATGTACCTGTCAAACTGCCATCAATATCACTTTCCTCTGATATTGAAATATCCCATCTGCAGAAAGCTCTTGAAGCAGGAAGTTAAAACAGCTTCAGGAAGTCCCTGAAACCGACCAGCTTCACTTGGCCCCTCCCTGTCAGAGTGAGCACTAATAAAGCTGAGCTCAGGAAACCAGTCTGCCTGGAAGATGCTCAGACCAACTGAGGCACTGGAAAGGACAGTCTGCATCCTGACATCCTCCCTGCAGGCTGTGTGGTGAGCATCAGGTTCCCAGCTTTCTGAGCTGTCACTCAGGCCTTGGTGATGCAGCTGTCTGTGAGTCATTTCTGCTCCAGTAGGTGACCCCTCACGCATATGCCTGTCAGTGACCCCAATAAAACTCATGGCACCACGCTGGACTTCGGTGGTGCCCATACTAGGAACTGTCATAGGCTCCCTATGTGTGTGTCTGTCTGTCTATCTGCTGTGTTGTACCTCCTCAGGAAAAGTCTTGTCACACAGCACCCTTCCCCACCCATTCTCCATCGTGGATCCCACAGACATCCCATCCTGATCTCTGGGAACCCAACACTCTCTGGCAACCTTCAGGGCAGCCAGGCATCAAGGTGACACCAAGGTGAAGACATCCACACCCCAGCATATGGTATAGCCCATCCTTCCATGCCCAGCTAAGGTTTTAGAAATGCAGGACCAACAATGGGGACCCAGCCATGCCTGGAAGGTGCCAGCTTGGGGCTGGATAGGGCTGGGACCCACTCCAGACTTGTCCCCATGAGGAGGTGAGTAGTGAGAAATGGGTATTTTTAGCTAGGGAAGGAGATTTGGCGCCAGTTCTCTAGAGATGACAGGCTCTCGGGGAGTCTGGTGCAGCCCAGGCTAATCTAAAAGTCGTGACCCAGGGTTGGAAGGACAAACTTGGACAACCACACTGGGCATCATCTTCTTTCTCCTCTCTCCTTCCTTATGCTGTATTCACTCTTTCTCTCTCTTAAAAAGAAGATGGACATATTGTAACTATGTAAGTTTTGTTTGTACCATAGGCATGTGGTACCCAAGGACAGAAGAGGTTGTCACTCTGGAGCTGAGTCACTGGCTGTGAGTTGCCATGTGGGTGCTGAGATTCGAACTCAGGTCCTCTGCAAGAGCAGCTTGGTCATCTAACTGCCAAGCAGCCTCTCCAGCGCCCACCTGTCTCTCTGTATGGTATAACAATGTGTGGGTGGTCTCAGAGGGTGTCCTGCCAGGATCTGTGTGTCAACTTAACAATCTAGAGTCGTCCCAGAAAGGAGCCTCAGTTGAGGAAATGCTTCCATGAAATCCAGCTGTAAGGCATGTTCTTAATTAGTGATTGATGTGGGAGGGCCCAGCCCACTGTGGGTGGTGCCATCCCTGGGCTGGTGGCCCTGGGTTCTGTAAGAAAGCAGACTGAGCAAGCCAATATAAGCAGCACCCTCCATGGCCTCTGCATCAGCTCCTGCCTCCAGGTTCCTGCCCTCCTTGAGTTCCTGTCCTGACTTCCTTTGCTGAGGCACAGTAATATGAAAGAATCAGCCAAATAAACATTTTCCTCCCCAACTTGGTTTTTGGTCATGGTGTTTCCACACAGCAATTAAGACAGATGGTGAACTCTGAGCTCTATCCTGGGCCTGTGCTATCTGTCCAGTGCCTTGGTTATAGACCCCACGGCCATGTGCATCATTTTCTGTGGGCTCTTCCAGCAAGGCCATTTCCCACGGTTGCTCTTTCTTCGTTCACATCTAGTTCCCTTTGCTCCCAGGCCATCGGGAACCATCACCTCCCTTGGGCACAACCCCCATGCACACCCTGACCCCCCGCAGAGCATGAACGACCAGAGGCTCGGGAGTTCCCACACTTTATGTGAAGTCAGTTCTCAGCGAGGGTCGGCAGGGAGGGCCCTTTCGCAGGTCGGGGGGCGTGAGGTAGCATCACACGCACGCGCACTCCCGCGCCGACAGCTCTTGCAGCGTGTGGTAGCGGCTGTGCACGTCCAGGAAGGACACCTCGTCCTCATAGGCCGTCGGGCGACAACACGGGTGCGCCCGCGCCCGCTCTCTGCGCACGCGCCTCCGCTGGCGCAGGCGCCGAAGGCCCAGGTCGTAGATGCGGATGGCCGCCTCGCACGCGCCTGCGCAGTAGCGGAACAGCACGGTCTCATCCGACGTGTAGCCCAGGCCCAGCTCGCTCACGCGCACCTCGAGCTCGCGCAGCCCACAAGGCCGAGCCCCCGGCCGCGCCCGCCGACGCCGGGGACCCGCTCGACGGCGCGGTCCCGGGATGCGGGCAGCCCAGGGAGAAAGTTCTCGAAGCTCCACCGCGTCGGGGGCGCCCTGGAGCAGAGCGCGATCTGTGGGCGGGAAGAAAGAGACAAGGGATTGGGTCGCGAGGGCTCTGGTCCGCGCTGCGTGTGCGCAGTCCTGAGTGCCAGGGGACCTACACCCTGGTTCCAGCATCCCTGTGGCTGCCATTGCCCCCTGCCCCCCCCCCCCACTTGGCTGTAGTTGAAGTGTGTGCAGAACTGAGGGGGTTCAGGAGGCAGGAGGATTACTTCAGGGGCATCCTCTGGTACTCTGTGAGTTTGAGGCTGCTCTGGGCTACAAGAGACTGTCGAAAAAAGTAAAAAGAAAAATCAAGTAACCCCCCCCCCCAAAGCTAAGGGGCTCAGCATTGCAGCCTGCTACACCCTCTCTGGTCAGTGTTGGTTGACTGCTTCCACGACCGCCTCTGACTGCCTGTGCCTTGGTTTCCCCCACAGGAGGGTGGACCCCACCCACCCCCAGGCACCTTTTCCAGGAAACCCCCTCCCTCCGGGGGGCGGGACTTACACTGGGCCAGGCGGGCGATGCGGGCGTCCAGGGTGCGTGGAGGGCGTCGTAGCGGGGCAAGCGCGGGTCCCAGGCGGTGGCCCAAGAGCAGACCCTCCTGGCACATCCAGACAGATAGCAGGGAGCTGCAGATGAGCGACACCAGGGCCGCTGCCTTCCAGCGCCTCATCCTGGGCCTCGGCCTGCGGGGAGATGATAGGGAGGGTGGGTGTGCGCGTGGCGGGGTATGGAGGGAGGACAGTGGGTATTTCATTTGGGGCCATGGTGGGTGCAAAGGCCTTGAAGTTCAGGGTGCTTGGCGTGTCCTAGCAATGGATAGGGGACCCAGGTAGGGATAGGGTGACAGCAGAAGGTGACCCAGGAGGTGGTCTCTCCCCTTGGTAACCTACTATGTGCCTCAGTTTTCCCTACCAGGCTGCACCTCTTCCACCAAGGTATTAGTACTCCTGCTCACTGCACACAGTTATGTGTCTAAACACCGGCACACTCCCAACTACAGTGCCCACGTTCCCTGAGGTTAGGCCACCTCCTATCTTACCCAGTGTGCTGTGGCCTGGAAGACATTTGCATTCAGTTTGCGTGGCCCCAACACAGGTGCCAACTGTGTACCAGGCCTGATGCTGAGTACGCAGGAGACATTTGGGGAAACTGAGGCACGGTGTTTGGCTATTTTGTTTTGTTTTTCCTTTTGAGATTTACCCCAGGCTGGTCTGAAACTCTTGTGTATCAGAGGCTGACCCTGAGCTCTGATCCTCCTTCCCTGCTTGGACCCGGGGTTCAGTCTGCAGCTCCAGCTCGCTTGGTTATTGAACACCAACTGTATACTGAGGCTTCAAGACTCTCCATTGTCCACTGTACCAGTAAACCATGTGTCTATTTGTCCTCGTCTGACATTTATTGGGCGCCGATGGTTTGCCTAAGCTCCACTCTGAATTCAACTCAAGTCCAAGTCACATGCACTACCCATGGAAGCCAGGAGTGGATGTGGGGTCCCCGGGGCAGAGTGACAGGGGCCTGTGCGCTGCGCGCGCGCGAGTACCAAACCCGTGTCCTTAGCGTCTGTGGCCCGGGAGTTAGTTGTCCTGGCATGACCGCCCTCACGCCCAAGGCCTGTGCCTTATTATCCCTCTGGGGGCAGTGCCTCAGTTTCCTCTCTGGGTTCTATGAGGAAGCATGACAGCGGAAATGCCAGTACTGGGGGTGGCACGGTCGCACCCACCCAGTGGTCTTGGACCAAGCACCCCCAGCTGAGCTCTGAACCCATGAACAATGGTCCCTCTGTCCGGGGTCACCCGACTGGTTTGTGTCTGGCACGGAAGGGGCGGGGGTATCCTAGGGGGCGTGACGTAGGTGCACAGAGGCTCCTGGAAGGGGGCCAAGGGTCACCGCATCCTGGCAAGCGTTCTGCCCAGGGTCATATTCTCCTGTTCCTCCCTCTTCCCAGCCTCAGTTTCCCCATTGCAGTTATGTCCAGCAGACCCACACGTGTATGCAGAGAAGGTGTGCGCATGCCTGGGCACCGTGGCGCTCAGCCTGGCTAGTAGCCAGGGCCTGGAATTGGGCCCTAACCGCAGCAGCCTCAAACTCCTATTCATCCTTCAAAGCTTGGTTCCTCCACTATAGGACCAGGAGAGTTGCCTTGCCCCATCTCCATGGCAACTGCTCCCCCCCCCCCCGCTGCCGTTCCCGCTGTGACTTAGTTTCCCCATCTTCAGTCAGAGCCAAAAGGTGCGGGGGAGGGGAGGGCCGAAGTTCAGTTTTCTGAACCTGTTTCTCAGCCTGCTCACTCCTTGTAACCCACAGGGTCTCCTGTAGCCCAAGTATGTAGCTGAGGGTGACCCTGCACTCCTGCCTCCACCTCCTGAGAGCTGGCGTGATATGTGCTACTGCCTGCGGTTTGGGGAGGTCATTCAATTCTAGAAAATCATGGGGGCACCAGGGGAGGAGGGACTCCCAGACCTACACTTTCCAGAGTCCGTGCTTCAGTTTTCCCACCAGTCACAGTTTTTCCCAGACAGTCTATGGATTCTTAGTGGTTCCAGATGGGGAAACTGAGGCCTCCCGGAGCCTGGGTCCTCACCTCCTTCCGAGGGCCCCACCCGCTGGCGGGACGCACATCTGGGGGCAAAGCAACAACATCTGCGGAGCACAGCTGTTTCCGATGAGCTGTGGGGGCTGTGGCCTGGGGAGGCATTTGGGGCTTGATGGGTTGAGGGGGGGAACATAGCCGCTCCCTCCCAGTCGAGAGAAGGGGCAAGACCCCCCCAGGGCTGCTACACCTCTAGAGCCCAAGCGATGCTGTACTGACCAAACTCCTGCTCATACCTCAAAGCCCCAATTCCAGTGGCCCCCTACACTTAAAGAGATTTCATCTTATTTCCATGTGTATGTCTAGGGGAGCACGCGCCGCAGCGTGCCTGTGCGGAAGTCGGAGAGCAACTGTCAGCTTAGCCACCCCGTCACCATACATTCTTCAACACAGGACAGTGGTGGCTCAAACGTCGCTCAGTAGTTGGACTTAAAATGGGGAAGGGGGTGGAGTCTCCGCGACTCTGCAGCCTCTGTTGGGAAGCCCTTTTCCTTCCCACCCTGTTACTCCCTGTTCCCTTCACCCCCTCCCCAGCCCGCGACAGGCAGAACCAGAAAGGTGGACTTTGCGCGGCAGGGCACACAGCACAGCAGCTGGTTGTGAGCAGGAGGCCCCACGCATAACCGGATCAGGCTAATGCGGGCTGAGCCGCTGGCGCGGGGCCCTGAGGGTGGCTGGGAAGAGTCACCCGCTAGAGTCCTGGCCATCTGGCTTGGAAGGGAAACTGAGGCAGGCGCCGGATGCGGCAGTAACAGGGTGGGGAGGGAGGGCACTTGCCTGTCCTCTCCTTCCTTCCCAAATTCAAAGTTTGGTCTCAGGTCCTAGATAAAGGTGTCTGTTCTCCGAGCCTCAGTTTCTCCAGGCGAGAACTGGGAGCCTATCTGAACCTCAGTTTCCCCAGCTGGGAGATGGGAGAGCATCTGGGCCTTAGTTTCCCCAGACGGGAGCTGGGAGTCTAGGCGGCCCGGCACTTTCTTTCTCTTCTTATTCTGTTTACTTATTGAACTTTTAAAGGAATTCTTTTCATTATTTTATATATACGTGTGAATGCGAGGCAAATGCAGAGGCGTTGACCACCCGAACTGGCGTCACAGGCTGCGTGGTCAACAGGGAGAGCTCTGGTATCAAGGACTTATTTGTAAGTTTGCTCTCATCTCTCTTTTGAGTCAGTGTAGCCCAGGCTGGACTCTATGTATCCAAAGCTGACTTTGAACTCCTGATGCTTCTCCCTCCAGATCCTGAGTAGCTCTGACAATGGCCAGAGGCGCCACACCTATTCCCCATTCTTCCTCTGTCATACTTCCAGAATATTCTCCCCACCACCACCACCACCACCACCACCACCACCGGGTCACCCTGACTGTCCCCAAACAAGCCAAGCACTGTCCCTTTCTTCCTCACTTACAAAACTCCTACTCATCCTGCTCAGCCCCAGTTGTAATGCCCCTCCTCCAGGAAGTCTTCCCTGAGTCTCCTGCTCCTCCAGAGTCTCCGGTCATCACCTAGTTACACGAGTTCCCACGTCCCACGTCTGTGCATGCCAGTGTGTCTGCCTCTAAGACACTGCCCACAGGCAAACATTTGTCAAAAACATCTCTAGCTTTTGTGTTGTTTTGGTTTGGTTTTTGGTTTTTGGTTTTGTTTTGGGTGCCTGGCTCAGAGTTTGTGTGATTGTTTTTTATTTAATTCTGAGAAACAGGATGGTAGCATTTCGGGACAGGATGCCCGGCTGAGGGGCTGAGGTGGGGTACCCAGCTGAGGAGGGTACCTGAGGTGATGGGGTGTAATCCGGCTGAGGGGGGTGCCTGGCTGAGAGGGACATTTCTCACTACCTGGCACAGCCAGCCCTTTGTGGTAGCATAGGGGTTTGCAGCAGGCTCAGGAGGTCCCCTATGGAAAAGCAGATGAAAGAGCAGAAGGGATGGGGGGGGGGGGTGGCCTTGGGGCTAGGGGCTGGGGTGGGACAAGCTGGTCAGGCTGGAATCTACCTGCTGCTGATATCCTGCCAGTCACACCCCATAGGGCTTCCTCAGCCCGGGGCACTGACACACAAAAAGGGTGTCCCAGACACCAGGGATGTGAAGCCCCACGAAGGCAGTGGGACAGAAACCAGTTCCCAGCACTCTCGCCCCCTCGAAGTTCCCCAGCCAGACCCAGTGAGGCAGGCAGGTGGCAACCTCAACACACACACACACACACACACACACACACACACACACACACACACACGCATCTTAGCATCCTGGGCTTTAGGATTTCTGCCTCCCTGTCCCACCTGATGTCTGCCCACTCTCTGCAGCAAACTTGGGTGGGCCTGGTGACTTCTTACCCATAAACCGAGTTATCTGGGGATAATCTGGAACAAGAACTCGGAAAGTGGGGAACACACCCCCGTTTCTAATCTGAGCTTTGCCCTTAAGGGACCCCCCCTCCACTAAAGAGCCCCACGCCCTCTTGTGGCTGAACAGCGATTCAGGAGCCCAGTGGCCCGGCCCTTACCGGGGAGGACACGGTGTCCCCAGGAACGCAGGGAACGCGCCCCTGACTGTTTACTTCTGTGCGCCGCAGGGCTGCGCGCCTGGGCCCCCTCCCAGGGTTTCCTGTGACCACGAAGTACCCCTACTCCATTCTCCCTGACCGACGGGGCGCTCACGGGGGCCCGCTGGTCCAGCAGCCTTCCACAGGCATCGAGAGTCGTAGGAGCCCAGAGCGCACCCCGTCGTGTACGGAGCCCGGCACTGACCTGGTAGGGGAAATTTGGGGACGCCCCCCGCACTGCACTCCGGGACTCTGCTTACCTGCCACGGGCTCCAGATGACCCGGTCAGTGGTGACTCCTCCGACCACCCGAGCCCGGCCCGGCCCCAGCCACTGCGTGCGCCATCCGGATCGCGGGGACCGGAGGCGACCCGGGGACCCCGTGCCGGAGGAGGCCACCGCACAGGGTGCGGGACACGGGCCGGGCCATGGGGTTCCCCCCCTGGCCTCTCTTTCTCTGTCTTCCCCGGGCTCGCCGGGCTCAGTGAACCCCGGGGTGGCGCGCGTGGGAGGCTGGAGCGCGCTCAGGACGCGGGGCCACGCGAGGAGCGCCGGGCGCGGGGCACACGGACGAAGCCACCGCGCGCTCTCCCTCCGCTCCCGCCGCGCACCTCAGGCCGGCTGGGCTCGAGGGGGCGTGGCCTTCCCGGAGGCGTGGACGTGGGCGTGGCGTAGGGTTTCCCGGGCTCGGGAACCGCCCTCGTCCTGCCCACAGCTGTAGGGGCGCTCCGGGAGAGCAGGTGGCAGGAACGTGGGAGGCCCTAAACAGCCACACTGCTCCATCGATCAGTTGGTTGATCCACTCCTCCCGGGGACTCTCCTTTATCTGAGACTTTGCGCCCCGAATCTAGTCCTCACTAACTTTGCACATTCCTGCCCCAGGTCTCCAACTCCCTATCTAGCTCCTCTAAACTACCAACCAGGGAGAATCTCTATAGCATCGCCCCTCAACCCAAATTGCTGTTCCGGCGCTCTGAAGCCATCTAAGAATCTCAAGACACACGTGACCCTCCCTCCCAACCAAAGGCCACTCTGCACTCACCCATGGTCCCCTCACAAGTCCTCCCCACCCCTAAGCCCACCCCTCTATCCTCTCCAAGAAAACCCTCCCAGGGAAACTAAGTTCAGTCTCTTAGATAACCTAGATTATGTAAAATTGAAGATCCTGTTGTCCGCGGTGAACTAATGCTTCCCACCATCCTGCCCCTCAGAGCACCATTGGGAGCGGGGGGGCGGGGGGGGGGCGGGGACGACCTCTGTTTCTCACAAATGACTTCCCTCCTAAAAGCACCCTATCTGGGACTTGATCACTCAAACCCACCACACCCTACTCTTCCTGTGATCCGCAAGCGCCCCCTAGCGGGGCCCGGTCACTCAGAGATGGGGTGGGTGGGGCGAGACCTACTGTGGCCACGCCCCTGCCACACCTGGTTGCCGAGAAACCAGGGTTGAGGCTCCTCCCTCTTTGACATCCTTTGCCAAATCTTCAGCTCCCTTGGCTGCCACCTGCCCCTGACTTAAGGTTCACTTATCCCAGAAGCCTTTTCAGTACCAGCCTCCCAAACAGCCCCACCCCTTCCCAAGGGCCTAACGCTGGTCATAGAGTGTGCTCATGTGCATGTCAGGTGCAGTTGGTAATGAGGGTTTATTTGACTCCGTGGGTCAGAACAGTAGACTCTGAAAGTCACCTGTATGTTCAGAGACCTGAGGCTGATTCCTTCCTGTGCCTGAGGCTTCCCAGGGCCCAGGGCATGGCAGGGGTGAGGTGGAGGATAGGGTCAGGGTGTTTGTGTGTGTGGGGAGATGGGACAGGGAGATGGGGCAAGGGTGTGGGTGTGGGAGATAGGGCAAAGGTGTGGCACGGGGAAAATGGGGAAGGTGGGGCGGGGTGGGGGTCTGGGGGAGACAGGTGAGGGCCTAGCATGGGGGAGACAGGTGAGGGTCTGGCATGGGGAGTCGGATAAGGGCCTGGCATATGGAGATGGGACATTCAGGATGGGTCCTTCCAACCTGTGCTTTACATGAAGGTACATCTTTCCCATCCCTGTTGTCACTCAGAGCTGGACACCTGGTGAGTGCGTGCTAGCACACACAGAGTTTGACAGCAGGACACTTAACTGTAGGCTCTGTACATACCAGAGGCAAACTGACTTTACACACAGAGGATCTCCCCTGAGGCTGGCTCCTGCACACACACTCAATTCTGCTACAGCCTGGTGCTGGATGACATACACAGACCCACACCAGGCAATACACATAATAAACAATATAGCTGTTCCCTGTCTCCTCTGTCACACCCACCACTGGTGCAAAGCCCACCCCCCCAGCATACAATATGTGCAAGAAAATCCCACAGCTCCTTCAGGCACACACATGACACACATGGGGGGCTGGTATGGGAGGCCAGGGCCTCCTTGCACACAGAGCTAGCCAGAGCCCACCCCTACTGGGCCAGCCCCCATGAAGCTGTCACCAGCCGTCCTGTGGCCACCTCTGTTCACCCGGCCCAGCTGTGACGGGGGGTGGGGCAGACAGACACATGGAGTGCAGGACACACACATGTGCCCACCATGTGGACGCTCATAAAACGGTTGTCCTGGCAACAGCAACTTGAAAGACTGGGCTCTTCCTCTGGGATAGGGGTGCAAGGGTAGAGCTGACAGCGTCAGGCGAGTCAGGAGCAAAAGGTGGGGACACAGAACTTGCACCCACCTATGACCCCATTTTTGAGTCACATGGTTTGCTACAAAGACTTACAGGGAATCTCATCAGCCTCAGATACACAAAGTGGCTGCCTTGCTCAGGGCTGGTCGTGGTCACACCAGAAATACAAGTGTCATCTATTCCAATAGCCTTCCAGATCACCCACACATTCTGCCACCCCTTGAGACAGACAGCAACTGACAGACGCCCTGTCGTGCTCTGTGAGTCACACCTCAGCTGGGAACTGGGACAGAGAGAGAGAGAGACACAGAGAGAGAGACAGAGACAGAGACAGAGAGAGACAGAGAGAGAGACAGACACAGAGACACAGAGAGACAGAGACAGAGACAGACAGACAGACAGACAGAGACAGACAGAGACAGAGAGAATCAGAATTCTTCCAGAATTCTTCATTCTTACACCAGCTAAGATGAGGCTGATCCCCAACTGGGATCTGGGATCTTGTTGGGTGAGGGATATGCTTCATGGAGACCAGCCAGTTGATGTCACCTCCCTTGGAGAAGGGTCACAGCCATCTAGGCAGCTGACCCCAGGGCTGCTGGGCTTCAGTGTTTACAGTATTTTATGTTTAGACTCTTGTCCCGGATGCAGGCTATGTAGGACTAGAGACCAGTTTCAACAACATTTGAACCTCCCACAGCATGGGAACAAATGTGGGGTAGCATCTAGTGTCCCATCAGAGCCTAGCATTGGGAAACTGAGGCTCAAAGATGCACAGACACATGCAGTCCCTTTCTTTGATCCATTTCAACCAGAATGCCGGGCCCTGTTAGAGATGGTGGCAGCCTGAGTTCAGAGCCCCCACCCACCTTGTGCTGGAATTCATTTTCCTTCTGCATCTATCTGTTCCCGCATCTCCGAGCGACACCAGCCACAGCCTGCCCTGCCACCAGCCTGTTTGGTAATCGACAGGTTGTTGTGAAACCAGAGGCTCAGAGAAGTCATGCAGCAGGCTCCAGGTCACACAGCAAGAGTCTGTGTCTTGGGTGTTGGTATTCTGTCCAGACTCCACCCTCACAGTTACCTGGCAGCAGCCAGGTATGCTCCTCCCCACAGTTGGCAACAGCCAGGTTAGGCCGGTCCACTAGAAAAGGGGCTGCTTGGCCACTCTTCCCTCTCTTACTCTCTTGTCTCTCTTAATCTTGCTTCCCGCTTACCCCCTCTCTCCCCATTCCCTTCTCCCCTCTCTCCACGTGGCCATAGCCAGTCTCCACTTCTCTACTCTCTCCTTCTCTCTGTCTTTCTCTGCCTCTTAACTCTCCTCCCCATGCCCTGAATAAACTCTATTCTATACTATACCCTCATGTGGCTGGTCTCTCAGGGGGAAGGGATGCCTTGGCATGGGCTGGTGGGGCACCCCCTTGCCCCACACCTCACCACACCCCCATAGAACATGTCTCCTTATATTTCTTTATCTTTTTATGATCACAACATTGGGGACTTTGCAGAATGTCAGGGTCCTGTCCACCCCCCCTCCACCCCCTTTCCAGAGCCAGCCTGGCCTTCCTGGAGGCCATCAGTCCCAAGGGGAAGCACTCTGTCTTTGGGTGGAGACCCAGGCCAAGGTTCTGGGAGGCTGGCGGCCTCTGGCCAAAACATGAACTTGGCTGGTGAGGAAGTTTCCATCTTAGCTTTAGGAACTGGCCCAGGTTCAGCTGTTTGAAGGATGGACCCCCCACCGCCACCACCACTGCCGAGGGAACTCCTAGTGACCAGCCCAGGGGGGTTGGAGGTGGCTGGGAACTCAGTGTGTCCTCCATCCCCCTTGGCCATCTCATATGATTGTTAACTTCCCATGCACCATGCAGCATTGTGTGTTGAGATCAAAGAGATTGCTTAGCCTCAGTTTGGCCATCTGTAAAATGGTGGTTCCAGGCCCAGCCTTGGGCACCCCCTGTAGAACAGGATTATCCTCAGAGCTCCCTTTTAGCACGGGTTGGGTTTGGGGGCTAGTTGCTATGCAGTCAAGGATGACCTTGAACTCCTGATTCTCGGGGCATGTTCCCTGTGCTGGTTCTGAGGTGCTGGGGATGGAACCAGGGCTTCAGCGCTTCCAGTGAGGGCTCCACCCTTTGAGACCAGCAAAGGCTTTGTGCTCTGTAGCCCAGGCTGGCCTGGAAATCCCCATGCTCCTGCCTCCAGGGTTTCCAATATTGGGTTCTGGGACTTTGGGGTGACTGTCACGCTTAGTTTGGGAGACGCAGAGGGGCCTCCTGCATCACTTGACACACTCTAGTGGGGGTGGGGTGTCACGGGCAAACCGAGGCCAAGAAGGGACCCTAGCAGCCCGTGGGCGGCAGGAAGGAGCGAAGCTGCAGATCTAGGCTGGGATGGTAAAAACAGGACCGGAGCTGTTCCTCTGGGAGCCATCGACAGCACGGGGTCAGAGGTGGAGGCCGGGTCCCTGCCGCCTCCGAGGTCAGGAAGGTGGGAAACGCATCAGGCGGGCCACCTGGGCAGCGGCTCCTGCGGAAGGAGCTGGGGGGCCGGGGATGGGCGGGACCTAGCTCAGTGGGCGGGGCTGCGGGGCAGGCTTGCTCGCAGGCTGTGTTGCGCACGCGCACTCTTGCGGCGCCGCCAGCTGCTGTAACGCTGAGCTCTCCGCAACCCGCTTGGCCCTGGCTGCTCTAATCCCCCTGCTCCCGACCTGCAGCCCCGAGATAAGGACCCAGCTGCAGGCATAGATAAAGGAATCTGCCACACAAATCCGGGAGGCCAGGCGTGGGCACCCAGCCCAGGACTGCACCTGCTAGACCTAAGGAGGGGGGGGAGGGGCGGCCCAGAGGTGGGGGTGGGGGTACCCAGGTGAACACAGAACTGGAGACAGAAAAGGAGGGAGCCTAGCCTGTAAAGCCAGGCCATTTGGGAAGATGAGGCAGGGGCATTGCCGTGAGTTTGGGGTTGCCTTGGAATGGAAAGCGAGTCTTTGTCACAAAAGGACAAAAATGAGAGACAGGAAAGAGAATGTCAAGTATGGTGGCAGACACACTTTGAGAGGTGGAGGAAGGAGAATCAGGGATTCAAGGTCATTTCTGGCAATAGTGAGTTGGAGACTAGTCTGTGCTACCTGAGACCTTATCTTAAAAAAATAAAAATAAAATAAAACCGTTGAGGAAGAATAGAAGAGACACACAGAGAGGAATAGGGGAGGAGGCAGCAGTGGGGCCCTTCGGTCTTCCCTGCCCCCACTTGGTGCCCAGGTCTCCAGTGCTAGCAGGGCCACAGCCACCTGCCTCCCTCACTTCCTGGTGTCAGCTGAGATCAGGCTGGAGCTGTAGTTCCAGGGGGCTATCTGGATCCCTCAGTTCAGGGAGCCACAGACTCTCCCGGAGGCACGTTGCCAGGGGACTCGGGTGTGGAAACTGGCCGAGGAGGAAAGGGGGGGGGCTCTATTTTCCGTGTTAGGTGGAATGGTGTACCTGGAGGAGACTAGGACGGAAGGCTGGTTCTCAAAAGGGTACGGAGTAGGTCATCCTTGGACGCGGAAGGACTAGGGGTGGGGTAGGAGGAGAAATGGAGGCCCAGATGCTAGTCTGTGCTCAGGGTTGGAACCGGGCCTGGCGGACAGTAAACCCTCACTAGCTGCTGAGCTCCCCGTAAGGATCCAGCACCATTGTATTCACATCACCATGAATGCTGCACCTCATGGTTAACGGTCTGTACGGTTTCACAGTTATCAACTGCCAGGCTGTCACGCCTCCTGCGGGAAGCCAGCCTGGGTTGCCTTGCACAGAAGAGGACGGAGTTGCTTTGAGGAAGGGATCTTGTTTCTGTCGTTGCCCTTTGCAGCCCTGTTTCTTCCAAGAGCGTGTCCTTATCACAACCCAATTGTAGACGCTACAAAGGAGCCTCAGCCTTAAAATGCATTGTTATTCCCATCTTGCCCAGTAGGGACGGTAGAGAGCAATGGCGCAAACAGGGTGCTATTGTGGTCTAAGGCTAATTAATCGCTTTACCTCTCTGGGCCTGTTTCCCCTTATGTTATACAACCAGCAGAGTCTAGTTCGTGCGTTGCGGGACAGCCTGGGCTACAGGGTGAGACCCCCATCTCCATGAATTAAATAAATTTAAATACTGATTGGTTTGACTTGGCTTTGGTTGAGACATGTAGCTCAGGCTGGCCTCAAACACCAGGACTGCCAGGGCTATACAGAGAAACCCTGTCTCGACCCCCTCCCCCCCCCCCAAAAAAAAAAAAACCAAAACAAAAACAAAACACTACCTCCCGATCCACCCAAGTGCTGTTCTTACATGTTTAAGCACATTTTTATTAAAATAGTAATTGCAGGATCGGAGAAGTGCCTGATGTCAGGCTCAAGGGGCTGAGTTCAATCCCGGGACCGACATGGGGATGCAGGGACCCCCGCCCCCCATTGTCATATGACCTCCACATAAGGGTGACACACAGGAGACCCACACACACACAATAGATGAGTAAATGTCACTTTCAAAGTAACGCTGGCACACACCTTTAATCCCAGCACTTGGGAGGCAGAGGCAGGAGGATTTCTGAGTTTGAGGCTTGCCTGGGCTACATAGTGAGACGCTGTCTCAAAAAAAAAAAAAAAAAGAAAAAAGAAAAGAAAAGGCAGTACAATAAAAATAATTCAAATTGCCACGCGTTTATGGGCCACAGTGGCTCACGAAGGGCACTGTCAAAGGACAGCGTGTCCCCGTGAAGTCATTTGATCCTTCAAAGCTGTTGGTATTTTTTGTTTGTCTTCTGAGACACGGTTTCTCTGAGTAGCTCAGGCTGTTCTGGACCTCACTCTATAGACCAGGCTGGCCTCGAACTCATGATTCACCTGACTCGATCTCCCCAGTGCTGGGATTAAAGGCGTGCGCAACACCGCTCGGGCTGCGGTTTTTTATTATAAAATAACAGACTCGTTTGTAAAAGGGACAGAAGCAGAGTAGGTGAGTGTGAGCTGCACCCACACCCACACCCCCAGATTCACTTCCACGGATCAAGAGTGACCCACGGATGACCGACAAGAACCCCTCCGGGACCCTTGAGCACTTCCGTTTCCTGCGCAGCCTTGGCCCCCCCCCCCCCCGCCCCCACGGTCGTGCGCACGCGCGCCTTAGCAGCATTGCTGTAGTCTGAGCGTGCGCATTTCTTTCTGTAGGCTCCAGAGGACACGAGCGACCCGGAAGACTTTCCTGCCACACTCCAGAGCTGGTGTGAGGGGCATCGATGGCGGAGACGGCAGCGGAGAGCGGTGGTGGCGGTGACTCCGGGGTTGGCGCGTGCGAACGGGGGGTGGCGCCCATTAAAGCTCAGTGAGTCGCTGGCGCCCGTCAGCGAAGCTGATGTGGCCTTCCCGGCGTCCGTGGCGGGTGCGAGTGGTGCATGCTGGGAGGTGTGGCGGCATCCTGGAGAGCGGCATCCCGGAGGCGCCAAAGTCTTTACCTACCTTCTGCTGACACACGAGTGTAACATGTGTTGGTTGTCACAAGCCATGAGGCCGGCTGTGCACATAGGCAGCTTTGGGGAACCAGAAGCAGGGCCCGAGGTGCATGGTGGGGCTTGTAGTCTCCACGAGGGAAAAAAAAATGGCTCGCAGCGAAAGACCTGGGAAGGGTGGTAGCTTGAGTCTCGCTGCCAAGCATGCTGGGGTTTGTAGTTCCTTCGTAGCCTACCAAGGATATTGATATTTGTGTGTCGCAACCCTTAAGGCAATTCAGTTCTCAGAGCAGAGACACAAATGGCTCCTTCAAGTGTAAAACAGGTGTCCCCGTGGCACTGGGTGAAAACTGGCTGGTTCTAAGTAGGGAAAGCTTCCTGCAAGCAGGAGCACGTGAGCTTGGCATTAGCCCCCAAGCCCCTTTCCCTGTGCACATCGAGCCTCTCCCGCTCTGGCAGGTACCGCACAACCAAAGAACGGTTCCACGAATATCTGGATGGAGACAAGCAGGAGGGTGCATGCCAGGAAGTGCCCACAGGAGACCCAGCTGAGCCAGGGGCCAAAAGAATTCGCCTGGAAGATGGGCAGGAAAATGGGAAGACAGAGGTGGCAATTGAATCCCGTGAAAGGCAGGTGCCCAAGAGGGCCCGTGGCCAAAACAAAAGCCGGCCCCATGTGAAGCCAGCACACTACGACAAGGACAGGCTCTGCCCGTCCTTCCTCCAGGTGAGGGGTGGCTCTACAGGCTTGGCTTAAAGTCTGAAGATGCTGTGCTGTGACAAATATATATGACCCTTGACCTACAGGGACTCGACCTAGTAGTGCCTTGCCTTGGCCCCTGGTGCTGCCTTCAAAGTCATTGACCCTCAGCCTATCTACACATCACACTTGAATTTATTTATTTTTGGTTTTTTTGAGACAGGGTTTCTCTGTGTAGCCCTGGCTGACCTGGAACTCACTCTGTAAACTAGGCTGGTCCTGAACTCAGAGAGCACTCCCAAGTTCTGGGATTAAAGATGTGCTCAGCTATTTCAATTTACCTTTTTTTTTTAAAAAGATTTATTTATTTATTTATTTATTTATTTATTTATTTATTTATTATATGTAAGTACACTGTAGCTGTCCTCAGACACTCCAGAAGAGGGAGTCAGATCTCGTTACAGATGGTTGTGAGCCACCATGTGGTTGCTGGGATTTGAACTCCTGACCTTTGAAAGAGCAGTCGGGTGCTCTTACCCACTGAGCCATCTCACCAGCCTCCCTTTTTTTTTTTTTAAAGATTTATTTATTTTATGTATATGAGTCCACTGTAGCTGTCCTCAGACACACCAGAAGAGAGCATCGCACCCGTTACAGATGGTTGTGAGCCACCATGTGGTTGCTGGGAATTGAACTCAGGACCTCTGGAAGAACAGTCAGTGCTCTTAACCTCTGAGCCATCTCTCTAGCCCCCTTAATTTACCTTTTAAAGAGGGTCTTGTATGTCCTGGAGCTGGAGTTTCAGGTGGTTGTGAGCTGGGAAATCAAATCCAGATGGTGTGCAAGAGCAGCTGGGGTTCTTGACCTCGGACCTGTCACTCCAGCTTGACACTGTTCCAGCTTTAGGTGAAACAGGCACACTGGGGACACTCCCCCAGGACTTGCAGATGGAAGAATCAGCACTTGGCCCACCCTGGCCACTCAGTCCTCTCCTGGTCCTTTCATGTCCCTCACAGGAGCCGGCCACCCCATGTGCATTTGGAGACCGTTGCCGCTTCCTGCACGATGTGGGGCGCTACCTGGAGACCAAACCGGCAGACCTGGGCCCCCGCTGCGTGCTCTTCGAAACCTTTGGCCGGTGCCCTTTCAGCATGACCTGTCGCTTTGCTGGAGCACACCTGGGGCCTGAGGGGCAGAACCTGGTGCAGGAAGAGGTGGTGGCCCGCTGTGCACAGCTCCCTTCAGTGCGGAATGGCTTAGACAGGGCCCTGCAGCAGCAGCTGCGGAAGCGCCAAGTGTGCTTTGAGCGAGCTGAGCAGGCCCTGAACCGCCTCACCCAGAGCCCCATGCCCACTGTTGTCCCTGAGACCACTGTGGCCATGGCGACCCCAAAGCAGAATAGCTGCCATGCCCAGCTAGATACCGTAGGAGGGGCTGGCACCCCGCAGAGCAGCCCTGTGCCAACCTGTGGCCCCTTGACAGACGAGGACGTGATCCGGCTGCGGCCCTGTGAGAAGAAGCGGGTAAGGTGCAGGCATGGGAACTGGATTCCTGCATTGTCCACAGTCCTGTCTTAGCAGCAAGAGCCTGAACTGCCCCAGAGGATCAGGGCTAAGGGAGAAAAGGGTACGATGGAAGGCTCCTGAAGGGCAGGCACCGAGACAGGGTTTCAGAGCTTGAATAGGAGCTCTCCAGACAGAAGGCCAGTCATTGGCGAGCTTTCCCCTTAAGACAAGTGAACTTGGTGTGTACAGTGGCCAGCAGCAGAGGGAGGACGCTGGGGGACGGGGGGTGGGGAGGAGTGTGGGAGGGGGACGGGGACGTGTTAGTGGGGGAAGGAGGCCTGATGTGTTCATTTCCCTTCCAGCTAGACATCAGCGGAAAGCTGTATCTGGCTCCTTTAACCACGGTAGGAGGTGGCTGGGGGTGGGCGGCCCAGTGGTCCCTGGGGCATTACTCATCCAGCGTGCCTGCTTTCCTGACCTCTGAGGACTGACCATGTCCCTGTCCCGGTCAGTGTGGAAACCTACCCTTTCGCCGCATTTGCAAGCGCTTTGGCGCGGATGTGACCTGCGGTGAGATGGCCGTGTGTACGAACCTGCTCCAGGGACAGATGTCTGAGTGGGCTTTGCTCAAGCGCCACCCCTGTGAGGACATCTTTGGGGTGCAGGTCAGTGTTTGCCCTGGAGGAGGTTGCCATGTTGGGGACGTGCTGTGGCCGTGTGTGGGACTGCCAGTCACTGAGCAGATTCCGCCTGCCTGGTGCAGCTGGAGGGCGCGTTCCCTGACACCATGACCAAATGTGCCGAGCTCCTCAACCGCACCATTGACGTGGACTTCGTGGACATCAACGTGGGCTGCCCCATCGACCTCGTCTACAAGAAGGTGATGGCTGCTCTACCCTGGAGCCTGGGCTGGGTGTGGCCCAAGCCCGGGACCCTGCCCTGCTGGCCCTGTGTCTCAGTTTCCCCATCTGGACACGGAGCACACTGAGTTGGGCGGCAGGCAGTTCAGCTGTATGTGGGTGCCTACAGGGAGTGTGTGTGTGTCTTGGAGTTCACCAGGGTCTCTGTGTCCCACAGGGTGGTGGCTGTGCACTCATGAATCGCTCCGCCAAGTTCCAACAGATTGTGCGGGGCGTGAATGAGGTAACCTGGCTCTTGAGCGCTGTGCCTCTCCTCTGTCCCCACGTGATTCTGCCATGTAGCCTCCAGTCCCGCTGTTTGCTCCCCCTCTGCTCCTGTCCTCAAAGGTGTTGGACGTCCCACTGACTGTGAAGATGCGCACAGGTGTCCAGGAGCGTGTGAGCCTGGCACACCGACTGCTGCCCGAACTGCGGGACTGGGGTGTCGCACTGGTCACGGTGGGTGTCGGGCAGTGCGGTCACACGTCAGGGTTCCTGTGGCTCTCCCGCTTCCTCGTTCTGTCTCTCTGTTTGGTTTCTTGCTGTCTCTCTGTGCCCCCTCCTGCCCTTCACCTCTTGATCCCCTCGGCCTGTTACCTCCACCTTCAACCCTCATTACTGCTGCCCCACCCCCAGCTCCATGGCCGCTCCCGGGAACAGCGCTACACCAGGCTGGCTGACTGGCCCTACATAGAACAGTGTGCCAAGGTGGCCAGCCCCATGCCCCTGTTTGGTAGGTACCCAGAACCACTAGGGTCACATCTTTCAACTGGGAAGACTGGGAGGGATGCTGGGTCCCTTGGAAATCTCCAGACTGATTGATGATGCCCCCCATGTCCATGGGGCCTGCCACTGTCAAGACCCCACTGTGTCTCCTCAGGAAATGGGGACATCCTTTCGTTTGAGGACGCCAACTGTGCCATGCAGACAGGCGTTGCGGGGATCATGGTTGCCCGGTGAGCAGCAGCTGGGCTGGGGCAGCAGTGCTAGGACCTTCTGCACTCCTGTGAGGGCGAGGCCTGGCTGTTGAAGGGACAGAGCTCGGAGGCACAAGTCCTCACTGGGCATCTCCCTCTGTAGTGGTGCCTTGCTCAAGCCCTGGCTGTTCACGGAGATCAAAGAACAGAGGCACTGGGACATCTCGTCCTCCGAGCGCCTGGACATCCTGAGGGACTTCACTCACTACGGTTTAGAACACTGGGGCTCCGACACACAGGGCGTGGAGCGGACCCGGCGCTTCCTGCTTGAGTGGCTCTCTTTTCTTTGCAGGTGGGCATTGGACAGGCAAGCAGCTAGGGTAAGAGATCGGAGCCTTGGGCCTCCTCACTCGGCCTTCTTGCCTCCCCTACCCTCCTGGCCCACAGGTATGTGCCCGTGGGCCTGCTCGAGCGACCCCCACAGAGGATCAATGAGAGGCCACCCTATTACTTAGGCCGTGACTACCTGGAGACACTGATGGCCAGCCAGCAGGCTGCAGACTGGATTCGCATCAGGTACTCACAGACCAGGGCTCTGCGAGTTGATGCTGGGAGGCCCAGGCCTGACCTGTCCATTTTGTCCCCACAGTGAGATGCTGCTTGGACCAGTACCTCCTGGCTTCGTCTTCCTGCCCAAGCACAAGGCCAATGCCTACAAGTAGCCAATACAGACAATAAATATTATTCTTCTATCATTTCTTTTATTTTGTTGGTTTTTTGAGACAAGATCTCCTGTTGTCTGGGCTGGCCTTGAACTCCTGGAATCCTAGGCACTCACCGTCCATCATACTTGGCTTTTTTTTTTTAGGTGTCCTGTTTTGCTGGCCAGTGTCCTTGTGACTTTGGTTTTTCAAGACAGGGTTGCTCTGTGTAAACCAGGCTGGCCTCAAACTCAAGAGAGCCACTTGTCTGCCTCTGAATGCTGGGATTAAAGAAGTGTACCACCACTGCCTGGCTCTCCTTGTGATTTTGAATTAGGTGACTTGCGTGAAGGCAGCAGCAGCGACCTGGCTCAGGGAGCAGAGGGAGTCACCTCTTGCCCACCCCCTCCCCCTCCCCCGGAACCCAAGTGATGAGCCTGCCCTGGACTGGAACCCTCCACCTAGCAACGGGGCAAACAGAACCCAGAGGGACTCTATCCCCAAGGTGCCTCTGCTGCCACCCAGGTCCCCCCGGGGTGGCTTGTCTCACCCATGCAGCATCCCAAAACCCTGTATCCCCCAGCCATATCCCAGGAAGGCTTCAGCCTGCAGAGCCTGGAGGGCCCTGAGGTGCCAGGTGGCCCAGAACCCCTTCCCACCGTAGGTACGATGGTGGTGGTGGGCAGGGGTGTGTGATGGCCATGGGGCCTGGGCTCCTGCCCCACCCACCGGGCACCTTTGTCCACAGCCAATGCTAACCTGCACTATCAGACCCCCGGCTCGGACCAGGATGTGCTTCCAGCCCCTCCAGCAGGTATCAGCCAGCACCCCTGAGCCCTGCTATGAGCAGGCTCCATACTCTCCCGAGATGAGACCCTAAAATGACCCTGGGTCCCCTCTGTACTCCAGACAGATTTCCCTATAGCTAAACTCATGTGTCACATTTCAAGTGACACTGGAGACCAAGCCGAAGCCTGTTTTGGTGATGGCAGCTGCTACTAGGCAAGGCTTTCTGAGAGGCCTGGGCACCCAAACTCAGGTCGCTGTTCCTCTGAGAGGCATCAGAGGAGAAAACCCCAACAGTTTCTCTGTGTCAGATGACTGGTAGTCAGGGCCAGGTCACAAGGCCCCTCTGAGGTCAGGGCTGTGTCCTATGTGCCTCGGCTTTGGGCATCCCGCCCCCCCTCCCCAAGGCCTGGTTGCCCCATGGAGCTCCACTCAGGTGTCTGCCACCCACAGGCTTCCAGATGGCTCCCTGCGGCTGCTTCTTCGACCCCCGAATCTACCGCATCGAGTGGGCCACCTCCGACTTTGGCCAGTCATCCCTGTACAAAGTGGCAGTGGCTGGGGGTCCTGCCTTGTCTGGTGGTTACTTGCTGGAGGCCCCATCCTACCTCAAGGCCCCGGGGCCACCACCTCTACTGTACCCCCACTACCAGCCGGCCCCCAGCGGGCCACAGTACCTCACACATTACCTTCCAGCGGAGGAGCCTGTGCCTGAGGCTCTGGGCTTCATGCGGGACGGAGGGCCTCTCAACTTCATGGAGATGCTCAGAGACCGCCTGGCACCTCCGCCAACCCCCAAAGAGACTACGCCATCTCCCTTGCTTATCACAGTCCCCACGGCACACACGCTGCCACCCGGGCCCTATGGCCATCTCGGTGGCCAAGCCAGCCAGTTCCCAGGACCCCAGGTGACCATGAGGCCCATTGAGGCTTCCAGGGAGCTGCAGAGCAGTGGTGTGGCCAGGCCAGGTCTGCGATTCCCACCCGGGCCTGTAGAGCCCAAGGTGGCCAAGGTGGAGGACGTCACCCCAGTGGGCTCAGGGGAGACCATGCCTGCCGAGGCGGCACGTGCGTTCTTCCTACCGGACAAGGTCCTTCTCGAAGATGCCATGAAACTTTTTGATTGTCTCCCTGGTGGCACTGAGCCTGAGGTGGCCTTGCACAGGGGTCCTGGCCCTGGACTGCGGGACAGTGGTGGCGGTGGGGATGACTTCCCAACCGACATTCGCTCCCTGCACCTGCCAGATGACCTGCTGTCCTTTGACTACAGTGTCCCCGAGATCCTAGATGCGGTGGCCAATGTGGACTACTTTTTCAGCTTCAAGGCCCTGGATGATGAACCACCAGTGCCGCATCTCGGGGTCCCTGCCACTGACACAGTGGCCCCAGGCCTGCGGTCCCATCAACTGGGGAAAAAACCCAGCATGCCCACCAAGAAAGGGAAGCCAGGCAGCAGACACAGGCAGACCACAGGCCCAGCTGACACAGCTGCCGCCGCCGCTGCTGCAGGACCCAGGCTGGACCCGGGAGCCATCCCCAATTAAAGCCATTTGATCTCTCAGCTGTATGTGGACACGTGTCCTGTGGCCACGACCAGGCAAGCCTGCTAAGACATTGGTGAGGCCAATGTGTGTGTGTGTGTGTGTGTGTGTATGCGTGTGTGTGCTGGGGGGGGTGGTGGGGGGGTGGCAGTCACATGCCTTCAGAGTTGAGCCAGAATCCTCAGAATTGAAGTGTCAGGCTGAACTGTTAGCCCTGCATTCAGGTTGCCTGGGTAGGGAGATTGCAGACCAGTCTGGGCCACAAAGTACAGCCTCATCTACAAGAAATGAAGATGGGGTGCTGTAGCTCAGTTGCTAGCATGTTGGGGCTCAGTTGGTACAGTGCTTGGGACTCAGTTGGTACAGTGCTTAGGGGCTCAGTCGTTATTCACAAGTATAAACTATGTTTGGTACCTGGTTGTAACCCTAGCACTGAGGAGGTAGGAGGAGACAGGATCCACATTTCAAGGCCAGCCTAAGCTTTCTGACACTGTCTCAAGAAGAAAGTTAATCACCTGGGGCTGGCCATGTTGGGAGGTCTCTTGAGAAGTGGGATTTTCTTTTCCAGACACCACACTGAAATGGGTTCCCTTGTATGTTTGGTGATCAGAGTCAAAGTGTCCTGCGAGGAGTGACACTCACCTGGATGTCTACTCAAGTGGCTGTCCCCATCCTCTTGCTCGGTCACTGTACCTCACCTGTGCCCCCATGAAGCCACAATTTATGGAAGGCAGGCAGGGAGGTGGCCTCTGCTGTTGTAGGGGCTTTGGTGTTCTCTGGGGGAAGCTGGGCTCAGCCTCGGCATGGTTGCGGGTGGGGCTTGCAGGGATGGTTGACTGCAGGAGCCGTGGAGTTTTGTGGGAACAGGTGTGGGCTTTTGGGAAAGATGCTGCATGCTGTGGGGGAGGCCTGGTGGGCAGGCAACAGCCACTTTTCTCAAAGGGTATCCATCTCCCATAATGCCACAGCGGTTAAGGGTGTGTGGAGGGGGTGGAATGGCTTGGCAACCCAGAACCCGTGCGAAGGTGGGACCGACTGACCTCACTTAGCTGTCCTTTGACCTCCACACCCTGTTACCGGCTGTCACTCACTGCTTGCCTCTTGTTCAATCCCAAGGCCACCTACCCACTGGACCCTCGTTCTCCCTAGCACCTCTTCATGTTTCTTAAGACAGGGTCTCAGGATGTAGTCCTGGCTATCCTGGAACGTATGTCAACCAGGCTAGCACAACAATTAGACTCCCTCAAGGCATTCACCACTAGCTTGCTCTTCTTTAAGACAGGTCTCCTGTAGCCCAGGCTGGCCTCAATCCTCTGTACTTGAGAAATGGCCTTGAACTCCTAATCTTTCTATCTCTGCCTGTAGAGGGCTGGGCTGACTGGTTTCTCATGTGCAGGGGCACAGGGCCTCCTATGTGCAGGCCCATTCTCCACCCATCTACTCACTGAACACATCTCAGTGTGATTTCACCAACAGCTTCTGGTGTGAGAGGCATTCCCTACTCAAGGCTCCTGCAAATGTTTCTTCTCTTCTGGCCAGGACCCCTCCCCCTGCTCCCACCTTTTTAAGGTCACAGTGGAGAGAGACCGCCTTTTCCTGGTGCCTCCCCCAATCTAGTGCTGAGTAAGCAGAGTGTTGTGATGGGTTTGGAAGATTCAGCTGTTTGTAGAGCGATGGACGGGCTTCACATCACTGCTGTGCATCGTGGGGAGGAAGCACGATGCGGGGAGAAAGTGCTCCGTGTTTGGCTGGGGACCCCTAAGAAGTCCTCTGGGAGAAGCACCAACAGAGATAAAGGATAAAGGGGCAGTGGGCAGAGGCTTCGGATGAAAGGCACAGGTTTGGCCCCTGGCACCACATAAAACTGGGCATTCTCCCCCATGCTTGGTGAGGCAGCCCTTGGGAGGCAGAGGCGGAGGCAGAGAGGCAGAGGCAGAGGCAGAGAGAGGCAGAGACAGGGCTACAGAGTGGTAGACCAGATAGGTAGTGAGTCCCTAGCTCTGAAAATAAAGTTTCAGCTGGTTGTACACGCCAGTAATTCCAGCATTTTGGGGACAGAGACAAGGACTGTTGGATCTTGCTGGCCTATTCCAGTTTTAGTGAGACTGTCTCTTACAACCTCCTCCTCTGTCTGGCTTTACATCATTCACACAGATACTAAAGAAAATGGCTCCCAGGGGATCCTAGGGGATCCTGGGACATTTGTGAATTCATGGTTGTGTTTTTATCGGTGGCATGGCGCAGATAGAGCCCAGGAACACTGCTTAGTACTCTAAAGTGCCCCAGAGTTTGCCCCAGTGTTTACAATGACACTGAAGACAAGACACTTGGTTGGAGGCTTGTCCTGAATGTCTGGCAGGCAATGCTGAGCTCTGTTGCCCCCATGACCTGCCATGACCTCTGCCACCATCCTAAGAATCTCTGGAAAATCTGAGCTCATAGCTGCTTCTGTTCAGGGTCAGGTGCTGACAGGTCTGAGCATGGGAGAGCAGTCTGAACAAGGGGGGATACCTTTGTCCTGGGAGTGGGCGAAGTCACTAAAGCTGGTAGGGCAGGGCCTAGGGCAGGATGGAGATACATGAGCCAGGGAAACCTAGGAAACCTAGAAGGCAAGGGCACACTTCAGAGAGAATGTTTACCTGTGAGGGGCTTTTTTTGTTTTTGTTTTTTGAGACAGAGTTTCTCTGTATAGCCCTGGAAGTCCTGCATTTCCACTTTTTAAAAAAAGATTTATTTTATGTGAGAACATTGTCACTCTCTTCAGACACACCAGAAGAGGGCATCAGATCCCATTACAGATGGCTGTGAGCCACCATGTGGTTGCTGGGAATTGAACTCAGGACCTCTGGAACAGCAGTCAGTGCTCTTAATCGCTGAGCCATCTCTCCAGCCCCTCCACCCTTTCTTTTTAAACAACAAAAAAAGTATTTCTTGTGTGTGGGTGCTTTGGCTAAATGTGTCTGTGCACTATACATGCAATACCTGTGGAGGCCAGATGGGGATGTCATATCTCACAGAACTGCAGTTATAGATGGGTGTAAACCACCATGTGGGTACTGGGAATCAAACCTGGGTCATCTACAGAAGCAGCCAGGGCTCCATCTCTCCACTGACCCACCTCTCCAGCTCCCATCTCTTTAATAAAAGGTTTTTCTCAAGCCATGAAGGACCAGTGTCCCTTGAGCTCTCTCTCCATCATGTGGGAGCCCAGAGTTGAAGCAGGTTAGGCCCACCACCACCAGACTCATGTACTGGATACATCTATGAACCAAGGAGGCACTGGACCCACACCCCAAGTTCCTAGGAGAGGCCATTTGCCCTCACTCAGAGAAGCACCTGTTGGGTGCCATTTTTTCTGTTGGGTCTGGAAGGGCTACCCTGTGCAAACAGATCCTCCTGTCACCAGCTCCAAGCTGGCCTTGCTGGGGACACAAGTCCATTTGTGTCCATCACTCCCAGAAGGGAGAGACCTTGAGGCCAAAGGCTCAGTTTTTGAGGAGCCATTGGGCTAAATGGGAGGCTGGTTGTCCCAGAGTGAGCTTGGAAGACATCCATTAGCTCCTCTGGAGCTGGAGTAAGGATGGGGACCTGCCTAGTCAACAAAGGCCAACACAGTGCAAGGCTGGCATCCAGTGTGTGTTGCTTTCCACAAGGGGGACCCTGGTCAGTCCAGCCACGGAAAGCATCAATGTCCCGAAGGACACCATCCTTTAAAGCTGTTCTGTCTAAAAGCTCTGTGTTGGTGACCATTGCCGCCTGAATGAACAAACACGGACACCAGGTATGTTGCGATGGACACATTCATAAGAACCTTCTAAGAACAATTACAGCACAGAACTATTGGGGGGAACAGTTTTTCAAAAAAAAAAAAACTATCATATTTCATTAGGCGCTTCCTAGGTGTGGGAGGGCAGGGCTTGTGTTGGGAAAGAATTCTCAACATGACGACAGCAGCAAGGTGTAACATGTTAGGGCCTCTAGAACTCAGGGCCCAATAGGCATTGGTGTTCATTTGTCTGCAGAGATCTCATGGTCTAGGGTTGAGAAGGGGTTGGCCACTGGCCAGCAGCAAGCATGGCTAGTTTGGGGGAGGTGTCTGGAAGACTGCAGGGGCTCAGGCACTGCCCTGAGCACAGGTTTTGGAGTTTTGTTGGGAGGCGTGGATATGGTGCTGACCCCTGTGGCTACTTGGGGAACCCTAACACAGGCCCCCCAGGTTATCTTGGTATTAACCATGAATTGGACAGAAAGTCTATAGTCAAGCAGATGGGTCGATCATCTGGGCTTGACTGGCCCTGCTTGGAGCCTGTTATCTCTTTGGGGCTTGGACCTGTCCAGGATGAGATGAGATGCCGTTAGCATGTATCCAGGGTGTGTGCCTGGAGTTCTTGGCTGTCCATGAGAGGCCATTAGATGCATGGAGACTACAGCGCAGGGGACCTGCAGAGCCTCCACACAATGGCCAGAGAATAGTAGGCTCCTACCCCTCTGGGCTCTGTTGGAGTGGTTTTTCTTTGACATGGTGGTTAGCTGAGTGGGAAAGCCACCGAGGTGGTTGGGACATTTCTGGGGATGTGCCCCACAACTCACATACACACAGCAGGCTGCTGTATCCTTTGGGGGACAGCCCAGGGTCAGGGCCACTTTAGCAGAGTATGGCAGCTTGAGTGACCATCTTAGTTGCCCACAGTCTCTGGCACCCTGTGGGTGGGGACCCCATGCCACCTTGGGTCACAGTAAACATGGCATCATTGAAGAGGCACTAGTGTGATACAGCTGAGAGTCCAGGTCCCTAGAGGGCCAGGTGACGCCTTCCGGAAGCACGTGGAAGACGCCCAGGGAAGGGGCTAGATGCCCTGCAGTGGGTGGCTGGGGTCACTCCGTTCCCGTTTCACGAGGGGCTCACCCAGGCTGCGGCCATCCACATCTGCCTCACTGCTGTGTCCATCCCCAATGTCCTCTGCAGGGATAAGGGGACAGAGGTGCCACTATGAACAGAGTTGCCTTGCCTTTTCTTCAGGTCAATCTGCCCCCATGTCCTGCCTGGTCACCCTTGGGTTCATCAACAGGCTGGGCTTCTAACCTGGGTCTCTAGTGGTCACTAGCCACTGGCCTCAGCCGCCCAGACTGGCCAGTGATAATCTCTCCTCACACTCTGTTAAGCTACCACAGGATGTCACTGGAGCCCATGCCCAGTTGCCAGGACTCCCACCACCTGCACACTAGTCCCTGGGATCCTCAACCCAACACAGAGGCTGTCACAATGGTACCTCTTATAGATACTGTGCAAGGGGGCTGGGAACCAGGGCACACCCACCTTTGTCCAGCAGGGTCAGTGACAGGGAGGCCAGATCGTTGAACTGTAAGGGAAGGGAGAGTCACAGGCTTGCAGGGTGACAGTCATGAATCCCTAAGGTGAGTGACTAGGAAGGGCTGGACTCTGAGAGGGTTGCATGGCTGAACCCCTGCTCTTGCAGGTCCCCCAGATGGCTCCCACAGAGCACGAGTCTTCCTGTGGCTTCAGTTCTTTGCCTTTTTAGTAGGTAAATTGTGTGTGTGTGTGTGTGTGTGTGTATATATATATACATGTGTGCAGTACCTACAGATGCCAGAAGGTGGCGCTGGGTTCCAATAGATTCCCCTGGAGAGGGAGTTACATCTAGTTGTTGAGCTACTATATGGGTGTCTGGGTGGATCTGGGCCTCTGGATCACCCTGGCCTCACCTCGCCCATGACGGCAATGGGCGTCTCCCCGGTGGCCTGGGCCACACGGTGCTCCACCAGGTAGAACATGTACTCGTCATAGAGCAGCCGGATGAGGTGGAAGGAACCGAAGCTGGCAGCACTGCGCAGGGTCAGGTCACGGATCACCATGGAGCTGGGGACACAGGGACAGAGAATGGGCACCATCACTGGAACTGAGCCTGGGGTACTGGCCTGGCTCCTCTGGGATGCTCTGAGCCTGCAAGCACTGCAATGGCTGCCTGCTTGAGGTCATCAGGTCCACAGAGGCAGGGGATGGCCACCCATTCCCAGACATACACAGGGACATAGGGGGATACAGGTGGGTACAACGCAGTACATCTCAGTGCTTTTTGCTTTATTTTTAGCTCTTTTTTTTTTTTTAAGATTTATTTATTTATTATATGTAAGTACACTGTAGCTGCCTTCAGACACTCCAGAAGAGGGAGTCAGATCTCATTACAGATGGTTTTGAGCCACCATGTGGTTGCTGGGATTTGAACTCCAGACCTTTGGAAGAGCAGTCGGGTGCTCTTACCCACTAAGCCATCTCACCAGCCCCTATTTTTAGCTCTTTTAAAACATACATCTGATTTCTTTAATACCTATTTATTTTCGAGACAAAGTCTTTCTACACAGTCTGGGGTGTCCTGGAACTCACTATGTAGACCAGGTTGGCCTCAAACTCAGAAATCCTCTTGTCTCTGCTTCCAGAGTGCTGAGCTGAGATTAAAGTCACATGCCACACATGGACACACACACACACACACACACACACACACACACACTTTAAAAAAAAAACCATGTTGCTGCCCTGTGGTAGTGCCCCAGGTGCAGTGCCCCAGGAGGCCAACTGACTGGAATTGGAGCTGCAGATGTTGTAAGCCACTACCTAGGTGCTGGGAATTAAATCTCAGTCCATTGCAAGAGCAGAGCCTCCTGTCCCAAGTCAGAACTGACATCACAAGTGAAGGCTGTCACGTGAGCTCTTCTGTGTTTTTAATTTGTTTTGTTTTTATTCTTTTATTTTGTAATCCCTCTTTTTTGAAGGGGTGGGAGTGTGTGTATGGGGGTCTCATTCTGTAGTCCAGGCTCATGCTGCAGTCACCATACAGCAGAAAACTCAGGCTTTCTTCTATGATTCCCTCCCACACAATGCTTCAATCAACAGCTTCCTGTGACAGCATGTGACTGAGGGTCACTCTGCAGCTGTGACTGGAGTTTAAGGACCAGACTGACCTAGGCCTTAGCCAGCCCTGTGAGAAGCCTCACACAAACACTGGACTCCCTCTTGGGCAGTAACATCAGCCCAGCCCCACACTCGGAACTGCCGCTCTGTCCTGCCAGTTTCATGTCCACTTGACACAAGCCAGAGACATCTGAGAGGAGGGAGCCTCAACTGAGAAATGCCTCCAGACAATTGGGCTGACATCCAGCTGTAGGACTTTTTTTTAGGGGGAGGGCCCAGCCCATTGTGGGTGGTGACCTCTCAGGGCTGGTGGTCCTCGGTTCTATAAGAAGCAGGCTGAGCAAGCTATGGGAGCAAGCCAGTAAGCAGCACCTTCCATGGCTTCTGCATTGGCTCCTGTCTCTAGGTTCCAGCCTTGTTTGAGTTCCTGTCCTGGCTTCCTTCTGTGTTGGACTATGATGCAGAAGGAAAAACCCAAATAAACCTTTTCTTCTCCAACTTGCTTTGGGTCACACTGTTTCCTCACAGCAGCAGTAACCCTAGTTACCACTGAGGTTTCCAACTTTGGGGGCCACAGTCTCATCTCTATATCTTGGAGTGTGCAAGGCCCTGAGCAGCCAGCTCTTGTCCTGGAATTTTCAAATGCTATTTTCCTGATGGTCCCACTAGGGACTTGTGTTGGTAGCTCCTGCATCTCTGTCTGAGGCCATGGTGGGCTCCAGCCCTGCCTTCAGATCACATGGCCCCACTCTGTTTTTGGATTAGAGGCCCAGAGGGTATTTGGACCTCAGGGATGACACTTCCCTATCATGGATGTGGGGTGACCCAGCTCACCTGTAGAAGGACCACTTGAGCAGGAACTGGCGCGCAGCCTTGGGGAAGCTGGGGCTGCCTGAGTGCTGCTTCAGGACCTGGGTGACCACGTTGTCTAGCCAGCTGGCCCACTGGTCCAGCGAGCTCTGCTGCTGCAGGGTGACCTTGAAGTCATGCTCCAAACGCTGCACCAGGCTCTCCTCACACTGGCACACCCACGAGGCCTGCTCCTGCAAAGGCATAGCTGGTGAGGGCAGGCCTGGGGATCTTCTAGTGTATTTATTTGAGACAGGGTGAACTCATGTAGCCCTGACTGGCTTCCAACTGCTGAGATGACTCTGAACTCCAGGGTTGATGTGTTGCTGGGGTTGGGGCCCAGGATTTGGTGCATGCTAGGAGGGTGCTCTGCCCACTGAACCCCAACTCTACCTTTCATTGTGTATAGACAAAGTCTCAAGAGGTAGCCCAGGTTAGCCTAAAACTCCCAATCTCCCTGGCTCAGTCTCCTAAATGTGATGACAGGCATGTGCCACTGAGCTTCACAGACTCACAGTCTGCTGAAATGATGACCTCGGAGCCCCAGGGGCTGTCCTTAACTCTGCAATTGTTTGTACTTTTCTGGCAAGACAGAGCCAGACACACAAGGTCCAGCAGCTGGGAGCATTTGGAATGCAAACATACGAGGGCATTGCTTGTTAAACTGGCTACCAAAGGAATCCAGACACGGTAGGAGGTGGTTGGTGGGCTGTGACCAGACCTCAGACTTTCCATTGCAAACATACAGCCCAAGGAGGGATGAACTGCCTGCTGCATCCAGCTGTGTTTTGCTGGTCAGCCTGAGTGGGGAAGACCAGCCCTGAGCAAGGCAGAGCAAGTGGATGTCACTGCCAAGTCACCTGCACATTGGCAAAGTCCACGCGGTTGAGGTCACTCAGCATCTGGTTAATCTGTGACGTGTTCTGCAACACAGCACGTGCCGCCTGCGCCAGGTGGTTGAGGGACGTGTAGCGCCGCAGTGTCTGTGCGAAGGCACTTACAACACCCACCTACAAGGGACCCAGGTGACAGGTCAGCAAAGCCCCTGCATGGGGGATGGACAGACAGATGTGCACACACACACACACACACTTGCACACGTGTACACATGCATGCACACCACCCTGCTCCCTGCAGGCCTGTGGAGACTCAGGATAGCAGGGGATGAAGGGGCAGGATGGGGGACCCTGTAGGGAAGAGAGACCATGTTAGCCCATGTGCCCATCTCACTGAGGAACCGTCTAGATTGTCTAACTGAGGAGGAGAACATCCCACTGGCTGAGCTAGTGGCTGGCTGTACAGCAGTCTTGGGCTCTGCCTATGATGGACTGTGCCCTCCAAATATGCTCCAGGATAAACCCTTTCTCCTTTGTGTTGCTGCGTTAGGCAAGTGGCTACCCATACAGACTGAGGGTGCAGGGGTGCGTGAAGGTGGCAGCGAGCCCATGACACAGCACATCTAAGGGCTTTCCCTCCTGGCCCTGTGGTTGTCCCTGCTTCGGGAAGCCTCAGTGGATGGTAAAGATTCCGATCCCGATGAGGTGGGTAGGGGACTGAAGCAGGAGGATTATGAGTTGGAAGACAGAACTTTTGGGCTACTAAATGAGATGTTCTTGGAAGATTCAGGGAGTGGGGTTGGGGATGGAGAACCCTCACACCCACCAAGCTTATGTGTGGGTGTGGGTGTGGGTAGGGATATGGAGGCCAGGGGTTGAAGTTGGAGTCTTCACTCTCGGCCTTAGTTTTTAATCTATTTAATGCGATGGTGCGTGTGGGAATCGGTTCTCTCCTTTCACCATGTGGGTCCCAGGGATCCCTCAGGGGATCTTGGTGGCAAGAGCTCTTCTTACCCACAAAGCCACCTCCTAGGCCTCTGCACTCTACTTTTTTGAGGCAGGGCTTACAGATTAGGCTAGTGGCTGTTCTGGCGAGACCCTTAGTGCTGATGTTACAGTGTGTACCACGCACAACCTTTTTTTTTTTTTTTTTCTGTAGTGACAGAGTCCAAATTCAGGTCATGCTGTGTGGCAAATGTTACCTCCTGAGCTGTGGCCCCAGCCCCAGCCCCAGCCCCCAGCATCTCTGTACACATGTTCCAGAGTACCTGGGCCACAGATTTACACTGAAGACTCAGGTCAGGTAAGGAAATGAAAGTCCCACCTGCCAACCAAGGTAGCTGTCTGCTCTACAGTGTCCCAAAAATGTCATCTCCAGGGTCATCTATGGTCTTCTCCCTGCCAGCTCCTCTCCTACCCCCACAGCATCCTGGGAGGCCTATTTTCCTAGACACGCAGGGAAAGTGGTCTGGGAAACACAGGGAAGCCAAGGGGTCCCCCAGATCCACATGTGCTGGTACCTTGGTCTGGATGACCTGCTGAGGGAAGCCACTCATGGCATTGATGAGCCAGCCCTCTAGGCTCTTGGCGAAGTTCCTGATGGCCTGGGTGAGGGAACCTGGAGGGGTGAACCAGAGGCTCATGGTGAGTGGGGTGAGCACCCTCCCAGTGGGTCCACCACATGCCATATACATGATATCAGGACAGGTGAAAGTGCCATGGAGGTACAAGTGGCAGCCTGAGGGTGACTGGGGCCCTGGTCACCTAGGGAGGAGGTGCCAGGTGAGAGCAGGGAGCAGAAACTTGTCCCCAGCTCTGAGGAGACACTGGGCCTTGTCTGGGAACACGCATGGCCGGCACAATGATGGAACTCCTGGTGAGGAGACCAGGGACACTGCCCAGCACCTGGAATTGCCTGAGCTGCCACAATCAAGACATATTCATCACCAGAACCACAGTATCAGGGTCAGATACTTGCACACACATGCATGCACACACATATGTGCACATATGTGCACACACAAAGTGTGTTCTGTCAACATTTGAATTTATTTTATGCTGATTTGCCTTAAGAAGAAATTTAGACTTTCTGATTTTGATTTCAGGACAGGGTCTTTCTACATAGCTGATCTGGAACTCACTCTGTAGCCCAGGCTGGCCTCGAACTCATAGAGACCTGCCTGCCTCTGCCTCCCCAGTGCTGGAGTATAAGGCATGAGCCACCATGCTGGGGTCATCAGACTGCTCTTACTTTCCTTTTAATTTTAATTTATTTTCAGACTGTTTTTGAAGAAAATATGTTCCAACATCACTGTCTTCCTGAGATTCAAATGTCACCCTGGCTGGTCCCCAGGAAAGGCCACAGTTCTCTGTGTTTCTAACCTCTAGCAGGAAGCTCCTCAGGGCACTTAGAAAGATCTAGACTGCTGGACACTAATAGTCCCACACACACACACACCTGCAGGGAGTGCAGCGAAGGCTGAAGCTGGCTTTGCTGCCCACTCTGGGACCATGGGCACTGAGCTGGGCAGGGCCTGTGTGGGTCCAAGGCTGTTGTCTGGCTTTATGGGTAATCCCCTCTTTAATGGGCCAGTCTTGGCCATTTTTCCTAGCAAGCATCCCTGGTGCCCACAGATGGCCTGATGTGCCATTGAATCTGAGGTGGTCGCAATGGTTTTCCTAACTGATGACTCTTGGATGCCCTTGCTCCACGGAACCTTCTGGAAAGCCTGGTACCTGCTCTGGCCCATTCTTAGCACCCTGCTGCCTGGCAGAGCTCCCTGGAGTCAGGAATGGGGAGGAGTTGGCAAGTGAGGGGATACTGCAGGATTGAGAGGTGGCTCTGGGGGGCAGGGCCTCGGGATGGGGCCACTTACTGGGGACAGGCCGCAGCACATCTGGGATAAGGGTCTCCACCAGCGTCTGGTACAGGATGTGATCGCAGCTTCGCATCCACTGTAGGATCGGCTCACATTTACACAGAGAGATGAGCTTCTCCTTAGGGAGGAGGGTGACTTCTGGGTCCTCATCGCTGTGGGAGAGGGAGGGGACACAGGGGAGTTTAAGCAGGCTCTGCTCGGGGGCTCAGGCTCTTGCCTCTCACCCATGCTGCTCAGGGAGCCATGTGGTCCCTTGGGTCCCCAGGATGATGCGAGTTACTGTAGTCTCTGGTCTGGGTCACAACTTGGTAGCATAGATCCTGATACTCAGGAACCCAAGGCAGAAGGATGACAAAGCCATACCCAGCCTGAGCTACAGCAAGAGAGCTGGGGCCATGGCTCAGGGAAACAGATCCTGCCCAGCATGTGCAGGCCCAGCATGTGCAGGCCTAGCATGTGCAAGCCCAGGGTACCCAGAACTACAGCAGACCAGGCATACAATTGCCGTAGAAGCAGGTGGTGCCCAGACTCATTTGTCAACCACACCAAGTCTAAAAGCACGGAGAAGGGGTGTCTAGGCACCTCCTCAGACAGCCTAGACACATGGAAGGTGTCATCAGGAGACTGCCTTGGGATTAAACTGGGGAGCACATGGGCTGAGTCTGCCCTGTCCTGGGGTCAGGGTGTCACCTGGCAGGCAGCGAGGCACAGCTATCGCTGGAGGTGGCCTTGCAGTTCCAGAAGGACAACCAGAGCTTCTCAATGTACTGAAACTGGAGGTTCATGACGACATCTAAGGTAGCCTAGGAGCAGAACAGCCTGTTACAAGTTAGGCCTGGTCATGTGCCTGGTGCTCCGGGCAGCTGTGGGATCTTCTGAGGTCCCCAAAGGGGCCTTGCTAGTGAGGAGAGAGAAGTGCCCAGGGAGACGGTCCATCCAGTGGGAGGACATGGGCTCTGGCCTCCAGTGGGACACAGATATAGTGGTGGTGCGAGGGAGCCGCGGGTGGGGGTTGGGTCTGGCTGAGTAGGGCGTCACCTCACAGTGCCTGCGATACACCAGCTGCAGGGCCTTCACATCATGAAGGGTGACGCTCTCCTGCAGTAGCGTGCTGCCTAGGTCAGGTGCCGGGAACTCTGGGAAGACGTGGGACACATCTGGGGAGAGACAATCCGCACATGTCACACATACAGGCTCCAGAGGACACAGGCACTGGAGACACACAATAGTGCTGTCCTCATTTGGTGACTGTGGATGTCAGCTCCTTAGGTTATTATTCTGGACTTAGGGTAAGCAATGTCTCAGAAACATCACCTAAGCAGACAGTCTGGGGCTGGGTTAGTGGCTAGAGTGCTTGTCGAGATACATGAGACCCTGGGTCCCATCCCCAGCATCACAGTGACCTGTCACCCCAGTACTCATGAGGATTAGGAGTTCAGGTCAGCCTGGGTTATAGGACAGTCACAGAGGAATCTCTATGCTCAGCTCTGGGTACACTGCCAGTACCCAAAGTCACCATCGTTATGACAACCACTTTGTCAGTCACTGTCTCTGCCATGTCCCAGTCATTCTTTAGTCTATGGTCATCTCACATATCTGCTGTCCGGGTATACACCCATCATTCTAGAGGTGTCAGAAGAAGACTCATCTACAACTGTCTATAAGGTAGAGCAGGCCCCACACTCACCTATGTACTGCTGGTGATGCTGGCCCTGGGTGGCCATGGCCTGATCGGGCATGCCGTGCATGTTGCTGTGAGCGCTGCCATCCCCGAGGCTGTCTGACTTCTGGGCTGGCCGATACCTGGGCAGAGGACACACATGCTACCAGGAGCCCTCAGCAGCCCTTTCTGGGATGAGCCCAGTGAGCACAGAGGACTCAATGTGTGTGATGTGCCAATTGTAATAGCAGTTAACAGCAGCAAGTGTTCTTTCTCTCCCAGTGGTGGGGCCTGAACCGTGGAGGTATCCAGCACCCAGACAGACCTGGGCCCAGGAGTAGCGCTGCTGGGTACCAGGCTCAGGGGCAGGAAGCCATCACACAAATGTCCCCACCATCCAGCTCCAGAACTAACACTCTACCCTTTCCTGTCTTTGTGACTGTGCTGGTGCCAGGAACTTCCTGGGAGGGAGACGCTGCCATGTGTCCTGCGTCTGGCTCATGTGCCCATTCACATTGGAACAGATATTAGAATGTCCTTCGTTTTCCTGGCTGACTGGTATTCCAGTGTGGGCAGACTCCCCTTGTGCTGCCGTCACCTGTAGCATGTCTTCATGCTGTTTCCCTCTGGAGGCAGGTGACCCTTGACACAGACCCTAGATGTTTCATTACTGTGTGGCAGTTCTGACTTTGGGCTGGATCTACTAGAAACATGAGGGGAAACATACTCAGACCAGTCAGCCCCCTAGACACTGTTGGGCAAGCTGGCTGTGACAGCCAGCCAAGGGCCATGAGGTGAGGTCTCTTGAGGGAGGAAGAATAAGATACCACTGAGGTGTCTCTGGGATGTCCCTTGACAAGGATGAAGGCTTGCTCATGTCTGCTGGTCCTGAAAGGAACCAGTGAGGGGCTTTGGGGTGTGGCCAGGGGTGGAGCTCTGTCTAGAATCTTCCAGTGAGGGGCTGGAGGTGTCGGCAGGGGTAGGGCCCCTGCTTAGGGTATTTGAGGTCTTCAGTACCTCAACAAAACAAGATAATTAGGGTCTGTGGCTTCTTCTAGAAAAAAATAGAAATATAGATACCTAAAAAGAAAATAAATGAAAACAAAAGAAAAGCGTGTGTTGCCAAGATCTGGGTGGGAGGGAGGCATGGGGCAGGACATGGTTTAGACAATAAAACTTCCCTCATCTGAAACCGCATTTCACTGAGTGTCTGTCCAAACACACTGGAGGCACAACAGAAGACTCGTGGAGTGTCTTGCCCGTCATGTTTGGGGACACAGTTGCAGCACCCTGGGATCAAGGGCTGCGGGGCTCAGCCAGCCTGGCCAGTGTCACCCACCTAGGCTTCTGGTGTGTGGGTTGCTGCCTCATGGCCATGTACTGTGTGTCTTCCTGCAGTCGGTTCAGTGGGGAGTCTGGCTTCAGGCGGATCCCATAGTAATGGTACTTTGAGTTGCCCCTGGAATAAAACATTACAGGGTAGACACTGTTGAGGGACACTCTCCTTAGGTTTGGCAATCATGGGGCCATTCTCTTTGTAGCTGCTGCCTCTGGTGGGGAAGCCCCTCTCTTGTTAGTGTGATAAAGGCTCTGGGATGTCCTGCACTGATAAAGTGGCCTCCTCTGTCCAGCCCAGGTCTGCCCACTTACTGTGACTATGACTGACAGCTCTTGCCCAGTGTCCCTCACATCTCATCTCACAGCTGGCCTTACAGACCGCATGGCAACACATCTCGAGTGTGGATGACAGGTGTGCATCTCCACACCAGGCTCTAAGACTCCATTTTGAAAAAGGGTGTATCTTACAAAGTAACAAGAGCATGCTCAAGGGATGACACACAGGTAGAGGCAGAAGGGGCAGCAATTCAATATCATCAGATAGTAATGAGTGTGAGGCTAGCCTGGGCTATATGAGACTTTATCAAAAGAAAAAAATATTTAAAAAGCTTGTTCAGAGGAATTTAAAGTGGATTTTAAAAAGTGAAATGAGCCCAGTATACAGGCTTTAATCTGAACACCTGGGAGGCAGAGGCAGGTGGATCTCTGTGAGTTCAAGGCCAGCCTGGACTACATAGTGAGCTCCTGTCTCAAAGCCAAACCAACAAAATTTACAAAATGAGAGTGAACTCCATGTCTCAGCCCTCTCTCCCTAGTGTCTCCCCACCTCCGGCCTGGACAGCTGGAAGTCATGAGGCCTCTACTGACTGGGGCTGGTGGCCTGTGGGCTTTGGGGAGCTGGGTCTCTGACATGGGAAGAGAGGAGGTGGGGCTGGCATGAGATGCAGGGAGCCCTGGGGGTTAGCACCCACCTGGTCCCCAGGCGTCGTGTGCGCAGGCCCATGAACACAGAGCGGATGAGTTTGCCAAAGGATGCGGCATTGACTGGCTCCAGCTTGTGCTCCTGGCAGTGGCGCAGGTAGTGGTTGTACAGGGAGCTGCGGGGCAGGCTCACACCCTCCGCTGTCTCGTAATTGTCCAGAAGCCACTGGAGCTAGAGGACAGATAGGCATCAAAAGCCTAGAGTCCCAGGATAGCAGCTCACTTCCCTGTGCTGGCAAGGGCAGTGACAAAGCCACCTGTGTGATACTCACATCAGTTCCCTGAATGAATTGCCATACTTTTGTCTCTCCATCATCTACCCATCATCCTACCCACCCATCTGCCCATCCATCCCACCCACCCGCCCATCCATGAACCAACACATGCATCCAGGTGCAGCTTGGCCTCCATGCTCCTTGACTTGTTTTATAAACCCTCATGGGATACAGACACACCACACCACATCTCTAGGCTGAAATGCCCACAGCACTACACTCCTGGGAACACTCAAGTCTCCTAATTCCATAGCCAAGGGGCAGATTCTGATGCAGAAACACAGGACAGTGGGCAGGGAGCCTACCACCAGGCTGATGGCCTGCCCAGCCCCAAAGGCCAGAGGGCTGTGTAAACCTGGATACCCAGAGAGGCCCTGAGAGGACTGAGGCTGTATGCAGAGGTCATGGCTTAGAGAGGTGCCAAGAACCCACCACCTGGTCCCTGCTGTGGGTGTTGCCACCCTGTCTTGGGTCTATCCTACAGGTAAGACACATGACCTGACCCAGTGGCTGCCCTGTGACTAGATATGAGCTACGATGCTGGCAAGGAGGCTGAGTCCATGCATGCATGAAGCCATTATGTCTTGTGAATGGTGCCTGATGCCTGGAGGGTCCCTCCTAGGTTTGTGTCCTTTGTCCCCATGCTTGCACTGTCTTCCAGGGGAGTCAGTGTTAGCCACTGACAGCTGCATGGCCACATGGCTGGGTCCTCGCTGCTGAGGGAAGCTGGCCCGTGCTCCTCTCTAAACAGGGAGTGCACTCTGGGAAATTCCTCTATGGGGTCAGGCAAGGTCACCACACAGGGGCCCATGTTGCTTCTTACTGGTCTCCCCAACTCCTGTGTCCCTCCCTCCTCCATCACCTTGGGGCCAGACTCAGCGTGGATCAGAATCCAGGTCGGAGGGCTGCTTTGGGGAGACAGCAGAGGCTCCAAACAAGACTGTAGATGCCACATCTGCAGGGTGACCAGTTGAGTGGACAACAGGCTGCGGGCCACACTGTGCTCAGAGAGCACAGAAGGTCTGGGAACGTTTTTCGGGCACCACAGGACTAAGAGCTGTCTCTCTGGAGATGGCAGGCCAGAGTTGGCTAGAGGTGGAACTGGCTCTGCCTCTGGGCAGACAGAGCCAGCTTCAAGGGTGGAGTAGGAGTTGCCCTCCAGTGCTACCATGATTCATCAAGACCTTGTGGATCTCTGAGCACTGGGTTTATTTGGGCCATTCTGCCACCTTGCTCATACCAGCCAGCAGCTGTGCCCAACCCTCCACGCATGAGCCTGCCTTGGCTGGCACAAGTCCAGCAGATGTCTCTGCTGTCTTCTCCACCCCACAGAGCACAGTCCTCACTTTCTACCAATAAGGTGAACAGGTGGCAGTTTAAACAAGGTAACAGACACATGCTTGCTTCCTGATCCCTGAACTTGGGAGGCCAAGACAGAAGGACTGAGACGTGGAGGCCAGCCTGGGCTAGGGATAATATTCTCCAAGGGGACTGAGCTTGCCTGCCCAGGTTTTGCTTCCATCCTGAGGTATGAACAGTTTGCTTTTGCTGTCCCCTCTGACATGCTGAACACAGTGGCCTTCCCCTCTCCTTATCTCAGTGCAGAACTCAGCCACTTCAGGGCCACCCTCGTGCCTCCCACTTGACAGAACACTGAGGACCAGGGTTGAGGGCCAGCGTTAGTCCAGGGTTTAGCCATGAGTGAGCTCCTTCCACTCCTCTGGGAACTTCATCCATCCCTGTGTGCTGCGTGACACTGCAGAACCTATTACTGTGTGAGGATCCAGCCATCCCTGCGAGCTGCACGACACTGCAGAACATTACTGTGTGAGGATCCAGCATGAATGTGGCTCTCACACATCAGGGCCACTTGGACCCTTGGGCTTCTCTTCTCAGCTCTCTATCCACTTAGGTCTGTGCTATGTCCCTGATACCACAGCTCCGTGAGGCAGGAGCAGAGCTGTGTTGTTTTTGTTGGTTCCCCAGGACCCTGACATGGCACTTCAAGACCAAAGCTGAGACCAAGGAGTCATTGAAAGGAGGGAATACTGAAGGGGGCTCTGGGTATGGAGGCTGCAGCCCTGCTTTTCTTTGTCATCTGATTCCATATCTTTCCTGAAGGCTGAAGATCTGAGGAGGATGAAGAGGGCAGGAGGAAGGCTGAGGTTTAGACAGGGTGATAGGAGGACTCACACGGGGAGGTACAAGAATAAGAGTGGGGTTCACAAGATGGCTCAGCCAGCAAAGGAACTTGTTCGATCTCTGGGACCCTCATGAGGGAAGGAAGAAATGACTCCCTCAACTCGGCCTCTGAGATCTGCAAGCACCATGAGGTTATCTCACACCTTCCACAATAAACAGAATACTTGTTTTAAAAGAGTGAAGGCTGCTAACTGGGCCCTTGAAATTTCAGTGTTGGGGTGTCTGACAAGGGTCATGTGTTTGATGGCTTTTGTTAACTTGACACCAACCTCGACTTCTCTGGGAAAAGGGACCTTCAACTGAGTGAGGGATTGCCCCATCAGATTTGCCTCTGGTACATTTCTGAATTGGTGATTGTACTGGCTAGTTTTGTGTCAACTTGACACAGCTGGAGTTATCACAGAGAAAGGAGCTTCATTTGAGGAAATGCCTCCATGAGATCCAACTGTAAGGCATTTTCTCAATTAGTGATCATGGGGGAAAGGCCCCTTGTGGGTGGTGCCATCTCTGGGCTGGTAGTCTGAGCAGATATAAGAGAGCAGGCTGAGCAAGCCAGGGAAAGCAAGCCAGTAAAGAACATCCCTCCATGGCCTCTGCATCAGCTCCTGCTTCCTGACCTGCTTGAGTTCCAGTCCTGACTTCCTTTGGTGATGAACAGCAATGTGGAAGTGTAAGCTGAATAAACCCTTTCCTCCCCAACTTGCTTCTTGGTCATGATGTTTGTGCAGGAATAGAAACCCTGACTAAGACAGTGATTGATGGGGAAGGGCCCAGCCCATTGTGAGTGGTGTCATTCCTGGGTTGGTGGCCCTGGGTTCATGGCTCAGCAGGCTGAGCAGGCCATGGGATGCAAGTCAGGAAGCAGCACCCTCCATCACCTCTGCACCAGCTCCTGCCTCCAGGTCCCTACCCTGACTTCCCATGCAATGAAACAAACCCTCTCCTCTCCAACTTCTTTCTGGTCATGGTATTTATCACAGCAATAGAGACCTGACTTCAATCCTGCTATGGTAGAGTCTGCAACAGCCACCAATGGGCCCTATGTTGAAAGACCAGCATGATGCTACACTTCAAGGTGGTGGGCTTTTAAGAGGTGGGGTTGGGTAAGAGGACTTTGGGTGGCAGTCACCTCTTCCTCTCTATTTTGGCCTCATCTGGCACAGATTCCTGGCATGTGTCCTGTGTGGCCTGGTCCCAGCTGGCTGCAAGATGGAGCCTCTAATGCTATGAATCAAGTTAACTCATTTTCCTTTCCATGTGGATGCAGGTGTGTTACGGTAGTGGAGAGCTGTCCGCTGTAAGCACGACCCACAGCAGAGCCACATCATGTCTACATTTCAGTTTCTAAACAAAACGTCACATCGTTCAAATCCATCAGACATACTCATTCTGCCCGGCAGTAAGGAAGGGCTAAGGTGCACTTTGCAGACAGACAGGGTGGGCCTATGGGAGTTCCTGTCTTAGGTGAGCATAGAGGCCTAGCCTCAGGAGAAACTGTTGCCTTCCTGGAGGTGTTGGAACCAGTGCTGCTTCAGGCCAGGCCTTGATGGCTGGTTGGATGGGTGGCCAGTCCCACCAGTTACTGTAGTGACAGCTACAGATAAAGCTGTGATTTCTCCTAAGGGCCGTTCCTGCCATTAATCCTGCTCTAGCTGCCTCTGCTCTCCAAACCAACTTTAGAAACAGGGCTAGCGCCAGGCGGTGGTGGTGCACGCCTTTAATCCCAGCACTTGGGAGGCAGAGACAGGAGGATTTCTGAGTTCAAGGCCAGCCTGGTCTACAAAGTGAGTTCCAGGACAGCCAGCGCTATACAGAGAAACCCTGTCTCAAAAAACCAAAAAAAAAAAAAAAAAAAAAAAAAAAAAAAAAAAGAAAGAAAGAAAGAAAGAAAGAAAGAAAGAAAGAAAGAAAGAAACAGGGCTGGCAGAACGTAGCATGGGGAGATTCATGGCTCCATTGCTAGTAGCCACCCTGCCAGGTAACACTCAGTGGCCACCAGGAACATGGCTCTGCTGGACATGGTGCCCCATGATCCCCTGTACCTAGTTGGAAGATATAACAGCTTTGCTGAGGCTGTGACATTCCCACCCTCCAGAAAGCCCTACTAAGAGCTGCAGTACCACAGCCAGCCCCAGGGACAACAGAAGTCACTGCAGGGACAAAGGCAGGTCACTGATAACTCTCCTCTCCCTCCCTGGCACTACCTCCAGCCAAATGCTGCGTTCTCTTTCTCTGCCACTGATACGGCAGGTTTTCTAATAAGATCTGATCTCTACTTCCCTTGCTCCTATGTCACCAATACCCCAAAGGAGAGAAGAGTGTTCACTTTGGCGAACACTGACGGAGGAGGGGGTAGCCTGGGGTCCATCATGTAGACTCAGGTTGGAAATCAAGCACCCGACACCCTGCAACAAGCACTCCGAGTAGTCCCCACACACATTCTGAATGCCCTATAGACACAGGAACTTGGGGCCTCTGTCCTCATGATTGGCTTCCAGGCGCCCCACAAGCTGTTGGTGGTCACAGGCACTGCCTTTAGTCTGAGCCTGGCTTGCTGAGTAGATCACAGTGTGATCTAGGTCTCTTTCCTTGAAAATGACAAAGGCTTCTTCACCCTTGGGCTCTGTCCCCAGGAGGACTGTCCAACAGTGGCGAGCACTGTTCATTCTGGAGGGTTGGGCCCCAGTGTCCTCGGTTTCTGGGACAAGGCACTCACTGCATGCTGTCTGGGACAGCACCCAAGCTTGTGAGCTCTCAAGGCTTCTAGACCTTTCTCTAGATCAGTGTCTGTCCCTCTCCCAGAGAGTCACGGCCTCCCACAACAGTTCACCATGAACCTGGGCCAGCAGCAAGGTTTTGGGGAATCACTAAATCAAACTGGACAAAAAGCAACTGTTAGGAGTCTCAGGGAAAGGTGGCATTTGAGGGCCATGTCAATGGCCACAGCCCAGTCCAGGTTCTGTGGCAGGTGTTAGTTTTTGAGAGGCCAGCCCAGTTAGGTATGGTAGCACACTCCTCTCATCTCAGCTCTCAGGAGTCTGTGTTAGGAGGATTGCAGGTTGAAAGCCAGCCTCAGATAGACAGGCAACTCCAGGCTAGCCTAGGCTACATGAAAGTCTGCCCCAATAAACAAGAATAAAGTAAATCAAATGTCCAACACAGTCAGGCATGTGATCCCAGTACTTGGGAGGCTGAGACAGGAGGATATGGCGTTTGGGCCAGCCTGGGCTACATAGCAAGGCCCTGCTCCCAAGTAAATGAGAAGGCATGGAGGGGCCACATGTTGGGCAGGAGGCATTTTGGGAGACCAGAGCGCCTGCTGCCTGTCTCACATTTTCCAATTACAAAGCTGAGGGGCTTCATGGAGACCCAGTCTCAAGCTACCTTCCCCTCTCAGAAAGCTGCATTTTATTTTTCATTGCTTTGCTTTTCATTATCACTATTTTTGGATTTGCCTTATTTCATGTGTCTGGGTGTGTTTGGCTCCATGTGCATACAGTCTGTGTACCGTGTGTATGCAGTGCCCCTCCGAGGCCAGGAGCCTTGGGAGTGGAGTGAGATGGTTGGGAACTGCCACATGGATGCTGGGGACCTGACCTGGACCCTCTGTGAGGTCAGCTGGTGCTCTAACCACCAAGCTGTTTCTTCTGTTGGGGATTGGTTCTAATGCTATGTATTAAAGTAGGGACCACCCAAAAAGCTGTGCTTCTAGATCTGAGAGTCCCTGCCCCCAGCTGGCTTCGACTGATAATAAAGAATTGCTGTATAGACATTGGCTGGGCAGGGAGATGGGTGGCACTTTTAGATTACGCTGGCAAGAGACTGAGAGATGGGGAAGGAAAGCAGAGGAAAGTAGGAGCTGCAGGAAAGACAGCACCATGTCAGCTGTGTAAGGGCTCGGGAAAGGGGCCCTGGGTCCACTCCCCTGATCAGGTCTGGGGTAGCAGAGATGGAATGTTAGCAAGATGACTCTGGAAAGTTGGAGGGGAGAATATATGCTAGCCACGGGGAGGATTAGAAATGCCCAGTCACTGAGTTAATCGAGGCCTAGCTGATGTGTGTCTCTCATTCTCAAATCCAGGGAGCTCTGGGCAGGTGCAGCATGGCTTGCTGGGAGCCAGAGCAGGTAAGTAATTCACCATTATAGACTATTAAAAACTATTTAGAGATCCTCAGATGGAATACACAGACACCAAGATATAAGATTAGGAGTTGGGGAAAATTGGCTTTTAAACAGGCTACAGATTTTGCCCGAGCCACTGTAAGAATTTCTTGCTAGTTTGGAAGTATAATTACACAAAGAGCTGGAGCTCAGAGATGCTGGGAGCCCCTGCTGTGCAGAGAGACAGTCCTCAGAGACAAACAACAGATACTGCCTGCCTCCCACAGACAGGTAAGTAAAGGACAGAGATAGATAGAACTGTATTGGTTTTAAGGATAGAAGGAAGTATACTGGTAATTGTTTAATTGTTTTTAAGTACACATGGAATAAAGAAATCCAGGCCTTTGATCTCAAATGTAGGAAATAAAGGCAGGGAGAGAGAATATAAGGAATTAAAAAATGCATTTAAAGAAATTTAAAAGTCTTGCCAGAGCAAATATTCAAAATCTTTGAACATGGTCTACATGGAATTCTTTAGCCTGGTGTGACAAAAAAAAAAAAAAAAAAAAAAGAGCCTGGAGATAGACTGTGGGAATAAGGAGACAGACTGACAGAGTAAGCAGACAAACTGAGAGAGTAAGGAGACAGAGACTGAGGGAGTAAGGAGACAGACTGAGAGAGTAAGCAGACAGACTGAGAGAGTAAGGAGATAGACTTAGACCGTAAGGAGAAGGAAGTGAATTAGCCTAGAGATAGACTTACACAGTAAGGAGAGGGGAGATAATTAAAGCTAAATGCATAGAGGAATTAAGTAATCGATCTTAAATTATATGTCAAAGAGCAGGGTGTAAGTAGAAAAACTTACCTCACACATGTAATAGAAGCTTATGCTAATTCAAGTTACATAAAAGGAAAGAAACATATGTACTCACAGATATATTAATTTCCATAGAAGGGAAGATTTAAGTATACTTAGATAAATAAATAAATGAGGCTTTTGATATTAAATTATAGTTCCAAAAGCAGGGGGTAGGAAGACTAACCTATCTCAGACAGTAGAAACTTAGGCCTCAATCTCACTATTTAAAATTAATCATGTAAGAACAAAACAGGAGATGGTAGGGGAGTGCTGTTTCAACAGATAATATTTGTTTAGATTGCTTTAATTCCCTTGTTTTAATTATAAAATAAAGATGATTATAAGTTTGGTGGTATTTATGATATTAAAATTCCTCTGGGAGAGAGGGCAAGCTATACATTTAATGATTTCTAGTTACTGGACCAAGGATATGCTATTTTGGGAAGAAGGCTCTGTATTTGTTTTGATAGGAAAGGAGAAAAGGCTTTGAGCCCCTTCCAGAGCGATATGGATCAGCTATTACAGGGGAAGACCCCCTGAAGATCTTGGCTACAGAAAAGAAAAATCAAACAGGACAGGTAACTTGACCTGCTGATTCCTGGACATGGAAACAGCCCAATAACTGGCTTAGACATAAAAATGTCTCCAGCCAAAACGTCAGCTAAAATTAGACAACAGATCTTGTTGGTTATGAAATCCTTAAGATTCTTTGTGCCATCCTTCATATAGCATGAATGAAGATTTATCACAATTGGTTATTGGTCAAATTAACTCAAAAAGTCAGTTGTCTTTCACCTGCTCTAACAAGGAACAAAGATTCATCCTTAACTGATCAGTGCATCTTGCATAATCCATTGCTTCCAAAACAGCTTCAGGAATAGCTGGTGATTCCAGATGACCTTACGTCATCCAATCTTTCAGACAGATGCAGTCAAAACTTCAGTCAAGCCCTGAGCCTTCTAAGCATACAGAGTCTGGATAACAGATGCTAAAGCTAACTTTCTTAAGTCTAACCAAATTTTCTAATTTTCCTATCCCTCCCCACCCCTTTAAAAAATAAGTCATCACCCAATTCAGCCATGGAGAAGAAGCCATGGAGAGCCATCAGGTGATCCCTTGGGTGTGGGTGTCTGGTTATGGTTATTTTATAAATTATAAATAGGTTGTCATTTTAAGGGATATTTGGGAATGATCATAATTTTGAACAGGAAGAAAATAAATGGGATGGATTACTAAATTTATTCTTTTTGTTTTTTTTGTTTTGTTTTTGTTTTTCCGAGACAGGGTTTCTCTGTATAGCCCTGGCTGTCCTGGAACTCACTTTGTAGACCAGGCTGGCTTTGAACTCAGAAATCTGCCTGCTTCTGCCTCTGCCTCCCGAGTGCTGGGATTAAAGGCATGTGCCACCATGCCTGGCTACTAAATTTATTCTTAAGCAAAGCCTTATATAGTCACAATCTTACATTGGTAGAAATCTTTATAACTGATTCAAAATTGAAGTTATAATTTCTTACATTGGTACAGAATTTATATATTGATATAGATTTTTTTTTGTTTTTTGTTTTTTTGTTTTTTGAGACAGGGTTTCTCTGTGTAGCCTTGGCTGTCCTTGAACTCACTTTGTAGACCAGGCTGGCCTTGAGCTCAGAAATCTGCCTGTCTCTACCTCCCAAGTGCTGGGATTAAAGGTGTGCGCCACTACGCCCGGCTTGATATAGATTTTTCAATGGTATACATTTCTTATGTTGATACAAAATTTGAAATTAATATTGTTACTCTTGGATAGGCACTGTGCCCATGTAACTCATTTCAGAATACAAGGCTTAGATCCAGTCCTTCTAATAACGGCTACTACAAACTGTTTAGGATGCTTAAATAACACAAGGTCTAGGTAATAAAAAAAAAACCTCATGGTTATATTAGATTCTGATTTAATTATAATAAAGTATTTTAAATATTACTCAAATAGAAATGCCTAAGAGTAGTTAAAGTTTAACGGTTTAGACCTACTTTATGTACACAGTCTTTAAAAACATCAGAAACCCACAAAATATGACATTTAATGTTATTTCATTATGAAAGATCATTTGACAAGGAGACATGTCTGTCCTGACAGCTTCCCCATTCCCCTTCAAAGAAGAATTTGAGCATCAAAACCTCCATATAGAGTTGCTCCACTAGTCACTGGACAAAAATTGCCCTATTCATCTACAGACAAAAAATACTGTCCAGGAAAGGACACACAATGCAAGATCATTGACAGTTTAGTCCCTCATGGTTCCTGCTTCATTTCAAGGTCTGTCAGATGGATCTGGGCCAGGAGGCTGAAGACAGATGCTCCAACATTAGGGAAATTAAGAAATTAAGGGACTTTCCAGGTAGTCAGTTGTCTCTGTAATCTGTTTCAGTTTTGGAAACTATATTTTTGTGTTTCCTACACATTCAAGTAATAATTTGCTCCTGAGGGGGTTGAAGACTAGTTATAGTCTCATAATCAAACTCGAGTTGTTTATCATTGAGAGAGATGATATAGGTTTGGAAGGATGGTTTTTGCTGGTAATGCAAGCTAAAGTCAGAACATAACTCAAGTATAGAATTGTAAGCTCTCTAAGTTAGGATAGAAGGTAGAGTGCTTTATCTAACTGACAAATAAGATAGGCTGGATGCTAATTGTATATCACACTTTGTAATTTACATAATTGTAATGGTTATGCTCAATTTGTATCTAAGAGAAGAGCCTTTTTAAAAATTTGAACAGAAAGGTGAGATGTTGGGGATTGGTTCTAATGCTATCTATGTCTTATTTTGGCTCCCAAAAAGCTGTGCTTCCAGCCCTGAGGGTTCTTGCTCCCAGCTGGCTTCAGTTGATATTAAAGAATGGCTGGACAGAAAGATGGAGGTGGGACTTCAGATTGTGTGGGCAAGGGGCAGAGAGAGGGAGAGAGAGAGGAGCGGGGAGGAAGATGGACAAACGGACAATAACTATGACTCGGAGGCAGATGGATCAGATTTACCATCCAGCAGTGTAGGTGGAAAGGGAATGCATCCCTAAGGTGAGGGGGCACTGCCCAGAAGGTAGCATGGGAGCACAGATGAGATACAGAATTAGAAGGTGTTGAGCCAGGAGTACCAGAGGAAATGTGTGCTAGCCGTGGGGAGGTTTAGAAGTGCCCAGCCATCACTGAGCTAATAAAGGCATATCAGAATTAGCTGGTGTGTGTATGCGTGCATGCGTGCGTGCGTGCGTGCGTGCGTGCGTGCGTGCGTGCGTGCGTGCGTGCGTGCGTGTGTGTGTGTGTGTGTGTGTGTGTGTGTGTGTGTCTTTTATTCTTGACTCCAGGAAGCTCTTGGGCAGATGCAGCATGTGTGTGACCCGCCCACCAAAGAAGTTGAACTAATTCACTGCCACACTCTTCCAACACTTTCATTATTATTTTTGAGACAAGGTCCAGGCTCTTCTCTAGCTCCCTATGTAGACCAGGGTGTCCTCCTGAGTGCTCGGGTTAAAGGCACACATCACCACACCTGGTTTATGTGGCTACTGGAGTTTGAAGTTCATAGCAAGCACTTGACTGACTAGACATCTTCTAGGCCCTCTTCCCTCCCACCCCCTTAATCAGGTTCCCATGTAGCCTAGGTCAGCCTTAAGCTGTGCTGTGGCAGCTGACCTTCATCTGATCCTCCAGTCTCCATGTCTTAAGTGCTGTTGTAGGTATGAAACACCGCACCTACCTATGTAATCTTAGGAATGGATCCTGGGGCCTTGGTGCCTGACCCCTGAGCCTGCCCCAGCTTTTCTGTTTTGAGACAGGGTCTTGTTATGCAGTACAGGCTGGCCTCAGACCTGCCACCCTCCTGCTCTGGCATCTTGAATCTGGGATGACAGGCATAACCAAGCCAGTCCCTTCTGTCACCTTTCTTGATTATCTTAGAATTCATTCTTAAGATCTCACCACAGGTCTACACATCTCGAGATAACTTGACCCCAGGGACAAGCCGGGGACATGTGCCATCACCAGAGAACCTAGTGCCCACAGAGGCCATGCCTTGGCCTCTTCCTCACTACCTAAGGCTGCTTCTTCTGAGATTTTTGGTTAGAGGTTTTCATCTTTCTTTAACCTTTTTGAGGTCGTATTTTGCCAGGTCTCTGGGCTTTTCTAAGACCTGTGAGCACTCCAGGCAGAGCAGGTTGCCCGGGTGAGGGGGGGTCCCAGCACACTTACATGGCTGTTGAGCAGGCCGCCTTTGTGGGGGGCAAGGCCTTCGCTTTTTTGGAGAGTCTCAATCGCCATTTCAAGCTACAAAGACATGTACAGAGACAGGACAAAACCAAAAAGGTGGTGGGGGTTGGGGGGGGGGGAAGAGAAGGAAATCAGATGGTTAGAGGCAGGCAGCCCACACCAGTCTCTCATTAGCATCCAAGTAACAATGGCAGCTAGCAAGGCTCATGGCAGGGGGTTAATGGTGAGTGAAGCCAGGGCAAGTTCAAGGCTGTGTGCCATGCACCTAAGCCCTGACCCCAAGACAGCAGCAGCACAAGGAAGAAGTCACTGGCTGCTCCACATCATGTCCCAGCACAGGACGCAAAGCACCAAGAGTCAAGCTCATGCAGACAGAGGCTGAGGCCAATAGCCAGAGTCTTCCTCAGGCACTCTCCCACTTCACTTGCGTGTGTTAGGTTAAGTTTGGGTGTTTTGCCAGCATGTCTGTCTGTGTATCCTGCATGTGCAAGCCAGGTGCCTGCGGAGGCCAGAGAGGGCACCTGATCTCCCCTGCAACTGGAGTTACATACAGAGTGCTGGGTGCCAGAATGCGGGTTCTTGGACCTGAACCCTCAGGGTTAGACACTGGGTCATCTTTCCACCTTACTTTTTTTTTTTTAAGAGTTATTTATTATTATATCTAAGTACACTGTAGCTGTCTTCAGATGCACCGGAAGAGGGCGTCAGATCTCATTATGGATGGTTGTGAGCCACCATGTGGTTGCTGGGATTTGAACTCAGGCCCTTTGGAAGAACAGTCGGTACTCTTAACCACTGAGCCATCTCTCCAGCCCTCCACCTTACTTTTTGACACAAGGTCTCGCTATGAACCTTGAGTTTGCTGACTGGCTAGCAAGCTCCTGGATCCTTCTGTCTCCACCTCCTCAGCTTTGGGTCAGAGGTAGGCACCACCATGCCCAGCTAAGAAGGGTGACACTTCACCCATTGAGCCCTCTCCCTAGCCCCTGAGAACCAAACTTATACACAGCTGCTGGGTGAACTCACATGTGAACCAGGCCAGTCAGCCCCCATCCCCCACACATGCCCCACATCGCACCTGCTGCTGCAGATGGTGGGTAACACTGATCCCTGGGCCACCTTCCCTAGTGGCATCAGGGCCTCCTAGACAGATGCTCAGGGACTCTGGGCCACTGTACGCTGCCTGACAAGGAGCTGGAGTTAGGAGACAGTGCAGGGGAAGCAATGGACATGGAGCTGAGGAAAGTGAGTGGGGACAGAATGGGCTGTCAGGGGTGTGGTGACCTGGCTATGGGCCTGGGTGGAGCAGAGGAGGAAAGACCTGTTGCTGCATTGAGTGTGACCTGGCCTTATAGTGCAGTCGGCGCTAACATCAGCCAGGAAAGCACCTAAAACACTCAGGGGAGTGGGGGCTTCTCAGGGTTTTAGGCAAGGGCAAGTAGAATGTTTCACTCACCAGGCACACCAGAACTACAGTCAAAACAGAGGGCTCAGGGGTAAAGGTGCTTGCTACCAAGCTGTCCTCCTGAGTTCAATCCCTAGGACCCACGTGGTGTAAGGAGAGAATCCACTTCCACAAGTTGTCCTGCCGTGGCACATGAGTGCACACAATAAATACAGTGTGGTAAGGAAATAGGAAGGGTCATGGCTTCTGAGGCCCTCAGAGTCGTGCTGCATCTGCGATCTCCCTCAGTGCGCCTGGATGAGCCAGGATACCAGGCTGTCTTTACCCAGCACGGAGAGCACCACAGGGCATGGGTGAGCAGACACCAGGTCCACTCTCTGCTCCCATCCGTGCTGGGCACAGGCAGGCAAGAAGACAGAAGCACGCCAGCAGCAGCGGCAGAGGGAGGCACAGATGGCCTGACAGGCAGCGGCGGTGGCTCCATGGTTGTCAGCTGAATGTATGGGCTTCTTCCCACTTCTGGAACCTTCCATGAAGGACCCAGTCTCAAGCCCCACAAAAGAGGCGGGCAGGGAAGAACAGCAGGTTTGAACCTGCGCTGAATGACTCTGTCACACTATTTTAAATAGCAAGGCCCCAGTAAAGGAGAGTTGGGGGCACTGTGGTAGGCTCATCTCCCCCACATGGCGGCCAGAGGTCAATGCTAGCTAGAACTCTCTTATCTTCTGTTTTGAGACAAGGTCTCTCCATGAACCTGCAGCCTGTTAACTCTGCTGGGCTGGCCAGCGAGTCCCAGGGACCCTCCTGCTCCTGGCTGGGATGAGAAGTATGTACCTCCATGCCTTGCTTGTATAGGGCCTGGGGACTGAACTCAGGTCCCCACACTGGCTCACCAGGCATCTTAACACTGAGGCACCTCCCCAGGGCCCATGTCTCTCTCCCCCCTTCACTCCCTCCCTCCCTTTCTTTTCCTTTCTCTCTCTTAAATTTGAGACAGGTTCTTACTATGCAACTCTGGCTGTCCTGGGACTCAGAGCTCCACCTGCCTCTGCTTCCTGAGATGTGGAATTAAAGGTGTGCACCATTACGCCTGGCCCGATTTTATTTTTAAGGGTTATTATCTTTATCAAGTCAGATATGGGGAGTGCCACTCACCAACCCTATGCTGGGGAGGATGAGGCAAGAGGACGTCAAGTTGGGGGCCAGCCTGGGGTAAACGGTGAGATGTGATTTTCGCAAACAATAAAAAGGAGTAAAATTGACCAATGTTTCCCAGAGTTTATGGTAGAAAGGTTAAATCTGTGTTTTCACTCTTTTTTAAAAAATCATCACTACAACAAAAAAATAGATTTCACAGTGGCCCTGGAAGGTCATCAAACAAGTGACCAATGACCACAGCAAGCCCCGGGTGGAGGGTACAGCACACAGAGCAAGAGCAACCACACAGGAATGCTGAAGATGCCATTTTCTACAGAAAATTATGAGGCATTCAAATACGGAAAAACCATTCTGTACACTGACAGCGTCAACAGAGACCCTGTAATTTAAATAATTAAAAAAGAAAGCTCAGCCTCGGGAACTGTTAACAAACTGTGCATCTGACGGGGACTTGTTCCCGGGACCTGAGAACTTCTCCACACCCAGCTGCAAACGCCAGCCTGGCTGAGCAGAAAGCAGACAGCTAAAGTAACATTCAACACAGAGCAAGTTAGTGAGCCCCTAGTTGTCCACTGCTCCCAGCTAGCGAGGAAACACCAATTACCACCACAGAGATTCCATGGCACACCTAAAGGATGGGGATGCTAAAAAAGTGTCGACAGCTCCAAGTGCTGACAAGGAAGTGTCTCTTATGCCCTGGCAGGGTGGCTCAGTGGTCTTCCAGGGAATAGGGAATGATGGAGACTGTGCAGGGAGCCAGCAACCCCACTCAGAGGGGTCTACCCCAGAGAAGGGCAACCGTACACCCATGGCTCGGCCTGACTTCTTCACCAGGCTCCCAAGCCAGGGGCTTTCCACTTGGCCTCCAGCTGGGGATACAAGGAAGAATTGAGGCTCACACCACTACCCACTAAAGGTGACTTGAAGGCCACACGCTGAGGGCAAGAAGCAGCCACTGCGACTCCATCTCTGATAGCCCACAGGTGTCAAGCATGACAACAGAGACCAGAGCCCTAGCTGCCAGCACTGCAGGGAAGGGGGCTTTGTTTCTTATGTTTCGTCTGGGTGAGGAATGTGCCACAGGAACGCAGGAACTCACACACACACAAGTCCTTCAGGGCTCTGCACCAAAGAACCATGTGACTTCATGTTAATTTACAAAGTGATAAAATAAAATAAACATTAAAACGTGAGACACAGCTGGGTACTTGGGAGACTGAGGATTATGGGATTGAGGTCAACTTCTGGGCCAGCCTGGGCTACACAGCAAGACTCTGACTCAATTCCCCTTTCCCCACAAAAACTCCAAAGTCCAAACCACAACTATATTTAAGGCAGGTGAGCAGTGAGCAATGATAGGAGGCTGTGTCCCTACAGGATGTATCCTCTGGAGGTGGCTCTGGGAGGCTGACAGTGAGGATAGTAATGACCAGGACAGCAGCAGGACCACCAGAAGAGGACACTCTGCTCCCAACATCTTACAGGGCCCAATCCTAAAGGCCTTTGTCTTCTCTTACTGGTACAGCTGCCTCTTTCCCTCAGCAGCTGGCAGAACGTGGACCTGGTCCTTCCTACTCACCTACCTGAGTGCTGGGTGCTGCTGAGGTTAGCAGGGCTACCCGCTGGCCACAGGGCCTTTGTACATACCGTGGCAGGTGAGGATCGTGCAGTGTGGGCCAGAGAGTGTCTTGTGCCGTCCATGCCCCCATGGATGAGGTAGGCTCCTGCGCCAGACACAATGGGGGTCCCCGAGACGTCCATGGTGATGCCCACCATGCCGTGGGAGGGGACTGCAGGTGGGGATGAGGCTGCCACCGTCACCTGAGTGCCACCTGGAGTCTCAAAGTAAGATGCTGCGCTGCTGGGGGCGTAAAGCTGAGGGTCTGGGTTGTAGGCGTAGGCAGCTCGGCTGTGGGAGAGAAAGCATCACCATTTTATAATTAATCAAGCTACGGAGAGATCTAAAGGAGACAATGGGCTTTAACAGAGCCCTCTGCTCTGCACCCACATGGTAGCTCACAACTGCCTGTCACTCCGGCTCCTGGGGACCCTATATCTTCTGCTAGTTCCAGTGGGCACTGCACTCACAAGCACTTGTGTACACTAACACATGTACACATGTGAGCACTCACATATATCCATCCATTCACACATCTGCACTACACACAAATTAACACAAACAAAAGATAGAAGAAAATTCTAGAAAGTTCCAGAATATCTTAAAAACTGGAAAATAAGTTTTGTCAACAGTCCAGGAAACTCAAAGGTCTGGATAGACCCAAGTTATCACTCTCAGGGGCCTATGACTTAGTTTGATATTTTTATTGAGTTTTCTAGAGGCCAAGAACACAAAAGCCGTGGCCCTGACCCCGGACCTCTGAGGTTGGGGTGAGAGAGAATGACTGTGGGGAGCTCAACACTTTCACACCAGTCCCACAGGGAGCACTGGAACTGTGAGTCTGTGGGGTATCAGGACTCTCACGGAGCACACGTACATGGCTCCGTTGGCGTAGACAGCGTCCCCACCCTCCACGTACTGCACCTGCGCGGGGTACACGTGCTGCACCTGCAATGAGAAGTGAGTGCGGGTCACACAGGGGACCAAGCTGGAAACAGAGGTAAGCCTGTGGGGGGGGGGCACCAGCACCCATGACAACATCCTTTTCCCCCTCCTCCCTCCCCTCACTCCGAGGGGCAGCACAGCCCTGGGCCTATGTTGTATAAAGAATGTCCAGCATGTTGTGGCACCGACTTCAGCCTCTCCCTGGCCAGGCTGTGGGGAGGCAGCTCCGTGATCTTGAGCTGGGATCCCAGACTATAGTAGCCTTCCCACAGCTTGGGTGTTCTGTGCTCTGCATAGAGTCCCCAGGGAGAGGACAAGAGGGAAGCCTGAGCCCAGCAGGAGACAGGAGCTCAGTGGGAGGCCTGAGGCCCCAGACTAAGAGGACAGTTCCAGACCACAGCCAGAGTGGGTAAAGCTTCTGGCTCCCACGCTAGTCTTTGTTTGCCCTCCTACAGAGCCAATGGCCAGGTCCTGGGAACCCCTTGATGCCCCTGGTGCTTTCTGGAAACCCTGCAAACCTTCTCCACTCCCCAAAACAGTCAATCACTATTACCCATTAGGTGCCAGGCAGTTCCTTCAGAAGGAAAGGGTGACCATACCTTTATGTGAATAAAGTTTTATTGGCACCCTGCCCGTCCCATACATCACTATGGCTGTTTGGCTGTTATAGTCACATTCTTGGCCTTTTCTAGGAAAGACCGCCTGAGAGGCCTGCCCCCATCCTTACAGAGCAGCCTCTCTGGACAGCTGCAGCGGGCACTGTGCCACTGAGAACAAAAGAGAAGCCACCGTCCTTGGCTTGTTGCATTTGCCTGTGATAAGTCAATTTTTTTCTTTTACCAGAGCTTCCGGAACTTTCCAGTGACTGTAGACACTAGTGACAACAGCAGAATGACACACAGGCTGGAGGCTGCACACAACTGCAGAGAGCTCACAAGTGCCAGTGCTCATGGGGTGTCCTTACCTGTGGTGGCACTGGCTGGACTCTGGGGAGGGTGAGTGTCTGCATCGGGGTACCCTTGGGAGTGGAGCCTGCAGCTTGGACCAGCACCCTCTGCAACAGACAATAGGAGTGTCAGACCCACTGGAGTTCAGCACCAGGGAAGACCCCTTCTGAACCGTGACCTGGCTGGCTGTCCCACTCTGCTGGCTGTGGCAGCATGCTGGGACCCATGGAGATGCAGACACAGGGCAGGGGCAGGGGCAGAAGTTGCATGTGCAGATACACACAGAGACACATATGGATGGACAGGCAGGCAGGCACGCACGCACGCACGCACGCACGCACGCACGCACGCACGCGCACACACACACACACACAAGCACACACACATGAGCACACACACAAGCACATACACACACATGAGCACACACACAAGCACATACACACAAGAGCACACACACATGAGCACACACACGTGCACACTAGAAATACCCAGTTGGGAATATGAAGTTCAAGCCCAGGAGCTAAGGTCAGAAGTGGGTTCTCCATGACAGGGCTCCCTGGTGCAACCCTGACCCTCACTGGTCTGAGTCACATCTTGGCTGTTTGGATGAAGGAAGCAGACCAGACTGATTTGAAGAGAGAGGATACTAGGGACTGTGGTCACCCACTTTCTAAGTGCTGAGAGGACCTGTGAGGACACATCTCTCTCTAGTGTTCCAGAATGGAACTACAGGTCCAATACAGTCCTGACCAAGACAGAGCCTGGCCCTGTGGGTGAGGGGGCTCCAGTTATCACAAGGATCCAAACAGATGAGTGTAAACACACATGGTGTCTGTCCTTAGGCAGGAATGTCAGTTAACCATGAACAGGTGCAGGGCTCTGACTCCCACCACAGCATCAAGGGTCCTTGAGGACCAATGGACATGGGGCTCAGATGTCACAGTGAATCCAGAGACAGGAAGTCGACTCAAGGTAGGGAAGGGGTCAGCAACTGCTGATAGGGATGAGCCTCTGATAGACTGTTGTGGAACTAGAGAGGCAGGATGGCTTAACTCTGTGACTACAATAAGAACCCTTCTACTTTCACGAGGTTCACTTTATATTGCGCCAATCCCTTCTCAGTTAAAGGGTAGTCAGGAAGGGCTATGCGCACATGGCTCTAGGTAAGAGGCCTTGCTGCACAGCATGAAGATGTGAGCTCGAATCCCAGCACCCACACAGAAAGCCAGGTGTGGCTACAAGCTCCTATGATCCCAGTGTACAGGAGGCAGGGACAACAGGACCTCTGAGGCTTGCTGGCCACCAGGCCAGCTATAGTCAAAGCCGCCGCTTCAGGACAATAAGGTGGAGAGGGACAGAGGCCTCCATCACCTTCACCTGGTAGCCTGTGTCCACACCCAGCACATCCCCTCCACTATTGTGGCACACACCTCCAATACCAGCACTCGGGAAGCCGAGGCAGGAGAGTAGTTGAGAACTTGAAGAAAGAGTGCATTACAGAGTGAGGGCTGTAGTTTGCAGGGCATTTTCAGCATTGCAGAAACTGCCCTCAGGCACCATCAGCCGTGGTCTCAAACAACAAGAGCAAAACAAAAACAAACAAACACACACACACACACACACACACATCCCCTGAAACACTAGGGGTTGGGTTGGATGTGATGATAAATAGCTGTAATCCCAGGATTCAGGGTGGAAGAAGGGGTGAGGCTGAGGCAGGGGGATTGCTGACAGTTCCAGGTCAGCCTTGAGTTACATAGTGAGACCTTGTTTCAACAGATCAGCAGAACAAAAGCAGAGGCACAGAGTTGCTAACACTGAGAGTGTGATGGGGCAGCTCGATCTGGGCAGTGGAGGGTCACGACATCAGAAAGCATGTAAGGAGCTGGAGGGGTGTGGACGAGGTGAGCAGCTTTGTGATGGAGCCCTTTTCTGACACGTGTAAAGGCACTGGGTTCATCACCAGCATTTCAGGAGAAACAAAGGGCAGCATCTGAAGGTAACTGCCTATCTATTGTTAATTTCCCCTCCTTTGGCTCTCTGAAAAAATAAGTTAGTATGTGTCCTATGCCTGTGTCCCTGACCTTTCAGTTTGCCTGGCATGCCCATGTGTCCTGCCCCACACTTTACTCTGAAGGCTGGTGTGCTCATGGCTACAGAAAACAGTGGTGGACGTCTCTCAAGAATGAATCTGGGCTGGGTGGGAAGCACATTCAAGACCCCGGGCTCCATTTCTAATATGAGGTAGGGGGAGAAGGAGATGGAGGAGGAGATGGGTAGGGGATGGAGGAGATGGAGGAGAAGATGGGGAGGGGATGGAGGAGATGGAGGAGGAGATGGGTAGGGGATGGAGGAGATGGAGGAGGAGATGGGTAGGGGATGGAGGAGATGGAGGAGAAGATGGGGAGGGGATGGAGGAGATGGAGGAGGAGGAAATGGAGGAGATGGAGGAGAAGATGGGGAGGAGATGGAGGAGATGGAGGAGGAAATGGAGGAGATGGGGGAGAAGATGGAGAGGGGATGGAGGAGATGGAGGAGGAGGAGGAAATGGAGGAGATGGGGGAGAAGATGGAGAGGGGATGGAGGAGATGGAGAAGGAGGAGGAAATGGAGGAGATGGGGGAGGAAATGGAGGAGATGGGGGAGGAGGAAATGGAGGAGATGGGGGAGGAGGAAATGGAGGAGATGGAGGAGGAGGAGGGTTGAATGGAGCTTTGGGGAGCATCCTAAGATTTCTCTCTACTTTGAATTTTTCAGTTATTTTTCCTTAGGCACAGAAGCTCTCCAGAGCGAGAGCCAGTTGACTGGTGGGGTGTGTTCTCTCCTCATCTGTGTCATGGTTCTTTGGTGGCACTTTTCAAAGAGTGCCGGGATGGCAGGGCGGGCACAGTCACCTGTGGGGAGGCTGGCATGGGCTGGGCTGCAGGACGCAGAGCCACTGACGCTGGCGAATCTGCTCCTCCCTCGGAGTTCTGCATGCTGGGATCTAGAGCAGAGAGAGTGGTGGTGAGGTGTCGGGGGGTCACACACCTGCAGCCCATGGCCCTGAAGCTGAGCAGCCATGATCACTGATGGCGGCAGGGGGCAGCTCCAAGAAGAAAGCGACCACTGCACCAACAGTGACCACCCAGGTTCAAATCCACAGAACCCATGTAAAAAGCAGGCTTGGTGTTTGTGCCTATAGCCCCAGAAGCGGAGAGGGGCAGGAGGACCCCGGTCTCAGATTCAGTCAATAAGCTCCTGTCTCAACAGTCACTGGAGACAGCCTATGACATAGAGTGCCCACAGGAAGAGGGGATGAATCCCTGTTTGGTGACACTGGGTTCTGCACCCGCCTGTGCTGCCCCATTGGTGATCACTAGATGGAGCCAGAACCACGCAGTACAGTGATGCGCGTCAGTGTAGCGGTTTCCAGAGGGAAGGCACTTGGAGTGGCTCAGGACACAAGCGGAGGGAGGCAGGAGCGTAAGGAGTTCAAGATGAGGAGTCTAAAGCCAGCCTGGGCTACAAACATAAAACAAAAAGTATTCTGTAAGAAAAATCTTTTGTGTATACACACACTGGAATGAGTAACTAAGCTGATGAATGAATAAATCAAATTCAGTGTTTTAATCCGACAGAGGGGAGGACGGCTCAGTCAGCAAAGAGTCCTTCAAAGGCTCAAGGACCTCTCAGTTCTGAGCCCAGAACCCAGTAAGAATCTTGGAGTCTCAGTGACTGTGAGATGGGAGGTGGAGATGGGGCAGGGGGAGTGTTCCTGGAGTTCATGGGCCAGCCTGGGCCACAAGGTGAGTTTCAGGGCAGCCTGGACTACTGAGTGAGGGAGGCTCTGTATGAAACAAAACTTGTCACCAAAGACTCACAAGAATGTCTGAAATGAACAAATCTAGTAACACCCAGTTGCTTCCATTCCATTCCGTGTCTGAACAATGGACACCTCATTCATACAAAGAGACAGACAGACAGACAGACAGACAGACAGACAGACAGAAACACACACATACACACATACACACACACACACACACACTAGGTGTGGTTGATCATGTCTTTGGTCCCAGTACTAAGATGGGCTGGGGTGGCCCAGGTCTCAGGTGGGAGAGATGATAACAGCCAGTGATGGCTGGTGGGTTTGTTGTTGGTACTGCTGCATGGTGCATGAGGTTTCCATGAGGGAAGTTCAGTGGGCCCACAGGTACTAGCCCTGAGGGACACGTGGAACATGTCCCCTGCCCAGGCTGGGTCTCTCTGTCCCTGTACTCAGCATGGGAGTCCTCTGTGGCTACTGAGTCCTCACAGTATGCACCACCCTCCTCACTCAGGAGCTGCCCAGGTTGTGGGATCAACTGTCAAGGAGCCCAGAGCTGAAGTTCAAGTGTGCCCTCCTCTCCTCATTCCACCTGAACCTCGGGATGACACTAGTGGCTGGCAAGCCAGAGAGAAGCTGGGATGTATCTGAGTCAAGTGAAAAAGTTAAAGGTTGTCATTCAATAAGGGAAGGCCACAGATGTCAAACTGAGGTTGATAAGCTACAGTTAGGTGTGTCGAATGTGTGTGTACGTATATGTGCATGCATTTGCTGCATGGGTGAATGTGTGTGTGTGTGCTTGTGCATTCTGGTGTGTACTGGCTGGAAGGACTGCAATAGCAATGGTGTGGCTGAGCTTGCTGGGCACGGGAGTCTTGCTCACTGGCCCTCTGCTTCTCTGCTTGGTTCTTTGCCTCTCCTGAGTTCTCTCCTGGGGGGACCTGGCTTTCTCTACCTGTCCTCACCTGATTTCCTCCCCTATGGGGGTCTCAGGAACCTGAGAGCACTCTGTCATCCTGCCTCTCTGAGCCTGGCTCATGGTTCCCTGGTGACCCAGCTCTACCACATACTGCCAGTCAATGGTCCAAAAGAAGGCCTCAAGTCTCCCCAAGACCAGCCTCTAATCCAGTCTGTGCATTTGACCTTGAACTTGACAGAGTGCCCAAGTGGAGTTGCTGGATGGCAGATTGCAGTGGCCAGTCTCCTGCTGTCTCCAAGGACTCCAAGAGGCAGGCACAGGCTGCAGTGCGCTGGGGTCTGGCCTGGCGCCAGGTGGATCTGCTGGGGAAGCGCCCTTTGTTTACAGGGGGAAAAAAAAATCTTGGGTTGCCTAGCAACAAGTGGGCAGGCAAGGAAGGGCAGGGAGGCTGTGAGCCATTTCTGGGCTGGGTTCCTGGCTGTCCTGACTCACTGTGACCTTAAGCAATTTCTCTCTCTTTTATCCCCACCCCTCTATCCACCCATCCAGGGGTGCTGTGACTCTGTCACTTGCCACTTGGTTAAGCTCTGCTGTGGGGGAATCAAGCCTCAGTTGGTCTTTGTTAGTCTTGGTGGCAAGACTGGCACCTGAGTCCTACCCACCAATGCAATTTGTATCCCTGCTCTGAGTAGGGGGACAGGTCCAGCCAGATGGGCCCACACTCCAGCTCCCCTACAGACAAGTTCTCTTGGTTCCCTGTGACCTGAGGTCTCAGGAGTAAGTGGCCTGTGTGTGACACTGGGCATTGGTGACCTGTGCTGGGGGCTGCCCTGCTTAGCATGGACCTGAAGGTGATGCTGGCAACTGTAGCGGCTGGCCATGGTGGCTGCATCTTGTCTCCCTCCCCACTGTGGAACTGAGTTCTTCTCTTCCATGCCCCTGAACTGCCTGCCTCTTGGTATTCATCAGGGTTGAGAGAGCTGAGCACTGTTCATGCCAGTCACACTGTGTGACAGTCACCCATGTCCCCAGGAAGGGTCAGGGTCCCCAGGGATACCAAGAAACTCAGCATTTTCTGGCTATCAACCCTCTGAAGCCTGAGGTTGAACTCACACAGACACCCACACACTGAGTGGAGAGAGGGCTCAGAGGTCCAAGGGCGGGGGCGCCCTTGCCAAGTGCCGGCCACCCTTGTAAGATTTCCTTCAGCTGAACTTTTGCAGTGCCTGAAGCCAGCCCTGTTTTTGCCATTTGGAGACTGGGTCTCCAGTAGGCCTGAGTTCACTGAGTGCTGAGGTTGGCCTTGAACTCCTAACCTCCAGCTTCCACTTCTCCAGGGCTGCAGTGTGTGATAGCCGTCACCACACATGATTTAAGGGGTGCAGGGGATGGAACCGCCTATTGAGCCCCATCAGTTTGCCTCTGGCACAGGTGGGTTTCCAGTTGGAATTGGCAACTAGTTCCCCACTGTGAATCTTCACATTCCATTTCTTTTTCCGGCCTACAAGGGGGCTCAGTGGGTCAAGGCACTTGCCACCAAGACTGACAACCAGGCCCATGATGGATGCCAGCTGTCCTTTGGCATGCAAGTTGTGATACAAGTACCCTTCAACTCATACACAACAAATAAATACAACAAAGAAATAAGAGTTTCAGAGGGGTCACACGGCTTGCTTTCTGTCACAAGGGAGCAGCTCTGGGAAGGACCTGTGCCTGCAGAGGCCCAGTGACAGACGGAAACTTCAGTGACTGGGGAGTTGGAATGCTGCAGGTCCTGGGCCTAATTCACTTTATATCGGGCTAGCCTTAGCCTCCTAAGTAGCCATTTCTCACTCCTCTGTATCAGACTTAACATCTAGACTAGAGATAAAAACCCTCTGGGATGTTATCACTTAGAGAACCCCAGTTACCACCAGCCCAGAGGCTGAGTCCTCAGGGTGTCTGAGGCCCGCAGCTGTACTTCTGTCCTGTGCGGTGGCTGACACTGGGGTCTCCAGCAGGGAACGTAGTGCATCCTCAGTTACTGCTTTGTCCCATTATGGCAAAGCTCCACTGAATAGCCTTCATGCTCAAATGAGGAACTTGAGGTCAGCTAACTCTGTGCTCCTGGATTCTCAAGTTTGCTCTGGAATAAACTCACCCCATGTGAGTGGAGAGCCATGGTTTTATGTCTACATGGGGAAAGTAAACTCACCCGTCATGTCCGGGTGCTCGGAAGTTACCAAGGTGGTGACTTGGGACTGGGGTAGAGCTGGCGGCTGACAGTGCTCTGCCTTCAGGGAGTGGGTGTCAGAGGTGTCACATGGACATGCACAGACACACAGTGCCCACCTAACATGGCTCAGTCACTCCCAGGACAGCACCATTTTGTCCCTGTAGACAGATGCCTGTCTGTAGCTGCACCCTGGGTCCCAGGAAACTGGCTAGCTCTGGTTTTCACTGCACACGAGGCTCAAGGCATGTTCACCCTGACTAACTCCCTTATGCCTCACTATGGGTTCCTCCACAGTGTACAGCCCTGAGGCCTGAAGCTACGCCACTCCCTCCTGCCCACCTGGACCTGTGCTCTGTCCTGGTCCCATCATCCCTTCCTCTTGCTCACTGCACCTTGACCAGGGGAACCAAACTGTGGATGGCAGCTGACAGCCAAGGACAAGATGGAGCAGGAGGCACTGTCCCCCATCCCTCCTGCCTGTGGGCAGTCACAGCACAGCTCACAGGTCTTCCCTCTGCCCCACAGCATCTTCTGGGCTCTGAGACTGGTGATGATGGGGGAGGGTATAGCTAGTGTTTACTCAAGTGGCAAAGCAAGCACTTCCATGGGAAATTAAAAAACAAAAAGCAGTTAGGCCCAATGAGATGGCTCTGAGCTCTGATGTCCTGATTCAATTCCTGAGATCCACATGGTGGAAGGAGGGAACCAATTCTCAAAAGCTGCCCTCTGACCCACCCAAGTGAGCTATGGCATGCCTGTGAAGATATACATACACTCACATAAATAGAACATGTAAGATAATCCACTAAAAAGGTGCTGTGTGTCTACTCTTATAAGCCAGGAGCTCACACAGCCCAGGCTGACCCAAGCTCATGATGTCGGTGAGGCTGGGCTTCGACTCCAGGGACTCTACTTCTCTCCTCTCTGCCTCCCAATCACTGGGGTGACAGGCACGTGCCACTGCACAGAGAGCACTAGATCTTAGCCATGGGTTGGGTATGATGGAGCAGAGCTGCTGGCTTGTCCTTCAGTTTTTCATACACCGAGCTTGCTTCCATTTTTATAGGACACTGTCACATTCAGTGCTGGGAGCAACCCTGAAAGTTCAGAAACCTGTTGAAATTCTTTTAAATGTCCCAGACACAAGCTGAGTCACTATAGCTGGGACACTGGGCCCCCAGGCAGTGGTGGCGCACGCCTTTAATTTCAGCACTTGGGAGGCAGAGACAGGTGGATTTCTGAGTTCGAGGCCAGCCTGCTCTATAGATTGTGTTCCAGAACAGCCAGGGCTACACAGAGAGACCCTGCTCAAAAACAAACAAACAAACCGCTGAGACAGTAGCCACTCAGCATCAAATGATAGTCTTCTGAAAAGTAGGGGGTGAGTGATGTACAGAGGAAGTTAGTGACAGGCTCCAGGGTGCATCGTGGGAGCACCCGAGACCCAAGTAAAGGTGGCAGCCAAATCCCCTCAGAGCAGCCCTGCTCCCAAGTCTGGATTTATAGCTTCTTGTGGGGGCAGGGTGTCTGAACAGAACTCAGGCCAGTGTTTACCTCAGCAACGGGGCCCTGGGAAATAGTCCCTGTCCCTAGCCACAGGGAGGAGTAGGAGGGCGGTGGGTCTGATCCTGATCCAGCCAGGGCTGGAAAGCGGCCTGCAAGAGGCACCTGTCGTGAGCCTGCCCCAGCATCTTTGGTGTACCCTATCAGATCACTCTGGGATCCCAGTGTCAGGGGGGATCCCAGCACAGGGGATCAGAGTGTTCTGGGTTCAGGTTCCAACACCAGCCCGTCCCGAGTGGGAGTGTTTTGGGGGCTCTGCTCTGCTTTGTCAGCCATCAGAGTGGCCCAGATAGAGACCCTAGAAACACAGGAATTAAGAGTTTCTTTAAACGCCTTTAATCCCTGCACTCAGGAGGCAGAGGCAGGTGGATTTCTGAGTTCAAGGCCAGCCTGGTCTACAGAGTGAGTTCCAGGACAGCCTGGGCTATACAGAGAAACCCTGTCTCGGGGGGAAAAAAAAAGAGTTTCTTTAAAATTCCACTGAAAACTAAAATCAGAGTCCGTGGGACTCTCGGTGCCTGCTACCTGCCAGCTCCCCACCCCCTCCCGCGAACCTCCACATCATCTAATCAGAAAACACATGCAGATGCTGGATGGGAACCGGGCGCCGGCCTCTGGCGCCGCGTGCCCAGCCCTCATTGTTTGCTGAGTAACAACGGTTGCCAGGGGCGACGCAGTCCACTCCCGTTTCCAAGCGCCCGTTGCCCAGCAACCCAGAGAATACTTCCCAAACCAAACAATGTCATCCCCGGGGCAACTTCTCTATCTCACGTTAAGCAGATCTAAAATAAAAATAAATAAATAAATAAAAAAGAAAGCCCTTCCAAATATGTAATCTATTATTTTCAGAGGCCTGAACAGCAAGACAAATAATTTCTTCTCTATAGTAACCAGGATGGACCGGCAGCTCACCAGATCTGTTCTGAGGCTAGAAGCCCAAACCAATGCTTCGCTCAGCTCCCAGTGATCCTGAGGCCGGCTGCCACCCTTCCCAGTCCTGGACCAGGAAGAAGGATGGGCTCAGTTTACCCTTAGGCAGCAAGTCACACACAAGTCTTCTCTAGGCAAAGAAGCAGGGGTTAAGCTATTTGAGAAAAGTGCAAGATCAGAGCAGTTGCCTAACATCCTGGACTCCACAGAAGGTAGCAAGCATGAGCGGAGCCGCACACACCAGTGGCTCAGGGTGGCCCTGTCCCAGAGGACTCCACGGAGAGTAGGGACTGCTACTCTGTCTTCTGCCCTCCCAGAGAGAAGCAATGGCTAAGAAGAATTGGGTGACTTCAGAGGCCCTGCTGGGCTCGAGGGTGCGGCCTTTAAGGCCCATGTGAGGAACAGCCCTGGCCAACATCCTTTGTAAAGGCCAGTGAGCTTGTCATCCAGGCAGGGCCTAGGCTCTGAAGCCATCTCCTTTCCCTGATAATTACATTACTCAGTAGTGTATGTGTGAGCATGCACCCGCTATGCACAGAAGTCTGCTTTCTCTTCCCACTAGGTGGGTCCTGGGCATCCAACTTGCATTTTTTTAGGCTTGGCAGCAAGCACCTTTACCCACAAGTTACTTCTGTAGCCCTTGAGACAGATTCAATCAAAGCACAGAACCAGTGTCCAGCCTCCCGGGCCAGTGCTGGATCATTCCAGCACTGCATCAATAAACATGGGTCAATTAAGTGGCCCTGTGGCTTCCAGTGCAGACAGGACAGGGCCCCGGTGAAGTCAGAATTTGGTGGTGGTGGTTTGTTGTTTGTTTGTTTTTTGTTTTCTGAGACAGGGTTTCTCTGTGTAGCCCTGGCTGTCCTGGAGCTCACTTTGTAGACCAGGCTGGCCTCAAACTCAGAAATCCCCCTGCCTCTGCCACCCGAGTGCTGGGATGCTGCTGCTCAGTGACACTGGGGCAGTCACTGACTGCTGGGGTGGCTGTATTGCCACTGCTGCTCTGGGGATACATCTGGTGTTCTACATTGGCTTTGGAGGTGCTGTGGTGAGGCCATGGAACCTCCTGTTCAAAGGAGGAACAGTGCAGGGGTCTTAGCTGTCTAGGGCTTGGGCAGCAAGATGGAACAGAGGAAAAGGCATGAGGGCCTACGGAAACTCACACTTGGTAAACCTGGCCAAGGACCCATGGCTGGGCACCCACAGGCCCCACAGGTGGGTCCACTTCTATCACCTTGCTAAATGGACATAGTATCAACATGTCTCTAATGAAGTGTCTCTCCTCTTTCTGGATGTGAGGCCAGGGTTGAGTGCAGCACCCAAGCCTTATCAGAGAAGTATCTTTGTGCAGTGGACGGTCGGGTCGGTGTCAACACAGAAGCATACAATTGACCAAAAAGAGAGAAAAAGACACCACGTGCTCAGCCACAGACGGGGGTCTACATCACAGCTTGCAGGGACTGTGTAATGACAGGAGAGAGGGCAGAGAGGCTGGAGAGCCTGATGGGGCAGGACCAGAGCAGCCATAACGGGAGTCCAGCACCAGCATTAGCTCTGGGCTGTCAGGACAGGCTCAGGTCTGTCCTCTTCTGTTTTTGGTGACTCCATTCTTGGGTCTTTGTTAAGTCAATTTCCAAAAGAGGAGCTCGGGATCACTCTGGGGACATGGAATAAAATGTTCTGAGCGCTGGAAAGGCAAAAAGAGAGGCATGGGGATTCTTTTAAATATATTTGGGAAATGTTTGATTTGTTTGTTTTTGTGTTGAGATGGTGTCACGTAGCACAGGCTCAAACTCTCTATGTGGCCAAGGATGACCTTAAACATCTGACTCTCCTGCCTTCACCTCCCAAATGTGACTGGTGTGTGCACCATGCCCATCACATCTTCTTGCATTAACCATGTAAAAGCTTACATTTAAGATTTTACATAGCCAGGCATGGTGGCACATGTCTCTAATCCCAGCATCCAAGAGGCAGTGGGAGAGGGATCTCTGTGAGTTCGAGGCCAGTCTGGTCTACACAGTGAGTTCCAGGACAGCCAGGGCTATGTAGGGAGATCCATGGTCAACAGCAACAAAGCTAGCTGTGCTCAGGACTGGGGACCTGCCTGGCATGTGACACTCAGCACCACAGTGACACTATGGCTGACCTGAGACTGGCCAAATGCTTACTTGGAGCTGGAGGTCTCTGACCTGGCTTTTGTCTCCTCTCCTCCTAAAGGCCTGTTTGTGTTTTGTCGAGGTTGTCACAGGCAGCAGGACAACCTCGTGTCACCCCCAGGAGCCCTGCCGAGGGAGCTGGTGCTCAGCTCTGCTGCTGGTTTGGCCACTGCTTATGTTAAGGTCAGCAGTGAAGTGGGCACGGGAAGACAGCGGAGCATCCATTGGCAGACAAACAGCTGGGACTCCACAGTGGGACAGCATGGGACAGACCTGATGCTGATGGTGTCTTCCCACACTTACTCTCCATCCCAGGACCTTGTTCACCAGGAGCTGAGTGAAGGAACATCAGCACCCACCGCTCGTGTCATCACCAAAAGCTTTTGTAGGACCCATGATTGCCCAGTTGAGAAGGCAGCTAACACAAGGTCACAGAAGATTAGATGACAAACATGCTATGCAAAAAACATATGGGAAAAACAGGGAGATGGAGGAGGAGATGGGGAGGAGATGGGGAGGGGATGAAGGAAAAGTATGAACTCACAGGGAGATCATGAAATGTTCTGAAATTAGTGCTGATGGCCACATAACTTTGAATATACAAAAGTGTGGTAAGCAATATATTTTAAATGGGTGAACTCTGTGGATGTAAACTATAATTCAATAATCTTGTTTTTGCATACATTTGCATATGCATGTACTTTCATATCACAGCACACGTGTGAACATAGGAGGACAACGTGGGAACTGGTTCTCTACTCCCACCACACGGGTCCCAGATTGTACAAGGTAGTCATCTTAGTGGCAAGCACCATTAACCACTGAGACACTTTGCTGGTTGTGGTAAATTGCTTTTAAAAATGTATATGGGTCTCAGGTGCAGAGGCTCACATCTTTAATCCCAGCACTCAAGAGGCAAAGGCAGGAAAATTTTTATGAGTCTGAAGACAGCCTGGCCAACAGTGAGAGCTCCAGGACAACTTAGTGAGTCCCTGTCTTAAAAACACTGAAAAGGGCTTGGAGAGATGGCTCAGCGGGGTAAGAGCACCGACTGCTCAGAGGTCTTGAGTTCAATTCCCAGCAACCACATGGTGGCTCACAACCATCTGTAATGGGTTCTGATGCCCTCTTCTGGTGTGTCTGAAGACAGCGACAGTGTATTCATATAAATAAAATAATAAATCTTTTTTAAAAAACACTAAAAAATTAGTGGAGAGTAAATGCAGCTTTGAGCATGCTAGGCGAAGACTCCACCCACGGACCACGCCCCCAGTCCCTCACTGGGGGATTCCAGGCAGGGGCTCCACCCATGACCACGCCCCCTCATGAAACAACAACTAACCGACCTGTCCAAGCTGAAACAACAACTAACCGACCTGTCCAAGCTGGTCTTAACTTTCAATCCTCCTGCCTCAAACTCCCATTGTCTGGGGTGGTTGGCCTGTGCCACCAGGCCCAGCTCAACAGCTTTTCAACATAACAGCACTCCCGGACCTGTCTGTAAAATCCCGCGGGATCATAGCATCCAATAGGGCAGCTGGCTAAGGTGGTGCTTGTTGAAAGAAGAATAAAGTAATTAATCACGAACTGAAATGGAAGCAATGGCATCTGTGGGTTTTAATGCAGGTAATTATACTCACTGTAAAATCACCACAGCACAAAACAGTAACAGGCTTATTCATTCACTGTTAATTGCCTGGTTGTATTTCAAATGTTCTCTCAAAAATTAAATCATTTGACTGCACAGTAATTTTTATGTAAAGAGGTCCACAGGAGGTAGACAGAAGTTCAGGGTGGCAATGTATGCTTGTCACCCCGGCATCTGAAAGCAGAGAGAAGCGGGAAGATCACAAAACAAAATAAGGACTAGCAAGATGGCTCAGAGAAAGGGCTTGCTGCTGAGTCTGGTGGTCTGAGTTCAATCCCAGGGACCCACACAGTAGAAGAGAGAACGGATCCCCATAAATTGTCCTCTGACCTCTGCACATGTGCACACACACACACACAAAAGTAAATAAATGTAATAAAAAATTTAAAGGTTAGCTTTATGTTATATGGATTTTTATTTCCATTTATTTATAAAAATAAATTTTATAAAAGGATAAGTGTTGAGGAATACCTAGTCAGAACAAAAGGCGCACCTGGTGCAGGGTGGCTGTTTTCCTCAGAGAAAGGACATCGCTTGTGATCAAGTGACAATTGGGCGGGTGCAAAACCTCAGAGGCAAAATCCTTGTGACCTTTGCAGCAATGGACTTGGGGACCAAACAAGTCAAGAGGCTTTGCAGGGATGGTCCCACAGGAGGGGGGAGGTAGGAGGGAGGGATGATTTAGAAAGGCTGGGCTTATGCTGCCAACACTTGCCTCTGCAAGGCCCATAAATAGACCAGCCCAAGGGGGATGAATGGGGAGCAGAGAGCGGGAGGCTGGCATTGCACAACACAAAGTCCGAAACAAGATGAGGCTGGGGTTTGGGAACCTAGACAAAGGCAGCCAAGAGAACGTGGGAGCAGCAGGGTGTGAAACTGGTAGTTTCTAAAAGATCTTACAAGTTTCTGGAAGAAGATTCTAAAAGTTTCTAGAACATTAATTGGGAGGTCAAAGGAAAGCTATTTGGGATCAGTGTCTCAGAATCATACTGTATTATCAAAAAATTATCAACTGTATTTTAAAATACGAGGGAAGTTGACATTAGGGCAAATAATCTCATTCAGGGTGAGGTCTTGCTTGGGTTTCTGTTTCGAACTGTTTGTTTAAAGTGCAAGAAGGCAAACTACAGCAGAAACCACAGAACTCGTGTGAGGTTCCGGAGTAGAGCCCTGTATTCAGGCAGCAGGACACAGATGCCATTGGTGGTTCACGGTACATGACAGGACACTGTGGGCAGGGTGGTCTGTAGGCTGTGTGTAGACTGCACTAACTGGAGAGGAGCACCTGCCTTGGTGGTGTCTGTGGGAGACACACACCCACCCCTCGGAGGGACTTGGAGGGCCAGGAAGCCTGGCTGCTCCATGAGCCCTGGCGTAGTCAAGGCAACAAGCACAGACTTGTGGCTATGGAACCAGCCTGGCAGGGCACATGGGTGCAGCTCCTGGTGAGGAATGTGGCTGCATCAGCACAGGGGAACGTGAGTGGGTGGGGTGGACCTGACACAGCGACATGGGCTCCAGGAGGCGCCTCAAGGGGCTCAAGAACCATCTCTGGTGCCTTCAGGATTCAAGGTGGCATTGAAGTATATGTGTTGCTGGGGAGGGCCTGTTACCTAGCATTCTGGAACACTTACAAGATTGCAAATTGGTTGGGCCGGGAGGCAATGAACAGGGAAAGGAGGAGAGGGCAGTGTGCATGCTCACTCGTGGTGGGCATGGAAGTGGTACTGAGGCCACAGCTTCTTCTTCTTTTTTTTTTTTTTTTTGGTTTTTCAAGACAGGGTTTCTCTGTATAGCCCTGGCTGTCCTGGAACTCACTCTGTAGACCAGGCTGGCCTGGAACTCAGAAATCCACCTGCCTCTCTGCCTCCTGAGTGCTGGGATTAAAGGTGTGCGCCACCACCCCCATCGAGGCCACAGCTTCTTAAGCAAAGGTGCAGCCTCAGGCAAGGACAATAAGAGTCACCGTCATCTGCACTGCAAGGACAGTAGAAGGCAGTCACAGTCAAGAAGCCTCAGAACCAGCTGCTTCCTTTTGACACGGGCAGTGCCACAACCTGCCTCCTAGCCCAGAGCTGCTGGGCATCCTAGGACACACCTACATAGCGGAAACTTAGGCAGCAAGGAAAAAGAAGCATTGGCAGCAGAGCCAGAAGGAAACAGATGGTGGGTGGGGAGGCTGCTGAGGGCTGCTCGATGCGTGCAGAAGCACAAAGGTAAGTATTAGCTCAGCCATGGACTCCAGTTACCACTCCAAGGACATAAGGACAGTGGCTCAGAGAAAGACCCAGACACCAAAAGGCCACACAGGGTGTGGGGCTCGGTGACAGATGTCCAGAGTAGGGAAACTCAGATACTGGAAGTGGATTCATGGGCGCTGTTCAGGAGAGGAGGTTTCGTTGAGAGCGATGGACTGTTTGGGAATTAAATAGAGGAAATGCTTACACAACCTTGTGAATGTATCCAAAGCCCCTCAACTACCTGTACATAAAGAGTGAATTTAAGTCAAGGTCTCTGGGCTGGGGAGGGGACATGAGTGGGCAGAGAGCTTGCCCAGCACCCCTTAACTGTGGTGGCTCATGCCAGTTATCCCAGCACTCAGGAGGCAGAGGCAGGAGGGTCAGGGGTTCAAGGTCAGCCTCAGTTACATAGGGACTTTGAAGCCAGCCTGGAACACAGGAGACCTGTTCAAGGTGAAGGAGGGGAAGGGGAAGGGAGGAGGAGGGAAGGAAGAGGAGGTGGGCAAGGGGGAGAGTGAGGGGGTATGGGGGATGCTTCTCTTGGGATGTGGCTCAGGAGTTAAGGTAGTCCAGGAAAGCTGATACAAGCTTCTGATCCCATAGCCAGACCATGGAATGACGGCCACCGTACAAATCTGGCCAATTGCTGCTTGGTTTTGCATTATCTACTAGCTACTGAGGGTTTTCATTTTTCTTTTTTCAAGTGTTTGGAAGGCATCAAAAATGAAAATATTTTGTGACAAGAGAGTGCTCAGGGGTAAAGGTGATTGCTGCTAAGCCTAAGACCTGAGTTCCAGCCCTGGGTCCTACATGACTGAGGTGATGGGAGAGACCCTACTGCCACACAAACACAAAAATAAATTTAAAAGTGAAGTATAATCTCAATAAACAAAGGACAAAGATGTAATAAATAAAATTGCAACACTGGGGATTTTCCTTCCAACTTCCTTTTTCTAGAAGTCAAAAGGAAATTTTCCCCGGCTTAGGGATGGATGGATGTTTGGATGTGAGGACAGACAGATGGCAGGGCTGCTCTACCTGCTGAAGGTCTGCATTTGTCCCACACTGTTTTAAACACACCGAAATCTCTGGAAACTTCCAAATAAGACCAAGAGCCGAATCTGAGCACTGCCATGGTTCAAACAGAACTGAGCTCGTAAGTCTTCCACTGTATATTCAGCCCTTCAAAAGGAGGCAGGCTGCACTTCCGTTCTAGGACCTCACATCTGGGCAACTTTCTGGAAGAACAACTCACAATTTTGACCAAGCCACAGGGCTTGAAGATGCCTAGCTGCCTAGGCATGTGCATGGTGCAGGTGTAGCAGCGGACTCAGCATCAACAGGCGCCTGCCACCAGGTCTCATAGAGCGGGTTCGATCCCCCATCCTCAGAGTGGAAGACAGGGTCCCTGACTCCCCTTGTCCACTAGCCTCTGGTATGAATGTGCATTTGAGGTACTGTCCTCCTGACATACTAAGTGTGCTAGGAGAGCCTGGAAGCCGAGTGGGGCAAAGCCTCTAGCTGCCCTGGTGCCCAGGAAGGAAAGGAAAGCGGGTTAGGTAGTGTGAAGGCTGGGCTGATTCCATGACAGGCTTCAACTTGGCAGTTAAAGAGACTAGGCCTAAAAACTCAGGCTTCAGGTAGCTAGTCAGAAACTGCCCCACCATCTGGCCTGAAACAAGGGCAATGGGTCAGCAGTTTCCAGACAGCCCCAACACCCCAGTAATGGAATGTCCTTAGAGATAGCTTAAGACACAGCCTACCTACCCCAGGATTCCTTGGCAACAGTTTCCAGCCACCACGCCCTGACTGGTTCTGGAATGCCTAAAGATAGTCAGACAAAGCACACCTTAGGATTCCTCTAAGGTGCGAACTCACTTCAGAGTCTCTCTTTCTTGGTAATGGGGAGACCCCAGCATGCTGGACTTCTGCAGAATAAAACACTCTCTGTGTTTACATACTGTTTGAGTCTGGAGCCTGGAGCATCATTCTTCAGTGAATCATGGACCCTAACAGTAGAAGGGTTGGTTCCAGACCAGAAGTCGTCAGCTGAGCAGGAGACTCTTTTCCTGATCGGACATTGCCAGGGTGCCATGTTTGGCCAACACCACTAAGTTAAGTTAGGGTAGAAGTATGATTCAGGCTAGGAGTATGGCTTGACTCTTGCTGAGCTTCACAGCTCGAGGCAGCCTGCAAGTAACATACACTCCTGTTCACACACCACACACTCCTGTTGCTTAGGCTGGGTGCTCACAGGGGTTGATGCTAGTGCGCAGGGGTTGCTTCCATGAGACTCTCTCTCCAGCACCATCCTTAGCTTTCCATATGGTGAAACACAGTCACCCAGTTAACTTCAGGGATGGCAGCTGATTGAGCCCATAAATATCTCCTGAATGAACACTGGCTTCAGAAAACTGGACAGAAACAAAGGCCCCAAGGAGTTTTCTCAAATCAGAAGTCACCCAGTGTTTGACCTTCCTGTGAACATGAAATTCCAACAGGTTTCTGGGAGTTGCATCCCAGAGAGGCAGGAAGGACCAGTGGAGACATCATGAAACAGGCACATATTTCTACAAACTTCCAAGACCTTAGCCCACAGCCCACCTCTTGGACACAGAGTATCTGGATAGTGTGGGACGTTTCTCAGAGGTAAACAGCTTGCAGGGAACAAGACAGCAGGATTGGGAGGAGCCTGACTAACAAGGGCTTCATGTGTTGGCCAGTGACTTCCACAGTGAGTCAGACCAAGGCCACAAGCCCGCTGTCTTGTCTTTCTAGGACACAGTCCCTTCCTTTCCTGGGGTTTGTCTGCTTTGACCATTCCTGTTTTCTTGGTCTTCAGTCCTAGAAGTTACTTCCTCCCATGCCACCTCAGCCTCTTTCAGCTTCTTCAACCTCAGAGGCCTTGGTTCAATGTGAGCCAATGTCCAGAGGTGGAAACAGCTGCAGAGTACATGGATGGATGGACAGATGGGTGGGTGGACTGGTTGGTGAGTGAGTGGATGGATGGGTGCAGGGATGGGTATGTGGGTGGATGGATGGATGAACAGGTGGATAGGTGGATGGATGGATGGGTGGAAAGATGGACAGATGGATGGACGAGTAGGCACAATGTAGTCCATCCATACACTTAAGTATTACAGGATGAAGAAGATTCTGGTACCTGATCCAGCTATATCAGGGTTCTCTGAGGAATAGAAGCTGATGGAATGCACACATGTGTACAAGAGGTTTATCAGAGTGGCTCACAGGCTGCTGTGTGAGACTGGACAACTCAGCGGTCCCATCTCATATTGCAGTCATGGAGATTCTCGAGAGCTGCCGGATCCAAAGTCCACACTGGGATCCTAAAGCTGTGGGTTCTAACACCATCAGAGGAGTGGCTCAGGATAGATGACCTTGCCAGTGAGCTATGGTAAGCAAACAGAAAGTGCAAGCGTCCTTCCACATGGGCTGTGAGCACAAGTGTGCCCCAGATTTAGCATGGGTCTTCAGACCTCAAATGATGCAACCAAGAAGAATCCTTCACAGATGTGTTCAGCTACTTGGGTCTTGGTTAATTCTAGATGTAGTCAAGTTACAACCAAGATCACATCAGCAAAGAGGGCTTTAAGGACACAATGTTCATTTAAAATGAGCCAGACACAGAAGGCCACATACCAAGGAATCCTACCCACAGGAGGTCCCAGTACCACCAGATCCACAGAGACAGGAAGGTGAGCCCCAGGGCCTGGATGCTGGTGTCGAATGACTGCAGAACTGTCATCTGGGAAGAAGGGGGTCTCTGCAGAGGCTGCATGGCCACACAGATGCTTTTCATTGGCCGGTGTGCCATCATGACAGAGGCCAGCTATGAGTTGGGTAGATTGCTTCCTCAGCTTCTTCCTCTGCTTCTCTTACCCTTGCTTTCCTCTCAGGGCCTCCTACCCTTCCTGGAACCTCATTCACATCAACACACAGCCCTGAAGGGCCTCTAGCTTGGACACCCCAGATCTTATGGATGTCCCACCCTGCTCCCTACTTCACTGCTGTCCCTCCATTGTCTGACGCACACAGCTGGCTGTATGACCTTTTCTGGCTCCCAACGCACCCCCTCCATATCCCTGAGGTCACTGAATTGGCAGGATTTGCCTGGCCCTGAAGCCAGACATCCAGGAAGGTTACTGATCTCCAGGTCTGAGAGGCCGTGATGAGCACCCAGGTCCTGGGGAGCCCTTGAGGACAGACAGCCACCAGAACCTCTGATCCCAGAGACCACCAGCCTAGCAAGACAGGAGACCAGGTGGCTGGCTGGGCAGATATAGTTCAAGCCTAATGGTGACATTCCTCTTTGTCACAGATGCTCATCTTTGTCACTGCTTCAAAACTTGGGAAAGTTTGGAGGCCCAGGATTCAGTGGATAGAGCAAATCACCTCCTATCATGCAAGGAGTCCTAGGTTCCTTCCCGGGTGCTGTCTAAAGGAGGTGTGGTGGCATATGCCTTCCATCCCAGCACTCAGTAAGTGACAACAGAATGATCAGGAGGAGTTTAAGGTCATCCTTGGCTACACGGCAAGTCTAAGGCCAACCCAGTGTACAATGCCCTCCCCATCAATGTAAAAATAACCAACAGGATTTGACCCAAGAGTCATGGTTAACAACCCCTGCTTCGTCCAAGACCTTCCACAGTCTACCTTCCTTTCCTGTGGGCCTTTGCAGTTGGCCATCAGTAGTTTCTGGAAGACTCTTGAAAACACGGCCATACCCCTTCTCCCCATGAGCCACTGTAGCCAGTCTAAGGTTTGCTAAAGTCCTGATTACCTTCCCACACTCTTGGCGCTTGGGCACAATGCCTTCTGTATCCTCAGGGGAACGTTGTCTGCTCCCCCTGGCTGGTCCTGCCTGTCACAAGAGGGCACTCAGTCAGTGGAGGATAGTGACTGGCATCTATCTGATGAGCCAATGGTGTGGCAGCCCTTTCTGGACACCTCCACCTCACACCTGCCAACTCTTCTCATGGCTCCACCTCCATCTCTCCTCCCTCCAATCACCAGGAAGCAACCAGCCCCCTTCCTCTGTCTTGAGCGTGCCAGTGGATTCCATAAAGCACTTTACCCCAGAGCCTTTGCACTTCCTGCCCCTGCGAATCTGAGATTCATTACCTAATAATGTTAGGCCACAACATGTCCCTCTATCTTGGGAGTGGGGTTCTCAGGTAGCCCGGGCTGTCCATTCAACTCATTATGTAACCAAAGATGACCTTGAACCCCTGATCCTTCTGCCTCTGCCTGTGTTCCATGGGCTGGACAACAGGCATGCTTGCTCCACATACCTGGTTTCTGTTTTTCCTGGTGCTGGGGACAGAACCCAGGGCTTTGTGTATGCCAGACAAATGCTTTACCCACTGAGCCCCAGCCCATCAACACTCTACCTATTTTTAAATTTTGTTAACATGTGCATGGATTTTATTTTTTGCTGCTTATATCTATGTATTATGTGGATGTTGAGTGCCCTGGAGGTCAGGAGAGGGCATGCGATCCTCCACACCTGGAGATGTAGAGCTAACTGGGAGCTGGGACCCAAACCCAGGTCCTCTACAGACAAGTCAGTGCTCTTAACCCCAAGCCACCTCTCCCGCTCCACTCTATTTTTTTAAAAGATTTATTTTATGTAGATGAGTTCACTGTCGCTGTCTTCAGACACACCAGAAGAGGGCATCAGATCTCATTACAGATGGTTGTGAGCCACCATGTGGTTGCTGGGAATTGAACTCAGGGCCTCTGGAAGAGCAGTCAGAGATGGCTCAGGGACTGGGAGCACTCTACCTATTTCTAATGGGTGTATGATGTTTCCCGAGTGAATCAGTGAGTCCCTGTGAGGCATATCCCAAGAGCAGAAGTCTCTGGGTTTGTAGGGAACAGGGGCCAGTCAGCCATTTTGTCAGGAAATCACAGGATTCCCTAGGGCCAAAGAAGCAGTCAGAGGTACCAGGGTGCTGGGAAGAGTGGCAGAACCTGCCATGCTGTAAGGAACAAGATAAGGAAACCATGGGTGAATGTAACCATGGAAACCAAGCCTAGAGTGTGGGTGTGAATATGATAAAGTAACCATGGAAACCAAACCTAGAGTGTGTGTGTGCACAAGTATGATAAAGTTGAAGTAAGGTAACTGCCTGATGAGGTAATGTGTGAACACCTTAACTGACCGCCTATCAGCATGGCAGCAGTTAGGGAGGAGGAGGATTGTGGTTCAAGTTCAGAAATACGTGAGACCTTAAGCAACAAACAAAATGTCATTTGATGACAGAACATGAACCATGCGGGTGATCCAGTTCATCTCCACCTTCTAACACCCATGTCACCCACCCATCCATCCATCCACCGTCAGTCTGTCCATCTAGCCATCCACCCACCTATCCACCCACCCACCTGTTGAGGTTTGGTCCGTTGCAATGTATTGCAAGGCTAACACTGGCCCTGGTTGTCTCAGGGTTGGGGAGATCATCTCACACACCTTGCTCCTTAATTTAAAACTACTGGTTGATTAAAGTTGTCTACAGCCTGTAGCTGGGCAGAAGAAAGGTGTTGGTTCCCAGGCTTAGGGTCTGAGGCAGAGACCACAAGGGAGAGAGAAGATGCCGCTGCCATGGGGTAGGTGAGTCATGAAAGCATAGCCACGAGGCTGGCCAATTGGAATCAAGAGCAGCCCAGATGGAGCGTGGCAAGTTATAACTCGGGGTTATTGATGGGGGAGTAGACATAATAGCATCGAGGGTAGACATCTGCCCAGCTCTAGTGCTTTAAGGCTTACTATAAATTTAAGTTTTGTATCTTATCTGGGAACTGAATGTTCAAAGGTGGGTTAGAAACTCACATATGAGATTGAAAATGTAATACAACATCTACCCATCTACCCATCCATCTACTCACCTGTCTGTCCATCCATCCATCCACCCCCACCCCCACCCCCATCCACTAATGCTGGGCAAAGCTGGGCGGAGCCATCCCACACATACTGAAGTTCCAGTAAAGGAGCTCAAAGGCTTAAGCAGCACCCAAGCCCTCTGTCCTGCCAACACTGCCTTCAGGAAGCCCCAAGCACCAGGGTGCCAAGCCTTTAGTCCCACCCCTTACTTAGTCCTGGCTTACTTGATGGGGACAGAGCTACAGCTGACGCGAAGTGACTTCTCTGTGATATTCAGAACCGAGGTAGGAACTATGGCTGGGTCATCTCAGCCCCAGAGCTCCAAACACGGGATGGGAGGTTGCAACATCCATTAGTGCAGTTTGCTGGGGGCTGCATCCTCCAGACAGCTCATCTCATTTTCAACAAGCGTCCATAGTTACAAGCACACAGGGGAGGTGCTGCATTTTTAAAGTCAACGTCAGTTAGTTTAAAAGAAACAGGTGGCACTCGGGAGGCAGAGGCAGGTGGATCTCTGAGTTCGAGACCAGCCTGGTCTACATAGCAAGGTCCAGAACAACCAGGGCTATATAGTGATGCCCTATCTCAAAAAATACAATAAAATAAAGAAACAGGGCTGGGATGCCTGGGCAGTGGCAGAACACTTGCATAGCATATGCAAAGCCAAGCACCTCAATAAATAAATAGGTAAACAAACAAAGAAAGAAAACAAAACCTGTGACTCCTTCTAGTCAAGGACTTAACAAACCAAGCAGCCTTTATACATGAACTATTAATATTATATGAACACACTTGCTATATTAACATACATTCATATATGGATAATCTACATGAATATTTTCATTATCAATGGGAAGGCTGAGGGGGCTCAGCAGGAGAAAGGAGCTTGCTGCTAAGCCTGGTAACCTGTGTTTGATCTTCAGGGCCATCTCCTGCTTGTCGTCCTCTGATCTCTAATGTACACACCATAGCCCATGCAGATGTTGCAGATGTTCACACACACACACACACACACACACACACACACACACACATAATAAAGATTTTTAAAATGCCACTACTAATACAGTCTAAAGTGCCAGGGATACTTCATGCAGCAAGAGAATGACAGGCTGTATTTTAGAGGGCCAGTGTGTTGACAAGTCCTTCACAGCCCTGTAGTGGCCCTGGGGCTCAGGTATCCACAGTGACCCACCAGACAGGCGGTAGGCCTGATGCTAACAGCCTTAGATTCCTCTCTCTGAGGCCTGAGCCCTCCTTCTCCAGTGGGAGTGGATGAGTGGCCACACCTGGGTGGATTTTCTAGTCCATTCAGTCCCTGAACCCAAGCTCCACTGAGGACCGGCAGGGACTCAGCCAGAGCTCAGTCCCATCAAACAGGCACCTTCACAGGCTGAGGCTGACGTTAAAAACTCAAACAGGAAAACATTTTAAGAGAAGTTTTACGTCATTATTATTTTATTAATATCATCACTGTTCTAGAATTGTCTTCGCTTCACTTTAAGTTTAAAGCTCATTCCACTGGCAGGGAGATGCGCAGGTAAGGGCTCTTGCCACCAAGTGTACTGAGCTCCCAAGATCAAGTGCTGAAGGGAGTCTCCTGTAATCTGTCCTCTAACCTCCGGGGGTGTGTGCACGTGCAGTATAGTCACACACAATAAATACACGTAAAAATTTAAATCGGAAAGCAAATCACTTTTGACAATAAGAAAAGAGTCATCTGACTCCCGAGGACCTGACGGCCACTTCTGAGGAGGGACCCACTGTCCTCTGCGCCGTGGCCCCAACTGAACTCTGTTCCCTTCAAGGAAAAAGGGAGCAAAAAGTAGAAGCAAGCCAGGGCTGGAGGAGTGGGGGTCATCAGGGTCAAGAGAGGCGAGTGGTGGTTATGATTACAACACATTATACACACAGGAGAAGGCCACACTTATGTACATGCTAATAAAGTTACATTTATTAACACTCAATCGTTGTAGGATTTTTCCTGGGGGACCTGAGTACCGGAGTGTTCCGGAGACGTACTAAAGTAGGGGTGAAGTCTCAGGAGAGACAGCGGTCCCAGCTGTTTCTTGGTGCGTTCCCCGCCCCAACTCCCCTCCCCGCCACCCTAGGGGGCTCTGTCCGGAACCGAGCTCTCTAGGGTCCAAGGAAACAACCGCAGCCCTAGCGAATCCCAACTGCGAACTCGGATATGACCCATGGAAAGGGGCGAGGAAGACAATCCGGTGTTTTGGGATGTGCTGCCTGTGCACAGGAGGGCTGCGCACGCACTCTCCCGGCCTCCTGGATCTTCCTACAAACGGTTCACACAATATTTTCCTTCGGGAAAGTTTTCTAGATTGGGGATCTCGGCAAAGAGGACGCTATGGGTGCGCTTGAGCTTCCCGGAGCGGCATGGTAAAGGACCCCCAAACGCAGCGGTGTCGGGTTCCAGGGGAGAGTGGTCCGAGGATTTGGGGCGCCGGGGGTATTTGGGATGGGCAAGAAAACGCGAAGGGAGGAGTTCCTTCCAGAACAGAACAAACGCAGTGACTATTTTGGTCAAAGCACAAGAAAACGGTGCCGGAGCCCCCAAATCCTAAGTCAAGAAGGAAACCCGAGGGTCAGAACTATGAGGCAAGCAGAAGAGTACCCTCGGAGTTAAGTACATGGATAAAAGCCAGAACCCCGATTTCATAAGTATAAAAGGGAGACGGTGCCTCTGGGTTTTCAGACTTGGACGAGAATGGCTGGCTCTGTGGGAGCCCCCAACTCAGGTTTTAGGGGGATGACAGCAAGGAGCGGGTTTGGGGCAACTCCAATTCAGGCTTTGGGAGTAGTCAAAGAGAGGACTGACTAGTTTGAGGGCGCCTCCGAGTTTCAGGTGTTGTGGAGTAAGAGACAAGGAGGGGTCTTCTGGAGTCCCCGCTCCTCAAAGTCAGATTTAGTGCGTCAAAGGCGAGAAGAGATCGCTTCACTTTACAAACTTTTGAGAGTGTGAGAGGGGTTCCACCCAGCCCAGGGCTCCCCCAAATCAGAGGCGCCTATCAGGATTGGATGAGGTTGGCGTCTGCAAAGTTGGGGCGCCGGGTCCGGCCGCGCCCGCCCCCGCGACCCCCCTCCAGCGGGGTCCCCCCCCCCTCCGCCACCGCCCCCTGCCCCGGCCCGCACCGCTCACCTGGAGTTCGGCAGGGAGTTCCGGTAGCGGCTCCCGCGGCGTCGGCCGCTGCGTGTCGCTCCGCGTTGGTAAGTAACAGTCTCCACGGCTACAGTCTCTATGGCGGCGGCGGTGGCGGCGCCGGCCGCTCCTCCTCCGGCTCCCGCCGCCCTCCCGCCCGCCCGCAGCGCCCGCCCGCAGCAGGCGCCCGCCCGCCTCAGCCTCGCGCTGCCCTCACGGGGCGGGGCGTTGCGCCCGGCAACGGTTACCAAGCTGCACGCCCCGCCCCCTCCAACGGCCCGCCCATGCCCGCCTCCAACGGCCTCGGGGAGGGCGGGCGATCTCCCCATTGGCTTTCATAGTGCCCGTCAGAGGTGAAGGGGCAGGTCCTTGGGTAGAATACCAGCCAATCGCTGAGAAGGAGGGCGGGGCCTGGCGGGAGGCGCGCGGCTCCCGGGAAGGGTTGGCTCTAAGGAGGTGCGCGAGGGCCCACTGGTGGCAGTGCGTGTTTTGCGGAGTTACGGTGATTCCGCTAGACCGGAGGCGCTCACCGTCTAAGGGGAGCAGCAGACTCTGGCCTTGCGCCTGCTCTTTCATGGTCCACAAACTGAAAACTTTTTTTTTAAAGATTGTTGTCTATGCGTGTGCATGCAATGCGCATGAAGACCCGAAGAGAGCGTTGGATCGCCCTGGAACCAGAGTGACCGTCTGCTATGAGCCGCCTAATTGAGCAGGGACCGATCCCGGGTCCTCTGCAAGAGCAGAAGCCTCCTCTCCAGCGCTTCTCCTTTTTTTTTTTTTTTTTTTTTTTTTTTTGAGCCGGTGTCTTGTATACACTCACTACACCGCTTAAGCTGGCCTCCAACACCTGATTTTCCTGGCTCCATCTCCTAGTGCTGGGATGATGGGTGTGTGTTCACCAGTCCTGGCTAAGCTGACAACTCCTCACCCACCCCATCTCGCTTCTCTGTCCTCTCTGGTTCATATATATATACAGGTCTCAATGTGGACTCTTCATAAAGCTTATATTTTGGTGGGATGACACAAACAGAATGAAAAGTTAACGCAAAAGGAAAGGTTTAAACCCAGAGACCCAAGTGCGGAGGAGCTGTCAGACCATAGCTCCATTCATTCATTCATTCATTCATTCATTGAACGTCCAATTGCACCAGTGAACATGGGTAATTTGGGCTTATGTGCCCAAAGCGGTGAGTCAGGGTCTTGCTAAGTAGTCCAAGCTAGACTAGATTCCCACTATGTAGTCCAAGTTAATGTTCTTTTTGTCTTAGGTCCTTGACTACTAGGGTGAGAGGCAGGTGCCACCAAGCATTTGTGCACAGTCTAACTCATGAAATCCTGAACTTAGGCCGCGAGAAAGGCAGTAGACGCTGCCTCTAGGACTGGAGTTTCCAAAATAAATATATTGGAGCAACTGGAAGCCTGGTGCCACAACACCACTTTGTTGGCTGCCTACACTACAAAGCTAGTGTCCGGTCCCCATCCCCCACCCCCACCCCCACCCCCGTGCTGAGAGACCCAGTCCCATAGACTCAACTGTAACTATCATGGAGGCAAATGGCTATGCATGAATGAGCCTGAATCTGTTTGGACCAAACTGTGGCCCTTCAGAACTCATTGGTTTTAGAGACTGAGAAGTGTGTCCCCAGAGCTCATGGGTTGGAAACCTGGTCTTTAGCAAGGAGACTGTGGAAAGAAGTGCAGGAGGGTTTCTAGACCTGGGACACTTGTGGATGGGAAGGAAAGAGAACCTCTCATCTCAGCCACACACCTCAGAGTTCTAAGCCTCTCACTCGCTGACGATACAGCTGGCTCACTCCTTACATAGAGTTTTAGTATTTTTACATTTATTTCTTTAGGATGTGATATGTACATGATATGATACACATGTGATCAGATGACAACTTGTGAACACTTTCTGCCTTTCCCCTGTGTCCTCCAAGGATCATTCGGCTTGGCAGAAAGCCCTGTTCCCCTCTTCCAAACATATGTTTTTTATGTTAGAGTAACAATGGCAGGCAGGAGTCAGGGTTTTTTATTTTTTTGTTTTTTGTTTTCCCCCAGTTTTTTTTCCATGTCAACTATCCAGGATTCACCTGTGAGTTTACTTGGGTTTCTCAGAAACCCCTTTGGAAGACAAGAGCTGTGAATCTGCCAGGTCCTGCATGGCCTTGGTGGGGACAAAATGACATGGTTCCTGCCCCTGGGACAGGGCCATTGGGCATGGGCCTACTAGAATGTCAATGGCCGCTTTGGGTGTAGGGCTCCTTTGGATAACAGTGTACACATTTTATGCCCTTCCTTCAAGGAGTGTCCTGCCTGTTACTGTTAATGACTCCATGGTAGTTAGAATACAAGTCCAGGAGGTAAAGATGAGGCTAATGTATCATAAATGGTGAGCCTTGGAACCTTCAAGACAACCCTTAAGGCTGTGGAAAAGAACCCTAAAAACATGAGTTCAAAAATATATAATTTCTCAAAAAGAAAAAAAATATAGATATCAAAAAATATAAGGATGCAATATGAAACATGAAGGGCTTCAAGAATCTAAAGGAACAAGGACAGCGGTGCTGTGAGCCAACTTGTCAGAAAGATACTAAACTAGGAGACAAGGAGATTTAGGGAGTGGTGATCAAAGGAGATTCCACCCAGCTACATCTTTTTGTTTATGCTTACAAAGGCAGACAAACACCTGAGTTCAGGGTCAGCCTAGAATAGAGCAAGGTTAGGCCCAGGTGTAATACAAATGGTAATTTCAGGATGGGTCCCACCCAGCTGGTTTATTCTCTGTGCTTAACAGAGGCAGGCAGATCTGCAAGAGATGAACTATTCAGAGAAAAACTTTATAATAGCAAGAGAGAACTGTCTTGTGCAGAACTTGAGAGAGAGCTGTCTGGAGATTTCCAGAGAAAGCAGACCAGAAAGGAAAAAGAAAGCAGAAAGAGAGGAAGCAGGCTGGAAAGCTGTCTGGAGTAGAGCATAGGCTGCCAACTTGGACCCACAATTTGACTTCAAGTAGTTTGTTTTTGCCACTTCTAATCACCCCTTCCTCAGAACCCCTCTCTCCAAGCTGAGGCTGGTCCTTGGCAGAACCCACTCACATTCTATGACTATTGTGAAGACTCAGAGCAGCTCCGCTCCACAGAAATTGGCACCCAAATGTGGCGGGGGGTGCAGGGGGAATTCTTTCTGTCTCTTAATCATCATGCTTAAAGTCTTTCGTTGGAAGTTAAGACAAGATTTCACTGTGTAGCTGCCCTGGAACGTGCTCTGTACACCAGGCTGGCCTCGAACTCAGAGATCCACTTGAGTCTGCCTCCCAAGTGCTGGGATTAAAGGGATGTGACACCAATACCCAGCTTTATATTAAAAATAGTCTTATTCTAGCCGGGCGTGGTGGCACACGCCTTTAATTCCAGCACTCGGGAGGCAGAGGCAGGCAGATTTCTGAGTTCGAGGCCAGCCTGGTCTACAAAGTGAGTTCCAGGACAGCCAGAGCTATACAGATAAACCCTGTCTCAAGAAACCAAAAACCAAAAACCAAAAACCAAAAACCAAAAAAAAAAAAAAAAAAAAAAAAAAAAAAAAAGTCTTATTCTAAATTGCTGGCTGGAGAGATGGCTTGGCAGTTAAGAACACTGACTCCTCTTCCAGAGGGCATAGGTTTGATTCCCAGCACCCACATGGCAGCTCACAACTATATGTAACTATAGTGCCAGGCGATCTGATATCCTGCTCTGCTTTCTCTGGACACCAGGCAAGCATTTGGTGCACAGACATGCATGAAAAAACACACATGCCTAGGAAATAAAAACAAGACTTTTTCAAAAGTTAATTGTTTTTAAAGATTTATGTTTCTGTGCATTGGTGTTTTGCCTCATTGTATGTCTGTGAAAGTGCCAGGTTTTCTGGAATTGGAGTTACAATTCCCGCTGCCATGCGGGTACCGGGAACTGAACCTGGGTCCCCTGGAAGCGCAGCCAGTGGTCTTAGCCACTGAGCCGGCTCTCCAGACCCTCAAGATTTAAATCTAAGAAATCTTTTAAAGGGTGTGATGGTTTGTATATGCTTGGCCCAGGGAGTGGCACTTTAGAAGGGGTGGCCCTGTTGGAGTAGGTGTGTCACTGTGGATGTAGGCAATAAGACCTTCAACCTAGCTTCCTGGAAGTCAGTATTCTCCTAGCTGCCTTCAGATGAAGATGTAAAACTCTCAGCTCCTCCTGCACCGTGCCTGTCTAGATGCTGCCATGTTCCCACCTTGAGGATAATGGACTGAACCTCTCAACCTGTAAGCCAGCCCCAACTAAATGTTGTCCTTATAAGAGTTGCCTTGGGGGCTGGAGAGATGGCTCAGCGGTTAAGAGCACCTACTACAGAGGTCCTGAGTTCAATTCCCAGCAACCACATGGTGCCTCACAACCATGCCTGTAATGAGGATCTGATGCTCTCTTCTGGTGTGTCTGAAGACAGTGACAGTGGATTCACATACATGAAATAATTCTTTTAAAAATATAAAATAAAAAAAAAGAGTTGCCTTGGTCATGATATCTGTTCACAGCAGTAAAACCCTAACTAAGATAGGGGGCCAATAAGATGGCTCAAGGAGGTAAAGGTGGTTGCTGCCTAGAATTGAGTTCCATCCCTGGGACCTGGTGGAAGGAGAGAACTAACTTGCACATGTTGTCCTCTGACCTCTTGTACCCCAATACATAAATAAATCATCAGTCCAACCACAAATGTCTTCACAATGTCTTCTGGTGCCAGCCAGGCTGCTTCATCTTGAAATTCAATGAGTGTTGGTGTACATGAGCCCAAATATGAAGCCAAGTGCTAGGCAGCTATGGATGGCTGTGTCCTGGGCTCAGTCCTCTCTCCACTGACAGCTGATTGGGATTGTGGGTCAATCCTGGAGCATAAGGTTTTATAATTGGGAGGCAGAGGCAGCTGGATATCTGTGAGTTCAAGGCCATCCTGATCTACATAGTGAGTTTCAGGACAGACAGGGCTACACAGCAAGACCACCCCCAACTCAAACAACCAAACCAAACCAAACAAAACAAAACCCAGTAGAATTCAGGAGCTGGGCAATGACTAAGTGGGAATAAGGCCCAGGGAGCGAGGGACTGAGCGAGCGAGCAAGTGAGCGAGAACACAGCTGTCCCATGCCAGTGCTCATGAGCCCGTGCAGGTAACACCAGAGTGAGCAGCACCGTGGCAGAGACAAGTGGCTCCTGGGGGCCTCTACACACACATGTACTCTGGAGAAGATGTATTTTAGACCAAGGATGGCCTAAAACCATGCATGATTGCCTCAACAGCGCTGGGGAGACTGAGGCGTGATCCCCAAATCCAAGTCTAGCCCAGGCCAGCTGTCTGTTCCTGCTTCTCCCGTGTGAACTGTTTGTCCCGGTGACTCCTCAGGGGTGGCTGCTCTATCAATAGCACTGAGAGGCCAAACCTACTCCATCTTGGGACGGACCGATCTCCATTTTAAAGGAAAAAGAGCCCGAGAACTTGACCCAGGTTCCAGGAAGAACCACATCGCTTATCTCTGGCTCACACCCCAGGGTTATTCCCTAGCAACAGACAATCAAGATTAGTCTGATGGTTCTAGATGTACTTTCAGACTGTTTGTGATTGCCCATGGTTTTGCTTCAGAGCACCCACCTGCTGGCTTACAGTAGTCCTTCTCGATTAGATGCTGTCAGGCTGGACACCCCCTCACTTTCTCGGTACTTCCTATAAAACCTTGTTCCGCTGGGGTCTCAGGGCCTTACCGTCTCAGTCTGCTTCAGCAGGGTTGGTGGGATCCCACTCCTGAGCTTAAATAAAGACCCCAATGTGATTGCATTGGAGTAGGGTCCTTAGTGGTCTTTTAGGGATCTCAAATGCTTCCTCAATGGGCACACTTTGGTGCATTGGCCAGGAAACCCCATGACCCCTAGAAGAGGTCTCAGTACCAGCCGATAAGGAGGTCCTGTCTGTGTCTGTCCATACGGTAAATCTGTCTGTCTGTCTGTGAGGTGCTGTGGTAATTCTGTTCTATGTGCTCTGTGGAGCACCACGGTAATTCTGTTCTGTGTTTGTGTAGCACTGTAGTAATTCTGTTCTAGAAAGAGGTCTAAAATTTTTGTATTTAGTGGCCAAAGTTACTAGGTGGACACTCTGCAAAGTCATGGCCACACAGTGCTGGAAGACATTCCAGGCCTGGATGGAGAGACCTTGGCGTCTCAGTCGGAGTTGGATGCAGGCTTTGGGATCTGCAGTCGGCCACTGTCTGGCACTTTTTATTTCTTCCTGATGGAGAGGAGAGGGCTAATCTTCTTGTGTTTCTGTTGGGACTAATGGTCTGTTCTTGTGTTTCTCCTTATGGGGCGACTTTGACTTTGACAGATGCTAACATGGGACAGGTGCCTTCAACTCCACCAGAATTGCTTAAGCCATTTTAAGGATGTTAAGACCAGAGGACAGAACCTCTCTGTCACCATTAGGAAAGATAAATTAACATTTTGCAGGCCAGAATAGCCCACCTCCAAAACTAGGTGGCCCTGGGAGGGATCCTTTGACTGGGATTGGTCCAAGAAACTGAAAAGCTTATTTTTAAACCCAAAGTTGGCCACCTGGACCAAATACCTTACGTGGTGGCCTGATGAGACCTCCTAGGAGACCTGCCACCTTTTCTCCTCAAACAACAAGGCATACGTTTTTGCCTTGGCTACCAAAAAGCCCAAGGATACAAAGGAAGAGCTGCCGGACCACCCACTTCCTTCTACACCATCCCTCTATAGGTTCTCCAAAGAGGAGGAGGGGGATGTCATCTATCCATTCCCACCTTATTCTACAGTTCAGGCAGAGCCGCAGGCTCTGCAGGCAGCTCTGCCACAGACAGTAGCATCGGGGAGAGAGGTTCAGGGAGGGTGGACCTGCCGCAGGTACAAGAAGCCACCTAGGGCTGACTCCTGAGCCTGTCCTTGTGTGCAGCGGGGTGGGTCAATGGTCAAGGGAATCAACCCCTCTGCTATTGGCCCTTTGCTACTAGGGACCTTTACTGGAGAACTCAGAACTCCCCTTTTTCAGACAACCTCCGAGATTTGATTATACTGTTAGAGATGAATTTTCACCCCCAACCCACTTGGGATGACTGCCAGCAGCTCCTGTAGGTTCTCTTCACCACAGAAGAGAGGGAGAGGACCCAGATAGAGGCCAGGAAATCGGTTTCTGGCCTCACTAGGGAACCCACCAATAACCAAGCAGCTATTGATGCTGGTTTTCTCTTAATCTGCCCAGATTGGGACTTCAACACTGTTGAAGGTAAGGGGACATTCTTGGTCTACCACCAGGCTCTGTTGACAGGTCTCAAGGCAGCCACACACTGACCCACACACCTGACTAAGGTATACTTAGTCAGGACCCCATGGACCCCAAGTTACCAGCAGTGAAAGCAGCAGGACTCTAACCTGTATTAACCGGGCAGCACTAGATGTCAAGAGAAAGTGTAGGAGGGTTGAGAGGTTAGGAGAGTCTGAGAGACTCAGTGATGATGGCAGAGAAAGTGTAATAAAAGAGAACATGCAGAGGAGAAGCAGAGGAGGGCAGAGAAACGAATGGAGAAAAGACAGGTGAGAGGGAAGAGGCGACAGACTCACGACCTGGCAAGGATCCTTCTGGCAGCCACACTGAACTGAAGGACCGTGTAGGAGATACCTAAAACAGACGGCTTCTGGAGAAGAAGGCAAGGAGGGCCCCAAAGGATCAAGGACGCCCCAGCTTGGGAAAGAACCTATGTGCTGAAAGGAAGAGAGACACTGGACCAGAGAGTGCCCCAAGATAAAAAGCCTATTCAAACCATGGCCTTAAAAGATAAAAATAGAGATGAGGAATGTGGGTAAGGGGTTCAGATCCCCTTCCCTGAGCCCGGGGTAGCCCTAAAAGTGGAAGGGAAACCCACCAGCTTTTTTTTTTTCCTCTTAACATTTTGCTTTGCTAAAGCCTGAAGGTTAAGTCTCTTCAAAGAAGTCTTGGGTCCAAGGGGCAACGGGAACTAAACAGTACTCATGGGCTACCCAAAGAACAGTGGACTTAGGAGTGGGCAGGGTAACCCACTCATTCCTTGTTAAACCCGAATGCCCATACCCCCTCTTGGCAAGAGATTTGTTGACAAAAATGAGGGCACAACTTCATTTCTCCCCAGAAGGAGCCAAACTATTAGATTCAGAGGGGAAGCCTATTCATATCCTGACCACCACGCTAGATGAACAGTATCAGTTGTTTGAGCCTTTCCCCACCTCAGAGGACAAAATTACTACTTGGCTAGATTGCTTCCCCGTTGCTTGGGCAGAGACAGGAGGAATCAGGATGGTTAAACATCAGACCACAGTATGAATTGAGCTCAAGCCAGGGACGGAGCCTGTTCAGGTCTGACAGTACCCCATGCCCCTAATCCCCCCGGGAAGGCATAACCCCCCATATCAGGAGACTATTAAATGTGGGAATCCTGAGACCATCTCAATTAGCCTGGACACTTCCCTCCTGCCAGTCAAGAAGCCTGGAACTAGTGATTATAGACTAGTGCAAGATGTAAGAGAAATAAACAAGTTTTTTGGTGTTTTGTTTTGTTTTGTTTGTATGTGAGTACACTGTAGCTGTCTTCAGAACAGGGCATTGGATCTCACTACAGATAGTTGTGAGCCACTATGTGGTTGCTGGGAATTGAACTCAGGACCTCTGGAAGAGCAGTCAGTGCTCTTAACCACTTGAGCCATCCTTCCAGCCCCATAAACAAACAAGTTATGGATGTCCACCCACCAGTCCCTCATCCCTATGCCCTCCTGAGTGCTGTTCCTCCTGAGTGCCAATGGTATATGGTACTGGATTTAAAAGACGCTTTTTTCAGCTTGCCCTTGGCACCCAAGAGCCAAGACCTCCTTGCTTTTCAATGGCATGATCCAGAATTGATTTGGGATTAGCAGACAGCTAACTTGGATCTGTCTGCCCCAAGAATTTAAAATCTTGCCTACCATCTTAATTGAGGCCTTCCATTGAAGACTGAGTACAAAACCCAGCACCATAACCTGACTCTCTTACAGTATGTGTCTGACCTCCTGGTGACAGCAGAGAGCAAGAAAGAATGCATAGAGAGAACCCAGGACCTCTGGGAGGCCCTGGGGAATTTGGGCTACCAAGTTTCCACTAAGAAAGCCCAACTCTGCCAACCACAGGTGACCTGTCTAGGGTACATATTGAAGAAAGGGTCAGAGATGCTCTCTGAGGCCAGGAAGGAAACTATCCTGTGCTTACCACCAGGTAAGGGAATTCTTGGGGCCCACTGGGTTCTGCACAATATGGATACCAGGCTTTGCAGAAATAGCTAAGCCACTATGAAGCCATCAAAGGGCCTCCCGAGACATTAGAAAGACTTCAGAATGAAGACTTTGCTGAGTCAGATGACTGCCAACTATTGGACAACCTTGAGGGTGTCCAGTGGGTCCAACAAACATATCTGGTCTAAACTTAGTGCTGTCTATGGAACAGGTCCACTTTCGGAGCCTCATCGATTCCAGCCTGGAGACTGGGTCCTAGTCAAGAGACACAGCCAAAGGATGCTAGAGGTTGACAGGATTACAGAGTGGATTCGTCATACTCACACCCAAATTGTAGACTGGTTTGCAATTGAGGATGACCTGGACCAGCAGAGACAAAGAAAGTCAAAGACTACCAAGCATCCTCCTAACCTTCTAAAGCTCATGTTACAGGGAGTACGATGAGTCTCTTCCTGTGCATTCTACAATACCCCGCCCCCACCAGCCCCTTAACCTTACCTGAGCCATCATCAACATGGCCACAGGGAAGATTGTCAACTCCACGTCTCAGGTTACGCCCCCAGGTACCGATGGGTAATGAATGGGACACCCAAGAACAACTTTGGCACAGCCCCCAACCGATTACGGCCACAACATACATTTGGTACAATGGCAGACTCAGCCCCAAGCTTTCCATGTCTGCCCAGGACATTCCCAGAGCCATGACTAACAATAAATGTGGAGGCTCTGAAGCGTTCTTCTGTGTGACATGGGGACGCAAGTCCACTGGATGGATACACTAGAAGCCCTCCAATAAGGACCTCATCACCGTGACTAGGTTCAATACCCGGGCTGTGGGAAGAAATGCAATCCTCTTGTTATCAGAGTCACAGATGACAGCAGAAAGGTCAACTGGACTACTGGTAAGACTTGGGGACTGAGACTTTATGTTACCAGTACAGATCCTGGAGTCCTGTTCACCATCCAACTCTATGTTCAGACAACCCCCCTCCCAATTGCTCTTAGCACCAACTGGCTGGCTAAAACCCCACCTACAACACCTCTGCAGACTCAGACACCAATCCAACCTCAGGGTTTACTCCCATCTTCCCCTAACAAGGCACCAACCCAAGCCAAAAGGACAACACAAAGACTGAGTAACGACAGCCCTGACCCTCTCTGGAACATGATGTTCCAGTCCTTTCAGGTCACCAGTGCCTCCAGACCCAAGTTAACTAAGTCACGCTGGCTGTGCTATGAGGTAAAACCTCCCTACTTTGAAGGCACAGCCCTGATTGGAAACTTCACTGAAACTGAGGACCCCAAGTGAGTGCAGACGGTAACAGGTAACAGGTGAGGCTAAGCTGACCTTATAGGCCAATAGACAACCTGGCCACCTGTTTAATGACAGTTCCTGAGGCCTGTAGCCACCTCTGTAATGGGACCTACAGGATGAATCTAGACCATGATAAAGACCTATTGCCACTCACCTGTTTAATGACAGTTCCTGAGGCCTGTAGCCACCTCTGTAATGGGACCTACAGGATGAATCTAGACCATGATAAAGACCTATTGCCACCCACCAATGCCTGGTAGACATGCACTGCAGGGCTCACCCCCATGTGCCCATGGGACTATACTACACCAGATAAGGAATTCTGTGTCCTTGTCTGGTTACTACACAGGACCATCTATCACAAAGATGACCAAGTCCTAGACTTCCTAGATGGAACTTCATGTTTAATCATCAAGCAAGAACTAATCTTGGCTGTAACTCTGATGGTTCTCATAGAATTGGGCATGGCTGACACAAGAATCGGGGTTGCTTCACTTCCTTGGTGTTACAAAACAAATATTATGGGGGCTGGTGAGATGGCTCAGTGGTTAAGAGCGCTGACTGCTCTTCCCAAGGTCCTGAGTTCAAATCCCAGCAACCACATGGTGGCTCACAACCATCCATAACGAAATCTGATGCTCTCTTCTGGACTGTCTGAAGACAGCTACCGTGTACTTACATATAATAACAAACAAACAAACAAACAAACAAAAACCAAACATTATGACAGTCTAAGAAAGGCCGTAGATACTAATGTAGAGAGACTAGAAAAAGCAATCTCTCACCTCCAAGATTCTCTGGGCTCCCTGGCAGAGGTAGTACTCTAAAATAGGAGGGGGCGGGATTTCCTGTTTATGCAATAAAGAGGGTTAAGTGCAGCTCTCAGAGTGCCGGTTTTACTTTGACTGCTCTAGAGTGGTCAAAGAATCAATTGCCAAAGTTAGAGAGGGCCTGGCCAAGAGAAAAAGAGAAAGAGAACACACACACATGCACACATACAACAAGTACATCGGACTTACACATGTACACACATACACACACACACACACACACACACACACACACACAGACACAGGTACACCAGACACCCATACACACATATAGGTACACCAGACATACATGTACACACAAGTACATCAGACATACATATACATACATGCATACCCAGGTACACCAAACTCACACATATACAAACAGGTACACCAGACACACAAATGTACACACACACAGTCACACTCACAGGTACACCAGACACACATATGTACACACATGTACACAAGCACAGGGGGTGTACCAGACACACAAACATACACACACACCACACATGCACACAAACATACCCATATACACACGTATGCACAGACACAGACACATACCACACATACATGCACATGCATGTACATGCAGATACACGTGCACACATAAGTACACATGTGCACACACATAGACCCCACACAGGAAACATCACACAAAGAGCCAAAGCACCTGACAGGAGGGTGAGTGCAGATGTCCGGCCAGCACCTCACTGTCCCCATCACACCAGCCCAGGTGGCATTTGCAGCTTCCCAGGAATGAAGACTCAAGGCAGTGAGGCTCCTGACTACTTATTTGAGGGGTTTCCATGCTGCTCCCAGGAAGGTGTTTTGGGCTCTGGGTGTTCACACCTCTTTTCGAATACAGAGTCCTAGGAGAGGAAGAGCCAGTCACAGCTGCATGAAGTCACTCCACTTTCCACTTTCCACTTACGCCTGGAAGGCTTGTTGTCTCTACTGTGGGCTGCCTTCTTTGGAAGCAGAGCATCGGGGGTGTGGCTTCCTGGTGGGGACGATGTTCTCCATTGAGATGAGGCTGATCTGTTGGAGGCTGGAGAGGAGACACTGGGTTAGTCTGTGGGGTTCCTGAGGTTGCACACAGTAAATGCCCCGGAGGGAAGAGGCCAATTGTAAATGGTCCCCACCTCCACATCCACCAACTGCGAGACTTACAGGGACATCGTTCAAGAACAGCCACGTGAACCACGCAGTTAGAATCTTTTAGTGTTGGGCCAGGGAGATGGCTCAGTGGGTAAGGGCTTGCTGCACGGGCATGAGGAACTCAGTCTGAATCGCCAGAACCCATGTGAAAAGCTGGGAGTGGCAGCTTCTGCCTATGACCAGTGTCGTAGGCCACCACAGAGAAGGAGCAGGGCAAGTGGTATCCTCTGGCCCGCATGTCCCCCACACACTTGTACCTATATTGGTATCACTTACAAACTTTGAGGCTGAACTTCTGAAAGTAAAGGGCTTCACCCCTGGCTCTCTGGGGGGGGGGCACATGTCTACCCCCCCACACACACACACCAGCCCAGGCTCTCTCTGAACTGCACAGGAAGCTGGTGCCACTGCAGGTGGTGGGCGAGCTGAGTGCTCTGCCACGAGAGCTTCCAGGAAGCGCTGGGCACTGGGTAAGAAGTGCTGTGGGCCAGTCCTGCAGCCCTGAGCCTGGTGCCTCACATTGACCTTATTTGAAAATTGGGGCTGTTACGGGAGCTAAAATGGGGGCCACAGGGTGAGCCCTCTCTCATTCAGACTCATGGTGTCCTCATCAGAAGAAGAACTGGGGAGATGAGGCAGCTCAGTTAGGAAAGTGCTAGATGAACAAGCATAAGCGCTTGAATTCAAATCCCCAGCACCCGTGTAAAAGGAAGAAGGGAAGGAGGCAGGAGTAAGGTGGCTAAGGAGGGGAGGTGGCTACTGTTGGTGTACACTTGTATCCACCCAGTACAGGGGTTTTCTGGGGGTCCCTGGCCAGCCTAGCCTACTTGGGCAAACTTCAGACCCGTGAGAGACTGTCTCAAGACAAATATGTGAGGGGCTGGTGAGATGGCTCAACGGGTAAGAGCACTGACTGCTCTTCCTAAGGTCCTGAGTTCAAATCCCAGCAACCACATGGTGCCCCACAACCACTCGTAATGAGATCTGACACTCCCTTCTGGTGTGTCTGAAGATAGCTACAGTGTACTTATTTCTAATAATAAATAAATCTTTGGGTCAGAGCGAGCGAGCAGGGTTGAATGGAGCGAGCAGAGGTCCTACATTCAATCCCCAACAACTGGATGAAGGCTCACAATTATCTGTACAGCTACAGTGTTCTCATATACATAAAATAAATAAATCAATCTTTAGGAAAAAAAAAGACACGAGTGTGTGCACACACAGATGCACTCATGCATGCACCTTGAACACACAACAGAATATCAGGGTCCATGGGAGGCCTGTTCCTCAGGCCACACAGGTGGGCTGGCTGGAGACACCAGTTTCACATGGCAGGATGACAGGTGGCCGTGAAGGTGACTGTGGGTGCAGTACATGCATGTGTGTGTGTGCACACCCCCACACCCCCACACACACACCCTGAGGAAGGGAGAAGAGTGTGTGGACATTACGTAAAGGGAGTCAGTCACCTGCAGAACTCTGCCACAGAATTTCCAGAGCCCAGGCCTTCTCTGAACAAAAGACACAGAACGTGGGGACATAAGAAGATGGATCAGGGCAAAGTGCTTGCCACAACGGTGTAAGGATCCAAGTTCAAATCCTCCAAACCCATGGGAGGCCAGACCCAGCAGGCACAGCTTGCGTCTTCTAGGGGATGGGAGTGGAGAGCAGAGATCCCTGGAAGGTTGTGGGCCAGCTAGGCTGCTGGACTTGGCAGGGTAAGGACAGCACCCAAGATTGTCCTTGGATCTACACACCTAGGCAGTCACACACACACACATTATAAGAAGATAAAATAAAGAAGTGGGAATCCATGAAAAATGCTGGTCCTAGCCAGGAAGACTGTATCTTAAGGTCAGAGAGGGCAGGATACCTGTGACCACACAGCCCAGCAGAGCCAGGCCATTGGGTCTTACCATGAGGACAGGAGGACGCTCCTGTCACAGTCATTATGACAAGTACATGCTGTCAATCTGTGCTTTGTATTTCTGGGTTATCACACTTCTCTTAAGTTTTGATGTCGGTCCTGTGGAGAGAGTAGTCAGGTTGTGGAAGTGAGAAAAAATTCCACACATAGTATGGCCAGCCAGGAGACCCGTCTGCGGTTGACTCGGGAGACTGGATGTGCTCCTGCTCCTGCTGTCAGTGAGTGGGGATTATGGGATGTCCACATAGACTGGTCGTAGTGAGGATTCTGGCTATAATGAAGTTTCTTTTTTTTCAAGATTTATTTAATTTTTAATTATGTATCTCGTGTATCTGTGTGTGGGGTATATGAATGTGCACATGTGTATGCTGCCTGTGCACAGAGGCCAGAAGAGGGGGTCTAATCCCTGGGGCTGCAGGTTACAGATGACTGTGAGCTGTCCAGCTTGGTTTCTGGGATCTGATTTCCGGTCCTCGATAAGGGCAAACAGCGCTCTAAACACTGATTATACCCCTCCAGCCCCACCGTGAGGATGTAACCTCCAGAGTGTAAAGGTGTCTGCCCTGGTGAAGAGGCTGCATATGGGAGCTAGACGCAGTTGGTGGGGGTGAAGTGTCCTAGCTGGTTTCAGAGACCTAAGCCCCAGACCCCAGGAGCCTCAGGCCCCAAGTGACTCACCCAGCTCCCCACCCTGGATCGAAAAGTCCTTCTCCAAGATGATCCACTTTCGGATTCTATGTGAGTCAGACATCGCTTGCTGATTCACGATGTCTATGCCATATTGGATGGCCGTGTAGACCACTTGGTCTCGACTCTTCAAAATGTCCGACACAGTGGTTGCTTGGCTACCCAGCATCTGGCAGAAGCTTTTGGCCTCCACGCTCAGCTTGTTCAAGGGCTCTCCGCTCTTCCGGTCTGTTTCACACTGCCCCAGGACAACCTGTCACCATGCTCCCCCGCCCACCCTCCATCATCCCTGAGCCCCCCAACCCAGGGCACCGAAGAAGGAAGTGGAGTCTGGGGTCAGCCACCTGCAGCCCCTCCCACTGCCACCCGACCCCGGAGCTGGCGTGGGCAATGCGATCTAGCGCAGAGGAGGGTCATTACCTTCAGCGTCAGCAGCATGCACAGGAATTTGGCCTTGTCGCCCACCAGCATGGCGTGGCTGATAATGGGGATCTTCTCCTTTACCAGGGTCTCAATGGGGATGGGGGATACATTCTCACCACCAGCGGTTATCAGGATTTCTGGAGTGAAAGCCTAACTTGGTACAGGTCCCCACTCACATGGGACCAGGCCAGAGGTTGCAATGGCTTCCCTTCTGGCAACCCAAGTCCCCACTCACTCCTGCATTCTCCCAACATCTGAGTCCTCAGGGTCCCCACAGGGGCACCATGTGTCTGGTTAGCCTTGGTCAGCTTGTCAAGTCAGAGTCTTCTGGGAAGATGAGAAAAATGTCTCCAACAGATTGGCCTGGGGACAAGCCTGTATGGCATTTTCTAAATTAATGATCAGTAGGGGAGGGCCCAGCCCATTGTGGGTCGAGCCATCCCTGAGCTGGTGGTCCTGGGTTCTATAAGAAAGCAGGCTCAGCAAGCCATGGGAAGCAAGCCAGTAAGCAGCGCCCCTCCATGGCCTCTGCGTCAGCGCCTCCAGGTTCCTGCCTTGTGTTTTTTTTTTTGTTTGTTTGTTTGTTTCTGGGGGAATAGACTATGGCCTGAGCTGTGAGCAGAATAAACCCTCTCCTGCCAAAGCTGCTTCCTGTCATCATGGTGACAGAGAGCACACCAAAGGACAACATCCTTGCTGGGTTGTTTGTTCTGACAGAGACACCCAATTATGCAGCCCAGGATACCCCCAGTCCACAGTGCTCCTGCCTCAGCCTCCCAAGTGCTGAGGTGACAGGGCTGTCCTCATGCTCTCTCCCTCTCTGAAGCTTCTCTGACCTGATCTCACCTGGTCCTTCCAGCCTCTCCTCTCCTTGGCAAAGCTGACAGATAGACTGCAGTCTCACTCCAGGGCACAGGCCTAGAGCAACCTGTCTGTCCCCAAGACCACTGCTGTAGGATGACTGGAAGGGACCCTGGTGAATGGGAAATGCTTCTCTCTCCGGTGCTCCCAGTACCTGGCATCCCGACATTCCCTGCCAGCTCCCCCAACATACCCAGTACCCTTTGCCCCAAATGAGTCTGGCACCTTTGATGCGGCCAGTGATATAAAGGAAATCATGGCTGTCCAGGCGGCCAATGTCCCCAGAGTGCAGCCAGCCATTTTCATCCAGTGCTTCCAATGTGGCCTCCTCCTTGTTCAGGTAGCCCATGAAGACATGCCGGCCCCACATGCACACCTCACCCACGCCTTCTTTGTTCTGGTTGTACAGCATGTTCTTACAGCCACTCAGGACCTTGCCACAGCTGCCAGAGACATGACACGGGGTGGGGGGGGGGAGGGTGTCAGAGACTGCTAGGCCGTGCCTACCCCAGGTCCTTGTACAGTAGCAGCCCAGGATCCTGATTTGGTTGTCCCAGTTAAACTCACATCCCTCTGAGACCCAGTGGATTTCAGTCTGCCCCAGCATACAGATTCTCAATGTTCTGTGTGTCTGGAAGCCCTGCAGATTTCTTCCTTCACTGATGTGGAGAAAATAAGCCCCCTGAAGACCTAACAGCAATGAGCCACCTTCCGTGTAAGAACATCGAAGGCAATAGCCATGTGACAGCCAGGACAGTGGCATAAAACAGCATAAGCTGGTAGCTGGGTGACAGTGGTGGCACACACCTTTAATCCCAGCACTCAGGAGGCAGAGGCAAGCGAATCTCTGTGAGTTCAAGGACATCCTGGTCTACAGAGTGAGTTCTAGGACAGCCAGGGCTACACAGACCCTGTCTTGAAAAAGCAAAAGCAAAACAACAGCAGAAATATGAACAAACAAATAAAACCAATCTAGAATCTCCCCAGAGAGGGAATGTATGGGAGGCTGCTCTCAACCACTGGAGGAGAGGCACAAAAGGGAAACTGAGGCAGCACTTTGTGCCCGCTGGCTTATAGAAACCCCATGTGCACCCTGAGGATCACACAGCTACTGTCACAGCCTCGGCAGGTGGAGAAGGCCACACACAGCTGAGGTGGATATGAGGGTGTGTGAGCAGCTGGACCACAGCACCAACTTGCAGCCTCTCCTCCTCGTCCATCTCTCCTTCCCCCATCTTCTCCTACCCCCCTCTCTCTGCATCATTATTGTTATTTTGTTCCCTCAGTTGCATTCTGGACACTAGCAAGCCTCAAGCAAAAGCAGAAAGCCAAATGTACAATACAGTGGTGGGAGCAGGAGCAGGAAACTTAAGGCAAAGGATTCTGGGAGAGGCCAGCCTCCCAGCAGAGTCCTCTGCAGTATATGTGTGTGTATTTGAATTGCTGCAGCCCAGCCCGGCAGTCTGGTGAGCTGAGCTGTGCAGAAGATGCCAGAAAGGAGCTACAGAGATGCCTGAGATGGAGGATCCTGGGGTTTCAAGTTCATACAACACTTAAGCGACACTGGGAAAGACACTGTGTGTCAAAGAGCAATCTCTTCCTCTTCCTGTGTTCCTCTTTCTGGAACACAGCCTCCTGGAAGGTAGCTTCTTTTTTTTTTTTTTTTTTTTGACAGGGTTTCTCTGTGTAGCCCTGGCTGTCCTGGAACTCACTCTGTAGACCAGGCTGGCCTCGAACTCAGAAACCCTCCTGCCTCTTCCTCCCAAGTGCTGGAATCAAAGGCGTGCATCACCACCGCCCGGCAGAAGGTGGCTTCTTAAAACTCAGGAAGTAATGGAAACTCACAATTCTTGGAAAATCCCCAAAATGTATAAGGCCCCAAGAGCCAAGCTCCAGGTTCCATGAGCAGTTATAGTTCTGGGGAAGACTCTATGAGCCTCTTCTTCATGTGCAGGAATGTTGTGCATGACTTTTATGAGGTGTAGTCCAGGCTGGAGTGGATTTGTAGGCGATATTCTGCCTTTGAGTCATGCCCATTCCTGTCAGTGACCCCCTGACCTGTGACCCCTGACCCACCGTCACCCCAATAAGCATGTTAAGCCACACTTGGAAGGGAGCATTTCCTTGGTACTTTTGGTGCCTATTTGGGGTAAACTGACATTTGTTCAAGTGTTCCCAGGAAAAGTCACACAAGTGTCCTTCCCCTGAAGGTCGTGTGACAAGCCAGCAGGCTGGGCTAGGAGGCTGGAGAACGGAGCCCTCATGATGCCCAGGCTCAGGATGTATCCCAGCCATTGGTCACCCGCTGAGGGCTGCAGAAGCCTGGTACCTCAAAACTCTGTAGACACTCTTGTTGGAGACTGTGTGCGGTCCGGAGCACTCACTCATCCCGTAGATCTCACCAATGGGGATGTCCAGGCTGAGAAAGAACTCTGAGACATCCTGAGAGAGGGGCGAAGCGCTGCTGAAGAAGGCGTGGCAATTGTCTAAGCCCAGGGAGGTCCTGACCTTCGCGAACACAAGGGCCTTTGCCATGCGGTAATTCATGGGGATGTCTCGCTTCCTGGGAATGGCATCAGAAGGAGATCCAGCTTCAGGCAGCACAGCCTCCTCCATGCTCCCCCACACCCACTTCAGGACACTGCCTACCCCAGCATCCGCTTGGTGTTGACCTTCAAGCCAAGCATCTTCGCCCATGCAAATGCCTTCTTTCTCAGGCGGGAGGACCTGGCCACGTTTTCCTTGATGGTGTCCTGCATCTTTTCCCAGATGCGTGGCACCCCCATGAAAAGTGTAGGCTTCACTTCTTGAAGCGTGTACACCAAGGTGCCCTGTGTGGGATGGAGCAGGTGAACACTGCAGTGCTTTTATGAGCCGTGTGCGTCCCTCACACATCCCTCACGTGTCCCTCTTCCTTCCCTCTAGAGCAGCCTCTGCACGAGGCCTGGGGAACGACTGCCTGGTTTCAATGCAGCCAGTCAGACTCAGATTCATCCACTCCACCCCCATATATGCATGTTTGCATGTGTGCACCTGTGTGCAAGTGTGCGTGTGTGTATGTATGCACATGTGTACGTATGTGTGTGCATGCATGTCTGCCTGTGTGCATTTGTGTGTATGTAAGAAACATAAAAAACTGATACACATAACAGGGGATCCATACACATTTTGCATTTATGATCATCTAACTTTTAGCACATGTCTTCTAGGTAGTTCACTGCAGCTGGGGAAGGATGTTAATGTGCAAAAGCAAAGTCATGCTCAGCCTACAATCCTACTTCTCACTCAACATGAAAATTAACTATAAGTGAAAAACTGGAAGTAAAGGGTGGCTAAAAGAAAACAGGAGAAAAGCTTAGCCAGAGTGGAGCATAGTGGGAAATCAATAACCTGAACCTCATCAAAGCCAAAGGTTTCCCCCATGCTTCAAAAGACCATAAAGGGAAAACCAAAAGCACAAACCCCAAAAAGACAGCCAAAGACCTGGAAGAAGACACTTGCAAATCATGGTATCTGCTAACAATTCATTGCCTCAATATGTAAAGAACCCTTAAAAATCAACATGATTAAATAAACAAAGAAAAATTTAAATGCAAAAGATTTGAACAGAAATGAAATCTAACTGTTCCTCCGAGTCTCTCTGGAAAAGAGCAGTCCTCTCAATGATATCAACTAAACTCGGCATAACAAGAGACAGAGGGAGGCTGCAGTCAGGATGTATTGTATGAAAAAAGAATAAAAAAAAAAAAGAAAAACACTGAAAAAAAAGAATGAAAAGAAATTAAAGCTAAGGGGTCAATTAACCCACGAGAAGTCCAGTATTATCATTAATAATGAAGAAAATGTCAGTGAGGGTGGTTACATGCCACTTCACACCCAGGAGACATGAGTGAGGTTGGTGGCATATGTGCCACTTCACACCCAGGAGACACAAGTGAGGATGGTGACATATGTGTCACTTCACACCCAGGAGACACAAGTGAGGATGGTGACATATGTGCCACTTCATACTCAGGAGACATGAGTGAGGGTGGTGACATATGTGCCACTTCACACCCGGGAGACACGAGTGAGGTAGGAACTTTTAAAAATGGATCCATAACTTGCATTGGGAAGCACTGGCAAAGCAGAGAATCTAGTGAGACTATCTCACATTGATAAAAATGTCCCCTAGCTGGGGCTGGTGAGATGGCTCAGTGGGTAAGAGCACCCGACTGCTCTTCCAAAGGTCCAGAGTTCAAATCCCAGCAACCACATGGTGGCTCACAACCATCCGTAACGAGATCTGATGCCCTCTTCTGGAGTGTCTGAAGACAGCTACAATGTATTTCCATATAATAAATAAATAAATCTTAAAAAAAAAAAAATGTCCCCTAGAGGGACCCTTTGGAGACCCTTGGGTCAGTGAAAACATGTGATACATTCATAGGTGCACAACTCCACACTGAATGCTTACCCTGCATCCTGTCTCATCTTACAAAGAAAACACCAGGGAACTAACATGCCCACACATGCAGCAGAGGAGGACAGGAGTCCTGAGGCCACTCTGCCTTATTCCCTCGAGAGGAAACCTCTCACTGAACCTTGGGCTTGACTACCAAGCAATCCCCTAAAGAGATCCTGCTCTGTCTGACAGACCACGTGCAGCTTTGTACACGAGTGTTCAGGGTTAGAGCTCAGGACCTAAGGTTTGTGCAGCAAGCAGTCTTGGCAGCTGAATTATCTCTGCAGCATCGGCTATAATAATTACATGTATTAGACGTTACATGTCCTGGAAGGGAATATCTCCCACCAGCATGGGTCCCAGTGACAACACTGTAGCACCTGTGACTTTTTTTTTTTTTTTTTTTTTTTTTTTTTTTTTTTGGTTTTTCGAGACAGGGTTTCTCTGTGTAGCCCTGGCTGTCCTGGAACTCACTTTGTAGACCAGGCTGGCCTCGAACTCAGAAATCCGCCTGCCTCTGCCTCCCGAGTGCTGGGATTAAAGGTGTGCGCCACCACGCCCAGCTCGGTTGTGACTTTTTAACACCAGAGCCATGGGTGTCTGGATTAGCTCGTGTGACTTTTCTTTATGGCACTTGTGTGGAGGTCAGAGGACAATGGCAGGAATCAGATCTCTCTTCACCCTGTGGGGTCTGGGATCATACTCTTATTATCAAGATCAACGACGTGTGCCTTCACCCTCTGAGTCATGTTAGTTGTTAGGAACTGCTGTCCAATTTACTTCCAAATGCAGTTCATCTTGTGAATAGTGCTGTCATGAGAGTGTGGCTCTGTGTCTGTGTCTGCGTGTGCCTATGTGACTGAGTCTGAGTGTCTGTGTCTGAGTCTGTCTGTGTCTGCATGTGGCTGTGCGTCTGCGTGTGTCTGTTGTTGTGTGTGGCGTTCTGTGTCTGTGTGACACTGTATGTCTGCATGTGGCGTTCTGTGTCTATGCGTGACATTCTGTGTCTGGTCTGTATCTTGTGTCTCTTGTTTGTCTCTCTGTTTCTTAGACTGTGTATGTACAATGTACTCACATACATAGAATAAATAAATCTTTTAAGAAAAATGTTTCATTGATCATGGTGTTTGTTCACAGTAGAAAACCCTAAGACACATTGTGTGTACATTTCTGTGTTTATTGGTATGTGTGCATTTCTATGCTTATGTTTGTGTGTATTTATGGCTAGTGTTTTTGTCAATTTGACACATGCTAGAATCATTTGGGAAGAGGACTCCCAATTTAGAAAATGCCTCCACCAGAGTGGCCTGTGGCATGTGTGGGGTGCATTCTCTTGATTGATGGTTGATATAGGAGCATCCATCCCATTGTAGATGGTGCCATCCTTAGGCTGGTGGTCTTGAGATCAAGCTGAGCAAGCCATGAAATCATGCACGCACGTGAACAAGCACACACAAGTTTTTTTTTTTTTTTAAAGGGAGGAATTCACAAGGTGGCTTACTAGGTAAAGGCACTTTTCACTAAGCTGGATGACCTGAGTTTGTCCCCAGGATCCTAGGGTGGAAGAGAGCATGAATCCTAATGTGTCCTCTGACTATCACGTGCACGCCATGGCACATACACCTAATGAGTAAATGAATGCAAGAAATACTGAAAACACACATACACTATCAGTGCCCCTTGGGCCTCTTGCCGGGCTTGTGCAGAATTGTCTACACAACTGCACTGCAAAGAAAGATAGAACTAAGAGAGTGAACTCAGCTGTTCTCCATGCTGTGGAGTGGATCAGAAAATGGAGATGGAGAAGAAAAATTCTTAGAGTTTGGGCCTGTCCACTGGACAGACGATGTTTACCCCCTCCCCCCAAAGGCCACTGGATGCCTGGTGAGAACCTCACCCAGCCTTACCCTGAGTGCATCTGGTTGAGCAAAGAAAGTGAGTGCCCCAATCTTGATGGGGATCCAGATGTCTGTGAGCTGGGCTGCGATGTGGCTGAGGGGCAGGTAGCTGACTATTGTATTCTGCTTCCCTGAGACTCGGTTTATCTCCATCTCTTGCGACATCGCCCCTGCCGTCCATGTGATCTAGAAAACAAGGATAACTTAGAGCTTCTGTGCCTTGCCTGAGGACCACTGTGCACACGTGTATACATGCATGCACATGTGTGTACTTATATGTGCATGCACACATGTGTATACTTATGTGTGCATGTGCACATTTATGTTTACACAGTGCACATGTGCATACTTATGTGTGCATGTAAGAATGTGTGCACTTATGTGTATGCATGCTGGTGGTCCTGAGTTCTATAAGAGAGCAGGCACACTTGTGTGTGTACATATGTGTGCACACATGTGTGCATATGAGGAGGCCTGAGATAGAGAACAGTTAGTTGTCTTCTTCAACTGTTATCTTTTTTTGTATTGAATATTTTATTTATTTACATTTCAAGTGTTATCCCCTTTCCAGATTTCTCCCCTGAACCTCCTATCCCATCCTCCCTCCCTCCTGCTTCTATGAGGGTGTACCCCCACCCACCCAACTGTTATCTTATTGTTTTGAAATTTTACTTACTGAGGCTAAAAACACTTGCTGCTACTGCAGAGGACCCATCCAGTTCCCTGCACCTACAGCACAGCTCAGAGACGCCATTAACTCCAACTCAAGGTGATCACTTCTTCCAGCCTCTGAGGGCACCCACAGATACCTGCTGTCTGCCTGCCTGCCTGTCTGTCTCTGTCTCTGCCTCTGTCTCTGTCTCTGTCTCTGTCTCTGCCTCTGCCTCTGTCTCTGCCTCTGTCTCTCTCTGTCTCTCTCTCTCTCTCTCTCTCTCTCTCTCTCTCTCTCTCACACTCACACACACACACACACACACACACACACACACACACACACACACACACACACACATTTTCCTCGGAGACATCCTTCACTCTGAGTGTGTACACACCTGGAGGCTAGCTTGCCTTTTTGGGGGCAGGGTCTTTTCTCAAACCCAGCTCATATTGTGGTCAGGGTACAAAGAAACCCAGCAAGCCTCAGGAACCTTTTGTCTCTGCTCCACTTGAAGTGAGGGTGCCATAGGTCTACGAGTAGTGCTCAGTTTGATATAAGGGTGATGGGATCTAAACTCCAGTCGTCGTGACTGAGAAGCAAGCACACCTAACCAATGCACCATCTCTCCAGCCCCCTCTGACTTTGTCTTTGATACAGGGACTCTCACTGGAACTGGGGCTCACCGATTTGACTAGGCTGCTGGCCAGTGAGCCCCAGGGTCTTCAGGTCTGCTTCCCCAGAGCTGGGATTAGAAACCATATGTCACCGTGCCTGAGGTTTTTATGTGGGTGTTGGGATTGAACTCGGGTCCTTGTGTTTGCCATAAGGCCATTTCCCAGCACTTGCTCAACCTTTTGGCATCTGTGACACACTACTGTTATCACACTAGTGGATATAGGAGGCCCTCTGGGGCTTGGTGGCTGACCAGCCTGACCACACAGGTGAGCATCAGGTTCAGTGAGTGATCCTGTCCCCAAACAGAAGGTAGACAGAGAGTGATTGAGGAAGACACCCTTCACGTGAATACCAACACAATTCCACAAGGCTAGGGATTCCTCTTTGTGATGGTTAATCTAGAATGTCAACCTGCAGGGTCTGAGAGGAGGCTACAGGGCCTGAAGCTCTTATCACACACGTGTGAAGACTGGAGCTCAGGTCTCCAGAGCCTCATATGCTGTGTGGGCATCTTAGGGTTTCTTCTGTTGTGATGAGATATCATGACCAAAGCAAGCTGGGTAGAAAGCATTTGTTTGGCTTACACTTCCCTATTACTGTTCATGACCAAAGGAAGCCAGTACAGGAACTCAAACAGGGCAGGAACCAACCTGGAGGCAGGAGCCGATGCAGAAGCCACGGAGGGTGCTGCTGACTGGCTTGCTCAGCCTGCTTCTTATAGAACCCAGGACCACCAGCCCAGGGATGGCACCACCCACAGTGGGCTGGGCTCTCCCCTATCCATCACTAATTAAGAAAATGCCCCCACAGGCTTGCCTGCAGCTGATTTTATGAAGCGTTTTGGGAATGGAGGCTCTCTCGTCTCAGATGACTCTAGCTTGTGTCAAGTTAACAAAACTCTTCAACATAGTACATGTGCAGTCACTGGCAGTCCCAGACACTCAGTAGGGGGAGACAAAGGACCACCCCCAGAACAAGCTGAACCTGTGATTCTGAGTCCAAGTGGGAGGACTGACTCCATATATGATGGGGAGCAGTCAAGAAAGACAGCAGTGGCAAGTGTGGGCCTCCAGACGTCTGCACACAAGTGTTCTCACAAGCAAGCTATCATCCCAGCACTCAGGAGGCCGAGGCAGAGGGATCAGGAGTTCAAGGTCATCTCGGGCTACACCACAAGTTTGAGGCCAGTGTGCGCTATGTGACAGCCTGTTTCAAAACAAACAACTGAATCAAAACAAAATGAACCAACCAGGCCGGTGAAATGTCTTGGGTAAAATGCTTACTCTGCACAGTACCTGAGAGCCAGTTCTCAGAGTTCGTGTGGTGGCATGCCTTAGTAGCCCGGCATTGGAGAGGTGGTCCAGGTGGGCAGCCAGCCTGCCTGCCCAGATTACTGAGGGCCAGGCCATTGAGAGACCCTATCTCAAAGAATCCTAGATAGATACCCCTGAGGGACCAGAGCCAAGGTTGTCTCTGGCCTATACACACACACATACACGTGTACACAGAGAGAGACAGAGAAACAGAGAGAGAGAGAGAGAGAGAGAGAGAGAGAGAGAGAAACACATTCACACAAACACACCAGATAGAAAACCACGAAACCAATTCCCATTTCACAGACAGGGAAACTGAGGCATGGTGCTGCCAGCTTCCTTGTCCTTGCCCAGTTTTGCTCTGGACCCAGGTCTACACCCAAACTCCCAGATCCACCAACTGTCTGGTTCTCGACCCATATAGACCTTACACATGCCTCTGGTTGCCTGTTTGGGGGCTCAGAGGGAGCCCAGGTAAGAGCTGCTCCAGAGGGCCCCCGCTTACATTGTCATGGCTCAGCAGCACGCCTTTGGGGGTCCCTGTGGTCCCAGAGGTGTAGAGGATGACAGCACACTGGTTGGCCTTCTGGCTCAGGATGACCCGATCCAGCTGGATATTTGGGATGTCATTCCCTAGCTCCATGAAGTCATTCCACTGTGGATGGGAAGGTGGGTAGAGGGTGGGGACCCAGCTGGCTCGTGCTCAGACTCTAGCCTGACTCACCCTGACTCCAGTGGGCTCACCCCAAGGCAGGTTGCCAGCGGAGGTTGGCAGAAGGACCAAGGGTTGGGAGAGCTCTCAGAAATGCCCCGTTCCACCCTGGCTAGCTTCTGACCACTGCCTGTGCACTGATGGGCCTGTGAGCTCAGACAGGCCTTTTCTATAATGCAGAAAGCTAGCCCTTTCTTTGGGTAGTCCCAAAAAGTGACTGACTGACTGTGCTGTGGTCTTGGGCAAGCAGCTGCTCTCTCCTGACCCAGCCCTCTAGTGTATCTGCAATCCTTAAAGACAATACCAGCTGTAAATAACAAAAGCCTGTCCCTCAAATAGCTTAAACAGAAGATTTTTAGACTTAAATTTAATTACTTATTTGGGAATCATGTATAGAAGTCAGCTCTCTCCTTCCACTGATTGTGTGAGTTCCCCGGACCAAGCTCCAGGTCACCAGGTTTGTCAGCAAGCCACTTTACCTGCCAAGTCCTCTTGAAGGCTGGCCCCTCCAGGAGGTACTGGCCCTTGAAAAGAGCTCTCATCCCTTTCCTGAGTTCAAGTCTCATGGCTTCCCCAACTTCTGAGTTGCCAACTAGATGGCTCTGACTCCACCCCTGCCCAAGAAGTCATCCCTGATTGGATGAAGCCAAGTATTTTTCATCAGTCTAGGTGCCAGTGATTAGCCAGAATTTGGGGCATATGACTTCAGTCGCAGTGAAGATGAAGAAGTTAGCAGCACATGAAGATTTCCTATTGCCTAGACTTGTCACTACAGATGTGGCCACAGGATCATTGGTGGGAATGGGAGGGGTCTGAAGAGCCAGGAGATTAGTGACAAAACACCCAGAGGGTGGGAACTCCTGGTTGCAGCCCTGTGTGAAGCCCACATTCTGAGCTGTAAAGAGACTGACAAATGACCTCTCTGGCTCAAGACATTTGGGTTGGGCTTTTGTTGTGTGAAAGCAATGGCATCTTTTAGGTTCAAAGGGGGCAGCTGAGAGGACTGGGGCACTGGGCCTAACAAGAGGGTTCCATCCCTACACTGAATCCTAAGACTGGCAAGACTAAATCCCATCACACAGGAGGCCTAGGCAGGTTGCTATCAAGTTTTAGGCTAGCCTGGGCTACGAATTCAAGACTAGCCTGGGGTACGTATCCATATCTATCTCCACTGAAATTTTATAGGGTCTCTAATCCATTGCAGAGTAGGTGGATGCCATGGTATGTAACAGAATCATCCCCAGTCGGTGTCCCCACTGAGAGGCACTCTCATCCATAGGGATCGTGGCATAACCTATTTATTGACTTGCCAGTTACTATGGGGAGGATGCTGCTGCCACCTAGTGGCTGGAGGCCAGAACCACTGCTCTAGGACTATCGCTTCCATCCTCTGCCCCAAACTCAACAGTCTCAAGACTGAAGAATGTGGTAAGGATACCTCTAAGGAGGTTTTTGTTTTTTCTTTCCCCTTGAAACACATCCTTAAGGTTGAACCAAGAATCACACACTAGGCAAGGAGACACCAGACAGCCACACCCCAGCCCCTCACTGGGGGTTTCTAGGCAGCAGTGCTATTATTCTGAGCCACACCCCCAGGCCTATTTATTTTAGTAGAGGGTCTTAATAGTTGCTCATGCTGGCCTTAAACAGGCCTGGCTCAACCTTCCTAGTAGTTAGGATGGCAGGCCTGTGTCCCCAGCCTTGCTTCAAAGATGAATTTTAAAGTGATCCAAGACTTAGGATACTGTTGCTGTAGTGACACAAGACCTCAAATGACCGGTGCTTGTGATCTGGTGCCTGAAAGACCCAGCAGCTAGAGGAAACATTTACAAATCTTAATACATGTAGCTAAAAATAGCCAAAAATAAAATTATAATACATTATGACTGTTTGGTTGGAGCCTGCTGCTTGCCCCTGCACAAGCTGGGAAACCCTATCTGCCCTCTTTCCCCCAACCCATCTTTCACTGAAAAGCTCTGAGCCAAAAGCTCAGTTCCGCATTTCTGGCAGCCGATGTAACTAGCTGTTCTGATACGGCAGGCCACTCAAGTGCCCGCCCAGGAGGAGCCCAGCTTCTGACCATACTCAGGCACAACCCCAGCTTGTAAGCGAAACATTCTTCACACAGTGTAAAATTAACCCTTGTGTTATTCAAATGCTGATTTTCTCTGCCCTCACATCTCGTTTTAGTCAGGACAGATTGAACGGTATGGTAATGCTTATGTTAAGAATCTCCCTTCTCAACATTGTGTGAACAATTCTTACCATTTATTCTCAGCCTTGTTAATACATGCTGATCACCCAATGGCTGGGCAGAATAGGAGACTAGGACGGGAGATCTGCCAGCCAGAGGAAAGAGAGAGGGAGACTCAGATCAGCAAGGAGGATGGAGGTTTGGAGCTACAAGGAAGAGGTACGGAGAGAGAGAGAGATCGCTGAAACACACCTGAAGCCCAAAGAGTCAGATCAACACTAACATGCCAGTATCCTGGGATGGGGATGGAGGTAGCCAGATGAGCACAGAAAGTAAAGATAGATCATCTAACTGTTCAGCTATTGAGGTGCAGTTTTAAATAAATAAATGTTTTTATGTGTGGTTATAGGCGGATAGCATAAGGTTAAAGAAATACAGCTACCAATTATTTCACTGCTAAATTTATACTAAAGATATTATCACTTCCTCCAGCTCCTGGCTGACACCCCATCAGCCCTCACCTGGGAACTATAAAACCTCCCTGTCTTAGCCCATGTGCATGACTGCAGCAGCCCCAGACAATGGGGCTGGTGAACCCACCCAAGACTTGTGCCAATTAAATCTGCATTTATTGGCTGGTGAGATGGCTCAGTGGGTAAGAGCACTGACTGCTTTTCCGAAGGTCCTGAGTTCAATTCCCAGCAGCCACATGGTGGCTCATAACCACCTGTAATGAGATCTGATGCCCTCTTCTGGTGTGTCTGAAGACAGTGACAGTGCACTTATGTATAATAATAAGTAAAGAAATCTTTTAAAAAAACAAACAAACCCTACATTTATCAGCTTTTCGTCTGCTCTGATCTGGCCTAAATCTGCATCACTATGACAGACAAACCTATTAATGACTTAGACATAAGTATAATATTAAAATAATGAGTTGTACATTCAGAAATTGTGCGGAAGTTAGGTCTTAAGTGTTATCTCTGAAAAGTTTAATATCTTCATTTTATATTTGTTTGTTTGAGACAGAGTCTCTCTCTATGTAGACCAGATCGGCCAGGCTGCCTCTGTCTCCTGAGGGCCATCATGCCTGACTTGTCTCAATGTATATCAACTTGATCTCACTGTAATCCTCCTGACTCTAGCTGCCAAGTGCTGGGTGGGATTAGAGGTATGGCAATTGGGTTTGGTTTGTTGTTGTTGTTGTTGGTGGTGGTGGTGTTTGTTTGTTTTGCTTGTTTTTAAAGATAACTGTTAATTGTCTTGATTAAAACTATTAGGTTGAGCCAAGCAGTGGTGGCGCATGCCTTTAATCCCAGCACTTGGGAGGCAGAGGCAGGTGGATTTCTGAGTTCAAGACCAGACTGGTCTACAGAGTTCGTTCCAGGATAGCCTAGGGCTATACAGAGAAACCCTGTCTTGAAAAACCAAACCAAACAAAAACAAACAAACAAACAACAACAACAACAACAACACCTATTAGGTTGTAGCACTGAGCAGATAGCTCAAGCCTGATGGGTGACCTGAGTTTGCTCCCTAGGACCCACATGGTGGAAGAGAGGCAACCTGTCTGACCTTCCCACAGACCCTGACAATATATATATATATATATATATATATATACACACACATATATATATTCCTAACATAAGTCATACGTTACTGCGATAAGATTAGTAAAAATAAAGAGAAAAAATATATACTAAGTTATAAATAAATATGATAAAGAACATGGGCCTGTCTCAAAAAGACAAAACATGCAAATACATACATGCAGTTTTCCCCTTGGCAGTTAAAAATAAGGTTTAAAGAACATGTATTAATCCACTTAGTTTTCACTTTGGGATTTCTTTTCAACTACTTTCATTCTCTGACACACACTAAATAATGACTTTCTGCCTTCATCTACTGGTTTTGGGCTGAGGGATCACACCAAGTACCAGGAAGCACCTGTCGCTAATCACTGCAACACTGTTCCTGTGGCCCTGCCCATTTCCTTCCCTAGAGTGGCCCCTTTGCACAATTTTTCCTGGAGTCCCTGCCCACTCACTACACATTTCTCTGTGTGGCCCCACCTACTACCACAGGCTGACTCAAACCCCAGCTTCTCCCCTGCAGACCCTACCTACATGCCCTGGCGCTCCCACAGAACCCTTCCCACCCACATGACCTGCCCCCACAGATCCCGCCCCTCTCACAGGCCCCTCCCACAGGCCCTCCCACAGGCCCCTCCCACAGGCACACCCTCCCCACACTCACTGAGTACAGGTTTGCCATGCTTTCCATCAAGGGCAGCTTGTACTGCACAATGGCTTTCACGGTCTCCATCTTGTCTGGTGGAATCTGAAAGAGTTCCCTGTGGGCTCAGGGTACTAGGGCACAGGTTCCACAGCACACCAGTGCCTGAGGGCACCGAGTTCAGATCCCAGCACTCAAGTCGTGCCTTCTCATAAAGGCACCTTGCCTGCAAGTCTGACTCAGTTTCAAAACCAAGGCAGCTTACGGTTGGCAACCTCGAGTCAAAGGGAGCTGCCGCACATGGCCATAGCCTTCAGTTGTCAGAAGAAAGTCACTGGGGACACATGATCCACACCATGGATGGACAGACGTGTCCCCAGTGATACCTCTAGGTACTGTTTGATCCAAGTCTGACAAGGAGGACCTCTTATTTATTTATCTTGTCTGTGCACATCTGTCTGGCCATGGGTCCTGTCCCTGCCTTCATCCAAGCTGAACAATGTCTGGCCAGCTGGGTTCTCTTCCCAAGGACCCTCTCTCTCTCCAGATCATCCTGTCCTGCCCAGGCGACTGCTGGGCGTCTGTGCACATGTGAGAGAGATAGAGGATGTCTCCAGAACATCCATAAAACAGGAAAATAAAAATAAACGCTACAAGAACGGGAAGAGGAGCCAGGTTCCACTGCACACACACACACACACACACAAACAAACAAACAAATGGGGAAATTTTCACTGTCAAGCAAGTGGGTGTGTTGTGTAAGTACACACAGAGTGACAACATGGCTGAAGAGGGCCAAGAGGAGGTGCATGCTCAGGGCACAGCAGCTTCATAACAGAAGCAGTCTCTCTTCTTTCCTTTTTTTTTTTTTGAGACATCATGGTGTAGCTAAGGCTACTCAGGAACTTTCTCTGTAGCCCAGGCTTGCCTCAAACTTGCAGCGAATCCTCCTGGTCCAGTCTGCCAAGTGCAGAGACCAAAGACATGTGTATGTGCGCATTTATGTGAAGGCTTACCGAGTCAAGGTCAGTCTCCTCTGTACCTCCTCAGCCACCCTCCATGCTGGGTTAGAACACTGGGCCTCCACTGGCCTGCTGCTTGCAGTGAGGCAGGAGGGCTGGCTGGCCAGTGGGCCCTGGATACCCACCCGCCTTCCCAGTGCTGGGGTTACTGGTGCCACAATGTGTTGGCCTCCAGTGAATGCAGGTTTTGTATGGTTAGGAAGTGAGGCCAGCTGACAGGCCTGGGAGTCCAATTCCCCCCCCCCCCCCCACTTACCCTGCTTCCCCCTCAAAAGCAGGTTTTTCTGGAGGGCTTTTGTAGAAACCCCTCAGCTAGCAGCCAGGCACTCACCAACAGGATTTTCTGCAGCTGTTGGTCATTCTCCACTATCAAGATACTCACGTTGGCCTGCTGGATGACGTACTGGCAGGCCTCAGCCGAGTTGGTGGCATAAATACCAACACAGAGGCCCCTGGGGACACAAGATTTGCTCACTTTCTTTCTTTCTTTCTTTCTTTCTTTCTTTCTTTCTTTCTTTCTTTCTTTCTTTCTTTCTTTCTTTCTCTCTCTCTCTCTTCTCTCTCTCTCTCTCTCTCTCTCTCTCCTTCTCTCCTTCTTTCCTTCCTTCCTTCCCTTCTTTCTTTCTTTCCTTCCTTCCTTCTGTCTTTCCTTCTTTCCTTGTTTTTTTCGAGACAGGGTTTTTTTTTGGTTTTTCGAGACAGGGTTTCTCTGTGTAGCCCTGGCTGTCCTGGAACTCACTCTGTAGATCAGGCTGGCCTTGAACTCAGAAATCCACCTGCCTCTGCCTCCCAAGTGCTGGGATTAAAGGCATGTGCCACCACTGGCCACACCACAGAATTTTTTTTAAAGTTACGTGTATTTGTGTGGATGTGGTGGCTCATGCCACAGTGAGCACACGGAGATCAGAGGAGGAGCCAGTGGGTGGTTCCTCCTGCCACCCTGTGGACCCAGGGCATGGAACTGGGGTCATCGGGCTTTTCATAAGTGCCTTTGTCTGCTGAGCCACCATCTCCTCAGCCAGTGCTAGTGTTGAGAACAGGCAAAAGAAACTTATTCTAAGTACTACCACGTTTTCAGACTGTGTTTAATCAGAGGTAGAAACTAAATTAAAGGTCCCAAGCCCTAGGAAAGTTGGAGACTCCCCAGTAACTGAGCAGCTTAAGTTGTCAGGGTCCAGGCGTCTCCATAAGAGCTTCTCGTCTTGCTGGCAGGGTCAGACAGAGCTCATGTGCCCAGGCCCAGGAACCTATTCCTATTCTGATTGATGGAAACTCCCATTCCCCACCCTTTATGTCAAAATATGATTGGACAATGCTACACCCCCTTGCTCCCCCATGTTTAATTGCTTCATCTTTAGTACGCTGTACAGCATCCCTTCAGAGTCCTGGTTCAGCTCTCTCGTCTGTTCTGTAGCCTTATTGATCAGTCGTGGCTTGATTCTCGTCATCGGGATTGACCTGGTGTTTGAGTTACGCTGGATTTATGTTGAATTTAAGCCACACCAGCTAGTGTTGTATGTAGGTCTTTGCACTGGCTCCCTAGGCCTTTAACCCACCATCCAGCAGCATCACACTTCACTTATGCAGCAGCACTGGGCACTCGGAGCTGCCTGTCTCCTGTTGTGTGGACAGTGCCGGGGTGGATACAGATGAATGGGCTTCCCTTTAAGACCTTGATCAGTCCCAGGGGATCTGATCGCCCTACCCCTTTCTGTCCTCTGTGGACTCACATGCATGTATACATCATGCATGTATACTCACATGTGCCCAAATCCACAAATTTTAAGACATTATTTTTAAGAGATGAGGCCAAGGATGGGAAGGGTATTAACTCTAGGCTTTGGCTTCTGAATCAGGCTTTGTAGTGAGCAGCTGGCGGCAGTGGTCTGTCAACACAGTGAACCAAAGGGTAGAACATACCCAGCCAAGATAGTGCCCAGAGCAGTAACGACCCACTCGACCGAGTTAAAGCCCAGGATGCCGACACACTGGAAGCGCTGCAGGCCGAGCTGGAAGGAACAGAACCACAAGAAAGATGCATCAGTTCTCGGGCGTGCTCACTCAAGATCTGACCATTAGGAGTTGAGAAAAATGGAGAAGCAGCTGCACGAAGTGGAGAGCCACTACCGAGCCTGAGATTGGGGTATAGTGAGCTTTGCTTACATCCTTCTGGTCTTCATTTCCGGCCTACTTTGCTTCCACGTGTGAAGTCCATGGGATGTGGGATTCACTGCTTAGCCATTATTATTTCTTCCGTGGATAGGAGGCACATCCTCTTGGCTGCACAGCCATTCCCACCTCCACATCCAGAACCTCCCATCCTCCGCATACGAATCTCTGAGCCCATTTAACATTAACTCCATCCCTCCTACCCACCACCCCACAGTAGGCCCGATAGCTCTAGGAACCCCTCGGGAATGAGATGCTGCAGTGTGCATCCTCTGTGTGAGTTTCCCAGCAGTGAGAATCCTGTCCCCAAAGTCCTTTCACTTAGTGAACTTTGTGTCAGAGTTCTCTGTTTTCAAGGCTGCATAATATCCTAGTGTATAGACATCACACTTCACTTATGCAGCAGCACTGGGCACTTGGAGCTGCCTGTCTCCTGTTGTGTGGACAGTGCCAGGGTGGATACAGATGAATGGTTTTCCCTTTAAGATCTTGATCTTGGGCTGGAGAGATGGCTCAGAGGGTAAGAGCACTGACTGCTCTACCAGAGGTCCTGAGTTCAATTCTCGGCAACCACATGGTGGCTCACAACCACCCATAATGAGATCTAATGCCCTTTTCTGGTGTGTCTGAAGACAGCTACAGTGTACTCATAAATAAAATAAATAAATCTTTAAAAAAAAAAAAAAAGACCTTGATCTTGAGCCCTCTGAGCGCAGGGTGACAGGAGGAAGTTCCAGGTGGTCTGCTGATTGTAAGTCTGATTTGTGTATGGATGTGCCTACACATGGGTGTGTACACAGAGACAGTCACAGCTCACATGCCATCCATCTGGGTGTGTGATGTGCAGTATCTCTGTTGCTTGCCATGTCTCTGTGTTAAAACAGGTCTCCCTCTGAACCAGTCACTCGCCACCTTAGCCAGGCCAGTGGGCTTTCGAGAAGAGCCTTTGTTCACCCACTGACCCAGGACTGTAGGAACCCTCAGGGTTGAGTTCTGGGCACTCATTGGGTTTTTGTGTTTGCAGGTCCGCATTACCCCAGCTTACTCCCTTTGCATCTCCTCATATTTCTTCCCTGAAGCTAACCACGCAGGCCAGGCTGCTGGCCAGAGAGCCCAGGACCCTCCTTTCTTTACCTCCCGAGTTGTAGTTATTTAGATGTGTGCAGTCTGCACGTGGCCATGCACATATAGCTGCCCACAGAAGCCAAAAGAAGGTGTTAGGTCCCTGGGAGCTGGAGTAGTCGGTGGCTGTGGGTCCCTAAACCTCGTGACTAAGAGGTAAACTCACACAACACACGCGGGGAGAGCAGGAAGAGTTCTTAGCTGCTGAGCTGCCACTCCAGCCCCAAACCTTTTAAAAATTACATTTGAGCCAGGTGGTGGTGGGGGCGCATGTTACAAATTATTATTTAAAAGCGCAAGCACAGCAGAGAGAAATACAAGAGGAGCACCAGGAAATGTCATGCTGAGCACAAGTTCTGTGCTCCAAGACAAGAGAAGCTGAAAGGAAAGCCTCCTGCTGAATCCTGGAACCCCTGACAGGAAAATGCCTAAGGAATTCAAGGAGGGTTTACACAACAAAGGGAAACAGGAATAAGTCAAAGCTCCTGTGATTGCAGGTCTTGGCACTGGACAGTCTCCATCCAGGAGGCAGCAGGACTCGGTAGCATCCACCGTGGACGAGGAGAGATTACTGCAGTGTGTGGAAGTTGCCTGGGTTGTATTGGAGAGCTGAGATGATGGAGGTGCGGGCGCAGTGGGTGCAGGCACTGAGAAGCACTGCACACCGGGCACGGAGCCAGCCCAAGGGAGAGAGAACGTCACAAGGCGGAGTGGACCTCCAGAGAGCCACCCGAGCCCTTTGACATCAGAGTAAGGAGTTTTCCTTTCTGGGTTTTGGTGTTTTTTGGTTCAGCATTTCCTCACCACACTCCCTTTTCTCCCTTTTGGAATGGTCATGTATGTTTTGTGTCATTGTATGCTGAACTTGAGTTTTGATTTTATGGTTAAAAGACTGCTTTGAATCTTAGAAAAGAGACTTTGAACTTTGAAAGTGTTGAGACTGAAATAGACTGTGTACTGCCTTATAGACAATTCTGCTAGGCTCCTTCCAACAGCTACCTAGTGTAAGACCCCAACTCAATGTGCTTCTTAGACCCCTAGAAACGAAGCCCAGCATGGAGTTCTTTGTTCTTTTGCCTTAAGCCTGAGAGAACAATGACCACTGAGTGACCCATCCAGGTGCCTTCCCCATTCTTTAAGGGACCAAGAATGTTTGCCAAAGATAGCCTGCAACCTTTCCATGAGAGATGAGCTGTAATTCACCATCCCCATTTTTACAGTGTTTACTCAGCTTCTCCATACTTTGTGGTCTTATCCTCCCCTCACTTTATGGTTTATTCTTTAAAAATCCCCGACTACAACTGCTGGGGGTTGATCTCCTCTGCCCCTGTGTAGGATACGAGCTCGGCCTCAGCATGCTGATTCCTGAATAAACATCATGCGATATTGCATCAAGAACGGATTCTCTTGAGTTATTGGGGCATCAGTTCATCCCGGGACTTGAGCGAGGGTCTCCCCAAAACGGGGGTCTTTCACTAGCAACAGCTGATGTCAGCAGCAGCAGCCATTACTACCTGCTCTCCTCCTCTTCCTCCTCCTCTTCTTCCTCCTCCTCCTCTTCCTTCTCCTCTCTCCCTTCTCATTCTCTCTTCCTCTCCGTCCTCACATGCTCCTGGCCAGCCTCTTTCTCTCTCTGCACCTCTCTGTCCCTACTTTCTTTGTATTGAGCCCTTTTCCAGGTCCTGCTTGCCTCTGCCCCCCCACCCCCAGTAAATTTCCCTTAAATCAGGTCTGTATCATGGTGTGATTCCTCAGACAGACCTTGGCATGGGCCTGCCAGGTACCCCCTACCCAGTGCCACGTTTTATTTCATAACAATGTGGACCATGCATTCCACCATGCTCCCCACCATCATGATAATGGACTAAATCTGTTAAACTGTAAGCCAGCCTCAATTAAAAATTTCTTTTATATAAAGAATTTTAATAATTATCTATAAAATTTATTTATATAAAAATTATATAAAAAAATTTCTCTTATAAGTTGCCTTGGTTGTGATGTCACCTCACAACAATAGAATAGTAACTAAAACAGTGTCTTCTGTAGCTCAGGCTGGACTCTGGCTCACTGTGTTGCCAAGGCTGGCCTTGAACTCCTGGCCCTCCTACCTTTACCTCCTGAGAAAGAATGGCAGACGTGTACTGTCAGACCTAGTGCTAGGAGTGGAACCCAGGATCTTGTGCTTGTAGACCACCACTCTGACCCCTGGGGCCCAGCCCAGCTTCCTTTCTTTTTTGTTCACTTTCTGAGATAGTGACTCACCTTGTACCCCAAGCTAGCTTGGAACTCAGGCCCATCCTGCCTCAGCTCCCTGTATGCTGGGACGTCAGGTCTCCCATACCAAGCTCTGCAGAACATGGCTTCTGAATGACTGAGTGAGAGGGGAGCTGCTCACCTTGATCAGAGACTTGGCTGCCTTTCGACACATTTCATAGTACTGGCTGAATGTCAGCGTGTCCCACTTTTTGCCGTTCTTTGAGGCTAGGGCCGGATAAGCACTGAATCGCTCAGCAGATTCCTGGAACAGCTCAGGGATGGTCATCGGGGTCTCATGGCCTGGACCATGTTTGGACAACCTCAGGAGCACTTCTCCATCACAGTGGGTGCTCCATAGCCTGGGAACAGCTGTAAGAGTCATGGGTAAGTATTGCTTCTGTAATGGAATGGGGTGGGTGGGGGAACCCTGTATACCCTGGGCCAATGCTCTATAGCTTAGCTACAGCCTCAGCCTTCATGGGTATTTTCAAAATGTTTTTATATTTATTGCTGTATTGCCTGAGTGTGTCTGTGCAATGTGCACTTGCAGTGCCCTCTGAGACCAGAAGAAGGCATAGCAAGAGCTCCTTACCACTGTGTGGCATCTCCAGCCCCACGTGGAGATTTCCATTCAAACACAGGTAGGGGCTGGAGTGCTCAGAGGGCAGGACTCACCACAGCAGGCTGCTGAGCTGAGCTCAGGCCTCGGAAAGCACACAGGGGACGGGGAACCAGCTCTTGAAAGTTGCCCTCTGACCTCTACATACCCACTGAGGCATGTCCCACCCTCAAAAACAAAGAAATACATGTAATTATTACTATTTTTTTTTAAGAGGAGGCAGGCATGGTAGCAGCTGTTTGTCAGCTCAGTGCTCAGGAATCCCAAAGTTTTGGGGCTGGGGCAAGGAGCAGGTTTAGTCCGTCAGTCCTTGCTGTGCAGGTGTAAGCGCCCGAGTTCAGATCCTGCGCACACGGGTTAAAAAAAATCCAGGAGTGGGAAGGCCTGCATGCACTACCTCAAATAAATAGGAGTGGTTCAGGAAAACCGCCAACATTGCTTCTTGGCCTCCACACGCATGTGGGCACACACACACAAAATGGAGTTTGAGGTCATCCTTAGCTACATAATGAGTTCAAGACTAGCCTGGGCTAAATGAGACATCATCTCAAAAAGGGAGATCAAAACAACAAACAGAAACTGAGAAAAACTATTATCAGACAACAGGAACACGGGACATCAGTTCACTGTGGTAAATACCTTCTAAACCTAGGTGGTTCTCAACCTTCCTAATACTATGACCCTTTAATACAGTTGCTCACGCCATGGGCACCCCAACCATAAATTTATTTCTGTTGCTAATTCACAGCTTTAATTCTACTACTGTTATGAATTGTCTGTGACATGTGGGATATCTGATATATGATCCCTGTGAAAGAGTCATGGCAATCCACAAAGGGGTTGCAACCCACTGACTGAGAACGGCTTGCTCTAAGCTGCCTGAAGAAGTTCCGTTGACTGTGGTATGGGGAGAGGGCTCAGGGAGTGGTTCTGTTTTGTTCTGTTTTGTTAGTTCTCAGAAGAGTGGGCTTTTAAAGCAAAGCTGCATTCCTTGTGCTAAAACCTCTTTTGTTATTGTTCCAGCAATTGGGTTCCAATCTCAAAGTCTGCCCCGGGGACAGACTCCCTGCCGCACAGCAGCCGCCGCAGAGCAGGTGTTCAAGTGCCCCAGACCGTGAGGGACACCTCTCATTCGAATCTCCATGCTCGAAGGCTTATATTTTCCTAGCTGAGTCTGGGTGTGTTTTCTTTTACTGTAACAGGACATCTGAGGCTGGGAGGTTTTATAACAACAGATTATCTTACAGCCTTGGGGGCTAGGAAATGAACCTGCCTCTAGCAGGGACCTTGGACTAAATTGAAACATGTGGTCTATGCAGACACACATGCAAGCTAAGCACCCACACACATAAAAAAAAATCAATTTTTAAAAGTCAGTTATGGACTATTTCATTGTTGCAGGAGGTTTTGTTTTGGTTTTGGTTTTTCGAGACAGGGTTTCTCTGTATAGCCCTGGCTGTCCTGGAGCTCACTTTGTAGACCAGCTGGCCTCAGAAATCTGCCTGCCTCTGCCTCCCGAGTGCTGGGATTAAAGGCGTGCGCCACCACGCCCGGCGTTGCAGGAGGTTTTAAGCATGATGCTGTCTCTGTCTTGTAGTTACAGTGACTGCTCTCATGCGGGACTACAGTGAAAAAGAGCAGCAGGGGCAGAAAGAATTTCAGAATGTACAGTGTGAAAAGAGAACGAGCAATCGGGAACTCTATGTGGCAGTTTACAGTGAAGGTTGGTGCTGGAGGACAGGCGTTGACTGATAAGATTAGAGATCAGCACCGCCCAGAGGTCTGCTCTGGAAACCTGGGGAAGACCCCCCAGAGCAAAGCCCCACCCGGCTAAGCTTCCAGCTCCAGAGGATGCATCCGGCTTCTGGGGCTTCAGAGAGATGCTGAGGCCGGGCTGTACAGCGGGGTTATCCTGTGTGTTTGACAAAAGCTAGAATCCTCAGAAAGGAGCCAGCCTCAACTGAGAAAATAACCTCCGTAAGATCTAACTTAATACCTAACTGCAAGCCTGTGGGCCATTTTCTTAATTAGTGATTGATGTGGGAGGGCTAGTGGGAGGGCCCAGCCCACCGTGGGCGGGGCCATCCCCGGGCTGGTAGCCCTGGGTTCTATAAGAAAGCAGGCTTTCCTGACTTCTGGCTGGTCTGAATGAGAATTGCCCCCACATGCTCATATATTTGAATACTTGGTTCCTAGTTCTGGTGCGGTTGCAGGGTGGTTAGATGCAACCTTGCTGCAGAAAGCGGGGGCTTTAGGATTAAAAAGTCCCATAATATTTGTGCTTTGCTCTCTGCTTCCACTGTGGCTGCTGCTTGCTGTCATGTCTCTCAACACTGTGGACTCTGAACCGAAAGCCAAATAAAGCCTGTTCCTTAAATTGCATTTGGTCATGGTGTCTTAGCATACCACAGGAAGTAACCAACTCACCAAGGATGGGAAGGGGACAGAAGGGAGACCTCATCTGCAGCACAGGCATTAACTTGAGAGTCTTGAGGCGGGGGAGTGGGGGTGGGGATGGGGTGGGGCTACAAATGATGTGTGTGTGTGTACATGTATGTTGGATAGAACTTTCCTCTGAGATGAAAATACTCCATCACGCAGAGAACACTCCTAAGCTTAGAAAGTAAACAATTCAGAACCTGCAGGAAGTTCTTGAAAATTGACTAGATTCACCAGCCCCTACCTCTCTCTGGGTGCTGGTTGGTTTTTGTCAAGTTGATACAAATCTAGGCTGAGAAAATGCTTCCATCAGATTGGCATGTAGTCAAGTCTGTGATGCACTTTATAGACTGAACATTGACATGGGAGGGCTCAGCCAATTGGGTGTGGTGCCATCTCTAGGCAGGTGGGTCCTGCATGGTAGAAAGCCAGCTGAACAAGCTGTGGGGAGTGAGTCAGGGAGCGGTGCCCTCCATGGCCTCTGCATGAGTTCCTGCCCTGATTCTCCTGGATGGTGGACTGTAAGCTGTAAGATTAAATAAACTGTTTCCTCCCCCCAAGTAGCTTTTGGTCATGGTGTTTATCACAGCAATAGAAACCCTGATTAAGACACTCCCCAAGTATATATAAGCTGTCAGGACTGCTGAGACACACTCTCAGAGATGCAAAGATGCCAGCAACGGACAGACGCTGTCCAGCTTGTTGACCTCCCTGCAGGCTGTGCGGTGAGCATCAGGTTCTCAGCTTTCTGAGCTGTCACTCAGGCCTTGGTGATGCAGCTGTCTGTGAGTCATTTCTGCTCCAGTACGTGACCCCCTCATGCATATGCCTGTCAGTGACCCTAGTAAAGCTCACGGCACCATGCTGGACGTTGGTGGTGTCCACGCTTTGGTCTGTTGTGTTTCCCCTACCTCAGGGGAGTGGACATGTGTGCTGCATCTCACCGGGACAAGTCTTTCTTGTCACACAGTAAGAGTGGATAGGTATTTGTTCAGGTTTTCCCAGGAAAAGTGCCACACAAGCAACAGTATGAGCGCGTATCTGTATCTGTGTATGTATGTCTGTGTGAATGAGTGTGCGTATGTGTGCATCTGTGTGTATGAGGGTATGTGTACCCCACTGAGCCACCTCTTTAGCCCCATAAAATCTTTTGAAAACAGTATTTGTGTGGTTAGCTTTGTCAAGTGACACTATTTAGAATTAATTACCTGAAAGAGTCTCAGTGAGGAGCCGTGTAGAGGGCAGAGTGCCGCTGTGCGTGCCTGAGTGTTGGGGTGTGTGCATGCTCTCTGTTCACCGATGTGACTGGCTGCCCCAAGCTCCTGCTTTGACTCCCTGCCACAGTGGATAGTGACATGGAATGGGGAGTTGGAAAATCCTTCCCCATAAGTCACTTTTGTCAAGGCATTTTACCACCACACCAGGAACTAGGTAATATGCAAAAGTGCTTCCCAGACAGCAAATGACCTGTGCTGTGCCTCTTGACCCCAAGTTGTCACCTGTGACCTAAGTGATTGGACCCCAAACTGCTGACCACGTGCTACTTCATACCCAATAACCAGGAAGAACGGGACAGCCCCGGAAGTCAGGCATGCTCAAGCAGAGATGGCTGAGTGGCCCATTGGGAGGAACCCTCTCTGGCCGTCACTAACCTGAGGTGGCGTCTGTGCCTCTCTCAAGGTCTTCCGCCTTCTTCTCTTGAGTCATTGGTGGTCCAGCCTTTGCAGATTCACAAGAAGTATTTGTCACAGTGCTGCGGGGCCCACAGATGATAAACCAATGAAGGAAACAGAGAAGTTTTGGCAAGAACAGCAGAGGGGCCAACTTCCAATCCACTGGTGATGTCTGCCTAGACCTTGGGATTGCTTAGTCATGCCTGATGACTGGAAAGGTGGTTTATGTGTCAGAGAATAGTGCATTTCTAAGTTAGAGGGTGAGGTTCTAACAGAGTTCTCTGCCCTCCCTCCTCTCCCCCTCTGCTCCTTTTATCCCTCTCCTCTCTTCCTCTTTTCAAGATTATTGGTCCAGCCAGTCAGCTCACCATTGAAGGCACTCACTGTCAATCCTGCCGAATGCTAGGATCCACATGGGAGGGGAGAACTGACCACCCCAAGCTGTCCTATGACCACCCACAGAGGCACAAAATACACAACAATAATAAAGTAATTTTTAAAAATCTGTAGCTACGCACAGGGTAGGTGCTGTCACCACAGATCTCTGGAGGGCTGTGATCACAGAGTCGAAGCTCTCAAAATGTAACATTAAAACATTTTAATATTCCACAAAGAAGGTTGGAAACAAGCTGGATGTGGTGGTGTGTACCTCTAATCCAACACTTGAGAGGAAGAGGCAGGTGGGTCACTGAGTTTAAGGTCAGCTGGAGCTACAGAGTTCCAGGTAAGCCAGGGCAACACGGTGAGACCCTATCACAAAACAAAACAAAACAAAACAAAACAAAACAAAACAAAACTTAAGGGCTTGGAAGATGGCTCCATTAGTAAGGGCATGCACAGCACAAGAACCTGCCTTTGAATCACCAGCACATGTAAAAATCCCAAGTGTGGTGGTGTGCATCCGTATCCCTAGCTCTGGAGAGACGGAGGCAGGGGGATTGCTGGAGCTCATGGACAGCCATCTGACCCACTCAGCAAGCTCCTGGTTCTGTGGGAGATAGTGCCTCAAAGGGAGCAGCCCAAGTTGGCCACAAATACACAAAATGGACTTCAGACATCCCTTGCATGCGGCAGACACGGTAGGACCCTACAGACACCCAAAACAATGCACATTGCCACAGTGCCACGGGGTCTCTGTCTGTTGTTTGACACTGAGTACGGCAGGTGCTGGTGCTGCAGGTGGGCTCGTCCACGTTCAGCTTTTATGGTGTTCAGCTACAGGTTCTAGAGCCTAAGTCCTCACCTTTAGTGCAGGAGTATAGGGAGCTTAAGGCAGTCTTGCCTTCTTAGGGAAAAACTAAACTCTGGCCTTCCCTAAATGTGGGCTCCGTTCTGTCACGGTCACGTGCCCCACGCAGAGATCCTCTCAGGAACCTTACCAACTTTCACAAGGTGGCCAGGTGTCACAGATGGAGACATCTGGTCAGCAAGGTAGTTCTCCTTCCACAGAGTTGGTCAGTGGTGGGTGGTCCCAGAAGCGTGTGTGTGTGTGTGTGTGTGTGTGTGTGTGTGTGTGTGTGTATGTGTGTGTGTGTGTTGTCCCCTTCTTGCTCTGGTCACCCCTCAGTCTAGCCAGGGTGATGGTGGTAGATGGGTTCCCACCCAACACAACTCCATAATTCAGGCTTCTGGAACCTTCTGCTCAGGACACCCCTTATGACATCACTGGCCGTCCTCCCCTGCACCCAGCCTCAGGAGAAAAGTACTCCCTGGGGAAGGGGATTGTAAGCTTCCTTCACCCATCATTCCCTCATTCATTCATTCCTTCCTTCATTCATGCATATAATCTTCAGCCACTCACCAGTGTACTTACTCATCTATTCATTCATTCATTCATTCATTCATTCATTCAGATATCTGTATGTGCTTGAACAGTTTTTCCAGCTCCAGTGTTGAGCACTGTGCATTACATTCGATAGAAATAGAAATGAAACCAGACAGGGCCATTCAAGAACCTATGGGGAGTCTCAAAACCAAAAAAAAACAAAAAAACAAAAAAACTACCATAAAGGGTCTGGCACTGTAGCCCAGTGGGTAGTGCTCAAATAGCATGTGCAAGGTCTGGGATTCCAAGCATCACATGAATGGCATGGCACATGCCTGTCAAACCAACACTGGGGATGGTGGAGGCAGGAGGACCAAGGTCATCCTTGGCTACACAGGGAGTTAAAATGTAGCCCAGGCCATATGCACATGCATTTACACTGTGAAACCGTCATCACCATCCAGTTCTAGAGCCTTCGGTCTCCCCAGTCTGAAGCTCTGCCCCAATTCAGTGCTCACTCCCCTCCTTTCCCAGGTCTGCACCACCCACTTCCTGTCTCTGTGACTTGCTCTGGGGCCTGCAAGTGCGACCCTGGGGTATGTGCCCTCGTCTGGCGTATTTCACTGGACAGGGTCATCATCGTTCCTCCACGTTGGCATGGGCATCTTTTCAGGATGTCCTCTCAGCCTGGAGTGTCCACACCCTTGCTCCCTCCTCTGTCAGTGACCATGAGCTAAGAAGCGTGGCTACTGTGTGGATATGGCTGTGTGACAGACCTGAGTCTCTTATTTCAATGGTTTCTGGTGTATGACCAGAAGGGGACCTTGGGTCATGTTGCCATCGTGGCCCTGGCTTACGGAACACAGTGATGTCACAACAACTGCCTTGAAATGTAGAAGGGAATGTTCTGGAGGATGTCCAGTCTGGGGGGCTGCGTGTCCTTCTGTGGCTACAGTGGGAGGTGGTGACAGAGCTGGACAAGAGTCACCACTGTCGTACCAGTTGATAAAGTGGCAGCCTGTGGTGGGGAGAGAGGGCTGAGGACAACAACATCTGCCCCAGCCTCTCAGGAAACGCCGGTGCCACTAGGCACAGAAGGTCCTGGAAACTCTATTCTTTTCTCCTCCTTTCCTCTCCCTTCTTTTCTACTCCCCTCTCCAGAGTCCCATGTAGCCCAGGCTACCCTTGAGTTCACACAGCACTCAACCACTGGAGAACATGAGTTCAGTCCTCTCTCCCACAAAAAAAGCTGGGTGCAGCAGCATACACCTATAACAGGAGACCCCTACTGCTCACTGGCAGTCAGCTTAGTCAATAGGCAAGCTATGGGCTCGGGAAGGGAGAGGTGTGGATGGTCACTGCCAGACAGGCCTCAATGGAAGGAACATAGCTGAGGAAGAAGAGATTTGCTGACGACCTCTGTCTAGCTTCCACAGGTCTGCATACACGCCACACACAAGGAATGTCCCCCACTAACACCCAGCTTGTTTTATTTCTTTTGCCAGCATCCACTCCTGCTCCCTTATCCTGGTCTGTGAGGTTCCTGTCTTTCTCTGGCCAATTCCACCACCATCCACCCCGCCCTTTGAGGAAGCAGACACCCCACTGTGGACACCTGGTCCTCTGCCCTCTGTAACTGTGTGCGTGAACATCTTTGTGCTGGGTCTGTGTCGTGGGAATGACTGACCCTAAGGAATCAGATAACCTTCAGACCTCCAGGAGGATCCTGAAAACCAAAACCATCTTGAAGAACAAAATTCACAGTGCAATATCGAAGAAGGCACAAGCAGATAACTTTGAGATACTGACCCCAGGTGGGAGCCCTGCCCCCCACCCCGTGCAGGGAGAGGGTGGGGGTGGCAGCAGGGTCCTCTTGTCAGCCCAGGCACACTTCTGGGATCAGTAGTAGAGCAGCACTGGTCTACTGGGGTAGGTGGTCAGTGGCCGTTGAAGTCCTGTGGAGAGGGCTTAAGTAACCGGGGGAAGGAGTAAGGGTGATACCTATGGCCATGTGACCTTTGCCAGGGCGATCATGTGACCAACCATCAAGGCCTTGTCCATTTGGGAACAGTAACCCTGACTCCATGTTCTCCTTTCTGTGGGTCAGGGAGCAGTGAACAGCACTCCTGTCCTTTGTCCCAGTCTTTTGGAGTGACCTTTGACCTCCATCCACCTGAGGTGGTGGAGGGTGGAGGGTGGGGGACTGTTGCTGTAAATCTCTCCAACCCAAATATGCCCCAGCAATGAAAACACAACACCATTAATATGAAGACATGCTGTATGCCTAGATTGGGCAGATCTACCGCTACACTACCGTCTTCCACATCTATGAGACCCCTTAGAACTCGAGGTATCTCCAGGCCATGTGCTTCTGCTCTGCTTTTCTTCTTCTTCCTCCTCCTCTGCATCCTCTCCCTCTTCCATTTTCTCCTTCTCTCTCTCCCACCTTCAATTCCACCTTCCCTTTTATCTGCCCAATCATCAGCTCTCCTTTATTTTACAAATTAAGGCGGGAAGCAAGTTTACTGGAAATCACCTGAGTGCTGACTCATTCCTTGTTCACGGCCTCTCACAGGAGAACGGAATTGACATCAAATATAATTAGCCCCAGGGCTATCCACAACAGGGGACAGTGACAATGACTCCCTGTTCTTCCTCCGATCTTCGTGGGGGAAGTGACTTCTGACCTTCTGCCCTGTTCTGGGGAGAGTGGTTCTCTGTCCTCCCGAGGACCTCATCTCTCGTCCCAACAAATGGAGTGACCTCTGACCCCGCCACAGGTTCCAGCTACTGGACATCTAAGCGAGAAGGCCAGGTGCAGCTGCGCATGGGCAAGGACCCACTAGATAACGAGCCTCCGGTCACAGTTCCCGACTTGATCATGAGCGCGGCCACTAAGTACTCACACTACCTGGCGATCGGTTCCAAGTACAAGAAAAGCTGGCAACTGCTCACCTACATCGAGTACTACGAGGCCTGCCGGCGTGCTGCCAAGGCCTTCCTCAAGGTACGGCTCCTGTGCAAGCAAGTCCACAGGTGACACATCCCTCTCCTGCGCATTCTTGCCCCTCTAGCACCGCTGTGTGTTATGGGCGGAGCTCACTTGCGGTTTGCGCTCCACTTCAGGTTGCTCATTCCCACTAGGAGTGTCATGCCACCATTAGTCACGTGTGAATTGTTTGTCACTCTGTGTCTCGTCTCAGTTTCCTCAAGTACAAGATTTCATTTTGCATATCAAATGTGCATTAATGTGTGTGTAATTAGACATGGATAATAGTTTTGTTTCTGTGTTACACATATTTTGTGTCTTTAATCTTTTTGTTTGTTTGTTTGGTTTTGGTTTTTTTTCAAGACAGGGTTTCTCTGTGTAGCCCTGGCTGTCCTGGAACTCACTCTGTAAACCAGGCTGGCCTCGAACTCAGAAATCCACCTGCCTCTGTCTCCCAAGTGCTGGGATTAAAGGCGTGCGCCACCACTGCCCAGCTGTGTCTTTAATCTTGTATGTGCATTTATACAGAGCTGTATCAGGTATACCCACTGTTGTATATATATCCATATACATATTAAAATCTAGAGTGTGCATATACGTAAATATGAAAGCTTTCACACATATGTGTTGCATGTATAATGTATGCTTTCCTATATGCAACATATACAAATAGGGGCTGAATGTGGCACAGTGGTTAGAGCACTGGCTGCTCTTACAGAGGACCAGGGTTCAATTCCCTAAAACCACATTGTGGCTGACAACCATCTGTAATGAGATTCGATGCCCTCTTCCGGTGTGTTTGAAGACAGCTACAGTGTACTCATATACATAAAATGAATAAATAAATCTTTTAAAAAATAATATTGAAAATTATATTTAATGTGTTTATATATTAACTTTATAAGGTCTGTATCTTTCACTAATTTTTAAAAATGTGGCCAGATGCTGGGCACTGGTGGTGCACACCTTTAATCCCAGCACTCAGGAGACAGAGGAGGTGGATCTCTGTGACTTTGAGGTCAGCCTGGTCTACAGAGTGAGACCCTGTCACAAAAAACCAAAAGAGTTCTGCTGTTTACTTTTTTTTTTTTTTTTTTTTTTTTTTTGGTTTTTCGAGACAGGGTTTCTCTGCGTAGCCCTGGCTGTCCTGGAGCTCACTTTGTAGACCAGGCTGGCCTCGAACTCAGAAATCCGCCTGCCTCTGCCTCCCGAGTGCTGGGATTAAAGGCGTGCGCCACCACGCCCGGCTTTGCTGTTTACTTTTAATTGTGCGTGTCGGTATGTGCATGGGTCTCCTAGACCTGGAGTTATAGATGGGCGAGCTGCCAGAGGCCGTGCTGGGAAGTAAAGACTGGTCTTCTGCAAGAGAATACCTGTTCTTAGCTGCTGAGCCATCGCTCCAGCTCCCTTTCGTAATACATTTACTATAGAATGTACACATACTGACGGTGGTAGGATCTGGTCCACAGGTCCCCTGTGAGGACAGACATGAGTGTTGGTTTCACTTTGTGAGTGGCATGTCCTTGTGTGGAGGAGGATGAGCATACATGCATGTGGACACCCTGCTGACCTGGAGCTCGCCAATCGCATGTGTGTAAGGCATCGTCCTGGTGTCTCCCCAGCACTGGAGTACACGTGCCCACCACACTTGACTGAGAGTTGGAACTCAGGTCATAACTGTCGCACGGCAAGGGTTTTTTTTTGGGGGGGGGGGTTGTTTGTTTGTTTAAGATCTTGTTTATTTTATATATACGAGTACACTGTCATTATCTTCAGATACACCAGAAGAGGGCATCAGATCCCATTACAGATAGCTGTGAGCCACCATGTAGTTGCTGGGAATTGAACTCAGGACCTCTGCAAGAGTAGTCAGTGCTCTTAACCGCTGAGCCATCTCTCCAGCTCCTTTTAAATCATTAGTCATTTTTTTGTTTGTTTGTTTAAGATTTTATTGTCCTGTCTTTCTGGTTACCTGGTGTCATGATGGCATGTTTGTTAGTTGGTCCGTTCCACGAGAAGCTACTGTTCTAACCCTCTGGTGTTTGTTGAATAAATGAAGTTTTAAAAGCCCCATCCTTCAGATTAGGGGAGTCAGAGGAAGGAGATGAACTTTTTTTTTTTTTTTTTTTTTTGGTTTTTCGAGACAGGGTTTCTCTGCATAGCCCTGGCTGTCCTGGAGCTCACTTTGTAGACCAGGCTGGCCTTGAACTCAGAAATCCGCCTGCCTCTGCCTCCCGGGTGCTGGGATTAAAGGCGTGAGCCACCACGTCCAGTTGGAGATGAACTTTTAAAGAAAGTATTGTGATCAAGGAGGGAGGGGTTCACAGACAGCAAAATCTTAGCTAAGTGGAGGAAAAAGCTATCAGGAAATCTAGGGATGAACACACCAAGCCACGGGCACAGACCATGCAAGGGCCCTGGGTTAAAGGACACATTCTGTGCAAAGGATGCAAGCCTGGTGTGTTGGGGTAACATTGAAGATGGATCGTGAATGGATGGGTGGGTGCGTGGGTGGGTGAGTGGATGGGTGGATGCATGGGTGGGCTGAATGAGTGGGTGAATGGGTGAGTGGGTGAATGGATGGGTGGGTGGGTGAGTGGATCGGTGGATGGGTGGGGTGGATGAGTGGGGGTGAGGGCATGAATGAGTGTGAGGGTGGGCGGGCAGGTGCTAGTGATTAACGGCATATTGCTGGATGGCTGGCACCCCGATGGATAGATAACAGAAGTGTGTGGTGTCAGTGCCCTCTCAGCATTCCCACTGTGTGGCACCTGTGTCTGGAGGACAAACCATCCAGAGGGACTGTTCTCCTCAGCCGAAGACTCCTATGAGGTCAGGGTGAGGGCTTCCGAGTCTCACAAAAGCTTCTCCTCCCTCAGGTGGGTCTGGAACGCTTTCATGGTGTGGGTATCATGGGCATCAATTCCTCGGAGTGGGTGATTGCCAGCATTGGAGCTATCATGGCAGGGTAAGGGAGACACCTGACATGTCCTCTGAGTGTCTTGGGGTCTTGCCTCTTTGGGAGCTAGGTGGGCTCTTTGAGTTCGGGGAGCGCACTGGCTGCAGTTCAGGTTGTTAATGACCCAGTTCTTCTCATGCTCCTTCCTCTCTTCCCAGACATTTTCTCTCCTCATCAAACCTGTATGTGTCCTGTGGACCCCAACATATAATGCCCCTTCCTTTAGGAATACTTCCTAATTTTGTCCATACCCTATCACTGAGCTGTCCCTACACTCATGTGGAACATTTGGGAGAGCTTAGAAAGAGTTTCCCCTGAGCCCCACCTTCCAACAGAGTATGAAGACTCCCAAGAACCCAACAGTTCCCCCAAAGCCCTCACTGGTAGATCTTCAGTTCCTGAATTATTTTTCCAGTGGCATCTCTGTGGGCATCTTGAGCAGCATCTCCCCCAAAGCCTGCCAAGTCATCGCTGAGACCTCAGAAATGGATATCTTTGTGGTGGATAATGACAGACAGCTGCAAAAGATTAACCAGGTAAGGTGCTCTGGAGTCTGTGGATCTGGAATGCTCTATCTGTGGGGGTCTGGGATAGCCATGCCTGCATTACACACACAGTATTAGTACTAAATTTAAAAAATGGTATTGGTGGAGAGCAATAGAAGAAGACACCCATGCCATCCTTTAGTGAGTACCTGTGAGCGCATGCATGCGTGTATGTACAGAGACACACACAGACACACACACACATACACACACACACGTGCGTACGTGCGTCAGAAATGAAATAAAAATAGCAATGAATGGTAAGAAATGGGGGTGTGCATCTTAGCAGTGAAGCGAGGCTATACACCATGAAGTAGAAATCAAATGGTTTACAATGGAATAATCCTATTTTTTCACACAGTAAGAATACTGGGGCTGGGGCTGAAGGGCACTTGCAGTGGTCTCTCTTTTTTTTTTTTTTTTTTTTTTTTTTGGTTTTTCGGGACAGAGTTTCTCTGTATAGCCCTGGCTGTCCTGGAACTTACTTTGTAGACCAGGCTGGCCTCGAACTCAGAAATCCACCTGCCTCTGCCTCCTGAGTGCTGGGATTAAAGGCGTGTGCCACCACGCCTGGCCTCCTTGCTGTTCTTGTAGAGGACCCAGGTTGGGTTCCCAGCACCCACATAGTGGCTCACAACCACCTGTAACTCCACTTCCAGGAGATCTGATGCTGTCTTCTAGCCTCCACAGTGCATATACAGACATGCAGGCATGTACATTTACATATACATAAAACTAAAACACACACACACACATACACACACACACACACACACACACACACACACACACACACACACACACTGGGGCTGAGCTCAGTGGGCAGAATGCTCGCCCAGCCTGGATGGGGCCCTGGGTTCCATCCCTGGCCTGGCACCACAAAACAGTATATGACAGTAAGACCTGCCAGGAGTTCAAGGGCATCTTCAACTACATAGTGAGTTTGAGACCATCCTGGGCTACAGGAGACCCCCATCTCCCCAGTCGTGAAAACAAACAAGAGCACTGGGAGTCCCTCCTTTTGTGTGTGGAGCAATCCCTGGCTCAGGGGCCCTTATCTTTGCCTGTGCTGACCCCATGGTGCCCTGCAGATCCAGGGCTACTTGAAGCATCTCAAGGCCATCATACAGTACAGAGAAGATATCCAGGAAGCGCAGCCAAATCTATACTCGGTATGTCCAAACAGGGGATTAAGGGCAGGACAGCCAATCACAGGCCTGGAGACTGAGGCCAAGCCCAGTGCAGGGTGAGAGTACAGAAAGCCCAAAGTGGGATTCTTTTGTGTATCCTTGGGTACCTGGCATCATATTCTCAGAGTTTCTCCATTTGGGGGCCTGCATCAAATGCCTTTTCTTTTCACGGCTGAGAAATATTCCAGTGTATGGTTAAAGCTGAGGTGGGTGGCCTGGGAGGGTGTCTGGGATAGCTTCTACTCTCCAGTGCCCATTGACCAGCCTTTCTGCAGTGGAAAGGCTTCCTGGACCTCGCGGATGGCATCTCGGATGAAAAACTGGACAAAATCATCGACACACTGAAGCCCAATCAGTGCTGTGCTTTGGTATATAACCAGGGTACCACAGGGCCCTCGAAGGCCATAATGCTGAGCCATGACAACGTGAGTAATGGCCCTCTCTGAGGGGCTGGCCCAGCCTGGCCTCTTGTGGAATGAAGAACCTAGACTGTACTTAGCAAGGTACCTTTCAGATCACATGGACCACAGCAGCCATCGTTCAAAGCCTTGGGTTCAAGTGTCCACCTCAGGGTCAGGAGATCCTCGTGAGCTACCTGCCACTTTGCTTCCCTGGAATACAGATCTTGGACGTTTGGGTGGCCATTTCCGTGGCTGGGACAGTCTATTTCCCCTCGCTAGACTCAGGGAAGTGGAGTGGGCTGCCACGAACCCCTGGCACGGTGAGTGCTAGGGTAAGAGAGACAGTGGGCCAATATGGGCAGCAAAGACAGGGGTGGGGGTTGGGGGATGAGGTGGGAATGGTCACTCTGTTCCTTGCTGTGGTACAGGGTCGAAGTGAGAAGGGTGAGGGCAAGGGTGCGACATACTCCCTCCATCTCCTGACCTCCGGTCTGGCCTTTACATTTCTCCCCTACTGGGGGAAGGGACCTCTGCTGGCATGTCCCCTGAGCTGTCCTCGGTCCCATCCTGGTTCCCCGGGCTGAAGCTTCCCGCCTCGTATCCCTGGTGTGCATGGGGGTCCCCCAGCGCCCCATCCCGTCCCATTCAGGGCTTCCTGATGGAGCTGCTCCGCGAGGTCCAGCCCACCACGTTCTGCGGCATTCCGTGGGTGTGGGACCGCATGCTGGACAGTCTGAAGACCAAATTCCTGGACTCCACCGCCTTCCGCAGGAGGATCGACCATTGGGCCATGCGCATGGGCCTCCACACCAACAAGAAGCTGATGATGGGGTACAGCAGGCTCTGGACTGGGGCCGCAGGGTGCTGAGCTCGGGGTGGGGGTGGGGGTGGGGGAAGGATGGGACCCGGGAGCAGTGATCACAGGTTCTGCTTCTTCCACCCACGGCTCTGCTTCTAAAGGGAGATCCACCAGCCGCTGTGCTTCGGCCTGGCCAAGAGATTGACCTTCGAGCGCGCCAGGAAGTTCCTGGGTCTCAACCATTGCCAGCAGTTTCTAAACATGGGCATGGGGCTGCCGAGTGGCACGCTGGATTTCTTCCTCAGCGTAAACATCCCTATCATGGAGTTGTACGGCTTGTCGGAGTGCACGGGACTACACACAGTGTCCAACCTGCAGGCTTACCGGATACTGAGGTGGGTGTGGATGGGCCTCTGTCTTCCCTCAGGACAGCAGCCCAATCCGGGGATCCCCAGGATTCAGGCCACGCCCAAAGCAAGGCGACTGCTGAGCCTCGTGGGTGTGGCTTTCCTCTTTTTCCTCTTTTCTCTCTGTGGTGCGGGGCTGGGGTGGCGATGGAGGTAGGACCCAAAGCCCCTATGAGTACCAAGCAAGTTTTGGGTATCCATACATGGTGGGCAGCCTTCTTCTGAGAGTGAGCCTGGCAACAGACTGGCAGATGGGGCTCCTGTGGACACTGCTGCTATGAATGAGGCGAGGCACAGCAGTTTTGAAAGCCAGCAACGTTTGCCTCTGCCCATGTGTGGGATGGGGGGTGGGGAAGGGTACTGGGGGCTTTTTTTTTTTTTTTTTCTGAGACTGGGTTTCTCTGTGTAGCCCTGGCTATCCTGGAACTCCCTCTGTAGACCAGGCTGACTTCAAACTTTCAGAGATCTGCCTGCCTCTGCCTCCTGAGTCCTGGGATAAAAGGCATGAGCCCCCACCCAGCTTTGTTACATTTTGTTTTATGAGACAGGATCTCCCGGTGTAGCTACATTAGCCTCAAACTTACAGCATTCCCTTGCTTCAGCTTCCCAAACACTGCAGTGACAGACATGTACAATCACACCCTGCTTTGGCCTCTGGCCAACCATACTGACCCAAGTTACACCCGGAGTAGGCGGTGGAATGTGTCAGTCTCTCCTGACTGCATTTTGGGGCCTTAACCTGATTTTTTTTTTCTCTGTGCTGCCTTGTTCCGACTGAGAGACAAAGAAGGGGTGGAGAGAGAGGCTGAAGCCCAAGGGGTATCATGTTCTGGTGGGGGCGCATGTCAGCCCTGTTATGGCGCCCTTCTTGTCCACAGCGCTGGGAAAGCGCTTCCCAAAACCCACACAAAGGTGGAAAAAGAAAACAAGGATGGGATCGGGAACTTGTGTATCTGGGGCCGCCACATATTCATGGGGTACCTCAGAGACAAGCAGAGCACAGAGAGGAAGGTGGACACCCACGGCTGGCTACACACGAACGACTTGGGCTTCTTGGATTTTGACAAGTTCCTCTATGTCATGGGGAACAATAACGGTGAGAAATGCACATCACATGGCTGGCTCCACTTCCTAGAGAAGGGGATGTTTGGGGCTGTGCCCCACCCTTGATGTGGCTTTTCAGAGACAAATGCTTCTCTTTGTTACTACAGATTTGATCAAGCTGAGCTCGGGGGAAATGGTCAACCCGTATCCCATCGAGGAGCGGGTAAGGACGCGAATCCCCATCGTCCGCTATGCCATGCTGGTGGGCCAGGACGCCCCGTACCTGTGCGCCCTCCTCACATTGAAGGTACCCACGGAGCAAGACTCTGACCAGATGAAGGGTGGGCTGGATGAGAGTCATCGTTTTTAGTGGCCTTTTGTTTTGTTCATTGTGACTAAATACCTAATCAGAAGCAATTTAAGGGCCAGGATATTCGCCCCATGGATAAAGCACTTGCTATTATAACCATGAGGACCTAAGTCTGAGTTCCATGTGTAAAGCTGGGCATGATGGAGCACTTTATAATCCCGAGTGCTGGGGAGGAGACTGGTGAGCTCCAGGCCACGGGAGAGAAACTGCCTTGAATTAAAAAGGTAGATAGCGCCAGAGGGGCAACACCTGAGGCTGACCTCTGACCTCCATGCACTGTGCACACACGAACATGTACACAGACCTTTATACACAAAAGCACCCCCCCCCCAAGACAGGGTTTCTCTTTGTAGCCCTGGCTCTCCTGGAATTCACTCTGTAGACCAGGCTGGCCTCGAACTCAGAAATTCTCCTGCCTCTGCCTCCCAAGAGCTGGGATTAAAGGCGTGCACCACCATGCCTGACTTAAAATTTTATTATCATCATCATTATCACCATGATGTGTTCATGTACACAGCACAGAAGTGAGAGGACAGTTTTGTGGAGTGGGTTCTCCTCCCATGGTTCCAGGAATGAAACTCATTTCCTCAGGCTTTTGAGGCCTCCACCCACTGAACCAACTCACCAGGCCTACTTGTGGGCATTTTCATTTCAATTAAGCCTCTTTGGAAAGGCAGGCATCCCCAGGGGTGTGTTTTTATGGTGACTTTAGATCTGTAAGGTGTGCCCTGAAGCAGCTTTTATGTGGGGTTACATCCTGCCTCTACTTGTTGGTTCTGAGGAGGGGTGCAGAGTGCCTGACAATGTAGAAGGATCTAGAATTTCCCCATGTACACAGTGTCCCTCACAGTGTGGACAGGGCCATTGGCATCAAGGTACCAAGTTGAGGATATCAGACTGGTTGAGAAGATGGGCTTTGGGGAGCCAAGAGATCTGGCTTGAGAGATGGTTCAGTGGGTAATGGTGCTTGCTGCCAAGCCTGACGGCCTGAGATGATCCCCAAGACCCACATGGTGAAGGGGAGAATGAACTACAAGATGTGTGCTTTGTGTGTGTGTGTGTGGGGGGGGCTGTGTGATCACTGGACTGCAGGCTGGCTCTGATGGAGGCCAGCCTTGAAGGAGGTGCTCACAAAACTCTGTCCCTCTCCACAGTGTCAGATAAATCCAGAGACTGGAGAGGCTCGGAGTAACCTGACCAGTGAGGTCGTCGCTTGCTGTCGGAAGCTTCGAAGCCAGTCGACCTGGTTGTCAGACGTCCTATATGACCGTGACCCTTTGGTCACGGAGTTCATTAACCAGGGCATCGAGGATGTGAATTCGGAGGCGCCCACAATGGGTGCCAAGATCATTAAGTGGGTCATTCTAGACAACGATTTCTCTGTGGATGGTGGGGAGCTTGGTGAGTAAGGAGTATGGGTGGACCATGGAGCCTCAGGCTCTTGGCCCCAGGCTTCCATTAAGTATGGGAAGGGTCTGGGCTCATGCAGCTTTAGCTGATTTTTACAACAAAACACATTTAACACAGGTACGTATCTGTCAGCTGAGCACCCTGAAGTCTGAGGCAGGAGGATCATGAGTTCAAAGGCTGTCCAGGGTACAGAGAGAAGAGCCTGTCTCATAAACAAACCTGGGGATAGGGAGATGGCTTAAGTTTGTAAAGATGCTGACTGCCCAAGCTGAAGACCTGAGTTTGATTCCCAGAACCCATGTTACAAACACAGCAAACAATCAACCCCCTCAAACAAAAACCAAAACACTAGAGGCATACAGGTGGCTGTTTTTAAAGGTTTATTTTTATATTTATGTTTATGACTGTCTGCACGCATGAAAGTTGAGCATGTTTGTCCAGTGCCAGCAGAGCATCAGTCCCTTGGGACTGGAGTCGCGGTTGTTGTGAGCTGCCACATGCTGGGAATTGAACCCAAGCTCTCTGCAGAAACAGCTGCTGTTCTAACTCCTGAGCCATCTCTCCAGGTGCAATACACTTTTTTTTTTTTTTTTTTTTTTTTCAAGACAAGAGTTTCTCTGTATAGCCCTGGCTGTCCCGGAACTCCTTCTGTAGGCCAGGTTGGCCTTGAACTCAGAGATCTGCCTGCCTCTGTCTCCTGAGTGCTGAGGTTAAAGGCGCTGAGCCACCTGGCTCCTAGTTCACTTGTAATTCCAATGCTGGGGAGGGTAAGAATTCCTTATGATACCTGGATTATCAGCCTAGTTTACTTGACCAGTACCAGGAAAATGAAATAGTTTCAAAAAAAAAAAAAAAAAAAAAAAGAAAGTTGCAAGGAGTGATGCACATACCTTTAATCCCAGCATGTGAAAGGCAGAAGCAAGTGGATCTCTGTGAGTTTGCGGCAAGCCTGGTCTACATAGTTTATTCCAGGATAGCCTGGTCTACATGGTGAAATCCTGCTTCAGGGGAAACACACACACACACACACACACACACACACACAGCTCAGGAGATGTTCAGTGGCTGTGAGGGCTGTGCATAAGGACCACATAAGCTCATCAAAAAGGCTGGATGTGATGCTGCAGGCCTCGCATACCAGTGCTGAGGGCAGAGACACAAGGGTCCCTAGGGCTTGCTGCCAACCAGCTTAGTTCAAGGTTGAGTGAGAGACCCTGTGCTGAAAGGATATGGACAGTAGAGAGAGAGAGAGATGGGGTAGGACATCTGACTCTTCTCTTCTGGCTTGGCGCGCGTGTGCGCGCACGCACACACACACACACACACACACACACACACACACAGGGAGGGGAGGGAGGGGCGGGGAGGAGGAAGGAAGGAAGGAAGGAAGGAAGGAAGGAAGGAAGGAAGGAAGGAAGGAAGGGAGGGCGGGAGGGGTGGCCTTGGAACCAGATGGCTCAGAGGTTAAACGTACTTGCTGCTCTTGAAGAAGATCCAAGTTTAGTTCCCAGGACCCACAAAAACTGAGCAGCTCATAATCACCTAACTCTGGAGCCCTCTTCTGGCCTCCAAAGGCACTGCAAGCACATGTACACACATGCACACACACAAGGACACATAATGGACCATCTTCAGATGCAATTCCTGACTTTTGGGGGTGTAGAGGCAGCATCTGAATGTTAGAAGATTCTGGACTAGTCAGGCCTGAGGCTGTTTGAACTCTAGGTCTATGGGGTGGCAACTTTACACCTATATTTTAACCACTGCCCTCAGGGACTTCTGGAGAGGATTCTTGGCTACTTCCCAGTTCTCTCCTACCCCAGCTACCATACACCCTTAACAAGCACTCAATCCTCCTGACAACTTGGCTCAGGCTTCTGAGTGGGGACCCCTGGGGGAAGGTGGCAGGGAGGCCCACCACAGCCTTGCTTCCGTCACAGGACCCATGAGCAAGATGAACAGGTCCATTGTGGTCAAGATATACCAAGAGGAAATCCAGAAACTCTATGAGACTTCGACCTCCTAGGAACCCCATTCACCCTAATCTTCGTTCAAGCGCCGGCACTTCATCCCCTTCATCCTGTTTATCGGGGGACAATTTCTACAGTGGAGGGGGGACTCCCTGAGAGGGTCCTGGGTGGAAAGGCATATCCCGCTCTCTAGAGTTGGTATTTGAATTGTAAAGAAATTAAATGTGTTCCCTAAAGTGATGGCTCGCACCCCGAGGTAATTTTGTCAAGGGTCACTACTAGATGACATCTGGTGACATGTGGCTGTTGTAACAGGTGAGAAGTGGGTGGAGGCCCAGGACACAGCACAGCACACTGCAGGGACCTGCAGACACAGATGCCAGGGTTAAGACCTGAATTTATAGCAACTCCAGGCTTAGGCTCCATGCTGACGCCTCAATCAAGACTCCCAAGCTGAAAGGGCTCCCACCCTAGACGTTGTTCTTACAGTGAAAGCTACTTTTGTTATCGTTGGTCTGGAGCCCAGGTCCTCAGACTAAGTTCTCTGCCATGACCCAGCTTCCCACTGGGGGTTTGTGTGTGCACGTGCTCATGAGTACATGTGTCCTCAGACTCCAGGAGGGCACGGGATGTCCTGAGACTGGAGTTCTAGAGGGTTGTGAGCTGCCATGTGGATGTTGGGAACCAAACTTGAGCCCTCTACAAGAGCAGCAAACACTATCTCTCTGGCCCATTTACACACTGTGCTAAAGGTGAAGTTGGGGAATTGCTGGGACCTACAGTGTTCTTTAGACAAAGTGCAAGTGCTCCCAGCTCAAAACCTGGAGGCCCACAAAGGGACCTGACAGCAGCACCTGTGCATGGAGCTTAGCTGGTAAACTTGGGAGATCTCATGCTGTCTTCTTAATCAGAACCAGCTGGGAGACCCCACATCCCCAACACATCAAACTACAGCAATGATTCTGAACTCTAGATGCATTCCAGACAGCATGCACGGAGGTAGCCTTGGGGACACAGAGCTACCTCTGTGGAAGTTCTGACAGGGCTGGAAAGGACCAAGGTAACTTGGTAGGGTGACATCCTGTCCGCTGGGGCAGATATTGCACAGAATTTACAACAGAGGAAATGGATTGCATCCCCTGGTGTGTCCTGCAGTCCTCCTGTAATCATTAAAATGTAGGAAATGCCATTTGAATGGTTCTGAAAGAAATGTTTCAGATATACATATACATGTCATATATGTAGTCATAGTTGCTGGCGGGGAGGAGTCATGCAGGGACTCCAGGGACACAGCCCTGGAGTGAGCACTCATATTGAGGTGAACTCCAAGTTCCCCACCTTCTGGCAATCTCCTTGACTAAGCTAGCTGACATCTTTGGTCTGTTGTGGGTACCTATCAGGGTGAATACTTATTCAGTTACCCAGTAAGTTGTAACCAACAAAGCAAGTGCGCAGATATAGTTTCTGGCTCCTAGTCTGACCTGTGAGTAGCTTGGAAACCACTTCTATCCTCAAGATAAGTGGGGGCTGAATATGGACAGTTCTTGTATCTACCAGGAAACAGAGATGATGGGAGAGTGTAAGAGGCAGATATAGACAACCCTGGCTGGCCAGACCAGAAACCACTACTACTGGAACCAGCATCGAGCAGGGAGACTTCTGTGTGTTAGACAAGACTGTAGTGGTTCATGCTGCTGTTATAAGAAACTATCAAGGCTGGTAATATTTCAAGGAGGGGTTATAATAGTTCAAATAGCATGGCCATTTTGGCAAAGTTGCCTGGTTCTCCTAAGGTCCCTGACACTGGCTAGAACACACATGAGGAAGAGTATGCAGAGACTGGAGGAGGAGGTGGTCTCTGGGGAACTATTCAGGTTCTCATGAAAATGCTATTGCTAATCCCTCAATGATCCCACCACTTTCACGGGAGTCAACTTTGTAAACAGTGCTAAAAGGCTGGGCTGCAGCTCAGTAGGCAGGGCACTCATCTAGTATACCCTGGGTTCTATCCCCAGCATCACATAGACCAGAGTGAGGGTACACATCTCTCGATCCAGCACTCAGGAGGTAGGAGATCAGTTCAAGGCTAGCCTGGGCTATATATTGTCTAACAAAGAATGACCCTCTGGTTAGCAGAAAATGACTTGGCTGAGGAAATGAGTGTAAGGACTAGGCTGTGGTTTGAGAATGGTCCATCAGTGACATCACTGAGCTTGGTTTTCAGTATGGCTGTTGGGAGGTTTGGGGATTCTGGGAGCATGTCTCTCAGGAGTTGCTTCCTGCTCTCCTCACGGGAACACAGTATAGGCGCTCAGTCCTTTCTCTTCATGTACACATCTGCTTTTAGAATGTAAAGGCAAGCCGGGCGTGGTGGCACATGCCTTTAATCCCAGCACTCGGGAGGCAGAGGCCAGCCTGGTCTACAAAGTGAGCTCCAGGACAGCCAGAGCTATAAAGAGAAACCCTGTCTCAAAAAACCAAAAAAAAAAAAAAAAAAAAAAAGAATGTAAAGGCTTCAACCAGAAGCCAAGCTGATACAGTGGCCTAAGTGGAACTGGCTTTCTGAACTATAAGATACACAGGCCCTTTTCTTTTCTCTATAAATTAGCCAGTCTCAGGTAATTTGTTACAGTCACAGGAAGATGATAGTATTCTTCAGTGATCTAAATAAACTGCCAATAAGTTTTGCTAAATAGTACAAATTTAGGGAATTCAAACTTTGTGTGCATACATGTTTTTAATAAAAACTGCATGTACATGTATGCCTGTGGATAAGAGGTTAAACTTCCCCCTATATTAACCTCCCCTTTTTCTTTCTTTCCTTCTTCCCTCCCTCCCAATAGGGTCTTTCACTGAACCTGAATATGGTCAGACTCCACAGGCTCAGTCAGCCCTAGAAACCCTTGCCTTGGAGTTTGCAGCTGGAGGTGAAGAGGGCTCAGTGGTGATGAGCGCTCGCTGCTCTCCCATGATCCCAGTATGGTCCTTAGAACCTACAGTGCCTAGCTCATAGTGACCTGCAACTCTAGCTCCGGGGATCCAATACCCTCCTCTCACCTCCCAACACGACAGACAGACACATAGAAAATCTCAGAAGGCCCATAGACAAGTGCACATGTTACACCTGGCTCCATGTAACTTCTGGGAGGGAAGCCCAGGTCCCAAGCTTGCAGAGCAGCATTTTAACAAACCATCTTCCGGCCTTCATATTTCTGAGGCACCCATGGATCTCTCTGCTAGCTCTTGTCACCATAGGGTGATGAGCAAGCATTAGTTAGTTAGCAAGTGTCTGACGACAGTTACACCAATAGCTTGCTGGAACGACTCTGGCAGGCAGAGTCCTGCTTAGTGAAGGGTCTGGGATGGTAGTGCCAAGCTCCAGGGACTCCAGAAGAGTCCATGTGATTGCTGCCACCTGTGCAGAGGTTGCTCGCTTACTACTCATGTTCAGATCCAACGGCACAGAGACCTGCAGACCGGCCTCTAGAAGTGACAGGAGGGACACACTCACTACCAACAAGCTGTGAGATGACCAGCCTCAGTGCTGCTGAGCTGTGCCTGGGTGAACCCCCAGTTTCTACTTGCTAACAGAACTCAAGAGGGGGCTACCCTGTGGACGTAGTAGCTAAGGATGTGGGCTTCTGTGTACCACTCAGGTGTGTGTCATTCATGCACCTGTGACCCTCTAGGTGGAACTCAGGTCTGGAAAATGGGCCCAGTGTGAGTGATGTCAGAGGCTCATGGGTTTTGGAGTCTCTGCATGGGGTGCCCTCTTTCCTATTTCCACCCTCCTGCTGGCCCACCCATCATCCCAGGACCCCAGTGTGTTGTAACCAGCCCTCACTACCTGCTTGCAAGGGAACAGCAGAGATGTGTAACACCCTTCTACATAGGTTCCCACTGGCTCTTCCCATTCCTCACTGAATTGAAGGCAGGCCACCCACTGCTCCCATCTCACTTTATTTTCTATAAAACTCCTCCATCATTTCACAATTTAACAAAAAAGTTTAAAATGCGGGACAAATGGCCCTGCAGCTTGTTACAAACACAGCTCTCCTGGTCCCTCTGTCCAGGGCTCGTCTGGGCCAGTGACGTGTCTATTCATGGAGACATGTCTTGTGAAGCCCTGGGGAGGGATAGGTATCCAATACCTTTTGCACTCAGTGTCATGAACTGGTTCAGGAGGCTGCAGCAAAGGGACTCACTGAGGGTATACATAGTGCCACCCCTTCCTATGGACAAGTCCCTAGAACCCTCGGCTCTGGCTGCAGGCTGCTGCTTTAGGCTTCCAGACAGCCAGTATGGGCCCCAGAGTGGCTCTGGAGGACAGTGGTGTGACCTTCTGGCCAGAGGAGGTAACTGAAGAGATGGGTGGGTGTTTTCAGGACGACCCTGGAAGCATCTGGAAGGACTAGACACCAAGGCCCAGGGCAGCAGAAGGGCTGGGCCGCTAGCGACCATGAGAGGAAGAATGGTGCCCTGGGCTGAGGCTGTTTGGGACCCTGGCGCACTCCATGTGGAGGCCAACAGCTGCCACGATGCCAGGGCCTTCTATGAAAAGGCTTAGAGGCTGCAGAACACCTGATGGAGAGTATTGTCGGCCTGTGTGGAAAGAGGTTGGGGCACGAGCCCTGTTTCCTCCCAGCTATAGGGAGTGTGAACAGGGGCTACAGGCAGAGGCCTTTTCCTTTCTCTGGGGGTAAAGGAAGCCTTAGAGGCTGGGGTCCCCAGGAGTGTTCAGGATCTTCCTGACAGATAGTTTGGGAGTGGGACAGACAGGGAGAGGGAGCTGGGAGGCCAGGCCTCCAGGGGTGAACCCACAATGGGGAGGAAGCAACACATCGAGGCAACTGTGAGCTGGCTTCAGCTCAGGCCTCTTTCAAACACCTTGGTTGGGGCACAAACACCGACAACTGAAGTTGGGGAAGGGGTGGCACTCCAGGCTCAGACAGGGGAAGGGGGCTGGCTTGACCCCTGGCAGTTTGCAGGGCACAGGTCCAAAGCCTCTCCAGGCGCACATGTGGCCAGGAACAGAGGCAGTCTAGGGTTGGGCCGGCCTCACACACACCATCCTATCATATTTGGCAAAAGCTCATGTTTTCAAAGTTCAAAGACTTGATCAGTGAGAGAGCAGAGGAGGAGGCCCACGGGGAATGGTGGCCCAGGAGTGCTGCCAGTCCAGCTAGCCTTGGAACTGTGGGTGCTTAGCTGGCACATGGCTGCAGTGGTGGCCCTTGGGGTCCCAAGATTGGTGCCCATTGTAGTGTTCTCTGGCCTGGGGCCTCGAGAGGCAGTGGCATCCTAGGATCTAGAGGGGAGATCCTCTGTGCCTCCAGCAGAGGGGTGGCCTGAGCCCCCCGGCTGCTGGCTGCACCTGGAGCACACACATGCACAAGGCTGCATGGCAGAAGCAGGTGCACATAGCTGGCTCTGGCCAGGCTAACGGACCCTCAAGTCTAGGAGGCAGGCCAGCTGAGAGAGGCCTGTGAACTGTGTGGAAGACTGTGGTCATCCTGGCCACCCAGAGAGGCCCAGGCAGTAATCTGCCATTCAGTCCCACCCACAATGGACAACTGGCAGGGACTAAGTGAGGGGCTGCAGGCCACGTGTGTCCTATGTCACCCCACCCTGTGTGTGGCCTGCAGCACCCCTTCATCACCAACCACTGAGGGGTACTGGGGCACCATGGTTAGTTGGGGGTGGTACCGGGAGCGGAAGCCATGGCGGGCCAGCCCTCATGCCCAGCCCCTCCCGTGCCCACCATGCCCACCGTGGCTCCACAGTGGCAGCCGGGGTCATGTGGCCACGGCCTCCAGGCAGCTCTGCAGCTTGCGAACAGTGCTTTCATCCAAGGAGAAAAGGTCAAAGTCGAAGGTGGTGTTGGTGACATTGAAGTGGCCAGTCTCCTCGATCAGATTGACAATCTGTAAGGCGGGTGGGATGGATTCAGGGAACTGCTCTGGGTACCAATGCCCAGGCCTGAAAGGAGGGGCTCAGTACCTGCTGCAGCACATTGCGCTCGCGCAGAGCCATCAGTCTCCGGTGCAGCTCCACCAGCTCATCCGTGTAAGCCTGGGGAGAAGCACGGCAGTGGGCCGGGGGCACCAAGTGGAGCCCAGCTCCAGGCACCACCTGTCCACACCCTCAGGCCCACACAGACCCACCTTGTCATAGGTAGCCTTCTTCAGCATCTTTTCGGGCTTGCTGCAGGGCTCGGGGCTCCTCCGACCAGACACCTGTGGGGACCCCGGACCCGTGAGCTGCATGCAGCACGCATTCCTCAGACCTCCCAGTATAGCCACGGAAGCGGCTGAGAGCCGGACTCCACTCACCTTGCTGCTGGGAGGGGGCGGCTTCTGGGGAGGCAGGGGCTCACGGCCAGGCAGGCAGGAGTCTGCGCTGTTGTCACTCTCGCTGTCACTGAAGCTTAGCCTGGAGAGCAGTGGGGCGGTGTTAGAGGTAACATGTTCACGCCTTCCCACCCAGCTCTGAGCACCAGGACCATCAGACTTCCCTCTCGCTGCTTCATGAGAACCTATGGCTGACCCTCCATATCCCAGTAACCAGAGACCATGGGGGCAAGCCTCAGACCCTGCTGTAGTCCTGCAAAGCAGGTTGTACAAGGGTTACACAGAATGATGTGCAGCCCGGGTACCCGAGTGTCAGATGTGCTTAGCCCACAGTGGGTAGGATTACTGAATCACACTGCACCAGCAGGTCTGAGTAGTCAACCCCCACCCCCGACTCTTAGCTCCATAAGCTCAGTGAATGTGCAAGAAGCTCTTGGGGACCCCAGGTAAGCATTGCAACACAGTAGTCTCCTGACACGCTAACTGGCTCCAGCGTTAGTTCTTGCACCATGTGGGCTTTGGGGTCAAACCTAGGTTCCTCAGGACTGGTGGCAAGTGACTTTACCCATTAAGCCAGCCACCAGGGCACTTCCTCCCTCAGCTCCCACAGTCAGTTGGTTTTATATCCAGGGCTCCTGCTCTGTGGCTGCAAGCCAGGCTCTAGGTCAGACTGTTACCAGGCAAGCACAACCTCAGCTTCCCCTCGCTTTTGCCTCTCTCTGTGCTCAACAGCTGGGGATGCTGGACCTTGGACCTCCTTAGGGAGCATGCCAGCACCTCGTGTGTGCGTGCGTGTGTGCGTGTGTGTGTGTGTGTGTGTACTCTACCTGCAGTGAACTCGTAAGCACACTACTCTACAGCAGGGCCAATGGAGCCCTGGGGTGCTATCCATCTCTAGCTCTGCCTGTCACAGCCTAGTGTTCAGCTTATTGGAGGCCTAGAAAGAGAGACCCCCTAGATGTCCCATTCTGGGGACCTGGGGTAAGGACCTGGGAGAAGCCTACAACTCCCCTACCCTGGCTAGCATGGGAAGCTGACTCCCATCCTCCAGGATTCCTGTCATGTCCAGCTTCCCACAGGTAGCTAACCTTACTCTACAGTGTAGTGTGGATGCCAGCGAAGGCCATGCTGAAAAGGAAAGCCTGGCCAACTCCCAGTCCCCGAGCCCGCCCTAGCAGTGCTGCCCACACACCTGGACTCCCGGCCTGGGTTGGCCTTGCCGGTGTTCTCCTCTCCTGACGATGAGTCATCCTCATCAGAGCCCTCAGACTGCAGGTCCTCCACCATGGAGCGCAGGGGTCCTGAGGGCAAATGGAGGGGAGAGCTGAGCCTCTGGCTGCCTCCCCCAGGGCCACCCCAGACTCATCACCACCTGTGGGGTCCCTCTGGCCAACAGCAGGTTCCCCACCCCTACCTTCCTGGCCTTCCTCATAGGCTTCAGGTTCCTGGTCTGCTAGTGGCCTGTAAGATCCCTCCATCACAGCAGCCAAAGGCTCAGAACCCAAGTGGGCCAGCAAGGACCAGAGTCCCCGCACAGCCTGCACCCCTCTGTGAGGATGCCCAGTATTTCAGTAGCCCTACATGGTGCTCTGGTCCACCGTCCTCCCTTTTCTCCAGAGGCACCCAGTTCCAGTCCCCTACAGATGGCATCTTGGTTTATATTCCTGTTGCCAAGGCAACAGAGGGACACAAAGCCCTCAATTACCTTGGTCACATGATGTCGATTCAGCTGGTTCCCTATCCAGCAGATAAAAACCTTGGAGAGTATAGGCTTCAAGAATGCCATCCCCCAGCCAAGCTCCTGCCCCCCGAAAAGGCTGACACCATGGGAGGCAGGCAAAGGTTCCTCTGAGGCTGGTTACAGTAGCCAGCCTAGTTTCCAGTCCCTCCCTGGGGAGAACCACTAGAGTAGCCAGGCCCAGCACACAGGCTGCCATTTGATGGGCTGGCACAGGGTGGGCCTGCACTGCTGAGTGAGTCTATCAGAAGGAAGTAGGTTTCTATAGCTGCAGGTCTTTGAACCCCAGGGACTGAGCAGGCTTCTGGGCGAGCACAAGTACTTGCCATTTACAAATCCTAGACCACCAGGAGCTGACAGCGTGGGCCTCTACTGCCTCCTGGGTGTTGAGGTCAGCACAGGGGAAAGGAATGCCAGCCCAAAGGAGGGTCTGGCCCAGGGGCACTCAGCCCAGGGGTGCAAACCCAGGCTCAGTCTTTCTGAAGCAACAGGCAGACCAGACCTAGCCTGATCCTCTCCCTGGCTCATTTGTGCTCCTCCCTAGGCCAGGCCTACTGCCTTGCCTCCACTCCTGTGTCTCCTACCTCTACCCCTTCTACCAGCTCCAGCTCCCCTTCGGACCCACCTTGGCTGTGGTTCTGAGACGGCTCAAAGTCTGAGTCAGAGCTGGAGTCAGAGCTGGAGCTGGCATTAGCTGGGCTTGACTGGGCCGACTTCAGCCCACGCCAGGGCAGCACAAGAGGGAAAGAAGAGATTGTCATCTTGCAGGTCAGAGGAGGGGGTAATGAAGGGGCCAAACAGTTCAAGGCACCCAGGATAGCCTTCTGCCCCAGCTCACATAGAGCCTGAGGCTGGTGAAGACAGGAAACACAGAATTCTCAGTAAAGCTGCCTGCCTTACTGGGGGTTCAGACAATGACCAAAAGCCCAAATCCTACCCAAGCCTCACCACCACCCACCAGCCGCACAGGAGTGATGGCAGGACTGTCTGCCACAAACACCATGGAGCAGGGCACACCTTAACTGGTCTTCCTGTAGCTGCACAGGGATGAACTTAGCCACCAGGGGGCAGTGACAGCCTGGACATCACACAAGGCAGGAGGCTTCCACTGTGTGAGTGAGCCCTTCAGTGAATACTGGGAGGCAGGTGTGTGTGTGTGCGTGTGCGTTTGTGTGCGCATGACATGTGGTGTGTGAAGTGCAGTGTGTGCACTGTGTGTGGTGTGTGCTGTAGCATGTGTGTTACACATGGTGTTGGGGATGTGGCCATGACACACACACAGTTGTTACAGATACCAGCAGGTGGGATGCGAACAAGCAGCAGGGACAGCTGAGCTTAGCCCTGGGGCAGAGTGGCTACAGCCCTTCTCTTCCCCGGGTCACAGGGTCGGGTGGGAATAGGACATGCCCACTGTGGGAGAGCCCAGGATCCAGAGCTAGTCAGCCCTCAGCCCTGCCCAGAACAAGGGATAGGGAAGTGCTTGCCTACAAAAGACTTTAGCTTGGGCAAAGCGGCCTGCCTGGGAGGGAACATTCCAGACTGAAGGAAGAAACTGCCCTATGCAGGGCTCACTGGAGCCCAGCCCACTGGAGCCCAGCTGTGTGTGTATGGCTTCTTCTCACTACCTTCCTACTGGTCAGCGGGAGTGCTGAGGGAACCTGCCCTAGGCACCCATAAGTCTGCCCACTGTGAAGTTCTCAGGGTAGAACCTCACAGACCAGTCCTGGAGCCAAGGCACCCTCCCTTGCACACACCCAACCTCTTAGTTTTCCCTGGGCACAAAGTGATGAAAAACGGCTGCTATCTGGCATTGCTCCAGGTCAGGGCAGGCTCTAGATTCAAGCCTCAATTTCCCTACCTATATGGGAGTGGCTCTACAGGTCCCTGCTTGGATCAATGTCCTACCTACTAGGCTCAGGCACAAACCAGGAGCCTCAGTGGGCTTGTGGTGGTCTGCACACCACTTGCCACCGTCTCTACAGTGACCTGAGGGGCAAGGACTAATGGAATCTGGAAACATTTCTCATTAGAGAGGCCCAGGAGGTGACCAGCAGGCACCCATAGCACTACAGCTACCACACTTCTCCCATGGCCCTCGGTGGCTAGGACTGAATGGTCCAGGAACCAGAAGGGCCTGGGGTGTGGACCGCAGTGCAGAGGAGAGCGGCAAGGCCAGCAAGCTTCCAGCAGCAGCTGCTCCCTCCTCAGGGCTGCCTGTCTCTTGCCCCAGCAGCTGAGGCAGTGCTCTGACTGTTCAGCCTGCACTCGGCTCTAGCCTGGAGGCAGTGGCACCGGGAGAGGAAGTGCCCATACACTGTCCTTGCCTGGGACAAAACATCCGTGCACAGCTCTCAGGAAGGGCTGGTTCCCCAGCTGCATAAGAGCCCTGTCCTGGCGCCTGGGGGAGGAGAAGCAGAGGTCAAACCTGGCAGCCCAGTGTTTCAAGACATAGGCCCGGAGCCCAGATAGCTCCAGTGATGAGCGCTGGAAGCTACTCACAGTTCTGCTCTCGCTGAGAACTGTGGGAAGTCACTAGCACCCAATAAGCACAGTGGCAGGAGCACTAGGTTACAGAGCTCTCGACCCCAAACCAGTTCAGGATAGCCCCAAGAGCATCTTCAAAGCTTCTTACCCAGGGCCCTGACACAGGCAGGCAATTCTCTAGGAGTTGGCCAACTGCACCCTATACCTTGCCTTGTGCAGAGACAGGAAAGAGAGCTCTGTACTGTTCAGTGGCCATCCCGTACCTTCCTGATGGGGAGTAGGCCCAAGGCCCACCGGGAAAGGGAGAACACAGAGGGATGAACTCTCTGGTTAATCTTCAAGAGTCAGCAGTGTCTACCTAGTCACCAAAGCTGCCCATCCACTGAGGAGCATGAGGGCTAGAGCTGTTAACTCAAGTGCTACAAGGCCCATACCATCCAGGGACCCCAGCTACCACTGCATGGGCAGGAGAGAGCTGACCCAGGGGAGACAGCAGCCTGGCAAAGGGACAGCCACCACCCCCTGCTCACCTCTGACCGGAAGGAGGCCTCATCCTCTGAGTTTGAGTCTTCAGTCTGCAGAGTCCGCTTGGCCTCCCGAGGCTCACTCTCTGCCTTCCCCTTGTCACCTTTGCTGTTCTTGTCCCTGGCCACCTTCTTGTCAGGAAAGGAGGAAGCTCGGGGTGAGGTGCCTGGTGCACGCCGTGTCCCCTTTGACCCACTCTTTTTAGGCTTTTTGGCGCTGAGCTTCGGTGAGTCCGTGGCAGCTGGCCTCTTGCTGGAGGCCTTGGGCAGGGTAGGAGGCTGGGGCACCCCCTTGGGGGACAGGCTCTCCAGCTTGGTTTCCTTTAGGGCCATCTTGGGCTCCTTGAAGGCAGCCTTGGGCACTGGGGCCTTCTCCTCCTTGGGCAGCTTGCGTGCAGCATCCTTGGCACTCTTGGGCTCACGCTCCGGCTCCTTGGAGCAACTCCTGCTCTCTGAGTCCTTGCGCGGCCGCTCACGGTGCTCCCTGGCCACCTTGTGTGGTTTGGAAGCCTTGCCACTCTCCTTGTTGGCATCCTACAAGGCCAAGGGCAGGGAAGGTGAGGAAGATGTGTTAGCGGCACTCCGGGGCCGCCTGGCTTTGCCACCCCAACCTGGGCAAAAGCTGATCGGCCTGTTTGGAATGTGTAGAGAGAATCCGCAGAGTGAAAGGCTGTGACCAACAGACACACCAGAGCAGTGCCCGCAAACCTGCAGGGTCACAAGTGCCCACAGCTGCCCACATGTGGGAGACCTGAGGCTGCCCCTGACAGGAAGGTGCTGGCCATCCTCCATCCTTGAGGCCCTAGTCCATGTCCTCAATACTCGCATCCCATTTTGGAATGCTCAACTCACGCCTCCACCAGTTCTAGCCTTCTCTTCAGAAGGCACAGCCAGTGGCCAGGCAAAGAGCTCAGAGTTAGCCAGGCAATAGCTCTTTCATGCAGACCATAACCCAGGACAGACATGGCCGAAAGTACCACCAAGAACACCAAGCCGGTGGGACAAATACCTGGCACAAGGGGCTACGTAACACACTTGGACCACCCAGGAGTCTAGGGTCAGATGAAGCTGCCTGAGGACTCCAACCTATGCCACTGGCCATGTTCCTATAAACCTGACAAGGGACACTGCAGCTGGCATGAGTGTGATAAGTGCCTCATAGAGACTGGGAGGAGGGGGGCTGTCCCCCAGTAAGCCACAAGGGAGGCAAGAAATGGAAATCATGTGGTCCTCACCCTCTCTTGCAGAGGAAAAGCTTGCAGGACTGCAGGGCAAGATGGCTGACAGGAATGTGCCCACGGCTGTGAGTGGTTGACAGGAACCACTCTCCTGGGGTCATGCCCAGGAAACTAGAGTCAACTAGCACTCCATAGTGAGACCCAGTCTCAAACACAGGAAAATCACTTGTATCTGTGAAGGCACAGTCAGTGAGGATGAGGTCATCACAGGCTCAATGCTGCCCTCACAGTGAAGAGGTGCACTTCCGAGAGGCTGCCAAGGCTCACGGCCTAGTATCCAGTAGAGTGACACAGTCCATGCCTCCAGGGGAACAGGTCTGGGTGGGCCTGGTTCCAGCTGCAGGTTCCTGACAACAATCCCTGAGAGGTTCACCTCCTGCTCACTGTGGCCCCGTGCAACCACCAGAGACTGCTCAGCCAGAGTAGCACAGGGGCTGACACTCGGGTCTAGACCACACTCTAAGGCTGGGGCTTCTGGGAGAGTCATCTAAAAAGAAGAAACTCTGTGCTGCCCAGAAGTCTGTGGAAGCCCATGCAGCGTTCCACAGTGGTGCTAGAGAAGGCTTGCCACCAGAGAGGCACCTGTGAGGCATAGCAGCCTCATCCTTCATTGCTTCTGTGGACGCCAAACAACAAGGGCTGGGGGAGAAGCCCCAGGTTGCTAGTGAAGACTGGCCTCTCCTCCAACCTCCAAAGGTCAGTGAAGGTTGACATCAGGGCTTGGTTAGGACTCCAAGATGCTGACCAGCTTGAGGATGTCACAGGCCTGTTAGCCTTGTGGAAAGAGGCGGAAGGAACCTGCCCTGGTGCTTGCTTCTCTTCCTGTGGTGCCTATGGATAAGATGGCCCAAGGGTGCTAGAGTCTCACGGGGATGCCCAGCTGACAATGCCCTATAGGCCAGTGAAGCAAGAAGGATGTGAAAATGAAGGACAGATACACAAGGTCATCGCCACCCTCAGAGGGTCCAAAGAAGGCCAAGTACCCAGGTGTCTCGAGGGACAGACCTGAGGTTCTAGGTTCAGATGTTGTAGCGGTGGTGACAGCACAAGCCAGCCTGTGGCTGGGGTGGCCCCTCCAGGAGGCCCTGTGTGAACTGTCCAGAGTGCTGAGCAAGGGGACAAAATGTGTGTCCTTGAGATTCAGCTCAGTCTTGTGTACACTATTCCCAGCCTCCTCCACGTCGGCTTCATGCCATCACTGCTGACAACCAGACCTGGAAGCTACAAGGGCAGGTGTGGCCAGGAACCTGGAACTAAGAAAGTAGCCAAGGGACCAATGATGGAGATGCCCTGAACAGTAGCTGGGGACAAATCACCGGTGGGCAGGAAAGAGGGCCCATGAGACCTGTGAATGAACTGGAGCTGGGCACAAAATGAGCAGTCAGACTCCAAGCACCACTCCTGGCCACGCTAGCTAGCGAAGCAACAAGGAGCAGGAGCAGAGGCTCTGGATGTAGGCGGCAGGTGTGCAAAGCTGTGCTCTGCATACGGTGGTGGCGATGGCTTGCAATTGCCAATGGCCAGGCCCACGCTCCACAACGCTGGCCTTCCACCTCACTAACCTTGGAGCCGTGGGATGGTTTGTTCTTCTTGGGGTCAGAGAAGGCAGAGAGTGGAATTGTGGGTAACATGGGGTAGTCAGGGCTGGGCCTGGACACCGTGTCCGCTCCTTCGGGCATTACCATCACCTAGTGACAAAGAAGAGACAGAGGTTATCCACAGGCGCCAGGCAATGGTCTGGCGGCCGTGGAGCTAGCCTCCTGGGGAGGGAGAAGGTAGCTGGAGGCCAGCTGCCCAGAAGAGTCACAGGTTTGTCCTTGTGATGGAGAGCAGAGCAGCTGGGGACCAAAATGGCCCCAAGGCTTCCGGGATGGACCCTGGCCAGCAGACTGCAGCCCTGGCCAAGAAGATTCAGAGCCTGTAGCAAAGCAAGAGATGCAGTTGGGGCCATGGACTGCACTAAGCACTGAGAAGAAGGCTGGAGGGGAGGCACAGCAGGAGAGGCTTCTGAGGGATTAGCATAGACAAGGCTGGGACAAGCCTTCCTCATTTCAGGCACAGGCAGCTGGGGAGCTGGCCACGCAGAGCCCAAGCAGCAAGGCAGAAGCCAAGAACAGGGCCAAGGGCAAGAAGGGTAAGAGAAGAGCCGTAGGGGCCAGTGCTGGGGCTGCTGGGAACCCTGGCCAGCTCAGGGTCAGAGGCTAGGAAGAGGACCAGCCTGCAGTGTAGGAAGTGCTGCCCTGCATCAGTTGCTTCCTAGATGCCCGAAGCAGTTTGGGACTGGCCTCTAAAGCAGCAAGTTCACATAAAGATGGAGTTCAGCCACTGAGAATGCAATGTGGCACCGAGTGCAGCAGACAAAGGAGGATGGGGCTTCAAAGAAAAAGGGTTTGGGCTGGCAGAAGAGGAGCATCTGGGCTACGCACCCAGCCAGCCATGCCTTTCATCTGGGATGCTGATCCCATGGTCACATGACAATGCACGGAAATAGGGTAGTAAGGTGACCTGCCCTGCTATGACTTGCTCACAGGAGCCTGCCCAACCACAACAGAGGTGAGGCTACTATGGAGGCTATATGTCCCCAGCTGGGCTTTGTCAACCAGATCCTAGAAGCAGCTGTGAGGTTCCAGGCCCAGGATAGTGGTCGCTTAAGTAATGGTCCTTCCTGGACAGGGTAGGAGCCCAGTATAGGACACCAACTCTAGGGCAGCTGGACTTTGATGACCCTGAATGGCCTGAATGCTTTCCCACCTGCCAGCCTGCCTGGCCTCCAGGTTAAACAGCTTGAGTTCCCTGCCAAGATGCCCAAGGCCAGGCAGGGATGGCACACAGACCAGTTGCTACCTGGGCTAGACTCCCTGGTGCAAATAGCCTCAGGCTAGCAGCAGCTGAGACTCAGAGCTGGCTGCCTTGCTAGAACAGTGGGATCCCAGTCCGGGCATGCCTAGGGTCAGAACCTATAGCCACTACAGGGCCACAAGATCCTAGCATGATGGCATCTCCAGTTCCCCAGTAGCCACAGTTCCTGGGCAACAAGCATTTACCCCCACAGAGATTCACGACCCAGAGGTCAACAACACAAGGCCACAGTTACCTGATCCTGGGAGTCATCATCCCATAGCCAGGCCACTTGAGACTGGACAGTGTCTGGCTGGCTCCCTTGGGCCACTCTGGGATCTCACTGTAGTCTCTCTTCAAGGCCAGTTGGACACAGCCTTCCCTCACTGTCCCTCCTAGGCTGTGGCCAGATGATGCCCTGAGACTCCCCAGAGCTTAGGTAATACCTCCCCTGGCACCTGAGAGGCCTGAAGAGGCCAGAGACACAGACGCTCCCAAGAAGCTGACCTGGGGCCCTGGGGCCGCCCACACACACTATGGATAGGAGGCACCTGGTGCCACTTCTGCACACACCCACACAGCCTTAGCCATTCCAGACTCAGGGCAGAACAGCATCATATATGTGGGTGCACCCAAGGCTGCCGCTGCCACTGCCCCTGCCACCACCCAGGCAGTCACAGAGTTTCACACGCAGGATTCTCAAATCCTCACCTCAGAAAAACCATTTCTGAGCCGGGCGTGGTGGCGTACACCTTTAATCCCAGCACTCGGGAGGCAGAGACAGGAGGATTTCTGAGTTCGAGCCCAGCCTGGTCTACAAAATGAGTTCCAGGACAGCCAGGGCTATACAGAGAAACCCTGTCTTGAAAAACCAAAAAAAAAAAAAAAAAAGAAAGAAGAAAAGAAAAACCATTTCCATTCAGAGGAAGGAGTTTTCTGAGAGGCCTGGCTATACAGAACCAAGAGAAAGAGGGTGCTAGACCCTAGAAATACACCCTGGCTGATATGGACCTAGGGAAGAGGGCAGGCCACACACAGATGCCACTACAGAGTACCACAGTCCTCTCATACCATACAGACCCCACACCTCACATACACACACCACAGACCAACCACCACACACAGGTCCTACCTCACAGACACATGTACACCACCTCAGACATCACCACACACTCGTCCTATATTTTTACACATCCCCTTCACACACATCTCAAACAATACCACACAGCCCACACATCTCTGCCTCATGTCTCCAAATACCACAAACAGTGCGCACACACCTCAGAACACCACACTCTCCTAAATAGGTGCCACAGACAGCCTTCAAAGGACACACACACCCCTACATTAAATATACTCTAAGCACCAGATAGAACATAAGACATACACCTTTCACACGGCAACCACACATGCCACATACGCATCTACAGACCACAAGTACCACTGCACAGAATACCACACAACAGAATACAACACACTCCATGCATAATCATACTCCCACACCAGACCACTACCATGCTTGTGCATCTGCGTGCACACATGAACCATGGGCACCCATAAACTACCACCACAGTGCTTCCATACTCACATAAACACATACTCGGCCCCCCACACCCATACCCACACACCCCTTCCTAGACCATCAAAAGCCTAGGCTAGCTCTTGGGCATGCATGCTGTGACCTTAGGTTGCAGGTGGCGTTGCCATCTTGCCCTTCAGCAGCTAGTCCAGCTGTAGTTGTCTGCCCTTGTCCATGTCCCTCCACACCCTGAGACATCTTCAGGCTGCTCCCTACTCCACCAGTTAAGGTCTACGTAGGCCTGGCCATGCTACCAGCCAACACAGAGCAAAGGTGGCAGGCAGGCACACTCACCCCTCCAGCCATGAGCAGCTTGCAGCGAAACTCGGTGGTGGGGTTATTGAAGGTGAGCTTCTCACAGCGCAGGTGGTTGACAGGAGGGTTGCCCTCCAGGTTGAGAAACAGGTCGTAGGTGAAGCAGACCTTCCTCGGCTCCTCCTAGAACACAGAGCACCATGTAAGTCCATCAGCAGTGAGCAGGAAGCACTGAACACTGCATAGTTCAGGTCTCTCCCATGCCCACCTCCCAGCCTCCCTTCCCTTCCCCCAAGTCCCAGATGCTTATCTAATCTGCCATTCAAAGGACTTGACAGCTGTTAACAACTGAGGCCTATGCTCCCAAGAGGGCATGGATTCTCGCTTCTGAGGTCACCACCAAATTGCAAAGTACCAGAGAGGTGGCTTTTCCCTAACCCTCACCCAGCAAGGCACTCCCTGAGGCTCTTTCCTTAGAGTAACCCCTAGATATATACTCCTTGAGTCTCAACCTAGAGCTGTCTCTGCAAGCCATCCTGTGAGTGGAGCAGCAGGAGTGGGGTCAAATCACAGGGTTTTACCACAGGAGCCACCGCAGACACCAAAGCCCAGAGGAAGTCACAAGGAGTCACTCTGAGTGACTCAGGTGATGCTGTGTAAGTAAATTACACCACTCAGGCTGGCCTTGAACTCCCAATGTTGCAGCTCCACGGCAGTGACTGGAAGGGCTGTGCAAAGCTGGCCTAACAGGGCCAGCAAGGACGCTAGGGAGAAGGGCTAAGTTCCACTGAATCCATGGAATCTAGAACTTAACCAATTATCATCTACCTAGTCAAAAAGTCTCAAGGATCCAGTGCTAGTTTGAATATGCTTGGCCCAGGGAGTGGCACTATTAGGAGGTGTGGCCTTGTTGGAGGAAATGTGTCACTGTGGGAGCTGGCAATGAGGCCCACCTCCTAACTGCATGAGAGCCAATCTTCTGTTTGCCTTCAGAACAAGATGTAGAACCCTCAGCTCTTCCTGCACCATGCCTGCCTAGACGCTGCCATGCTCCCACCTTGATAATAATGAACTGAACCTCTAAACCTATAAGCCAGCTCCAATTAAATGCTGTCCTTATAAGAGTTGCCTTGGTCACAGTATCTGTTCACTGCAGTAAACCCCTAACTAAGACAGATCCCTTGGTCTCCATCCCCAACACAGGGATTATTCACATGCCACACACAAGATTTTCCAGAGGGTGCTGGGAAGTCCTCATGCTGGTGTGGCAAGCTCCTTACCAACTGAGCCCTGCTTTCTATGAAGTGACAGGGAGGGCAACCCGAGACAACACACTATGGCTTTAGTCACCCATGCTGACTCAGGACAGGTGAGAAACAACAGGAGGAGGCAGGCCTTGTTGTTGGGGATGCAGATTTTGAGAGGCGAAGATATGCCTACACTCTCAGGCCAGAACCATGCTGTCCAGTCGCCCCCACCCACAAGGCCAAGGCCCTCAGTCACTTCAGTCAGTCTTCAAGTTGTCCCCACTTCAAGCAGCTTCATCACATGCCCCTTGTATACAAACAGCCACCCATACCCACCAGAGGGCATCGAGCCAGCGTCTCTCTAGTCTCAGTCAACTGCAATGCCACCTAACTGGCCAAACCAGTCCTGGTGCCAAGGGGGCCAGGAGTCCACACAGCTCAGAAGGAAGGCTTCAGGGCAGGACACCCTTGGGCACCTAGGCCCATTCCCCACCCTTAGTGTGAGAGAACAGCAGCCCCCACGAGGCCCCCAGTGTGCTGCAAGCCTGGGGTCCACAGACTCTATGAAGTCAGCAGTCAGATAAATTTGAGTGCTGAAATTTGTGGCCTGAACACGTGACTAAGGTCCCAGATCCAAGTGTTAAGTTCACAAGAGATGCTGCTTTCAGCATCATGCCTTACACAATATGCAACATCACTCAAATGCTGACAGCAAATAAATGTGGTGGGGAGGGGAAGGAAAAAGGGGGAAGACTGCAAGAGGCTCTGAGACCCAGCCGAAGAGCCACAGCCTACCCTGATTGCTGATTTAAATCCTGAGCAAAAAGACTAGTAAAACACATACACATAGGAAGTGAAAATCCAGTCAAGACAAACCAACAGACAACAAACGCACACACATGCGCGCACACCTGAACCGGGTGGGGCTCAACGATGGGTATGTATCTGGCATGTAAGAGGCCCTGGGTTCTACCCTCAGCGCCTTAAAACACAAAAGCAATAAGAAGTGTGTGGCCATCCCTGAGGCACCAGAAAGTGGCAGGCAGAGCCTCTAGGGCTGCTGCAGCACAAACCTGCAGACGTTCTGATGAGGTGTCTGAAAGTCTTATCTCTCACAGACGAGCAGTGGACTGTTTACAGGTCACATAGTGAGCCGGAGAGCTGGCGAGGCTCACATCCAAACACTCCAAGAGCAAAGAGAGAAGGCGCCGCAGGCAGCCGGCAGCTGGCAGGCAGCCCTCCATTTCTCTGCAGATTCTAAACTTTCCTACACTGCAAACCATTCCGTGCATATAACCTGCTGTCATGCTCTAATCTCTTTACTTGGCACCCTCTGCTCCTATGGGCCCTTCTGCCCTCCCCCAGGGTCACCTGAGCCACCAGGCTTTGTGAAACAGCCCAGGCTTCAGTAGCATCAGGGATACTCTGGCCAGAGTGTCAGGCCACATGTGGCTACGCCTCACTGCCCACACCCACAGGACTTCCCTGGAGACCTAGTCAAAAGCTTGCCCTCTCAGGACCCCCAGCAATAAGCATTAGTGCCCACTCTTGCTGCAGTGACAAGTGTCATCCTCCCTGGAGGAAAACAGGATAGGAGATTCCTTAGGGGTGGTACAAGGGAAGCCCAGCCAGCAGCAGACCCTGCACAGGGACAGAGCCCTGGCTGTACATCTTGGACAGCCGAAGGACCCACCATCTGCCTGGAGATGGCTTAGGTTAAGAGTACTTGCTTTTGCAAAGGACTTGGAGTTGGTTCCCAGCACCCACATGGTGACTCACAACTGCCTGGTAACTCCACCTCCAGGGAATCAAACACCTTCTTCTGGCTTCTGCAGCACCAGACACACACATGATACACAGATATACACACAGGCAAAACTCATACACATGAAATTTTTAAAAAAAATCTTTCAAAAAGAGAAGAATGAATCACTTAACGCAGGCACAGGGTACACGAATGAGGACAGCTTAGTCATCCTTGGCCACACAGAACTTGAAGACAGCCAGGGTGCACAAAACTCTGACCCAAAATAAAGCCGACAACCAGATGGAAGGACTGATGGTCACCGAGGGAAACTCTTGACAACAGGGCAGTAAGGACAGCCACAGGTGCTGCAGTATGCATAGCTTAGGTGGGGTAATTGTACACTGGGAATCCCGCAATAAAGAGTAGAGACAGTGCACCTATGTAAGGATTGGGAGCCAGGAGCAGCCCAGATACTGCTTGCCCCGATAAACTGGAGCCCAGTTTACACTGGCATCTGCCACCAAGCCAGGCCCAGACCCACACACAGTAGAGCCAGAGCTGGGGACTGGAACAAATGAGCAGTTGCCAGGATGATTTCTACTGGCTATGTTTGGGGGACTCAGGGATAGACTTATGCACCTAACAAGTGGGCCTGTATATAATGTGCAACTGTAATGGGTATGTGACTCCATGGGGGGACTGTGGTAGGCCACTGCAGGTCTATGGACAGTGTCCTTGCTGGACTCAGGAGACCTGAGGACAGATGGGACCAATGCTACCTATCCTCACAGCCAGACCAGCCAGCCTTCCAGGTGCATAGTCCTAAACCAAGGAGACTCACTAGGCTACCATGTGGCTGGCAGCAAGGGATGACTGTCTCAGAACCCACCACAAAAATCAATGTGGCCGTGAGAGAGTCCCTAAGAGGAGCATGCACAGTGACAGGGCAGGGTTCAGCAACAGCACAGGAAGATGCAGTGGGACCTTAGGAAGAAGAGAGAACAGCAGCTTTCTGTCGGGGAACCTCACAGCAGGCTAAAACCATGTGACACACTCCTCAGCAAGCAGAGACTCAAACAAAAAGACAGCAGGGAGCTGTGCCAGGAGGCAGCTCCTGTCTTTTCAGTGTGCAGGGGGCTGAGGCAGAAGGGCTAGCCTGGGCTTCGAGACCCTGACTCAGAAAGTACATAGAGACAAAAGATGGCATGGAATAATTCAGTACAAACTGGCCTGTCTGATGACAGCAGCTTCTGTAATCAGCATGTGGCAGACTAGGCAAACCAGCCAGGTGGCAGCATCGCAGTTACAAGCACTCAGGTGACCCAGTGTGATGGTTTGTATATTCTTGGACCAGGGAGTGGCACCATTTGGAGTGTGGCCTTGTTGGAATAGGTGTGACCTGTTTGGAGTAGGTGTGTCACTGTGGGTGTGGGCTTAATATTCTCACCCTAGGTGCCTGGAAGTCAGTCTTCCACTAGCAGCCTTTGGATGAAGATGTAGAACTCTCAGCTCCTCCTGTGCCATGCCTGCCTAGATGCTGCCATGCTCCCACCTTAATGATAATGAACTGAACCTCTGAACCTGTAAGCCAGCCCCAATTAAATGTCGTTTTTTTTTATAAGACTTGCTTTGGTCATGGTGTCTGTTAACTAAGACTCCCAGCAACAGACTTCTGATCTCTACAAGTTCTGTACATATGGTGCACACATGTATATGCTACACACACACTTGCACATGAAGTAAAATACACAGCTTCTTAAAACAAAACACACAAACTAACCAAATCACAGACAACTGGAAAATGCTAGCATGGAAGAGGGTAAAGTGTTCATTCTATAAGCACAAAAAGTCAAGTATAGCTCTCTAGTTCCTGTGTGAGCTAGGAGTGGTGGTACATGCCTGTAACCCCAGCCTTGGAGAAGTACAGACAGGAGGGCCCCAGGGGCTTGTCCCTTCAGCCTGTCCAGCCACCAGTGAGATCCAGGTTTGGTAAAAGACCTTGTGTCAAAAATTAAGGTACAAGGAGGCTGGAGAGGTGGCTCAGTAGTTGTGAGCACTGATTGCTCTTCTAGAGGTCTCATGTTCAATTCCCAGTACTCACATGGTGGCTCACAACATTTGTAACTCTAGTTCCAGGGATCTGATGCCCTCTTCTGGTCTCTGCAAGCATCAGGCATGCACATGGACATACATGTAGGCAAAACACCCATACATATAAAAATAAAAAAAAAATTTAAAGAAACCAAATCCTACTTTAAAAAGATAGAGTAAAATAATTTTTTAAAATGTGGGCCAAGATTAAGGAAGATACTTGATACTGACCTCTGGGCCTCCACAGACACGTACATGGACACATGCTAATACACACACGTACTCATGCATGACAGGACAGACACAGCACACCAAATAAATGCTAAGAGAATGCTAAAGGGACACGGAATAGCGGGCGCCAACAGACGAATCATTGAGAGAAGGAAGCATCTTCCTACTCACAAGCAGATTCCAGAAGAGAGCTGTGGCTCAGCAGGTGAGAGCAGCAGCCACTTCTCAGGAGCCACAACCATCAACCTCTAGTCCCAGGGGAGCTGATGCCCTCTTCTGTCCACCTTGGGCACCAGGCACACATGTGGTACACAGACAGATATGCAGGCAAACAATTAAACACACCAAATAAATCTTTTCAACAAAGTAACTTTTTCTACAAAAAAGTAGAGATTCTGAACAAATCCACCACAAGCAAGAGACTCAAGCAGCCATCAGGACTCCATGGAAACATCAGGCAAGAGACTCATGCAGCCATCAGGACTCCATGGAAACATCAGGCAGTGGTAATACCTGCACCTCAGAACTGTGCAGACTGAGGTGGGAGAATGGCAGATTCTAGACCTGCCACAGACAGACAGGACTCTTGGACACAAAGCTTCCCCTGGCACAACCTTGTGAACATGCAGAAACAATAGCCTGTCCCACTGAGCTCAGCAGGATAGGAAGAAGGGTGGCATTCTCCAAAACTATCTGTATGGTGGCAATCAACCCATACAGACACCAGAGACACCATAGGTAGCCAGTGACTGACAATGCCTAAGAACACAGATGCAAACACTGTGGTGAACCATTGGGAGGGTGGATCCAATACCTGTGAAGATGGTACAGACCACACACCAGGGTTAAACCAGGGGTGCGAGGCAGAGCACAGAGCCACCTGGAGTGTAGCACTGCTAACAGGAAGGGAGCAGCCACATGGTCTTTCTTGACAGTGGCAGAAAAAAAAGGCTTTGACAAAATTAAATACCTCATCATAGAAGAAAATCCCACTGAAAGCTAGGGGCGTGTGTGACATACAAAAGGTCTGTGCTCAGTCCCTGCCTCTCCGAGGAGAGAGCATCTAAAAGTCTTATCATCTCCTCATGGTCAGGAGCCACAGCTTCCATGGAACCTCTGGTCCTAAGCCTACACCCCTGACACAGAAGCTGCTCAGATCCTTGTAATCTTGATCGGATTGGCAGTGCACTGCAGGCTACACTTACAGAAGCTGTGCATACTGTGTAGGATAATGTGTATGAACCCTAAGCTATGCTGTGGGAGTAAAGTTTTTGGGTTTGTTTTGTTTTTTATTTTGTTTTTCCAAAGTAGGCTTCCTTAACCCAACAGTGGGCATTTACAAAAGATTTATAACCAATAGAAACTTCCCCTAAAAACAGGAGGGAGGTGAGGATACACCAATACTGAAGTACTTATCAAAGCAATGATGCAAGAAGCCCAAGCAAGGTGTTGAATCGGGAAAGGGAAACAAGCTAACTGCAGATAATGTGAGGGACACATGGAAAACCACCCCAGCACACACATAAACAAACTAAACCTATATTACTAATAAATCCACTGAAGCTTCAGATGTGAAGTTCTGAGAGCTCAGCTAAGTGTCACCATGATGAGATCTAGAGTTACCTGGAAGACATGATTCTGTGAGGACTACCTTGACTAGGTTAACTGAAGTGAGATCTGTCCACTGTGGGAGGCACCATTCCCTGGGCTGAGACTCTGGGCTATACATTTTAAAATAAATAAATGGTTCAGCAAGATGGTTAAACAGGTAAAGAAACATGCTTACTGCCAAGCCCCAGGACCCACATGGTGAATATGAGAACGGATTCCCATGTGTTCTTCTCTGGCCTCCAGATACACAAAATAAATAAGTATAATAAAACATACATATACAAAAATAAAGCTGGAGAGGCAGGCGGATTTCTGAGTTCGAGGCCAGCCTGGTCTACAGAGTGAGTTCTAGGACAGCCAGGGCTACACATAGAAACCCTGTCTCGGAAGAAAAAAAAAAAAAAAAAGAAAAAGCTGGGCACAATGGTACAAGCAACTGATCCCAGCACTCCAGAGGCAGACAGATCTCAGTGAATGAAGGTCAGCCTGGTGTGAGTTCCAGGCCAATCATGGCTATATAGTATGTCTCAAACGTCACACAAAAGTAAAACCACACTGGCCCTGGAGGGTCGGGACTCTATAGCAGAACACATTCCCAGCATGTGTGAAGCCCAGGCTCTGTCTCCTGCACCAAACTAGCCCACAACTACTAGTGTAAACCTCAGGGTTGGCCTCCGGTGGCAACTGATAACAGTCAATGTGCAAAAAAAGAAAAACCAGATTACCAAATTTCATAAAAATGTGAGATCTTTGTACATAAAAAGACACCACAAGTAAGAAAACAACTGTAGATGGAAGTAGGGCACCTGCTGTTCACACTTAGCCAGAGTTTACTATCCAAAGTACACAAAGAACTTCTACCACACTGCACAGCAACAGCAACTGAGTGGAGTGTATTATCTGAAGAAGTTATCTGTGACTAGTGAGCTGTCAGAAGATGCTGGGCCAACATGGCCAAATAAACAAAGGCAAGAACCTCAACTAGAAAATCCACCCATCCTTTGACCTGGCCATGCTTTAAACAGAGTAGGTGTGGCTGAAGTCAAACACAGGAAGTCCCACCACAGTGAAAGCAAAATGGTGCAGCCACCACAGGACATGAGGAGCTGTTCAGAAAGTGAAACTAAACCTGACTCCTCCCAGGACCCTTACTCTTTTCAGTCCCCCCAACTCCTCCCAGCACCCCCTTCTCCAATGCCTCTTACTCTTCTCAGTATTCCTCATACTCTTCCCAGGCCCCTCCTAATTCTTCCACTGCATCTACCAGAACAAACAATGCCATACACACATGTAGTGCTGGCTGCCATGGTCAGTGCATTTTCAACAGCAGAGTGAAAGTGGGGAGGAACAGGGGGTCCCATCTCTGTAACTTCTGCAGGACAGCCTGCTGCCTGCGGCATGTGGCTCATCTACATTCTGACAGCAGGCTGTTTAAAGTAGCCTCTGAGAGTATGTGAAGTGTAGAAGAAAGGCAGGGATGGGCTTCCAGTGTGGCTTTGCTGGTGCTCAGCAAGGACAGCAAAAGCAAACAGCCAAGGTGCTGTGTACATCTTGGTAAACACTATTAGGCTCAAGCCTGGTTCAGGCTGAGCAAGGCTGGATGCTCAGCTACCACTCTGATGTCCACAATCAACAGAGAACATTAAATCAGGGGTCTTTAAAGAAGCATATACAAGGGCACCCAATGGCCAGGCACTAAAACGTTGGTATGAAAAACCAGAAGGAAGCGGCTCCTGATCTCCCCTGAGAGTGACCATTCAGTCTCTAAGCCAGAGCTGGCCCTGAATGACACAAATGCAACCTACAGCATGAGTGCAAAAGTGACCCAAGCAGGCATGAAGACACACTCATCCATGTTGACATATGCAAACGTGCAAACACCTCCATGTACATACATACAAGCACTCATGTGTCCACACAAATACAAACACACATACAAATAAATGTCAAGGTTTTTAATTTGTTTTGTTTTGTTTTATTTTATTTTTCAAGACAGGGTTTCTCTGTGTAGCTCTGGCTGTCCTCGAACTCAGAAATCTCTCTGCCTCTACCTCCCAAGTGCTGGGATTAAAGGGATGTGCCACCACTGGCCGGCAAATGTCAAGTTTTTTAAAAAGAAGGCAACTCCTTCTTTTTAAATACCAATTCCTTTATAGACAAGGCTTCCTAGACTCAAGGTAACCATCCAGCTGCAAGGGCAGCTCAGCCTATCAGAAAACAGGCCCTGGGGTCTTGGCAAGCTCCTCACTGCCTGGATACAGACCTACCTACCATGCTTTACAAGAAGCCAGGCACATCACAACGAGCCTTCCTCCAGCTACAGCCTGCAGAGGCCCTGGACTTCCTCTGTATGGGTCCAGGTGGCTGGGAAGAAGGGAGACTCTAAGACCACTCACAGACAGACACTTGTGAACAGATGTGTTTAGAATGCCCTTGCCTCCTCCCCTCTGATAACCTTCTAAGGTCACAGACTCTAATCACTTCACAGACTGAACCGAAGACCCTGAGAGGTCACCTGTTCACTCTGACAGCAGCAGCTCCTAAGATCTGAGCATGGTATGTCATTTAGAGCCTATGCTCTTTCTGCTGTTGCTGAGACAGGGACGCCTCTGTAACCCTGCCTGGCCTGACTCCTGCTGCCTCCAGACACTGGATGACCTATGCCTCTTAGTCTCTCTCCCTGTTCTGATGATATCCCTTATCTGACAGTAATGCATATCTGATATCAGATAAGTACATGGCATAAGCAGTTCAACACAGGTAGCACTGCACACACCAGGGGTATGGTGGCATGCCTCCAGTGTGTCATCTGGATGTCACCCAGAGCAAGATCCAAGTACCCACAAATGACCTCTCTCCCTGTATCTGTAGCCTGAGTGATGAGGAGACAAGACCTTGTTTGACACAGGCACCACTGGTGTGATCAGTGCTTGGGCTCCTCCCTCCAGGGGACTGACTCCCAGCTCCCTAAGAGACACAATTCCCTGAGAGTGTATGCACAGGTCAGGAAGCCATCGTACAGATGTCCAGTATGACTCAGAAAACACTCATATCCTCAGCAAGAGAATCTCACCACATGAGAGACCCTGCGATGAGACAGGTAAGAGCCAAGAACCGCCTCAGAAGGAAATGTGGGGACAGGGCACTGTCCATGGTCAGCAGCCCAGAGCAACAAGAAGTCCATGACAACATCTGACCTGCAGCTCACATGAAGCCCTTGGGATCCCTGAAGAGTGTGCACAGAACCTCAACCACCTGGCTTGCAAGTTCCTGAGGCACCAGTGCAATCCCTCTCCCCTAGGACAAGACATAGGACAGAGTCTCAAAACCTTGGGCAGAGTTGCCTCACTGGTGTGGCTGTTGGGTAAAGCAGACTACCTGACCTGTGCACAGCCACCTTGGGCTCCTGGCCCAGAGATCATGGTGGTAAATGAGCAGCCATGCTTCATCACACCCAAGGGCTGCTGGAAACCACAGAGTCCCCCTTGAGCAAGGATGAAGAGCAGAGGCTAAGCACACAGTGCAACCCACCCACCTAATCCTTTTAACACAAGTGAGCAGCCAGGTGAGGGCACTGAAATGTGCTGTGGCATAGCCCAGTGGCCCTGGCCCATGCAACTAAGAAACACCAGGAGTGTGACTCTCCCTTTAAATGGTGCCTGGCACAAGGTCTGCCCAAGATGCCAGGACATGGATGACAGCTCCACCCAGGATGTGCCTCAGTATGAGACAGGAACAGGGGGAAAGAGCCTCCACCCAGGCTACTATGCAGGTTCCCCAGCCCAAGAACTCCATGCTGTCAACCCTTGGGGACACCAACAGCATGTAAGGACACAAGGACATCATACCTCACTACAGCCTTGCAATCAGAAAATCAGATCACTCTATCCTCTGGCAGCCATCCTTTTTTTCTTCATTCATATTATATATATATATATATATATATATGTGTGTGTGTGTGTGTGTGTGTGTGTGTATGTATGTATGTGTATATATATATATTTGTGTGTGTGTGTGTATCTTTTTTCTTTTTTTATTAGATATTTACATTTCAAATGTCATCCCCTTTCCTAGTTTCCCCTCCAAAAATCCCCTATCCTCTCCCCACTCTCCCACTCCCCAACCCACCCACTCCTGCTTCCTGGTCCAGGCATTCCTCTATACTGGGGCATAGAACCTTCACAGGACCAAGGGCCTCTCCTCCCATTGGTGTCCGACTTGGCCATCCTCAGCTACATATGCAGCTAGAGCCATGAGTCTCTCTGTGTGTTTTCATTGATTGGTGGTTTAGTCCCAGGGAGCTCTGGGGTTACTGGTTAGTTCATATTGTTGTTCTCCTATGGGGCTGCAAACCCCTTCAGCTCCTTGGGTACTTTCTCTACCTCCTTCATTGGGGACCCTGTGCTCCATCTACTAGATGGCTGTGAGCATCCATTTCTGTATTAGTCAGGCACTGGCAGAGCCTCTCAGGAGACAGCTATATCAGGCTCCTGTCAACAAGCTCTTGTTGGCATCTGCAATAGTGTCTGGGTTTGATGGTTGTTTATGGAATGGATCCCCAGGTAGGACAGTCTCTGGATGGTCATTCCTTCAGTTTCTGCTCTAAACTTTGTCTCTGTAACTCCTTTCATGGGTATTTTGTTCCCCCTTCTAAGAAGGGTCGAAGTGTCCACACTTTGGTTTGCCTTCTTCTTGAGTTTCATGTGTTTTCTGGCAGCCATCCTTAGGCTGAGACAGAGCAGCCAATTCTGGCTAGACCTGCGGTGAGTCAACCCATGAGGACTGGGGATGCAGAGGGGGACTTAGCACTACAGAGCTGGGTAAAAGCCTGTGTAGAAACCAAGTCCCTGCCTATTGTCAGAGCACTGTGCTTTCCATTGGCATGATATATTTACCACCCAGCCTCCTCACCCATTAGCACAACAGGCTCCAGTACAAATCACAGAGGACTGTGGGTGGCTGGGGTTAGGTCGCCTGAGGAACCAGAGCTTGGCCAAACATAGAGAGGCCCACAGGTGTCAGGGACACAAGGCCTCTAAGCACAGAGGACTATGAACAATCCTTAGCCCCCCTCCAGGATACTGAGCCTGTTGGCCCAGAGGTGGGTCAGCTGCCTCAGTAGCCCCACTGTCCCTATACTTCAAGGCCTCACCATGAACAGGTTGGTAGTATCTTTGTCCCTTCCTGGACTACTGCAGGACAGACTGCTGTGTGCTTTCTGCCACTCGATCACTGAAGGCTGCAGGGAAGTACTCATGGCCTTGGCTCTACCTCCCCTATGGCACTGCTGAAACTCAGGATGCACTTGCAATCCACTATAATAGCACTTGCTCCCATGAGGCTGCACATCTAAGCCTGTCCCCAGAGGTCCTATGACAGAATGGTGTCTCTCCTGTCACTCTCAAATCTTTGCAGAGCTGATAAAAAAAACAGGCCGAGATAAACTCGGGCCTTGCAGGAACAAGGGTGGCCCTTGCAACAGAGACCTTTTCTGATACAGAGCAAAGCATGATGCTCCTGGACGGGCCTCACGAGTGGGACAGACAGCTTTACTGGTGATGTTTTTGCTTACAAGCCTGAGGCTGAGTTCACTCCTGAGGGTGATCTATAACCCAGAGCTGAGGTGTAGACAGGCAGATGCTTAGAGCTCACTATAGCCAAGTCAGTGAGAGGCCATATTCTCACAAGATAGGGTGGGGAACTCATGAAAACAACAACACACACAACTCAGGAACAACAACAACAACAACAACAACAACAAAACAATCTCAGGGCTGATGAGATGGCTCAGCAGGTAAGAGCACTGACTGCTCTTCCTAAGGTCCTGAGTTCAAATCCCAGCAACCACATGGTGGCTCACAACCATCCGTAAAGAGATCTGACACCCTCTTCTGGTGCATCTGAAGACAGCTACAGTGTACTTATTTATAATAATAAATAAATATTAGGGCCAGAGCGATCAGGAACTGAGCAAGCAGAGGTTCTAAATTCAATTCTGAACAACCAGATGAAGGCTCACAACCATCTGTACAGCCACAGTGTGTACTCATATACATAAAATAAATAAATCTTAAAAAAAAAAAAGACCCTCACTGTGCTATTGTATAGAGGCATCATTACCCTCTAAACAACTGAGAGAAGGTGGGCAAGACGGCTCACTCAAAGTGCTTGTAGATAAGCCTCATGACCTGAGTTCAAAACCCAAAGCCCCGTGATAAAAGGAGAACCCAATCCCCCATAAGCTGTCTTCTGACTTCCATGTGTGCCCACATTTGTCCATGCATATGTATGTTTGTGTGTCACATGCATATACAAATGCATGGACAGAGTAAAATTATAAAGGTGTAAGAACTACAGAGAAACATTGTGCTTTGCCTAGCACACAGAAGTAGCAACTCTGGAGGTAGAAACCCTCTGCCCTGTGCTACTGCTGGCTGCTGGGAAAAGCACTGGCATGCACAGTTCAGAAGCAGGCTGATGAAAATGTGCTCACATTGCATGCTGTCCCAGCTGCTCATTGACAGACAAGCCCCTGTCTGTGGGCCCACTACTCCTGCATGCTCCGTTCACTCGGGGATACTGACAACTCTTCCCTTAGAAAGGCAGTACTTAGAACACACAGCCAACCCAGCCTCCCCACTTGCCAGCCTAGGACATTTAGAGTGTCTGGAGGTCTCTGTGGCCTCACCAGCAGAACCTGCCCCAGGGACATGTCCCTCTTACTCATTTTCCAGAGACTGAACTATGGAAGATGAAGTCCTGAGTTTCTAACTGAATGTGTACTGTTGACAGAGGTGCCTATGTCAAGGACACCATAGCCTCAGGTTCAGAGGGATAGCAAAGTCTTGAGGGGGAACACAGCACACACAGCAACTGCAAGCATTGACAGGATGTACAGCTTTCTCACGCTGGGTGCTGACAGTCCACAGACTGCTCCCCTACAGAGAGGGATCCTACGGAGAACTAACCTGCCTCCCTGTCTAGCTGTGTGCATAAACCCCACCTCCTAGTCCAGCTGTGTGTGGGCAGCTGCAGTTTCTCTGAGTCCAGTCTAGACCACCAGATTGGAGATCTACATGTCTTTCTTCACAGCTCTGCCCGAGTCAGGTCCAGGGACCTGTACCACCTACTACTCTCAGCCTATGCAAACTGCAACTGGCTCAACCTCCACTTTTTGTTGTTTTTCATTCTGTTAGGGTCTGAGCTTGGCTGACAGGCATGTGCTCCTAACCCCTCCTCCCCCCTTACAGGCCAGCTCCTGCCAGGGTCACAGGTGCTCCCCACTCACTCAGCCTCTTACCTTGTTTTTGAAGTACACTTCAATGAGCATGATGAAGCCTGCATAGCCCGACTCCTCCACTTTGTAGGGGGGCTCCTTGCACACTGCAAAGAGAGTGAAAATACTCCATCAGCCTCCTGCCTGCCACAACCCTCCGGGCCCTCCGGCTGCTTAGGAGACTAGACTGCAAGAACAATGGAGCTCAGACCAGGGTTTCTGAGAAATGACAGGGCAGAGTGGGGTCAGGAACAGGCCAGGGGCAGGCTACCACAGACCAAGTGCTATAACATGTAGCAGTGACAAGCACCTTGGCAGCAGGGATGCCAGGCAGAGGGCACAGGAACTCCTCCCCAAGTTACTCAGACACAACTGCCTGAAAACCTTGCTCTGGAACAACCCTGTCCCACTCACTGTCTACCCACAATCTCCTTCAAATACCTTACCCAGGTGAAGCTGCTGAGAACAGCCACCCAAGCATGGTAGCAAAAGAGAAATGGAGATGGAGGGAGAAAGAGGAAGATAGCAGGGCTGAAGAAGGTGGGAGGTGGATGACAATGACACTCTCAGATATCACCCTTGCACACCTTGTGTGACTCTGGGGCCAAGCTTAGTAAGCAGGTAGCCTGCAGGACCTAGGAGTCCTTGAACGCAAGACCAGTAAGACATCTCCGAATGGGACCCAGGCAAGCAAAACCTGTGGCTCCACAGTCATGAGAAAGGTGGGCCCAAGACTCCCTTCTACTGGTTCCACCAGGGCTATCCTGCCCTCCGGGCACTCACAATGCTTTGGACGCCTGCACCAGCCATTCCTGGGGACCTACATCAGGATCTGCATGTGAATCATGGCATCCACAAAGCAATGCCTTTCTCATTCATTCTTGCTAATTCATTTATTTTGTGTATATTCACTCACTACCCCTTCTGGCTTCTTCCTGTGAAGGTGGCCCCCTTAAACTGAAGGAGGTAGAGACTGCCCTGCCAGGTGTCTTAGCGTGTATGGCCACTATGCCCTCACACCTATCCACATACTCTAACCCCATCACCTTCTAACAACCCAGCCATCAGAGATTCATGTAAGAACAACAGGATAGGGTCTCTGGTCTCCAGGTCACTAGCTGCTCAGGGAGGGCATCACATTATCAGGGATGGGCAACAGTTCAGCCCAACCATGTCAGGAAAGAAGTCCTGTGTGTCTAAAGGTCCCCAAAGGCCTTACAGCCCTCCACCAAGTGTCCAGGAGGAACACTGGAAAGTTAGGGGCAGACACGGTTCTTTGGGAACTCTCTCTGGCCCATAGTCCCATATGGCAACAAAGGACACTGAAATCTGGACTGGCAAGATGGCTCAGAAGGTGAAGAAGCCTGCCACTGACCCTGATGGCTTACATTTGAGCCCTGGAACCCACATGGAACAGGGAAGAAAAGTTGCCTTCTAGCTTTGATACAGACACTATGGTATACCCCTCCTCCAACATATACATAAAATAAATGAATTAATGTAATTAAATTGTTTTAGGACTAGGAGAGATGGCTCAGCTCTTGCAGGGAACCCCAGTTCAGTTCCCAGCACCCCTCACAAGTACCTTTAATTCTAGTTCCAGGTAATCCAGTGCCCTTTCCTGGCCTCCTGGGGCACCCGCACTCCCTGGCACATACCCCAGAGACACACGTATATAGAATACAAAATGTAAAAGTGATAAAACAAAACCAACCCTTGGAGAAACAACGTTAAAGCAAAGTGAATCCAGTGGAAGCAGCTCAGATCCCGGAAGGAATGAGTGGGAGCAAGAGACCCCAGGCAGGCAACAACTGTGGCAACCATATGCAGGGTGCAGAGAGAGAGGAATACAGAGAGAGCACAGAGGACATCTTATGAGGAAGGCCTAGGGCAGCTGTAGTATACCACAAACTCAACGGGATGGAAGAGAGAACAGACAAATATACCAAGGAACAGAAAGAAGCTCATGCCACAGAAAATGTCACTGTTGGGGAGAGGTGGGGTACCTGTGATCCTAGCACTCAGGAAGCTAAATTAACCACAAATGAATAAAAGGCCCTGTAATCTGACCTTGCAATGACTTAAGTCTTTCTTAGAGTAGCTCAAAGGTGGGGCCCAGGGAAAGACAAGCTGACCCCATCCTGTGTCAGATCCACAATCAGAACTGTAATCAATTCAATCAGACTCACTGTTCACCCTCCAACCCCAGAGCAGGGGGCACATTAGCCCAGAACCTTGGCTGGGTGAAGGGCAGCCCCAACAGGAAGGCTGGAGGCTCCAGGAGAGATGAGTCCTGTCATAGCTTCTCAGCAACCTCAGGGGGAGTCAGACACTGGACCAAAGCTGACAGGGAGGGAGGAAAAGGCCACTTGTACTTAGCAAACACCGGGAGAAGACTTCAGGTCTCTGCAGGCACCACAGCCACAACGGCTGTGAGTCCTGAAGCAAGCTGATGTGAGTCCAGCACGCAGTACCAAGGCAGGACCATAGTTTTCAGGCTGGCCTAAAGATAGCTATGTAGCAGCCCAGGGTCTCCAGGCTGGCCATCAACACATGACCCTGCAGAGACTGCAGGAATGCACCACTGCAGTCAGATGACCTCACTTCAAGCATAGACAGTCAGGAGTCCTGCACCTCTGGGCTGGCTGCTCACCTGTGAAGGCTGTCATGAGATAGGCACCTGCCGGACACCCAACACCTCCACGTACACCTGCTATGGACAGCAGCCACAGTGCCATGCTCTAAGACAGGGGAACCAAAGTACAGAAGATGGAGGGAATAGAAGGATGGATGGGTGGGTAGATGGATGAGTGACTGGGTAGATGGGTAGGTGGAAAGACTGACAGATGGGAGGATGGATGGGTGGATGACTGGATGACTGGATGGTAGGAGATAGGTGGACTGGTAATAAATACATAAATATACAGGGAGTGGGGGATAAATGGGTAGACAAATAAATGGATATATGGTTGAAGAGAAGGAAGAAGGAAGGCAGGTAAAAATAGAGAAGATGAGGACTAAGAAAGGAGGAATTTGAATGAAAATCACAAAAGAAAAAATAATAGAAGAAAAATAAGCCACTGCTGCCCTTAGAAGTGCTCGGCCTGTGAAGAGAAAAGAAACTCAAAGCAATTCCACTAAAATCAGGGACAAGACAAGGCTGCCCACTCTCTTCGTAGCTACTCAATATAGTACTTGAAGTCCTAGCCAGAGCAATAAGACAACTAAAGGAGATTATGATGGTTTGCATATGCTTGGCCCTGGGATTGGCACTACTAGGAGGTGTGGCCTTGTTGGAGTAGGTGTGGCTTTGTTGGAAGAAGTGTGTCACTGTGGGAGTAGTGGGCTTTGAGACCTTCCTCCTAGCTGCCCATGAAGCAGTCTTCTCCTGTCTGCCTTGGGAACAATATTTAGAACTCCCAGCTCCTCCTCTAGCACCATGCCTGCCTGGATACTGTCATGCTTCCCACCTTGATGATAATGGACTGAATCTCTGTACTTGTAAGCCAGATCCAATTAAATGTTGTCTTGTAAGAGTTGCCTTGGTCACGGTATCTGTTCACTGCAGTAAAGCCCTAAGACAGATCCCTTGGTCTGCATCCCTATCACAAGGATTATTCACATGCTACACACAAGATTTTCCAGAGGGTGCTGGGAAGTCCTCACTATTCACAGATGATATGAGAGCATACATAAGCAACCCCCAGAAATACTACCAGGGAACTCCTACAGCTGATAAACACCTTCAGCAAAGTGGCTGCATACAAAATTAACTCAAAGAAATCAGTAGCCTCTCTGTATACAAATGATAAATAGGCTGAAAAAGAAATGAGGGAGACAATACCCTTTACAATAGCCATAAATAATATAAAATACCTCAGTGTAACTAAAACCAAGCAAATGAAAGACCTGTATGATAGCTTCATAGTCAGTGAAAAATGAAAGCAGAGAAGATATCAGAAGATGGAAAGATCCCATGCTCATGGATCATAGAATTAACATAGTAAAATGGCCATCATACCAAAAGCAATCTACAGATTCAACGCAATTCCCATCAAAATGTCAACACAACTCTTTACAGACCTTAAAAGAACAATCAATATTCAGCTTCATATAGAAAAATAATAATACACAAACAAACAAACATGATATCTATAACAAGCCTGTACAATAAAAGAACTTCTGGAGTTATCACTATCCCTGATCTCAAGCTGTACTACAAAGCAATAGTAGTAATAAAACAAAACAACAAAAAAAACTGCATAGTATTGGCATAAAAACAGACAGGTTATCAATGGAATTGAATTGAAGACCAGAAGTAAATCCACAAACCTATGGACATTTGATTTTTGAAAAAGAAGGCAAAATTATACAACAGAAGAAAAAAAGCATTTTCAAGACGCTGGTCTATCTGGGTATCTGCATGTAGAATACAAATAGATCTGTATCTATCACTCTATACAAAAGTCAAGTCCAACTGGATCAAAGACCTTAACATATAAAGCCAGACACACTGAACCTGATAGAAAAGAAAGAGGGGAGTAGCCTTGAATGCATTGGCACAGGAGAACTTTTTGAACAAAATACCAATCGTGTAAAGGCGGCACAGAAATTGTGGGAGTAGCCAACTAACAACTAATCCAACTTAATCTATACCATGAGAGGGAGCCCACCATTGACACAGCCTGGATAACTAGGAACCAGAGGCTGGACAGGCCAGAGACCAAACATAAAAACATGAAAGAACCAAACATAAATAGGAAAAAAAAAGCCAATAAAATGATTCCTAATTATATTTTTCTATACTCATATATTAGCATCTAGCCCAATTGTCATCAGAGAAGCTTCACCCAGTAACTGACAGAAACAAATACAGAGACCCATAGCCAAACATTAGGTGGAGATTGAGGAATCTTGCACAAGATGGAAGGAAGGATTGCAGGAGCCAGAGGGATCGAGTACACCATAAGACTATAGAATCAACTAACCTGAGCCCATAGGGGCCCTCAGAGACTGAACCACCAATGAGAAAGCATACACAGCACTGACCCAGGCCCTCTGCACGTATGCTACAGCTGTGTAGCTTCATCTTCTTGTAGGACTCCTAACAGTGGGAGCAGGGGTTGTCTGACTGTTGCCTGCCTTTAGAACCCTTTCCCCACACCGGGTTACCTCATCTAGTCTCAATAGGAGAGAAGGTACCTAGTCTTACTACAACTTCCTATGTCATGGCTGGTTGATACCCTTAGGAGGGCTGCCCTTTTCTGAAGAGAAACAGAGGAGGATTAGATAGGGATGGGGGGGTAGGGGTTGATGAAGAGGGGCGGTGGAGGAAAAAGACTGGGAGGAGAGGAGGGGTAAACTGTGGTTGGGATGTAAAAACAAACAAACAAACAAACAAACAAACGGGTGTGTGGGAGGGGTGCTTGGCCCAAGCATAACCTGTCACCCACTGCAGGCCCAGTGTCAATATTCATGGGCTACAGCCCACATAGCAGTGCAGAAGTTGAACCATCCAGCAACAGTTCTTCCCAGTTGAAGAGCTTCTCTACAGAAAAGCATTCTGCTCAGTCCTGACACACCCAAGAAAATAGAGTTTATTGTAGTTGATCTTACAGTGAGGGCCTTGGGGCGTGATAAGGTGAAGCCCATGAGTGGTGGGGCTGGGGTTGTGATCAAGGTGAAGCCCTAAGTGGAACCCCCAGGGAGGGGCTGGGGGCAGAGCTCAGGAGTAGAGTGCCTGCCCAGAATCCTCCAGTGAGGTGCTATAGTCATAGTCAGGAGTAGAGCCCCTGCCCAGAATCCTCCAGTGAGGTGCTATAGTCATAGTCAGGAGTAGAGCCCCTACCCAGAATCCTCCAGTGAGGTGCTATAGTCATAGTCAGGAGTAGAGCCCCTACCCAGAATCCTAAAGGGAGGTGCTATAGTCATAGTCAGGAGTAGAGCCCCTACCCAGAATCCTAAAGGGAGGTGCTATAGTCATAGTCAGGAGTAGAGCCCCTACCCAGAATCCTAAAGGGAGGTGCTATAGTCATAGTCATGAGTAGAGCCCCTGCCCAGGATCCTCCAGGGAGGTGCTATAGTCATAGTCAGGAGTAGAGCCCCTGCCCAGAATCCATCATCCTCAGAATTAGTATATGACCTAACAGTAAGTATTCAGCTAACATGTGTAAAATCATGTATCTTATCATTAGCACATAACAAAAAGAAAATGGCTGTGGACTCCAGAGCATGCCCAGCCCTGACCCTACGTGAAGAGTCAACAGCTGAGACAGCCCAACCAGCACCCCCCACCCCCACACGCACCTTAGCATAGGACAGGAAGTTACCTCTGATCACAAACCTCACCAGACACTGTCCCCCAGGGAAGCTGCTCCTGAGGCAGGTGGGGAAGTAAGGGGACAGCCCTGTTGCAGCCTTGATAACATGGTACCCAGAAGAGAGGAACATATCCAAGTAGTGATAGGAGCCCCCATAATCTTTCTACCCTAAATAGTATGCATTCTTTTTTTTTTTTTTTTTAAACTGAAAATAGACTTTTCAAACAGTATATTCTGGTTAGTTTTTCTCTCCCAACTATTCTCAGGTCCTTCCCCACCCACTCAAGCCCACATCCTTTCCTTCTCTCATTAGATTACAAACAAGCATCTAAAAAATAACAGTAATATAAGACAAACAAAAACAAACCAGAATAGACAAAACAAACAGGGGAAAAAAAAAAGAGCCAAAGAGAAAGAACAAGAAACATACACATACCTAACATATAAGCAAAAAATGTACAAGGGGGGGGAAAGCCCAGACAAAGCACTGTGAGAAAGAATAAATAAAAACAAGACAAAAAAACCCAAACAACTCCAAAATACTGCTGAGTTTATTTGTGCTGGGCATGGGTTCAGTCCTCAAGAGTTGTTTGTATACCCAGTCAGACTTCTCAGAGAGTTCTTAAGCCATCACCCTAATTGCTTCTGACCCAGGATGCTTCCTGGCTGCTCCAGCACCCACATGTCCCCAGCCAGTTCCCATGAGTAGGCGGGACACAGGCACTAGTCAAGGGGTCCTGCCACCTCCAAGCTCACAGGGACCATGGGTGAGGAAGGGCAGGGAAAGGGAACTCACCACGCTTGGGTTTAGGGAAGCTGTCATGCAGCCGGAAGATGACCTTCTCCACAAAGTGCTGGATGTCACACTGCTCAGGGCCACGCACGAAGACCATCCAGTCATGGGTGAAGCCCTCGGTGGTGGGCTTCTTCCGTAGCTGGGCACGGTGCCCCAGCTCTAACTTCACCTGGACAGTGCACTGAGGGGAAATAGAGGCAGGGCCTGGTCAGCATGGAAGCAGAGACACTCACTGCTGCCCTGTGCCCCAGCCTAGGACATGGAAGCAGAGACACTCACTGCTGCCCTGTGCCCCGGCCTAGGACATGGAAGCAGAGACACTCACTGCTGCCCTGTGCCCTGGCCTAGGATACAGTCAGTGCATGCTTCCAGGAAGCAGAGACACATGCAACACGGTCCCCAGCATGTGTAGAGAGGGCTCAGGTCCTGGCTCCTTACATTAGCAACAACATCTTTGACCCCTTAAACTCGATGCTACCCCTGGACACCCTGGACATCACTGAGGACTTGATGGTCCCCTCCACCGGGCATTTTCCCCTGACCACCTCCCTGTTTGTGTTCTTTATGGAAACTATCATGGCCCCTGCTGTTCACTTAAACATAGAGCCTGAGACCTTGAAGAGCACAACTAGGCAGCCTGCTACTGATGGCCCAAGAGCCACCTAGCCAGCTACCAGCTCCTTGATGGAGCGCTCTTTTCCTCCCTTTCCTCCTGCAAGTGTCTTAACACTGTACTCTGAAACCCCAAGTGACTCAGGCCAGCCCCAAACTAAGCACAAAGCCACTACACTCCAAGGGATTCCCAGCACAAAGGTGGGCCCACCTCAGAAAAGGGAGCCAACTAGAATCCCTGCAGTGTGTAAAACCTTCTCTGGACATGTTATATTCATGTATGCAAGCACAAAGATCCTCCCCCCAAACTTTTCACTGTACATATTGACGAAGGGCCTCTCATCAGTGCTGGTCTGGCTCGTCTAGGTCACCAGCTTGCCCAGGTGCTAGTTACTTTTTGTCAACTTGACACAAGCCAGAGTCATCTCAACAGGGAACTTCAACTGAGAAAATGTTTCTATCAGATTGTTCTGTGCTGTGGTTTCTTAATTAATGATTGATATGCCAGGGCTCAGCCCACCATGGGAGCAGGTGGTCCTGGGATATATAAAAAAATAGAACTAAGGAAGCCATGAGGAGCAAGCCCTGGCTCAGTGATGGGCTGCAACTGGGACATATAAGCCAAGTCCACCTGTATTTGGTCATGTGTTTACCCCAGCAGCAAAAAACGGAGAGGGCCACCAGACCTCGGCCTCCCCAGTACTGGTCTGCATGGGTACCAGGGAGTTCAACTGCACCTTCATATTGCACAGTGAGCATGTTTGCCACCGAGCCATGTCCCCAGCCTTTTTACATGTTTTTAATGTGGTCTGTGTGTGTGTGTGTAGATGGAGGCAGAGGACAGCTCTGAAGGTCACCCTCAGGATTACTATTCACTGTTCTTTTTTAATGTTTATTTTTACTCTATTTACATATTTGTCTGTGTATCTGCTATGTGTGGAGCTGGACTGAGGGGACGTCAGAAGAAGGAACTGGACTCCCTAGAACTGGTGTTTGTGAGTCACCTGCTTGGTGCTGGAAACCCAACTCCGGCCCTCTACAGCAGTACCAAGTGCTCTTACCAGCCTAGCCATTGCCCAGGCCCACTTTCTTTGAGACAGAGTCTCCCACAGGCCTGGAACACACTCATTAGGCTAGAGCAGTTGGTCATGATGCCCCAGGACCTCCTCGTCTGCAGCCCCCCAAGGTCTGGATCACAAGCAAGCACCACACCAAGCTTTTTCACGACTTCTAGGGACTCAACTTAGGTCTTCATGTTTGCAAGTCAGCACTCTACTAAGCCATCCCTTCAGCCCAAAAAAATCACACACACAAACACACACACACACACACACACACACACACACACACACACACACAGAGTCTCTCTCTTTCTCTTTGTGATACTATGATTAAACCGAGGGCCTTCATGCATGCTAAGCAAGCCCTAAGCCACACCATCAGGCCCTCCCTAGATATTTATTTTTGAGCGAAAATCTCACTTAAGTAACCTTGGCCAGCCTAGAACTTGCTTTGTTAACCAGACTATCATTGAACTCAGTGCTGAGACTTAAAGTGTGTGCCATCATGTTTAGCCCTAGTCTACCCAGCCCCAACCCTTTTAAAGTCAAGGTCTCACCATGCAGCCCAGGCTGCCCTTGAACTCTCCACCCCTCTGCTTCCTGACTGCTGGAGTCTCCTGTCTGACCCCACCAGAATATGCTTAGTGGAAGGGCCTAATATAAAACAGGATCCTGACAGCAGCAGAAGCCACACTGACTTGCTAAGTGCCCTGCCCAGATAAGCAAGACAATCTGGTAGGAGGCCCAGACCTTCTTCCAGTAACTCTGGTCTCTGCTAGCCCTCCCCTGTGGAACCAATGTCCAGGTGCCTAGACTCCAGAAGTCATACCTATGTCTCCCCACACTTGACCACATAACCCCTCTAGTGTCTGTGTATGCAAATCTCTGCCAGGACAAGCATAGTTTAGGCTCCTAGGATGTGCTCCAGAGGGCTAGTAAGAGGAGCAACCAGATGGGACACAGTGGGTGTGACAGTGGACTGTTTAAGTGGGTAATGGCAGGGACATCTGAAAGATATGCTTGACCACAAATGGAGGCAGATGGGGGAGAAACTAGAAAAAGGGAAGGAAGGCCTGACAGGAGAAACCAGCTGGACCTGAGTGCAGATATGATGTGGTCTCTGAGACAAGGGGACAGGGCTGTAACTCTGTCAGAAGAGCAGAACAGAGGCCCAGAATCCCAGCACTGGGAACATCTTGGGGAAAACTACCCATCAACACTTACACCCTGCTGGGTGTGGTACATGCAAGTGACCCGGCAGAGGCCAGCCTCTGCTACATGGCCAGACCCCAGGAAGCCTGCATGGACAAACTACAGACGAAGCCCAAGCAGTTTTATGAGCATGGGGTATGGTTAGAGAATTTTCAATTTGATTCTAAAGCAATACTGCCAGCACCCTGGAGAACATGATCAGAGGGCCACTGCTGGCTGGAGGCTTCCAAGACTCCTAACACAGGTGACCCTATTCCCCTGAGTCACTTCTTTGGAGTTCCTGTCAGCTCTAGGCCTGATCTATATATCCTACGACTCACCAGCTGAGCCCTGGGCGGCCTGCCTGACATGAGGTTCTCCTATGGGCCACAGCACGGGCAGCACAGTGGCTATTGCGAAAGAACGAATGACCACAGCTCCACTGGGGCTAGGACGCAGGCACCAGAACTTCGAGGCACAAGCCAAAGTAAACTGTAGGTTTCTAGGTGTTGACAACGTGTGCCCAAAGCACTGGCTAATGACACTAATTCCCAAAGGGCTAGTACCAACTAGGGCCACAACACCCCCCCCCCCCCCCGGTTAAGGGCCGAACCAGTCATGTCCAGGTCCCCCAGACCTAATCACCTTTGTCTTGTGCTGAACCTCAAGGAGAGACCCACACTCTGGGGGACCAGAATCTTCTAGAAATGGTGGTGGGACACCACAGGGTCTATGCCATCAACATGAGAAAGGGGCCTAAAGCTGCTGCTGCAGCTCAAGGCACAGCTGAGCCCTAGCCATCCTGGTGCCATCATCTTCAGGCCCCTCCTTGCTCTCTACCTGGATTTCTTGTGCCCATACTTGAGCAAACCCACTAGCTGATTCTCCAGGAGTAGTGTTGATGGCAAGTGGAACTTGGGTGGAGACACTGCCGTAAACAGCACAGCTCACCTCATGCCGCCAGCACCACAAGGCCCTCCAAGCATTATGACTACTTGTTGCATGGATGCCTCTGCACAATCCCAAAACTGGGAGCTACACCGGGCAGTGGTGGCGCACGCCTACAATTCCAGCACTTGGGAGGCAGAGGCAGGCGGATTTCTGAGTTCGATGCTAGCCTGGTCTACAGAGTGAGTTCCAGGGCAGTCAGAACTACACAGAGAAACCCTATCTCAAAAAACAAAAACAAAAGCAAAAAGCAAAAAACAAAAACAAAAACAAAATTGGGAGCTATAAGTGACCTTGCTGCCTGGACCCCAAGGAAAGTCCCCAAGCAGAGGTGAGCAGCCAAGGCCTGCTCCAAGAAGTGTCACTTATTCTACTGCTGGAGATCAGAAGCCAAGGGGTACAGCAGCCTGAAGCCTCAGAGTACTACATGGGGCCAGTTAAGCTCAAAAGGAGGCTTCATGCTGCAGGCCAACGGGCAAGGGCACTCAGACCCAGAATCTCAATCCAGCAAGCCAGACAAACAGCACAGGGGGCATCTCACAGGCTCTTCCTGAGGGAGCCCGCTCTCTCTAGGTGTGAAGGGGCAAATGGCAGAACTCCCCATCCCACAGCACTGAGTGACTCCAAATCCACCCACACACCCTTATCCACCCACCATACACTCATATATCCATCCATTCTCCCTGTCACCTATCCATCTTCCCTTCTGTCTATTCACCCACCATGCACTAACATAACCATCAACCCATCTATCTACACACCTACCAACCCACCTGCCGTCCACTCACTTAGCTGCACTCACATATCCATCTACCCATCCAACCATCCATCCATCCTCTAATCCATCCATCCATCCATCCATCCACCCATCCATCCATCCATCCATCCACCCACACACATCAATCAACCTATCTCTCCTACCTATCCATCATCCACTCCTCCTGGCCAACCCTCAAAAGCTCAGTCAAAGCTTGGACCCAAGAGGCAGTCATTATCTGTTAGATTTCCTATAGGTTTTCATTTAATTTTCTTGTGGGAATTCTCTGTAATAAATGCCCCTTCCTCTGGGAATCTACACAACACCCCACGGTATAATTACACCTGTCATCTGGCTCCTGCTGGCAATACCTTGGCATGCATCTGACTCTCACCTCCAGTAAGGAAAAAACATCAGGTCTGACCCCATAGCAAAGTTCACACACTGATGGTGAAGCTGCCAGGACCCAGACCCGGACCCAACAGAGCAATGGTGACACAAGACCAAGTCAACTGTGCTCTCTAGAACTAGTCCCACACAGCACACCTGGCAAGCAGGTAGCCTGGAGCATAAGAGAAACACAGTACCCCTAAGACACTCCACTCCAGTGGAAAGCACCTGGCCAAAAAGCAAGACAAGTCTGGAGAACAAAAAATTAAAAAATACATCTAAGCTGGCATCCCTAGGGCCCAGCCTCCAACCACTGTCACCTCCTTTCTGGGTCCAGCTACCTTCTTCTTTCTGACAGGGCACAATGCTTAAAACAGAGGGATGGGAAAGATCCAGGAAGGGACAGGTGTGCCGTCCACATGCTATGACAGGCACTGAAAGGAGACTGTGAGAGCGTCTACAACACACGGAGATTCACGATGTGTCTCCGACTCCCTGGGCAGGGTACTAGAACTAGTCTAGAGCTAGCTACAGAGGACCAGACTCGGCTCTATCTCCAGCGCTTTGCCCACTGTGGGGAGGTGGAACACTCAGGACATCAGGGAAGGAATCCACACTGGCCCCACACCTGAGCCAAAAATCTCCATTCCCAGAGTGGAGCAGTCCCAAACAGGGCCACCCGTGATCTCACTTCATCCCTTCTGAGGCCAGGCCAGGAACTCTGGGAAGGGGACTCCAGGTTCTTTGGGAGTTACAACACCCTCCCTAATGATTGCCGGAGAGCCCCATTGGGTTCTCAAACCCTTCTCATCTTTCTAGTATTGTTCCCCAAAAAGCCAATCCCATTCCACCCCTCCCCAAAGTCAGCAGCAATCCTGGGTATGCCCTGCTCAACATGGAAATCCAATACACCAGACAGCACTGGATTGGGGAGTGAGGTGGGCATGGGCGTGAAGGGGACACCTGAGACACTTTCCTGGCCTTCCTGCTCATAGAGAAAATGGGAAGCCCAGAGTAAAAACTACTGCTTCTGTGCTGGCCTCTGCACCAGCCTCAGAGTCAGAGGGAAACACGAGACCGGGACAGGGAAGGCACGCAGGGCTAGCACCCAAACGAGCACACTGCTTCCCAGTAAGGCACATACATATCTGTTCATGGCAACCCCATGGTGGAGAGAGGCTCGGACTCTACCCTGCACACCCTCAGTCCTTTGAGGACAATCACATCTCTGAGGGCCAGCCCTCCACTCCCCGCAGGGGTCTCCTGAGCTGGCCGGGAAGGAAAGGCACACCAACACCTTCTAGTGCCAGGGTCCTATCCATTACCCTCTGGTATGGCCGGGTACTCAGTCATGATGGCTGCTCAGCATTTAGCAGGTGCTCCTATGATAAGGACTCAACTTTTCATCTACTTGGCTGAAACCTAAAAGCAGCCACAAACACAGCTGAGCACCAGCAGCTCTTGGGGGTCTTACACCTGAGCAAATCCTGTTCCCCACTGTCCCTGAGATTGCTGCCTTTCCTCAGCATCACAGCCACAAAGTGACAGCCACCCAGGACACCACAGAGGGAATGGTCTCCAATCTCTGGGGATTCTATTGAGGACATGGACTCCTGAGTTTTGGAGTGCAGAGGGTGCCGAAGAACAGGGACTTTTTGTGTGGTTCAACTAATGAAGAGCCCAGGTAGCAAGCAGGCTTGCAAATCAGCCTATTCACTAGCAGCAAGTCAGGCACACCAGGGACAAAAAAGCTATGCCTGCTACCTGCCCCAGTGGTCCTAGGTCATAGATAGTGGGACACACAGGAGGTCCCTACCGATGTATCTGAAACTAACAGCCACATGGCCAAACTAGACAAAGCCGCCTCCATGGTGCCAGCAGCTAGGGATGACCCAACCTGCCCTTACCAACAGCAGAGGAAGCCATCAGCTGCCACCCCCACAGCCCCACACCTTCCCAGGACTGGTACCCCTGGAAGTTCCGTCTTTGGAAGGGAAGGGGGAGGATGTGACCCTGGGTGAGGGGAATCTAAAGAAGATGGGGAGGAGCTCACATGGTACAGAGCTGGGTGACATGAGGGGAAGAGGTAGAGGAGGCAGGCTACCCAAGAGGCTGGGAAAAGTGAACTGAAGTGAGTGTCTTAGATGGAGAGAGGGTGTGGCTGGGCAGAGAGCATTCAAAACAGACCTGAAGCTAGCACCTGGTTGGGGGGGGGGTATTCCCTGGAGTTTGGGGAGATTTGGGGTCATGGGCCCAGGAAGAAGGAATCTTCCAAAAAAAGATTGAGGCTCAGGCCCTATTTGGGGTGGTGTAGCATCTAAGAGGATATGTAGGGGGGGCATCCTAAAGTTACTAGCCCTGTCTGTGGGGACTCTGTGTAGACTCTCCACAGAGTCTGATTCATGCTAGGGACCACAGGGGCTGGAAGACCCACTTAAGTTCTGAGACATGTTTCCAAAGATTCTGGGCCATACAAGGATGCCAGGAGCTGTGGGGTGTACTGGAGTTCTGAAGGGAGTCTGGCTAGATTTGGATTCATAAGGGACGTGAGTTCCCGGCTAGACTGGGTGGCTTTGTAATCCCAATGGGTTCCATTCTCTACTGGGATTCTAAATGATTTCCCAGGGGATGTGGGGCCAGGACGGGATCCCCATGGTGCTGTGAGTGGCTATAGGATTCCAAAAGTCTTCCTGGAGAGCTGTGGACCAGGCGGGAGATCCCCAGGGTGCTAAGGTAGTACCAAGGCTCTAAGGGGAATCCCAAAGGGTTCCAGGCTGTGATGATGCCCAGGGCGCTAAATCCCTGGGATCCTGATAAACACTTCAGGAGTCTGTGTGTAAACTGGATTCCTAAGGGGCGCCTCCGGGGACTCTGGAATGAGATGGAGTTCCTAAGGTGTTGAAGCCCTGAGCTCCTGTATGATGCCCAGGGGGTACTCCGGGATTCTAAGGGGTGTCTCACGGGGCTCTGAGCCAGGCTGAGTCCCTCAAGATGCCGCGGCGGTGTGGATACACTACGCTGGCAGAGAATTCCCCAGTGTGGAGTGGGTGGCACTGGGGTGCTGAGTTAGATCCCAAAGGGTTCTGCACCAGACCTGGGGTCGCGATGGGGGAGGGGTACGTGGGTCACAGTGGAGGAGGGGCATCCCGAGATGGCGATGGGGGAAGGACGCCCCGGGGTCGCAGTGGCTGGAGAAGGGCCCATCCGGGTGGGCGCGCGCAAACTCGGTGCCCACGGGGCGGTGTGCGCGCAGGGCCGGCCACAACGCCGCGCAGGGCAGCGGGAGGCCAGTCCCGGGCGGAGGCTTCTTACCTGATTGTCCATGACTGGCGCCCGCCCCGCCCCCGGGCCCGCGTCGCTCTCGCTGCCGCCGCTCAGCAACGCCCCGCCGCTCTCATTGTCTGTCGGGGGCCGCACCGCCGCCGCCGCCGTTCCGGGCCGCCCGCCCGCCCGCCAGCCGCGCTGAACCGGAAACCGCCGCCAGCCCGGGCGGCTCAGCGACCGCGGGCCCCCAGCCGCCGACTCGGGCCCGGCCTCGCCGATGGACAAGCCTCCGAGCCTGTCAGAAGGCCAGAGACCCGCGCGTGGGGCGGGACTTCCGGGCTGGTGGGGGCCCGCCGGGCGACAGTCAGAACGACGAAGCCGTCAGCCAATAGAAAGCCGGCGCCGCAGGGGGGCGGGCGGAGGGAGTGAAGGAGGCGCGAGGCGAGCTCTGCTGAGCGGCGCGAGGTGTGCGCCGCACGTGGAGGGGTTGGGCCAGGCCGTGGCGCGGTGCCTGCGCACTGCGCCCCGGGAGCGGCTCTAGAGGGGACGTCCCTAAAAAGGCCCTAAGAGTTTAAGTTCGAGCCCTGCGGAGGGAGGGAGCGCTGGCGATGTTCGGTGCTCCTGCGTGACAGCGCCGGTGGTTAGTTTACCGGTCTGGATCCTGTAAAGCCAGCGGGTTCAGCCCACTTCTCCTTGCAAAGGCTAGGGTTGTGCATCTGTAAAAAACCAGCCTGTGACTTCAGTGACCTCTTCTGGCCTTCTCAAGCACTGCACACAGGTGCTAGCGCTCGCACACAGACACGCACCATTTAAAATGTAAGCTTTTAAAAAACAAAAACAAACAAAAAAACTTGTCGGAGGTGGTTCTTCTTTCTGTGGTTGTTACAGTGCACATCTGAAACGGAGCCATTCTAAATGATCAGCGGTCTCATTCATTCAACGCAGGGAAAGGAACGGTAGTCAGTAGTCAACCGTAGACTGTGGATACTGACAACTGGGGATTGAACTCAGGGCTCCCGCCATTGAACTACACCCACAGCTCTGTTTTCACTTTTTTACTTGAAGGCCAAGGCTGGGGCATAATTGGTAGAGCACTCTGCTAGAACGATGAAGCCCTGGGTTCTAGCCTCAAGACTCTATAAGCCAAGTGCAGAGATACATGTCTATCATCCTAGAACTTGGATATAAAAGGCAATACAAATTTTTGCTAACCTGAATAAAAGACACACACACAATCCAGGTATTTTATTTACAAACCGTAAGTCTAGGTTGTGCAGCTATTCTAGTTTGGAACTAGTTTGGAGCTATTCTAACTTACATCCCTGCCCATGTGTCCCTTGTGACGTGCTGTTTTTCCTGGCCACATGCTTATGGTCCATCTCCTCTCGTGGCGGCCTCCTCCAGTTTCCCTGTCTTTCTTAGTCTCCTTTCTCTACCTGCAACCTCCAGCCAGGTAACTGAAAACCTGCCTACCTCTATCTATTGCCCAGTCACAGGCTTTAGCCTTTTATTGACTAATTGACTTGGGAGGCTAGGTTACATACGTAGCATCACTTGGGGTATGTGAGGATCTCCTCCTTGGGGGCAACTAGACCTTGGGATACAGAATTTAGCACCTAAATACAAGCAGTACCAGACCAAGCCCCTACACTTGGAGGTGGAGGCAGTAAGACTGTGACCTCAAGATAGTGGTGAGAAAGCCCTCCCTTGTTCATGGAGTAAAGGTGCTATGCCACCAGTGGTTTAACTAGCCCTAACGATGACTGAGGCTCACTCATCGTTCAGAAAGACTAGATCAGGTAAACGGATGTAACTGAGGAGAGGCCCCCGACGGTCTGGTTCTGAAGAGAGCTGGCAGGGAACGGTTTCTGCATAATGTCTTGTAGAGATAAGCCAAGGACCTGGATCTTGTCCTCCAGAACCCAAATTAAAGTGGAGAGAATGGACTCTTTATGTGCTATGACTGGCACTCCCACACCCTAAACAAAAATTAAAAAACAAAGACAAAAACAACTTCAAGATTGAATGGGGAAATGGCCCAAGTGTTGATGTATTTAAAAGTGTAGTGTAAAAGAATATACTAGACTATCCGCAGACAAACGAAGGACGTTCTGGCATCTGCTCAGTGACATGAAACACAGGATACACACTGCAGGATCCCACTCCCGGGAGGTCCCCAGAGCAGTCAGATTCAAAGACAGGAAGTGAGATGGTAAGGGCTGAATCTGGGGAGGGATGGACTTAGTGTGGAATGGGAGCAAAGCCAGGAACACAATTCAACCAGTACTCTGGAGGCTGAGGCAGGGCAGTCTCAGGTCCATCTTGGGCTACAGAGTGAGACCCTATCTCAATAACCAGAAGAAAAGCTTTGAAGGCGATGCCTGTCCTGAGTCCTTATTTATACCACTTCATGGCACAAAATCAGTGAATGAGCTCTTCAGACAGAGAAAACCCAACCCAAGCAATAAAAACAGAAAAAGTAATTGGGGGGGGGGGGTTTCACCACTTTGAAATCTCTAATGAGTGACTTTGTTATTTACTTATTTATTTATCTGTCTAGTTATATGAAGTTTTTAACTTTTCTGTTTTGTCTTGTTGGAGACAGGGTCTCACTATGTAGCCATGGCTGATCTGGAACTTACTCTGTAGACCAGGCTGGCCTGAAACTCACAGAAATCCTCTGCTCTCAAGTGCTGGGATTAAATGTATGTGCCTCCACACACACTTATTTGTTAATGTGAGTTATTTTGGGTTTTTAACTCAGCGTCTCACTCTGTACCCCAGCCTAACTTCAAATTCATAACTATCCTCCTGCCTCAGCTTCCGCAGCACCAAGATGACAGCCGCCACACCTCTGAACAATTACTTACAATTTATTGTGTGTGAGTTAGTGCCTGCGAGTCAGTCTGTTCTGGTGCATGTGGATGTCAACAAAGAGTGTTGGGTCCCCAGGAAATGGAGTCAGAAGCCATTGTGAAGGCCCAGAGAGGGTGCTGGGAACCCAACATGGGTCCTCTGCAAGAGCAGCCAACACTCGTAATGTGTGAGCTGTCTCTCCAGCTTCTGGATAACTCAGTATATGGCAGCAATCGCTGGATGATCAAGTCCCTCGCCTGAATGGCTGGTGAGCCTAGGAGACAGTTTAGCACCCTGGGACTGGTTTTGGGTTATGCCCACCCTCTTCTTGCAGTAGTTCACTTGCCGGCCGAATTCCTTCCCGAATGTGCTTTGCAAAAACATCCCCCTCTCCAAACAATAGCAACCTCTGGGTCCATGATCTACATCTGCATCATTCTGCACATATCTCTGAATGAGAGCAGAGGCCTCCCCAAAGATGCTGACAATCAAATTGAGAAAGTTTGTATTCAGGTGCATCCCGAATGTGCCGGGGATGAAGACTAGAAGAGCCAATCCGTCCGGAACTGGTTTGGGGTGCATGCACAGGAAGGGCAAAACTGTGTCCTCTAGAAGTTTTGTAAGGGGGAAATCCCCTGTTTCCCATTTTATACCTGTGAATAATTGGGCGTGCATACGATTAAAATCAGATGTATTATGGGAGTGGGTAACAGAGAACTGTTATATAATGTAGTTTACCAATCAAAAGAGAGAACCAGGACCTGGGAAGATGGGTCAGCCATGAACAACACATCCTATTCTTACAGAGGACCAGGGTTTGGTTGCAAGCTGTATATCAGGCAGCTTGCAGTCACATGTAATTCCAGCTTCCAGGGACTGTGTTGGTTACTTCTCTATTGCTATGATGAAACACCACAGCCATGGGAACTTACAGAAGGAAGTGCTTAATTAGGCATAAAGTTTTAGAGGGCTAGAGTTCACCATAGCAGGGCATAGGCATCGAGGCAGGAACAGCCGAGCATTCCCGTCTGGATCCACAGGTGGAAGGTGGAGCGGAAAATGCAAATTTCAGGAGTCTTTTGAACCGTCAAAGTTCAATCCCCAGTGACAAAATGTACCCAGATCCTTTGTGGTTCCAGGTTCCACCACTTACCTCAGTGTGTCTGGATGCACTGGGACACCACACCCCAGAGAGGAGAAGGTGAAGTCCAAACGGGTTGGGTCTGAAGTCTGCCTTTTCCCTCTGGAGCATCAGATGCTGCTTCGTGCCAAGCCAGGAAGGGGGAACTGGAGTCCAGAATAAAGGTTGTGGTTTCCTGTCTTCTGCTTTTTGCTTCTCAGGGTGTCCAGACTCCCCTGCACACCGGGCTGAAAGGATGGAGCACAGTTTTGAATGGATAGGATCCTGAAGTGGAAACGTAAGGGTTCTTTGGAAAGTCAGTTGTGTTGGATGGTGTTTTGCTGGGGCAGACAAGTGAAGGAGTGTTTCCCTGAAGCAGACACAGGTGAAAGGATATTTAGCTAAGCAAACACGTGAAAGGACACATGATATTAAGAAGGAACATAAATATAACCCGACAGATGGTGATGATGCAGGATGGTCTTGGTACACCTTGCCATTCCTCATTGGTCATCGTTTGTCGAGACTCCAAAGAAAGAAATGCACCGGGAAACTTCTGGTGGTGTTCCTGTGGCTTCTCGCTGCTTCCCTCAGACTTGGGCCCATTGGCAGAATGATGTCAGCTGATATAGACTCATGTGGAGTTTTGCTAAGACAGACAGACTCATGTGGTGTTTTGCTGAAGCAAGACCCATGGAGGACACGTGATGTTTGGAGAAAGTATAAATAGGACCCAATGGACAGTGATGGCAGGCTTGCATAGCTAGCTTTGCAATGCTTCATTGGTCTGTGTCTTCATCTTTGCTGATCTTCACTTACATTGAGAGAGGCAGGGCAGAGAACATCTCCTGGCGTCCCTGCTGGTCCTGGTCCCTCCAGCTGACTTGGGTTGTTTGTGCTGGGCCATGCCACTGATGCTGGCTCGTGCTTGCTATCCTGACACTACTGACCTGGGATGCTGGTGTACGTCCTGACAGCACATTGTTTAGTCTGTCCCTGGGGGTTTTTTCTCTCCCTTTTTGTTTAATAAGCATCTCTTTTAAGGTATCATTGGATCTTTCTATAACTGCTTGTCCTGTGGGGTTGTGTGGTATACCAGTGACATGCTCTGTATTGTAATATACAGAGAATTGCTTCATCTTATTGGATACATACGTGGGAGCATTGTCACTTTCAATTTATGCAGGTATCCCCATAATGACCATTATTTCCAATAAGTGTGTACTTACATAACCAGCCTTTTCCTTTTCAGAAGCAAATGCCCATTGAAACCCTTAGTGGGTGTTAATGGTAATGTGTATATTCTTTTGTTTTCCAGATTCCACAAAATGAAAAACACCCACCAGCCAGAGGTCATTGCTTTTGGTACCCCTAGGGTTGCTATCAGCAGGTAATGGAGTCTGGTTGTATAGGGAACAGGTAGGACATTTTTTTATTATTATTATTTCTTTGGTTTGTTGCCAAGTAATGGAAAAATTTTCTTTACACCTTTACCATTAACATGATATTTCTCATGAAAATTTGAGGCTTCTAACACATTTCCTAAGCAGTAATTGGTCAATTTTCTCATTTCCTTGAGCTTATGGACCTGGTACACCTGTATGAGACCTAATATGAAAAATACGTAATGGATAATTTCTGCTTCTGATGTCCTGTTATAGTTGTATAAATAATAAAGTTAATTCCAGGTTATCAGGTACAAATTCATCAGTCTATTGGTAAAACAACTCTTTATGCATATAAAAAGTCAGTAATTATGTTAAGAGATTCAGGATAATCTAATAATCCCTTAAGGATTGCATATAATTCTGATTTTTCAACCACTATATATGGACTTTTGACCACCTTGCTTATTTTATCTGACTTATAGCCTTCCATCCTCATCTTGTTTGCATCAGTATAAAATGTTGGTGCCTCTGGAATTGGTGTTCTCTTTACTATACATGGAAGAATCAAATTAGTTCTTTTTATAAACTGTATATGTTTGCTTTTGGATATTTGGGTTTTTTTTTGGGTTTTTTTTTTGGGTTTTTTTTTTTTTTTTTTGGGTTTCTCTGTGTAGCCTTGGCTGTCCTGGAACTCTCTGTGTAGATCAGGCTGGCATCAAACTCATAAATCCGACTGCCTCTGCCTCCCAAGTGCTGGGATTAAAGGTGTGTGCTACCACGCCCAGCTCAAAATGTGTATCCCAGACTGGCCTCGAACTCCAGATCCTCCTGCTTCTGCCTCCTTCAGCAAATCCTACCAGCCCGCGCCACCGGTAACGGCTATTAATTTCACCCAAGAAGTTACTATAAGGCTTTTGCCAATCCTCATTTATCACCCATAGTGACGTAATCTCAGCATTTGTAAGAGGTACTACAATTCTGGCTGCATCTGTTCTTGACAATTGATGTAGTCTTATTCTACCTTTGATAATTAATTCAGAAATCTTTTCTGTGTGTGTGTGTTTTCAATTTTTTACTGTGTTTATGAACTAAGGAAATCCATGCCATAATACTATCTTCCTTTTGCATAATGAGCCAAGTGGGAGAATGAGCTGAAGGTAAAATAATCAGAATACAATCAAGGCTAGGATCAATTCTACTCACACGTGCCCCTTTGCAGTCTTTGTTCTACAAGAGTTAACTTTTTTTTTCCTGCTTCAGCTATTAGAAATCTTGGACTTTTTAAATTGAAATTTCCTTGTAATGTTTGAAACAAATTACTTAACTCATAAGTACTTAGTCCAATTGTAGGCCACTGCCAGTTAATTCCTCCCATTAATTTTTAGAAATCCTTAAGAGTTTATAATTAGTCCCTACGAATATGTACCTTTTGAAGTCAGATTTTTTTGTTGACTGATTTTATAACTGTGATGGTTTGTATATGCTTGACCCAGGGAGTGGCACTATTAGAAGGTGTGGCCCTGTTGGAGTAGATGTGTTACTCTGGGTGTGGGCTTTAAGACCCTCATTTTGGCCTGGAAGCCAATAATCTGCTAACAGCCTTCAGATGAAGATGTAGTACTCTCAGCTCCTCCTGTACCATGCCTGTCTGGATGTTGCCATGCTCCTGTCTTGGTGATAATGGACTGAACCTCTGAACCTGCAAGCCAGTCCCAATTAAATGTTGTCCTTTATAAGAGTTGCCTTGGTCATGGTGTCTATTCACAGCAGTAAAACTCTAGCTAAGACAGAAGTTGGTACCAGGGCTGGGATATTGCTGTGAGAGGCCTGACCATGCTTTTGTTTTGAAGAATGTGGATTTTGGAAGTTTGGATTTGGAAAGCAGTGGAATGCTTTAAATGGGGCTTAATAGGCTATACTAGTAGGAATATGGGAGAATATTTGTTACTCAGAGTGATTTTAATTGCATGGACCTGGCCCAAGAGGTTTCAGTGAAGAACTTTACTATGTGGCCTAGAGACTGCTTTTGTGGTATTTGGCTACTTTTAAAGAATGTGGCTACTTTTTACCTTTGTCTGAAGGGTCTGCCTGAGGCTAAGGTGAAGATACTCAGATTAATTGCAGTGATAAGGGAAGTCTCAGAAACACCCATCACAGACTTTGTTCTCTGGTTAAGTCTCACGAAGAGCACTTTAAACAAGCATAGCATAGCAAGCTAAGAAAGGAAAAATATAAAATATATGGTTTGAATTTTATGGTTTGAAACGGAGCTGAATCCTGTATTCAAGGATATTAAATTGAACTAAGGGAGTAGTGATCTTAGGGTAACATCCCACCCAGCTAAATTTAGATCTAGGCATGGTAGTACAAGCCTTTAATTCCAGGAGGCAAAGACAAGCAGATCTATGAGTTCAAGGCCAGCCAAGAACAGAGCAAGTCTTAGGTGAAGAAAAACTTAAATCTAGGCTTGGTGGACCTCACCTTTAATCTCAGTGTTTAGGAGAGAGGCATGCATATCTCTGAGTTCAAAGTCAGTCAAGAGAGCAAGTTCTAGGACAGCCAAGCTTAGGCAGTGAAGGAGTTGGAAAACAGAAAGCTGGTGATAATGTCATAGAACAGAGGGCTATGTTCCAGCTCTGGAAGCAGCAGAACTTGGCAGCTTTGGCCACATGGCTCTGGCTTTAGAGTCCAGAACCAAAGAGACTACTAGGACAATTGATGCTGGTTAGCTGGAGCTAAGAAATTAGTGGTGATAATGAAGAGACCAGCATCACTGAGGTGAAATCTTCTGGGAAGTGTTTTAATGAGAGCACAAAGAAGCTGTGTTCCAGAGATAGCCAAGGATGTACCTTGTGCTGCAGCTGGACTTGGTAATGTGTAAGAGTCACCCAAGTGGTACTGGTGTTGAAGGCATGAAAGGGTCATGGAGAGCAACTAAGGCTTGGCACTGTGAGAGGTCATGGAAGGCCATTAGTGAAGGTGCAGCCTCAATTGCAATTGAAGGTCCAGAAGTGAAAGGATCATGCAAAGGAGGTGAGGCTTGGCACCATGAAGAGAGCCTAGGAGAGGCTATTGGTGAAGCCCAGTTGCAGCAGAAGACCCCAGCATATTAGAGATGCCAGTATCATGGAATGATCACCATGAACAGCAGTAAGAGTGGAGTGAATCAACCTGAGTTTAGAATGCTACAGAGGGCAGAGCTGAAAGAAGTGCAGCCCAGAAGATCACATGTGGATCCCAGACATTGGAACAAGAAGCTGTATAGTTAAAGTTGCCTTGGAGGCCCAAGGTGTTCAAGATGCCAGAGCCGTAAGATATATACTGCAGCAAGCTGCTAACAGGGAGTGGAACCAGCTCAGGAGAAAGAACTTTGTTGCAATCAACAAAGATGAAAAAGGAGTTGGAGATCTTAAGACAGCTTTGACATCAGACATGGAGATGCAGAGTTTGCCCTGCTGGTTTCCTGTCTTGCTTTGGAAATTCCAGTTAAATGATTGGGTGAAACTCAGAAAAATACTTTGAACTTTGGGCTTTAAAAAAAAGATTTATTTATTTATTTATTTATTTATTTATTTATTTATTTATTTATTTAATGTATGTGAGTACACTGTAGCTGTAGCACACCAGAAGATGGCATCGGATCCCATTATAGATGGTTGTGAGCCACCATGTAGTTGTTGGGAATTGAACTCAGGATCTCTGGAAGCACACTCAGTGCTCTTAACCACTGAGACATCTCTCCAGCCCCAAACTTTGGACTTTTAACATTGTTGAGACTGCTGAAGACTTTGGGGACTTTTGAAGTTGGACTAAATGCATTATGCTATGTTTAGGTATGGCCCCCATAGACTCATATGTTTGAACAAGCCTATGGGGGCCAGGGAGTGGAATGTGATGGTTTGTATATGCTCATTCCAAGGAGTGGCACTATTAGAATAGGTGTGGCCTTGTTAGAATAGGTGTGTCATTGTGGGTGTGGGCTTTAAGACCAGCATCCTAACTGCCTGGAAGCCAATATTCTGCTAGCAGCCTTCAGATGAAGATGTAGAACTCTCAGCTCCTCCTGCACCATGCCTGTCTGGATGCTGCCATGCTCCTGTCTTGGTGATAAAGGACTGAACCTCTGAACCTATAAGCCAGCCCCAGTTAAATGTTGTCCTTTATAAGAGTTGCCCTGGTCATGGTGTCTGTTCACAGCAGTAAAACCCTAAGACAATAACCCAAATAACTAAGTGACTCTCCTCTTTGTATTTTTTTTTTTTTTTTGGAGCAATCTGTGACCACCACCACCAGCATAGCAGAATTCTTAGCCTTAAACATATTCTCTAAAACATCTTTGTCAGAAGATTTTGCCAACAAAATATTGTCTATATAATGATAAATGATAGATTGAGGGAATTGCTTACATATTATTTCTAGTGGTTGTTGCACAAAATACAGACTTCGAGTTGGACCATTTAACATTCCCTGTGAAATCTCTTAGGGGATTCCAGTGGAATCTCTTTAGTGGGTGACTATTATTCAAAATAGGCACTGAGAAAGCAAATCTTTCCCTATCCTGCTCATGCAAGGGTATTGTAAAAAAACAAACTTTCAAATCAATTATGTTTATAGACCATAATCTCAGTAACAAAGATAGTAAAGGAAGTCCAGGCTGTAAAGGATCCATTGGTTGAATTACCTTATTAACTGCTCTTAAATCATTATCTTCCACTCACCTGATTTCTTTGTTACAACACAGGAGCATTCCATGGGCTGGAAGACTCTTCTATATGTTGAGCCTCCAGCTGTTCCTGTACCAGTTGTTCAGGTGCCAGCAATTTTTTCTTTTGTCATGGGCCACTGCTCTTGCCAGACAGGCTGGTTTGATAGCCATTTAGGGGCAAGGCTGTTGGTATGTCAGCAGTGACCCCTTTTATACATTTGAAAACTCAGTCCCTCAGACATCATGTTTTTTTGACCATGGACACAGCTCGTGACTCTATCCCCTGTATCAATACTTCTCCAGGAGCATCTACCATATCACCCTAATTTCCTCATTTGCTGTCTCCGTAAATGCAGGAACCCCATTGTTGTAAAAGATCCCTTCCCTATAAGTTTATGGGTAAGTCAAGCATATAAGGTCTCAAATTCTCTCTTTGTCCTTCAGGTTCTGCCATCTGACACTTTGCCTTATTTGTGATAATTTACTAATCCCTATAAATTGTGTGTAAACCTTCTGAGGTGGCCAATCTGGATTCCAAGACTTTTAGGAAAGTATACTTACATCAGCTGCCGTATCCACTAATGTCAACACCGTTCATTTGTACTATTAATTTGGGTTTCTGATCATTATCCACTGTTTGCCAGAACACATGTTTCCCAGTACTCCTCCAAACCCCTGTTTGTTCAAAGGAGCAGCATTGCTCTTGATGTAAGGAACCAACAATTGAGCCATTATATCCCCTGCTTCTATTTGCATCTCCCTTTTCACATTTGCGATGATTTTTATTTCTTCTTTGCTATCCTCATCTACTATACCTGATACACAATAAATCCTTGAGAAGTTAATCTACTTCTTCCCAAGATTATTCCCACTGTCCCTGAAGGTAAGGGACCATACACATCAGTGGGTAATTTGTAACACTCAGTTATTGAGGATAATGTAAGAGGGGTATCTGTGGTCATGTCCAAAGCTGCACTTTGTTCTGTAGCATGTATAAGATCAGAACTACCTAATTTTGATTTTCTTGCCTATTTGGTACCGCCTGCCTGACCAAAGGAAAGGGGTTCATATTGTTTGCTGTGGGGCCTTGAGCTGACAGTTCCCTCAGTTCCTTTCCCAATGGCAAGAGGTTACCTTGTATGTCTCTCTTGGACCAGCAATCCTTAGACCAATGTTTTCTTTTCCACAGTGGCTACAATACACTGGAAACCTTTGGGGCTCATAGCAACCAGAACTTCCTTGGTCTCTTCTATGATTACCATAGTCTCCTGAGTCAATGTACCTATTATTTTGAGTTCTGGATTTTTTTTTAGCCTTACAATTTCTTTGGAAATGACCAAACTGACCACAAGTAAAACATTAAGCATTTTGATTTCTGATATTTGTAGCTATGGTTGGCATTATGCTCCTGAGAGCCAGTACCAGTTGCCTCCCTTATCCGTTCATCTACTGGTGTTTCTTGTGCTTTTAGTGGTCTGATTACTCTCCTACATTCAGTGTTTGCATTCTCAAAGATCAAGATTTCTATCAATGGCTGTCTAGTTTCAGGGTTTGATATGGCTCTACTTATATTTGAACCCAGTCTCTGTAAGAATTCTGAAAAGGCTTTTCCAGAACCCAGTATTATCTTAGTAAATGAGATAGATCCCCCCCCCCTCAGGCTCCTCAACCACTGCACCATCTCTCCAGCCCATCCCAAGTCCTTACAGCTACAACTTGACATTGTTCAATTATACAATCAGATAGGATATGTTCTTGTAAGTCAGTACAACCCCTTCACCAAGCAGCTGGTCTTTAGTAACTTTTATTCCCCTTGCTACATTTCATTGTTCTACTTTTGTAACTTCCTACCTCCACTATGACAACCATGGTAATTGCTGTCCAGCTTCTACTACAGGTGACACCAATCCCTTCCCATCTTGTGGGATAAAGCTATGCTGTGTAGCCAAGTCATTTAGCATTTCTTTAACAAAAGGAGAGTGCAAGCCATACAATATCACAGCCTCTTTAAAATGCTTTAGATCTAGCATTTCTATGGGACACCAGGTCATTTCATTATGTCAGAAGTACTATCATTGGCAAGCATATGCTGCACAAAGACTGGAAAGGCTGAAGGTGACTGCATGAGCCCAAGCAAATTCTCTAGTGGTGCACTCAACTGAAAACTGTCACCTTGTTCCTGTCCCTGCTCTTCCCTGACCCTAGTATCACGGAGGTGCTCTGGATGCCTGGCAGTGCAAGTGTGTGGAGCAAGGCCTGAAGTATGCTGTTCTCATCCCACTGGCCCTTTTTTGTGTTCCAAGCACTTCTACCTCTATCTGTGCGCTCTCTAAATGCACAGTCAACTCTGCAATCTCCTCTAAGAGGAGAGAATTGCCAAGTTTCCCCTTAAACTTTTTCAAAATAGTATACATAAAAAATGGTCTACAGAGTGAGTTTCAGGGCAGCCAGGGCTATACAGAGAAACCCTGTCTCGGAAAAGAAAAAAAAAAAAAAAAAGAAAGAAAAGAAAACTATGAAACAAAACAAAACCAAAACAACAACAAACCCTCTGGGAGCAAGGCAGACAGGACCAGTAACTGCCATTTTGCCAGTCTCCTTAAGCAACATTTCTAACCCCTCATAACCTGCCATTTCCTCTACACTAGAGGCAGAGTTACCCCCTTATGCCTAAGCCACATTGGGCACCACCTGTAGGCTTAAAGTTTTCAAATCCTACTTTAAAAAAGGGTTCTTAAATATTTTTACCTCTCTTCTAGTCCACCACCCACCAGAGATAATGGAAAAGAAACATAATTAGGATATGGGAGAGGTAGACCTGTTTTTTTGTTTGTTGGTTGGTTTGTTGGTTGGTTGGTTTTTGTTTTTTGTTTTTTGTTTTTGTTTTTTTTTTTTTGAGCAAATCTAATCTGTGCTGTCAGGACGTACACCAGCATCCCAGGTCAGTAGTGTCAGGATAGCAAGCACGAGCCAGCATCAGTGGCATGGCCCAGCACAAACAGCCCAAGTCAGCTGGAGGGACCAGGACCAGCAGGGACGCCAGGAGATGTTCTCTGCCCTGCCTCTCTCAATGTAAGTGAAGATCAGCAAAGATGAAGACACAGACCAATGAAGCATTGCAAAGCTAGCTATGCAAGCCTGCCATCACTGTCCATTGGGTCCTATTTATACTTTCTCCAAACATCATGTGTCCTCCATGGGTCTTGCTTCAGCAAAACACCACATGAGTCTGTCTGTCTTAGCAAAACTCCACATGAGTCTATATCAGCTGACATCATTCTGCCAATGGGCCCAAGTCTGAGGGAAGCAGCGAGAAGCCACCAGAACACCACCAGAAGTTTCCCGGTGCATTTCTTTCTTTGGAGTCTCAACAAACGATGACCAATGAGGAATGGCAAGGTGTACCACACCATCCAGCATCATCACCATCTGTCGGGTTATATTTATGTTCCTTCTTAATATCATGTGTCCTTTCACGTGTTTGCTTAGCTAAATATCCTTTCACCTGTGTCTGCTTCAGGGAAATATTACTTCACTTGTCTGCCCCAGCAAAACACCATCCAACACAACTGACTTTCCAAAGAACCTTTAAATTTCCACTTCAGGATCCCTTTCTGGTTGGGACTGCCCCCTCCCTCCAGAAGGCCTTCTCTGAAGATCTTTAATGAAGCAGCTCTCAGAAACAATCTTATCTTGTTTGAATTTTTCTATTCAGGAGTGGTACTGAACGCATACATTTTCTTTACAGAAGGGACCCAAGGGTTATATATTTTGTGGAGGGTATGGGAATATCCAGGGAGGGAAATGTCGTTGCCTAAAAGCTTGGGTACTGAGATAGCTCACTAGCATGGGGAGACAGTCCAGGTCCTGGGTTACACCGCTGTTTACCTGTGACTGCCTGGTTGGGGGCCATTGGGTTACATGCTTTGTGGCAAGCACAAAAACAGGCAGGGAGCTAGTTCTACTCTTGCCGGTCCCAGTTTTGAGATTTCTGAGATTTGAGCATGCTCTGCCTTACCACGTCCGTTCCTTTTGTAGCATGGTCCATGTGCCCCACATTCTTCACTACTCCTCTTCTTCCACCCTTTCAACCTCCTAAAGCTAGGTAGGAGAAAAAAGAAGGTAGAGGTGGGGAAAGGTGATGATATCTATAGACTACTTCCTGCTGATTAGGGGAGTCAAGTTCCTTGGGGCAAGTTTGATCTTTGTTGTCAGAATATCTAATACTTCTTGTTTCTTCACTACTTAACAAACCACAACCAACTACCAACTGGCCAAACAATCCCCAGAACTCCAAGTGTCACACACTTGCAAAAACTATCTGCAGATGGCAAATTCATGCCCTTGCTAGAGCACGAGGCAAATCATAGTCAGCTTCTGTGGACAATCTAAAGTGACCCCATATCCCACACCTGGGATTAAAATGAATCCATTTTTATATTTCCACGTTGTTAAAAGAAAACAACATTCTCACCACAACACACCTCTTTCAACACGAGTATGCCTCCTAATCCTTCCCAATCTACCAACTGGAGACCAAGAATTCAAACGATGATCCCACTGGAACCATTCTCAGTCAAAGCCTCCACAGGATCTGACACCCTCTTTGGCTTCCATGACACTTGCATGCATGTGGGACACACACACACACACACACACACACACACACACTAATAAGTAAATGAGTCATGATGGCACATACCTTTAACCCTAGCACTCAGGAGGCAAAGGGCGGCAGATCTTTGAGTTTAAGACTAGCCTGGTCTACAAAGAGAGTTAGTTCCAAGACAGTCAAGGCTACACAAAGAAACTTCTTCTTCTGAAAAATCAAAAACAAACAAAAAAGATAGATAAATAAATCATTCTTTTTTTTTATGAGACAGGGATTCTCTGTATAGCCCAGGACAGCCTGAAACTCATAGAGATCTACTTGCCTTTGCCTCCGGAGTGCTGAGATCAGAGGGTACATCACCACCACATGGCTTACCTGTTATTCTGTGGTGTGTTGTATGTGTGTGTAAGTAACCCACATGCTTTGATAAAAGAAGCCCATAACATGCCAGGCCCAAGGAAACAGACCTCCTATACTAAAACTAAGAGTTGAGCCATCCAGATCAGGAGTTCAAAGTAATCCTCAGCTACATGGAGAGTTTAGGGACAGCCTGAAACCCTGTTTCAAACAGAAGGAAGGAAAGATGGAAAGGGGGAGTGGAGGAGAGGAGAGAGAGATAGGGAGGAGGAGACAGAAGAGCAAAAGGCCATTTGAGGGTTTGGTGCAGGTGTAATGTCTTAGTCAGGGTTTCTATTCCTGCACAAACATCATGACCAAGAAGCAGTTGGGGAGGAAAGGGTTTATTCAGCTTACATTTCCACATTACTGTTCATCACTGAAAGAAGTTAGGACTGGAACTCAAGCAGGTCAGGGATCAGGAGCTGATGCAGAGGCCATGGAGGGATGTTCTTTACTGGCTTGCTTCCCCTGGCTTGCTCAGCCTGCTCTCTTATAGAACGGAGACTACCAGCCCAGAGATGGTCCCACCCACAAGGGGTCTTTCCCCCTTGATTACTAACTGAGAAAATGCCTTACAGTTGGATCTCATGGAGGCATTTCCTCAACTTAAGTTCCTTTTTCTGTGATAACTCCAGCTGTGTCAAGTTGACACAAAACTAGCCAGTACATGTAACTAATCCTGTCAGATCTGTCCAACATCTTCTTGCCACATGGCCCCCAATTTCCAAATAGTGAAACTAGATGCAAAGGTTAGTCTGGTTAGAGGTCCAGCCTGGGACACTAACCTGCAGGACCTGCTGACTCCCTGCATGTGCCTGCTGCTAGCGCCCTCTACTGGTCACTTTTGGTCACACCTCAGAGTCTGACTCCCCGTTTATCACATTTAATTTTTTTTTATTTGACCTTGTAGATGGTCCTTCAGGAGAATTTTTGAGACCCTGCTTTCTGATCTCCAGTGTATTCTTGTGTCTCTCAGTTTTCCGACTGTCACAAATGTCCACAGGGTCCTTTGATGCTGAGAACGTGTGATCTAGCTGGAGAAGAGCCCAGTGGCCCACTATGAGAGACCTGGCCCAGGTTAACCCTGATGCTGAGCTCACTGGGACATTCCTCTGCATAAGAGCTATAGATGGTTTTGCAAAATGAATAAATAAATAAATAAATAAATAAAAGTGGTGTATAGTAAATCATGACTATTCATCTAGAACCCTAGAAGTTAGGATAGAAGGGTGGCTGGGCAGTGGTGGCACAAGCCTTTAATCCCTGCACTTGGGGGGCAGAGGCAGGCAGGTTTCTGAGTTCGAGGCCAGCCTGGTCTACAGAGTGAGTTCCAGGAGAGCCAGGGCTACACAGAGAAACCCTGTCTCAAAAAAAAAAAAAAAAAAAAAGGGTGCTGTAATTTTGAGGCTAGCCTGTGCTACATAGTGAGTTCTGGGCCAGCCTAGGCTATTGCCTCAGCCTCCCAGGTCACACCTGGTCAGGCATGTATGGCTTCATGGTGATATTTCTATTTTTTTCTTTCTTTCTCTCTTTTCTTCTTCCTTCCTTCTTTTCCTTCCTTTTGTCCTTCCTTCCTTCCATCTTTCTTTCTTTCTTTCTTTCTTTCTTTCTTTCTTTCTTTCTTTCTTTCTTTCTTTCTTTCTTTCTTTCTTTCCTTTTTTTGAGACAGGCTCCTGTAGCCCAGGCTGGCTATGAACTCACTGTGTATCTGAGTGTGACCTTGAACTCCTGATCCTCCTGCCTCAGTCTCCTGAGTGCTGGGATAACCTTCGATTTCATAGCAGAGGAACATTGTATGTGGGGAAAAGACAAATAGAACCATCAGTACAGGTGTTCCTCACATCCCCTACCTCAGAAGCTCTTTGAGTGAGATTCTTAACTTTAGGGGATCAAACACGACGTCTTTCCCTCAGGCCCAAGTTTGCTGGCAGCGATAGCACATTCCTTTAATCCCAGCACTGGGAAGGCTGAGGCAGGTAGATCACTGTGAGTTTGGGGCCAGCCTAGTTTACAGAGAGAGTTCCAGGACAGCCAATGCTACACAGAGAGCCCCTGTTTCAAAAACAAACAAACAAAAACAAAAAAATCATACGTTCACAGTACCACCACCATCTCTTAATACTGGAACCCATCCAGGGGACACAGCTGAAGAATATCTAGGTTTGAAAATAGACAGAAGGGAGCTGGAGAGATGGTTCAGTGGTTAAGAGCACTGACTGCTCTTCCAGAGGTCCCGAGTTCAAATCCCAGCAACCACATGATGGCTCACAACCACCTGTAATGAGATCTGATGACCTCTTTTGGTGTGTCTAATGACAGCTAAGGTGTACTCATATAGAATAAATAAATAAATCTTGAAAGAAAGAAAGAAGGAAAGAGAGAAAGAAAGAAAGAAAGAAAGAAAGAAAGAAAGAAAGAAAGAAAGAAAGAAAATAGACAGAAGGGACCTAGGAGGCCCAGGTTCCACCCCCCTCAAGGGGTCCAAAGAGCTCTCAGGAAGGATAGGTCTGACGCAAAGCCCAGGCTGTGTGTTCTTGGGTAAATCATTTACCTCCTCTGAGCCTTATCTATGATAGGAAAGTATTCTTGTGTGTTTGAAGTGCTTCATGCAGGGGGCTAGATGACATGCCCAGACAAATTGTGACACATGTCACAATCACATGGAGATGTAGAATGCTACCCACCTGTGAGTGGCCAGGCAAGGTAAAGCATGCTTGTCACCTCAGTACCCAGGAAGTTGAGGCTGGAAGACTGAGAGGTCTGGGACAGCCTGGGCTAAACAGAAACGCCCTGTCTTTAAACTTGGAACAGAGACACCTACTGCCTCGTGTCCTCCTTTCCCGGACAAGCTGTGAAACCCCTTCCCTGTTGCTTCAGATCCCGCCCCAGGCAGCGACAGCTAGCCTGTCTTTCTTCCGTTGTCCCATGCAGCCAAGGAACTGGAGGACTCACTGTTTCCAAGAAGGGCACACCCATCTTGCCATTTTCGAGGGAAGCTTCTCCCCTATGTCACCCTGTACACTAGCCCTTCCAACAATGTCTTCTTCGGACCATATATCAATGTCTCTGAGTGCTCGTGCAGTTAGCATCTGTCACCACTGCCAGAGGGTGGGTAGGGGACTCTATGTCTGCTGTCAGGCAAAGAGAGTGGCATCTTGTAAGGAGGAGTGAACTGAAAATAAGATCAGGATACTTCATTTGTGGGTTATTTTATTTTATGTATGTGAATGTTTGCCTGAATGTGTATCTGAGAACCATGTCTGTGAGGACCCATAGATGCCAGGAGAGGAGGTTGGATCTCCTGGGACTGCCACATGAGTTCTGGGACTCAAACCTGGGTCCTCTACAAGAGCTGCCAGTGCTCTTAATTGCTGAGCCTCCAGCTCCTTACTTGCATTTTTTTACATGTTAAAAACCTTTGTCTGCCGAGCGTGGTGGCACACGCCTTTAATCCCAGCACTTGAGAGGCAGAGGCAGGCAGATTTCTGAGTTCAAGGCCAGCCTGGTCTACAAAGTGAGTTCCAGGACAGCCAGAGCTATACAGAGAAACCCTGTCTCGAAAAACCAAAACCAACCAACCAAACAAACAAACTTTGGTCTATGCACCTGCCACACTGTGTGTGCTACTGCATGTGTGTGCAGGTCAGAAGACAATGTGTAGGAGTTGCCTTCTATTCTCTTTCTCATGCAAATTCTGGGGTTCAGATTCAGGTCATCATATTGAACTGCAAGCCATCAGAGCCATCTGAGCAACCCACACTTGCAATTTTAATTTGTGTAGGTGGATTAAGGGGGAGGTGGAATGAATGGATGGATATAAGGAGGGAGGTAGATGGAAGAAGGAGGGGAAAGAGAGAGGGAGAGAAGGTGGGTGGATGGATGGATGGATGGATGGATGGATGGATGGATGGATGGACGGGTGAATGGATGGATGGACAGGTGGATGAATGGATGGGTGGGTTGATGGATAGGTTGTTAAAATGGTGAATGGTTGATAAGTGGGTGGGTGGATATTTTCAAGGCTATTCCAAATACTTCACACGTGACCTAATTTTAATCAACAGAAGTCCCAGGAGGGAATGACATTTTATTTACAAACAGCATTTGAAACATCACATCCCTCAGGGCTATGCAAGCTGAATACTGTGGAGCAGAAAATCAAGCTTTGGCATGTCTAACTCTGTGTCCTTAGCCATCACGGAGACCCTTTCCCCAATACCCTATCCTCTAAGTGCCCCATGATGTTGCCCAGGTTAGCCCTCTATTATCCTCATTCATGGCTCTCATGTTCAACACTTTGCCCTGAGTGCATGTGGTGGTTCAAAGAGGTCTCTATACGAATATCTATCTGTAGGTGGTGGGGCCTGGAATGTTCTTTGGATACTCCCCAGTTTCCCAGAATACAGTCATGATCCAGTTGAATCTATAACACTCATAAACAGTCCCAGATGTGCGAGCTGACAGAGAGCAAGCATTATGCTTCAGGCAGGTGCTGTATCAGCCACACACCCATCTGTTCACCACATCCGTGGCCATGAAGAAGCTGTGGTCTCATAGGTGGACACAGGCCAGTCATCCCACACACCAGGCAGCCCCTGTCCCTCAGTCACCAAACTAGTACCCTGAGCCACAAGTAAATCTACCCTGTGCTGACGAGCAGGGCAAGGAGCATGGGCCGGGGGATGGGTGCTGCAAGTGTGCCCACTGAAAGCCTTGTCCTGCCCTGTATCCTCAGTACACAGGAGACTCGGTGGCTGGCCAGAGAGCAGAGACTACAGCAGAGCTCAGCAGTTCTTGTCATTCTCCTGGATCTCCACATAGGGTAGCCCGATGACCCAGCTGTCCCGGGGCCAGTAGTGGACTTTGAGGGTTTTATCTGGCATCTCATACTTTGCATCCACCAGGGCCATGGTCACGATACCATAAGGAAATGTGATGCTTATGAGGACGTGCCTGTGGTTAAGAGAGGGCAGGGTAAGAAATCGAGAGATGCCCCCAGCTCTACCCAGTCTTCTTAGGTTCTCACAGATGCTAACTTGGCTCTTTAGATCCAGGCAGCCAGTTGTAACCTCTCCCTACCACCTCTATATCCCAGGGTCTGGATCTTGTCCCTCTCCCACTCTTGCACCCCAGACACTTCTCTACTTGGAGTGCATCTGAACTCTGACTTGGGTTCTTGGGATCCAAGAGGGGTATTTTACCAAATGCTGTGCAGGTAGTAGAAGTGAATCCGCTGCCAGAAGCTGCAAAGTACACGGTCACTGATCCAGCTGGTCAGTGCAGCGGCCCATAAGACCACAGAAACCGCAATCAGATGCCGAAGATCATCATCCCTAATCCTGGGGACAAAGAGAGAGCCTGGGCTGGGGGTGGGTGGTGAGCTGCTGGATGGACAGACAGACAGATGGACAGGTGGATTGATGGTTGGATGGTGGGTAGGTAGATGGGTTGGGTGTTTGTGGGTGGGTGGATAGGTAGTGGGTAGGAGGGTGAGTGGATGAATTGGTGGGTTTGTGGGTTAATGATAGGTAGGTGGATGGATGGATGGATGGATGGATGGATGATAGATGTAGATGATTGATAGACACATCTGCACTAACACAGAAAGAAGGCAGTGTTCTAAGTGGCTGATGGGAAATTCATCTATCCAGGAGATGTATCTCATAGGTTGGGAGAAGGACAAATGGTGTTTTCAAGAGAGCTGGTGTTTGCTATAAGTTGGCTCTGGGGTGTCTCCCAATGGCTCTTGTGTTAAAAGATCTGTCTTTACCTCCACTCTGTGAGGAAGTTAATGGAACCTTTCTGATTTGGGGCCTAGAAGACATCTTCCATTCACTTAAAATGTGTTCTTGAAAAGGATTGTGGGAACCCCAGTCCCACCAACCCAAGTCAATAGAGTCAAGCAATCAGTAGTACGCAAACCTCTAAAACCATGAGCCAAAACAGATAGACAACAACAATTAGCCCAAGCCAGGTGTGGAGAGGCACCTTTGTTGTCTCAGAACCTGGGAGGCAGAGCGGGGAGGATCTCTGGTATTTTGGAGGCCAACCTGAGCCACACAGTGAAGTCCTGTGTAGAAAAAGGAAGAAAATATTAGAAAGAAAAAAAATAGAATAATTCTCACTGTCTCTGTCTCTTTTTCATTCTGTTTCTCTCTATCTCTCTGTCTCTCTCTCTCTGTCTCTCTGTCTCTCTGTCTCTGTCTCTCTGTCTCTCTGTCTCTCTGTCTCTCTGTCTCTCTCTCTCTCTCTCTCTCTCTCTCTCACACACACACACACACACACACACACACACACACATACACACACACAAACACACACACACACTATATCTGCCTATACATTTCAATCTGGCTTCAAACTCCTAGGCTAAACTAATCCTCTTGTTTGGCCTCACAAATACTTAGGACTATATAAGTCCTGTGAGGTCATGTGGAACTAATTTTAACTCTTTGTGCTGTCTCAGCTATGTGACTGTAGCAGAAAGCTAGCAATGTTGCTTACTATGTGCTAATAGTTAACACTCAATGAGGTCTTGGGGGAGTGGTGAGTAGGTTATGTGGGGGGTTGTATATGGGTGTGTGTGTGTGTGTGTGTGTGTGTGTGTGTGTGTGTATGCGGGAGTGCAATAGGGCAGTGCATTTTCTGGTAGTCATGTCTTGAAACAACTCAAGACCATAATGTAGCCTCCTGGTCAGCAGAATCAAATCGAGGTCTCCGGAAGAATATTCTAGAGATGAGTGAGAAAGCTGTCCGATATCAATAGACATACAGGTCTGTCTGCTCCCCTCATGATGAAGCCATTCGCTGGATACTTTGCCTAGTGACTTCCAATTGGCTTGACTGATGATGTCTGTATCCCATTGGGCAATGGCTTCCAGTTGGCTTCACTAATGATTTTCACTTATACTGCTCTATAGTGTCTGTTAACATGACCAGTGCTTCTAATTGCTTTGACTTATGGTTTCTGGCTTGCTGGATCTATGATTTCCAGTTGTCTTTATCGTTTCTGGTTGGTTTTGTTAATGGTTTCCGGTTTCCGGTTTCCAGTTTTTTATGGTTTCTTTGGCTTGACCTTTGGTTTCTGGTCGGATTGGCCGACAGTTTACAGTTTGTCGGTTTCACTGGCAAGTTTTGTATAACTTGACCTGTGGATTTCAGTTGACTCAATGATACATAGTCAGCTCAACCTATTGTACACAGTTGGTATACCTGTGGATTTTAGTCTAATAAGAAAGTAAATGAAAAGGACAACCTCTGGACTGCAAGATGGCTCAGTAGGTAAAGGCGCTTGCTGCTAACCTCACAACCCCAGTTGGATGGGTGGGACCCACGCTGTGGTACACAGATGTTGTGATGCACATAAATAAAAATAAATTAATATAAAATATATGTGTGTTTGGTTTTTCGAGACAGGGTTTCTCTGTGTAGCCCTAGCGGTTCTGGAACTCGCTCTATAGACCAGGCTGGCCTCAAACTCATAGAGATCTGCCTGCCTCTATCTCCCGGGAACTGGGATTAAAGGCGTGTACCTCCACCACCTTTACAGTATATGCTTTAAGACAATGTTTGCAGACTGACAGACTGCTCAGAAAGAAGCCTTGCCCTTCCTGCTCACTGGTCAACATGGAGAATGGGTGCCCTCTTCAGGAGACTGGACTCAGAAACTCTAAAAGCACACAGAACTGCTGAAAAGAACACAGCTCCAAAGGGAAACAGAAGGAAACTCTTAGGCAACTGCAACCGCCATTCACTTCCTAAAAAGGCACAATTGTTTTTTGTGATGTTGGCAACAGAACCCACATACTAGAACATATTAAGCAGGGGCTTCACACTTTAACACCCAGCCCAGTGGGAGTCCCAGAGGGACTCCACCCTGACCACAACTCCTAGGGGCCCCACCCTGACCACGCCTCAGACCCTGGTGGGGAGGGGAGGGAGTGTTCTAGGCGGGGCTCCACCCCGACCACACCTCCTGGGGCTCCACCCTGACCACGCCTCCATCACCCAGCACTCACTTCTTGTACTCTGTGCGCACAATGTAGAGGATGTGGATGGCGATGCTGTTGAGAGCATATGCATTGACTGTGGGCTTCACGAACGTCAAGAAGGTGCTGATAATAGTGGTTATAGTTACCAGGCAGCTGAAGTAGAACCTGAGAGTGAGACAGGGTGGGAGAGGTGCTGAAGGACTCAGCGAGATCACCTTGGGCAGCCAAAATAGATAGGACAAACCAAGAACCCTGGAGAGTACATCTGGGCTCAGGAGGAGCCTCTGGGTTTCCTTGGGTCTGCTCAAGAAAGACAGGATTTAAGAGAACCCGGGTGTACCAGGCAGAGATTAAAGAGCCTGAGGTGGGTTAGGAGGATGAAGAGGGGCCAGGGGACTCAAGAGGCCTGATAAGGTCAGGCGAGAGGTTTGGAAAAACATGGAGAGTTCAGAAGATGGAGAACAGATATCTGAGTAAAGGTTATAAGGGTTTTAGGTTATGAGGGTTTTTTGGTTTTGTTTTTGGTTTTGGTTTTTTTTTTTTTTTTTTTTTTTTTTTTTTGTGTTCATTAAATTCCCCTCCCCACAGATGACTTGGTGTGCCTGCTCTACCTGTTCCCCTTGACGAACTTGGGAAAATAGCAACGGGGCAGCCACACACTGTATCCACTGGCCAACAACCACAGGATGGAGATCTCATCCAGCAGCTGTCCCAGAAAGCTGAGTGTCATGTGGAAATACATGGAGAACAGACCTGTAGGAAGGCAGACGCAAGTAGAGGCCGTCAAGGGGAGGGAGCATTTCCAGCACACTTCCCCAGCCTCAAACACGCACACCTACCTATGAGCATGAAGAGGACTGACACTCCATAGAAACACCGGGTACGCTTCTGGGCATACGGATGCATGAGGAACATCATGAGGGGTCCAAAGATGAGGAAGAACACATTGCTGAACTGCAGGAGAAACAAGAACAGAGCTAGTAAGACAAGAGCTGGTGGGAGCTCCTGCCCACCTAGGGCTCATTCCTAAGTACCCCATCGCATGGGCTGTCCAGGAATGAACCAAGATTTGTCCATCATTCAACTGTAAGTTTCCCAGTCATCTTAGTCTGATCCCCAGACTCATTTTATTTTTCTTGTTTGTTTGTTTGTTTTGAGACAGGCTTTCACTCTAAGAGTCTGACTATCTTGAAACTCTATGTGTAGACCTGGCTGGCCTCAAAGTCCCAGAGATCCACCTGCCTCTGCCTCCTAAGTGCTGAAATTAAAGATGTGCACCACCACGCCTAGATCTCCCTTTCTTTTTAAAAATGTTATTCATTCATTAGTATTACTGACCTCTAACTCTAGCAGTCAGTAGGCAAGAGTAGGTGAATCTCTATGAATTCAACCAGCCTTGTCTACATTGAGAATCTCAGGCAGCCAGGGCTACATAGTCACACACACACACACACACACACACACACACACACACACACACACACACACACACCATTATTATTACTAATGGAATCCTGGACCTTGGACAAAGTGCTAAGAAAAAGCTCCCCCCAAACAACAACCCCAGACCCCCATTTGGGGGAGTCTAGGCAGAAGCTCCATTTCTGACCACACCCCAACCTCTCACTGGGGAATTCTAGGCAGGGGTTCTGTCTCCAAGCCTGTTCTTCCTCTCCCCCACTGACCCTGGCCATCTACGGGCCATCCCTAAATCTCCAATAGACCCTACATTCTGCCCATTATTCTACTGGTTCTTTCATTTACTCAATGAGGGGAGCATGGACGACCTACTAAATATTTTCCACATGTTCTCCCTCATTTTCTTCTTAGAGGAAAATTCTAAATTTGTGGGCTCTGTAATTGTGGGCTAAAAATATTCAGGACAGGGCTGAAGAGATGGCTCAGTGGTTAAAGAGCACTGGCTGTTCTTCCAGAGGTCCTGATTTCAAGTCGCAGCAACCACATGATGGCTCACAACCATTTGTAATGGGATCCAATGCCCTCTTCTGGTGTGTCTGAAGATAGCGACAGTGTACTCATATAAATGAAACAAACAAATCTTTAAAAACAATATTCAGGACATGCATACTGAGGTATGCCTTTAATCCCAACACTTAGGAGGCAGAGGCAGATGGATCTCTGAATTTGAGGCCAGCCTAAAAACTACAGTGACCCCCTTTTCTTTCTTTCTTTCTTTCTTTCTTTCTTTCTTTCTTTCTTTCTTCCTTCTTTTTTTTTTTTTTTTTTTTTTGTTTTTTTTGAGACAGGGTTTCTCTGTATAGTCCTGGCTGTCCTGGAACTCACTCTGTAGACCAGGCTGGCCTCGAACTCAGAAATCCGCCTGCCTCTGTCTCCCAAGTGCTGGGATTAAAAGCGTGCGCCACCATGCCCGGCGGAGACCCCTTTTCAAAAACCGAAATATGCTGGGTGTAGTGGTGCAAACCTTTAACTCCATCACTTGGGAAGTAGAGGCGTATCTATGAGTTCAAGGCCAGCCTGGTCTACAAAGCAAGTTCCAGGACAGCCAGGGCTACACAGAAAAACTGTGTCTTGAAAAAACAAAAATAAAATTAAACACACACACACACACACACACCAGGAAGCATTCAGTGTGGTGATACACATAATCTCCGGTCATTTATTTCCAGTCTCCAGTACTGTTCTGGAGGCTGAAGCAGAATGCCAGGAGCTCCAAGCCATCCCAGGAGACCCTGTCTCCAACAGAGAAACAAGAAAACATGACAGTACCTATGCACACAATACCCATCTGGACTCAGCAGATTATCTAAGACTATGGGGGAATTCCATGGGTTCTAAACTAAAATTGCACCATTGCACAAAAGGGACCTGAGGGCCTGCAAGAGGGCTCAGCAGGTTGAAGATGCTTGCTGCAATGTCTGATGACCTGGATTAGGTCCCCAGAACCTGCGTGGTGAAAAGAGAACTGATTTCCCACAGGATGTCCCCTGATGTGTCCTCCCACCACATGTTCCCCACCACAATGCCTCTAACTGGAAGCCAAAATAAACTCTTACATTGCCTTGGCAAAGTATTTTATCACAGCCACATGACAGGTAACTACACAGATTTCTGACACTCATCCCTACCTCTTCACCCTCCGCTAAACCATGATGTGACTTGGTCAGTCCTGTAGGAAGTAAACCCTAGAGACGAACAGCACCTTAGTCATGCTGATCTGAGTCTCTGCTTTCTTCTATTGTAACAAAAATACTTGTCAGGCTCCCTTGCAGCTCCCTTGCATACGACCATGTGACTAGGCTTTAGCCATTGAGATCCAGACATAACCATAGTGCTCAGGTTGTGTTTCTAAAGGTTTCCACATCCTTTCCCTCTCCTCCACTTCCCTTCCCTCCCGTTCCTCTCTCTTTACTTCCTTTCTTTATGAGACAGGGTCTCACTTTGCAGTTCAGTTTGTTCTTGAGCAAGGCAAGCCTTCCAACTCAGCTTCCTGAGTGCAGGTGTTCCAGGTGTGCACCACTGCAAGAGTAGGAATGACAGCAGAAAGAACAGACAGCCCAGGACGACCTTAAACTCATGATCCTTCTGCGTCCATCTCACAAGTGCCAGGATGACAAAGGTGCCACCGTGCCTTGCTGAACCAAGCGATTTGATGGTGTTTTTCAGTCACAAAGAACGAACCTTCAGTTCTAGACCCATCTAGAACTGGAGAGATGGCTCATCAGTTAATCTGCCTGCAGAGATTTGGCCAGCATCCACATGGCCATTCATAACTATCTTTAACTCCAGTTGCAGGGGATGGGATGCCCTCTTCTGGCCTCTGCAGGCAGTGCATGCACATGGAGCACATAATATACATTTGGGCAAAACACTCATTGCACATAAAATAAATTAAATATACCTAGAAAAATTAAAATGATCCACTTCCTGACCACCTCAGGGGTGTGTGCCCCAGGCCTTCCCCCATTGCTCTCCATCTCCTCCTGGTGAACCAGGGTCTCTCCCGGGCTCTCTCCATTTCTGCTAGGCTACTGGCCTGTAAACTCTCAGGACCCACCATCTCCACTCTCCCAATGCAGAGGTTGTGTGCATGCTCAGCAATGCCCACCTTTTTACACAGCTGCTGGGGATTTGAACTTAGGCCCAAATGCTTGAAGGGCATACTTTATCTCCTGAGCCATCTCAGCAGCCATGGGTGTTTTATTTGAGTCATGATGAATGGGTATGAACACCAATCCTGCATAGCTTAGGCCTGAAAACTTCCCTGGGGCCATGAGGGAATGAAGAAAAGGCAGACACACAGACTCAGAAAAGCTGGGATCAGGTGGTCCATGCTCTCTACTGGAGATGTACCGACATGTGCCACCAATATATTCAGAGGATTTATCTTATTCATTACAATGGAGGGGGAAGGCTTGGGGTACACAGCTGAGCGAGGTAGTCTAGCTGATCCCTATGGAAGTCTCTGTAAGGGAGCAGTCTCAGGCTGGGGACACCTCAGAGCAAGAAGCTAAGTGCTGTGATTTGAATATGCTTGGTCTATAGGGAGTGGCACCATTAGGTGTGACCTTGTTGGAGGAAGTGTGTCACATTGGGGTGGGCTTTGAGACCCTCCTCCTGGCTGCCTGGAAGACATTTTTCTTCTAGCTGCCTTCAGATCAAGATGTAGATCAGCTCCTTCCCCTGCACCATGTCTGCCTGGATGCTGCCATGCTTCCTGCCTTGATGATAATAGACTGAACCTCTGAACCTGCATGTGAGCCCTAATTGAATATTGTCCTTTATAAGAGTGACCTTGGTCATAGTGTCACCTCACAGCAATGGAAACCCTAACTAAGGCAGTATTGTTGCTAATTTTTGCATACACTGTCATCATCCATATCAGACCAGCTCTGCCAGTTCCCTGAGCCTCACGCCAGAAGGCTTGCCACTTCCTTGGGTGTGAGGCATTGTGGTCCTTGACCCGGCTGTGGTCCTGTCAACCACACACAATTACTCATGGCTTCTTCTGATCCTCAAGCTTGGTGATCGAAGTGACCTGGGCTTTAATCCCTGCCACCTGTTCATTACCACGAGGCTCTGGAATGACACTTGGATTTCCCAGCATCCATATCTGACCTGTGAACTAGGCAGAGACACCTCCCTAGCACTGTTCACCCAAATGCCCAGGACAAACTGGCCTCGGTGGCTACAGTTTCTGTCAAGAACACCTACTGTGCCTGTGGAAATGGCCTGTCATCCCAGCTACTGCAGAGGCTAAGGCAGGAGAAACAAGCTGAAAGGATGCATTGGGGGGTTTCAGAGACAGCTTAGTGAGTACAGTGCCATGCATGAGTGCCTGAGTTCAATATCCCAGAACTCATGCAAACCTAGGGGCAGCAGTGTGGAGAGGTGAGAGGTGGAGACAAGGCGTGCCAGCCTAGTGTGCTCTGTTGGGACAATATTCTTGTGCCCTGTGTAAAGGTTGTATTTATATTATTCAAATGATTTCTGTACCTGCAGATGGCTGATTACTGTCTGGACTTTGGTATTGTTATTCAAATCACTCAGCACCTGCATCATATTGTAAACATCCCCATCACCTTCTGATTGGTTCAATAAGGAGCTGATGGCCTATGACAGGGCAGGAGAGGAAAGGCCGAGCATTCAATTAAAGACAAGAACTCAGGAAAGAATCAGGCGTGGGGATTCGACAGACATGGAGGAAGGAACAGGTTCTAGGACTGAAGGAGACATCATGGGCCACTCGGCAGAATGTAGATTACAGTAAACGGTTGAGTTGAATTATATGAGCTAGCGTGGAACAAAGACTAAGCTAACAGGCCTACACATTCATAAACAAATATGAGTTTGTGTCATTATTGGAAGCTGGTGGGTCAAGACAGTCTGGCAATATTTGGTGCCCAAGGAGGGGCTAGAAATCCAAACTTAGGCAAATTAGAATTTAGGACAAGTCAGGCACAGAAGCCTGAAAAGGTGGGTTTCTTAGCAACCTGGGAAGCCAGTAAGTGGAGGGAACAGGAAACTGTGAGAGGAGAGGGAGTGCAGAGACCTGGCTTCTCTAAGAGCCCCCCCGATGAGAAACAAGGTCAGCTGCCTACTGGGTCGGGAGCAGCACCCAGATGTTGGAACTATGGAGAGCCAAACCAGCCTGCAGTGTGCAGGCCTCGCTGTGGCCCCGCTAGTCCCCTCTACCTGCAGGCTTCCGCCCATGGGAAACACTCCAGGAGAGTTCAAGTGTATCACAACCTGGTGCCTGGTACAGCTGATTGCACTACCTTCCTGGAGCTGGGGTAGATTGGTGCGGCTGCCCTGGGAAGAGCCTACAGCTCTGCAGTGGCTTGGTGGGGAGAGAAGCTTGGCACATGGGATGGCAGGGTAATGTGGGGCAGGGGAGGACGGGACTGACCCGAGGGACAGAGCCCCTCCATCACCACCACCGTGTACTAGCTGAGCAGTGAATGGAGCCTGCAGACCCAGAGGAGGGCAGAAAGGCAGAAGGAACATTTTCCCAGAGCTGCAGTGTGACTAAAAAGCCCCAAACTGACTCCGGGTATGGTGGTGCACACCTTTAATCCCAGCACTTGGGAGGCAGAGGTAGGCAGATTTCTGAGTTCGAGGCCAGCCTGGTCTACAAAGTGAGTTCCAGGACAGCCAGGGTGACACAGAGAAACCCTGTCTCGAAAAACAAAATTGTGAAGGGTCACTAGGTGGAGGTTTACATTCTGACAGATTAAGGGTACAGGTTATGTTTGATGATACCATCTCAGAACAATGCTGTACAATAGCATTGAATGCTTAGGACAAGGCTGGTCAACAGGGACCAGCTGAATCACTTACAAGGATGTCCAAGTTCAAGCTCTCCAAATTTAGAAGGGGAAGTCACTGCTGACGGAGTACCAACTACCCTATTGTCAGGGTCAAGTGACTCTTTCAGGGACTTTTTGCAAAGATTGACTGCAGCACTGAATAGAAGGATAACAGATCCAAATGTTAGAGAATTTTTAATTGAACATTTAGCTTTTAAGAATACTGAAGCTAAATGCAAACAGGCTATCAGGCCAGATCTGCACCTATTTGTGAATCTATCAAAACTGCTGCAAGCTGGGCGTGGTGGCGCACACCTTTAATCCCAGCACTTGGGAGGCAGAGGCAGGCAGATTTCTGAGTTCGAGGCCAGCCTGATCTACAAAGTGAGTTCCAGGATAGCCAGGGCTATACAGGGAAACCCTGTCTCGGAAAAAAAAAACAAACAAACAAAACTGCTGCAGATATTAAATCTAATGCTCACAATCCATTTGTGGTTGGACAAACAATTTCGAAAGACGTAAAAACACAAAACGCCCATTGCTGTGCCTGTGAAAGATCAGGTCACTCCCTAAAAGACTGTAGACAAACAGTCCCTAAGGATAAATTCTTCTTTAATCATAAGTCATGAAGAAAGATCCCTGGAGAGATGCCTCAGCTGTTAAGAGCACTGACTGCTCTTCCAATTGTCCTGAGTTCAAATCCCAGGAACCACATGGTGGCTCATAACCATCTGTAATGAGATCTGATGCCCTCTTCTGGAGTGTCTGAAGTGTACTTACATATAATAAATAAATAAATAAATTTAAAAAAAGAGATCCCTGTGGTATGTAGAAGATGTGAAAGGAACAGACACAGTGCTTATGAATGTAGGTCATCTAAAGATATTTGAATTGGGCTGGAGAGATGGCTCAGCATTTAAGAGCGCCGATGCTCTTCCGAAGGTCATGAATTCAAATCCCAGCAATCACATGATGGCTCACAACCATCTGTAATCAGGTCTGAAGCCTTCTTCTGGGGTATCAGAAGACAGCTACAGTGAGCAAGCAGGGCCAGAGAGAGAAGAAGAAAGTCTGAAGACAGCTACAGTGTACTTACATATAATAAATAAAGAAAAATTTTTTAAAAAGGATATTTGAAGCAATTCCTTAGTGTCAGAAAACTGCCTACGGGGGACTTGCTCAAGGCCTGACCAAAAAACACACAAGCCATTCCATTCCTGTCAGACAAGGAATAACTGTTCTGGAAAGCAACTAGAAAAGATGAAGCCTGATAAGACAGACAGAGCTGCTCAAAACTTAAAATTAACCATTTGACAGAGATATCACACCTCCTCTGGATAGAACAAGAGATCCTAAAGATACCAAAAAAAAAAAAAAAAGCTATTTTGGAAAACTGATAAATGATAAGAGACCAAAAATGAAATTACAATTAGATAGCATTGTAATTAAAGGCTTAATGAATACAGGAACAAATGTAACAATAATTTCACAAGATTCCTGGATTCAGTTTGGCCACTATCTACACAGCTTCTAGGAGTTGGGACATTGTCTCAGGTCAAACAAAGTCTAAAATGGATTAAATGCAGAGGACCAGAAAGTCAAGTAGCAAAATTAAAGCCATATGTGGCAGACATATCCATGAATTTATGGAGAAGAGATCTATTGCAACAGTGGGAAGCACAGATTAGCATTCCTCCAACTTTAGATACAGGCTGTAAAAGAGATGCTCCTAATAAAGAAATTTAAAAATGTTATCAAAGACAGTTACAGACAGTCCAGGCTGTCTATAGGCAGGACAGAGCAGAGACTGACTCTCCAAATTTAGAAGGGGAGTTACTTCTGATAGAGTACCAACTACCCTATTACCAAAACAATTAACTGACAAACCTATTTGGGTAGAGCGATGGCCTTAAATAAAGAATAGTTACAAGCATTAGAACGGTTAATCCAAGAGCAACTAGAAGCTAAACATTTAGGAGAGTCCACCAGCCCTTGGAATTCTCCTGTATTTGTCATTTAAAAGAAATCTGTAGGATGCTTATAGATCAATAAAATATTTTAGCCTAAGGGCTCTTTATAACCTGGAATCCTTTAACTTCTTTATTACCTAAGGCATGGCCTATTATAGTGATGATTAAAAAGATTGCTTTTTATCAGTAGTCCTTGAGAAACAAGATAAAGATTTGCTTTCACTGTGCGCACATTTAACCATACTATGCCAACTAAATCTTACAACAAGAAATGTTAAACAATCCCACCTTGTGTCAATATTATGTGCAACAGCCATTAGAAATAATTTGTAAACAGTTTCCTCAGTCTATAATCTATCATTAGATGGATGATATTTTACTGGCTGATTCAAATGCAGCCATCTGAAAGAAAATGTTTGATGAAGTAAAGAGAATTTTGCCTTGTTAAAGATTACAGATTGCTCCTGAAAAAAATACAAAAAAGAGATTCTGTTAATTATCTAGGATATAAGATAGGTCTGCAGAAAATCCAACCACAAAAGTTAAGGATCATAAAAGACCAATTCTGAACTCAATAATTTTTCAAAAACTTTTGGAAGATAATAATTGGCTACAGTCAATAATTGTATTGACTTTTTAAAAGCTTAGTAATTCATTTCCATCTTTACAAGGTTTAACTAGCCCAAGGAAAGTATCAGCTGAAGCTGAAGCTGAAGCCGGAAAAAGAATTGGCTCTGGTAGAAAAGAGAGCACAGAATGCATATGTGGACCCTTTGGTTCCAAAGCTGCATGGTATTTTAGTTTTCTTGCTTTCTACTCATTCTCCCACAGGAATTCTAGTGCAGAGAGAAGGTAATGTTTTAGAATGAATATTTTAAACACATAAACAGAGTAAAAAAAATAAAAACCTATATAGAAAAGGTTTCTGATTTGATTGTGAAAAGGAGAATAAAACTTTGTCAATTAGCAGGAATAGACCCAGCATAGATTATAGTGTTTTATACTAATGTTGAGATTACCTCATTATGGGTAATCAATGAGGACTGACAAAGAGCTTGCAGTGATCTTTTTTTTGGGTGAAATTAATAATAGATACCACAAAAGCAATTGGCTTCAGTTATCAAAAGAACTAATTGGATTATTCCTCATATAGTGAGAGGAACTCCAATGTGTAAAGCTCCTACCTTTTATACAGATGCCAATAAATCAAGAATGCCGGGTTATAAGAATGAAAATATAAGCAAATGAATGCAAAGTCCACAGGTTTCAGTTCAGAAGTCAGAACCACATTCTTTTCTGGTTCTGTTAGATTGTCCAGAACCTCTTACTATAGTTACTGGTTCCCAATATGCAGTGAGAGTGGTTTTGCATATAGAAACTGCTGGACTTATTTTAGATGATTCAGAATTAACTTTGTTGTTTATACAAGTACAACATGTAACCCAAAACAGAGATCATCCAGTACAGATAACTCATATTCTATCTCATACAGGTTAGCCAGGACCATTCGCAGGCACTAGGAAATCAAGACATATACCAAAATATTAACAGGAAATGTATTAGAGGCTTCAAATTACATAAAAGCCATCATGTAAATAGTAGAAGTTTAAAGAATATTTTTCCTATAACTTGGTAACAAGCAAAAGGAAATTATAAAAAATTGTCCTGCTTGTTCTTTGGATAATCAAACTCTGTTACCTGCTGGAAGTAACTCTAAAGATACCCAAAGAAATAAAATTTGGAAAATGAATGTTCCATTTTGCAGAGTTTGGAAAACTAGAGTATGTACATCATACAATTGATACCTATTCAGGATTCCAATGGGCTTCTGTCTTGAGTTCTGGAAAGACTGATTCTGTTGTGGCTACATTAGGAATACCTTTAAAGATTAGAATTGATAATGTTCCAGCATATGTATCCGGTAAAATGCAAAAGTTCTTTAAATAGAACATAAAACATGTTACTGATATACCTTTAAAGGACTTTAAATACAGGACTTTAAAGAAAAGGCTCCTTAAACAAAGGGGAATGCAAGGTCTCCCAGAGATAGATTAAATAAAGTTTTATTGACTTTAAATTTTTTAAATGTCAATGAGACAGGTAGAACAGCTGCTGAAAAACAGCTACAGTGTACTTAGATATAATAATAAATAAATCTTTTTTTAAAAAAATAAAAGAACTGATAGATTAAAGCAGCCTATATATTATAAGGATATGTTAACTTCAGAATGGAAGTCAGGAAATGTGTTGCATTGAGGGGAGAGGTTATATCTTTGTTTTAATAGGAAATGGAAAACTATGAATTCCTTCAAAATAAAGAAAGATTAGATCTGACCCAGGAAGACCTCTTGAAAATCTTGGCTGCAGGCATGAAGGAAGAGACCAAGATGAACAACAAAACAGGTGACATGAATGCTGATCCCTCTACATGGGGACAGCTCAGAGACTGACTAAGACATGTCTCTGCACAGCCAATAAATCTTGTTGGCTGCAGAGTCCTTGGGACTTATTGTTGCACGATGTCCTTGGAGATGGAGATAAGCATGGGTGGAGATTTATATTGCAATTCTGTTATGCAGTCCAAATGGACTTACCAAGTTTGACTCCTTTCCTGCTCGAAGAGCAGAGAATCACTTCTAGCTGGTATGTGCACAGCACACATTTTTCTATACGTGTGTTAATCCGTAAATTTATATTACCTTTAAAAGTTTGTGTGTTTTCAGAATAAAGGACCAGACACCCGTGAAGATAAGACAAATATCCCAGATAATCCAGCCTCACAGATGGCCTCAGTAGCGGTTTCCTCAAAAATCTGCATCCAGAACAACTTTAAAATGACTAGCTTAATTGGTCCAGCCTCACAGACTGTTCCAGCCAGGACTTCAGTGAAGCTCTGCACTTTCCCATCACACAAACAATGGTTGGCACATGATACAGATAGCTCTCCCAGGACTTGGCCAATATTCCAGTTTTCATAGGACCAACCCCCCCCCCAAAGTTGCTGTTCCCTCCAGATAGCAGGAAGTAATTTTAAGAAGACACAGAATTTAGATGCTTTAGTAACATAAGGCTTTTCATGACCGTGAGGCAGGTGTGCTGTGGCAAAACTAGACACTATGCAAAACAAAAACCTACCCTTGCCTACTGACAACATGCTATCTAAAGTGTGGATAAGCAGGGCACTGGGAAGTCAACTGGCAAACTTTGCCAAGACAAAGTAGGCCAGTCCTTCTGTCAGATATTCTGAGCCAGTAAGCTGAAGATGGATGCGCCAACATGACAGAGGACTCTTGGGTGGCTGTCCAGGTAACCAGCTGTCTGTCATTTGGAAGCTACTGGCGCTGCACTTCCTGCTTATTCAGGTAACACTTATCCTTGTCGGGTCTCTGATGGGGTTGAAGACTAGATAGTTATAGTCTCATATTAAGCTCGAGTTGTTTAGGGTTTAAGAAAATGATTTAAGGGGTCTAAAAGATGGTTATAGTTTAATAAGTGCAAGTTATGATAGAAAGTGATTCAGGTGAAGAACTTTGGACTCACCAAGGTAGGATAGATGGTTAGAGTACTTTCTCCAAGGTTGCCAAATATATATGGATTGGACATTGTGAATCTAATTCTTACCTGATAGTTTTCATAATTGTTCTTATTGTATATAGTTTATTGATGTTAGAGAAAGAGCCTTTCACTGGACACAAGCAGAGATGTTGGGGTGCATTGTGTAAAGGTTGTCTTTGTATGATTCAAACGTTTATTTCTGTACCTGCAGATAGCTGAGTACTGTCTAGACTTTGGTATTGTTACTCTAATTGCTCAGTATCAGCACCTGCATCATATTGTGTAAACATTCTTCACCGTCACCTTCTGATTGGTTCAATAAAGAGCAGATGACCTATAACAGGGCAAGAGGCCTGGCATTCAGGCAGAGAGAGGAACTCTGGTAAAGGGATTCACCAGCTAGACCTGGGGGAAGGAACAGGTGTCAGTGCTGAAGGAGAGAGCGGTAATGGGCCACGTAGCATAATGTAGACTAAACAGAGAATAAATTAAAATAAAATATAAAATTAAATTATACAAGCTAGTGGGGGAACAAGTCTAAGCTAACAGGTCTAAGCACTCATTAATAAACATAAGTCTCTGTGTCGTTATTAGAAGCTGGCAGGTTGACACAGTCCAACAACAGTGCTCAGCTCAGCTTCAGACAACAAAGAGAGATGCCTCTGAGCGATGGATGGCAAGGACTAACACCTGGGATGGTCCTCTGACCTGCACATATGTGCTATGGCATGTGTATTGCATGTCCATGCACACACACACACACCACATTCATGAATATATATTCCCCAGAGTCTATACCTGACCTGTAATATAGAGTCAAGCAGTGTGTTGGCTGAGCAAAGGTTCTTGCTGCCAAGCCTGACCACCTGAGTTTGGACTCGGGATAGGATAGTTGTGTCTCAGTATAGGAGAGAAGTGACGTTCATAAGATGCCCTCTCAGGGCACAAGCATACCATGACATACACACATACACAACACACAAATTACATATATACATACATATGTGTAATATACCCATGTTCATGTACACAAATGGGTCACAAAATAAGAAAAAAATGATCTAAAGATGAAAGAGACTAGGAAGAGGAGGGGATTCACAGGAGTGGGAGACGGGCAAGAGAGGATGAAGGGCAACGAGCAGAACACCCATGAAAGTATGGTGAAACCCATTATGACAGATAATTGACATCTGCTACAAAAAGCAAGACTGAGGCATGTTGCAGAGGAGAGAAAGGCACAGCTCTAAATGGGATGTCTCCATCAAATCCCTCACCTCGGAGATTAGGGAACTTCACAGAAGAGGAGGCAGAAAGAGGGTAAGAGCTGGAAGGAGGACACCAAGAACACAAGGCTGTTACATCAACACTATCGAAGCTCACTGAACTCGCTGTGAAGCCGCAGGCACAGAGTAGGAACTGTCTTGCTTCTCACCAGGCCCTGTGCATATGCATATGTGTGCATATGTGTGTACGTGTAGCATGACTTCCAGCTTTGTGGAACTCCTGAGTGTGTGAATGAAGGTCTCTCTAATTCTTGTGCACTGGGCTATTTTCCATCTGTTGGTTTGTCTTGTCTAGCTTTGAGGGGGTAGTTTTGGTTTTATCTTTTTATTTGATTGTTTTGTTTTGTTTTGTTTTCAAGACAAAATTTCTTTCTGTAGACCAGGCTGGCTTCAGACTCAAGGAGGTCTGCCTGCCTCTGCCTTCTGAATGCTCAGACTAAAGGCATGCACCACCACTGCCTGGCTTTTTTATCTTATTATATTTTATTTTGTTATAGTTTTTTTAAAAAAATGAATAAATAAATAAATGAAAAAAAAACCTGGCCACTGGTGCAAATCTTGGCAAATGTCACTTATACCTGCTGGGAGAGGGAAAGTCAGTTTTCTCCAGTGAAATGACATTGGGTATATCAACTATGCCGGGACAGGTCTTATGTTCTGGAGTAGCTAACCGATATATAATGGACTCCACAGGTTTTATTTGGTGAATTTTTATTTGGTTACTGTATGATGTTTAAATGTTCTTGGCTTGGGGAGGTTGCTGTTGTATTGGGGTTTTATTTTTATTTTTTTGAGAAAGAACTTAAAGTTGGGTGGGTAAGAGAGGGATCCGGAAGAATCTGGAGGAGAGAAAGAATGTAATAAAAATATATTTAAATTTAAAAGTTGTAAGAGGAGCCTGAGGAAAGAAGGTCCAGCAACAGGCCCAAAGTGGGATCCAGCTCAAGGGGAGGCCCCAAGTCCTGACACTATTACTTAGGCTATGGAACACTCACAAAAATGGACCTAGCATGACTCCCCTCTGAAAGACCCAACAAGCAGCTGAAGAATCGGATGCAGATACTTGCACCCAACTAATGGACAGACCCCTGTGGTTGAATTAGGGAAAAGCTGGAAGAAGCTGAGGAGGAGGGTGAGCCTGTAGGACCAGCAGTCTCAATTCACCTGGATCTCAGATATCTCCCAGACACTGGACCACCAACCAGGCAGCCAACACCCGCTGGTATGAGCCTCTCAACACATATACATCAGAGGGTCTGGGTTCAGTCAGAAAGATGCACCTAACCCTCAAGAGACTGGAAGCCCGGGCTGGTGAGATGGCTCAGTGGGTAAGAGCACCCGACTGCTCTTCCGAAGGTCGGAAGTTCAAATCCCAGCAACCACATGGTGGCTCACAACCATCCGTAACGAGATCTGACGCCCTCTTCTGGAGTGTCTGAAGACAGCTACAGTGTACTTACATATAATAAATAAATAAATCTTTAAAAAAAAAAAAAAAAAAAAAAAAAAAAGAGACTGGAAGCCCCAGGAGTTTAAAGGTCTATGGGGTGAGGGTGGGGATGGGGGTGGGGACATCCTCGTGGAGCCAGGGGAGCCAGGAGGAGATGTGGGATGGGGAACAGTCAGAGGGTGGACCGGGAGGGGAATAAAATCTGGAGCATAAAGAAATTTTAAAATTGTTTTAAATAATAATTAAAAAAACAACAGTAAGGCCAGGTGTGGCAGAACATGACTTTAGTCCCAGAGGCAGAAGCAGGCAGGTGCTTGTGAGGAGGCCAATCACAGGCTGCTCTACTTTCTTGGCTGTGAGGAATACCACGAGGGAAGCAGCTTAGAGAGGCTGTATTTCATCCTCACAGTCCATTGTGAGTGAAGCCAGGGCAGGACCTCTACACAGAAACCTGGAGGCAGGAGCTGTCAGGGTGGCCGCAAGGGATGCTTTCTCACACACATGCACACACACACACACACACACACACACACACACACACACCCGTGCCTTGCTCAGCCTGCAATCTCTCTCTCTCTATCTCTTTCTCTCTCTCTCCTTTTTTTTTTTTTTTTTTTTGGTTTTTCGAGACAGGGTTTCTCTGTGTAGCCCTGGCTGTCCTGGAACTCACTCTGTAAACCAGGCTGGCCTCGAACTCAGAAATCCGCCTGCCTTTGCCTCTCAAGTGCTGGGATTAAAGGCATGTGCCACCACCGCCCGGCTCAGCCTGCTCCCTTATAGAACCCAGGACCACCAGTCCAGAGCGGCACATTTGAAGTGGGCTGGGTCCTCCTACATAAATCAATCAAGACAATGCCCCACAGCTTACCTACGGACTAATCGAAGGGAGGAATTTTCTCAATCGAAGTTCTGTCTTTGCAGATGACCCTAGCTTGTGCCGAACTGACAAAGCTACATAGACTTTGTCTTAAAAAAAAGAAAAGAAAAGAAAAGAAAACAAACAAACAAAATAATAAAGATTTCTTGGACTACATACTAATACCCTATTTAAAGATAGAAGTTGTTAAAAAAAACTTTAGGGTATGTTTCAGAAGTCGAGCCCCTGCCTAGAATCCCTGAGTAAGGACCAGGTAGCCTAGCCAGGGGTGGAGCCCCGCCTAGAATCCCCTATGAGGGGCGTGGTCACTGTTGGAGCCTAGCCTAGAATCCCCCAGTGAGGGGCTGGGGGTGTGGTCAAGAGTGCATTCCCTCCACCCCTATTATCTCTGAATGAGGAGAGAGGTACAAGGCTCCAGTAGAGCCCTTGGCCTTGAAGAATTCTTAGATTTCATAGCCAGTACTGTAAGCCAATAAACATTCACCATTCACCGTGACAAACGCCACTTGCCTCTCCTTAGGCATCTGGAGGAGACAGGGAGAGGCAGTGGGGAGAACCTGTTGGGCCTACTGAGTCAGGGACTATTTCCAGAGCCGCCTCCACTCCCTCATTGCCTATCTTCTGTTCTTCACTGCCTGCACCCGGCATCTACCACCTGTTACATGACTGTCTGCTCCCATTTACGGCCTGCCCAAGGTTGTGGGTTGGGGTGGAGTGCCTGGAGGCAGTGCCTGCTGTAGGACCAGACTTACCTGTAAGGATTATTATCCACGTGGTGGTTAAACACTGACAACCTCCTGGCTTAGTGGTTAAGCAAGAAGAGCTTTGAGCAAGGCCCCTGTGTATTTTTCTGCTGTGTGACCCTGGGCAAGGACCCAAATCTCTCTGAGCCTTGTTAGAATTTCCATCTTGTTAGAGTATGGTCTGTCATCTCAGGACTCAGAGCCTGAGGCTAGAGGATTAGCAGTTCTAGGCCAGCTGAGGCTATGTAGCAAAACTGGAAAACCCACAGGAGGTGGGAAAGAGTAGCTACTTCAAAGGAATTTTATGAGGCATCCAGTTAAATATATTGTATTAAAAAGTATTAATAAATGCCAATGTTAATAACTATCGTGTTTGCTGTGTTTGTTGTGGGAATAGCTTTACATTTTTCTTTCATTTGTTAATTATCAGTGGCAAGGGGGTGGCATGGCATGCCTGCAAGAGGTCAGCAGCCAACCTGCAGGAGTCAGTTCTTGCCACCATGTGGGTCCCAAGGATCAAACTCAAGTCATCAGGCTTAGCTACAAGCCCCTTTCCTGCCATGCCCTCTTGATACCTGGGCCATGCCGTGAGCTATAGAGGTTTGTTCTGTCCTGTCTTTTTTGTTTTGTTTTGTCTTGTTGAGATGGGTTCCCACTGTATAGCCCTGGCTGTTGCTATGTAGACCAGGCTGGCCTCGAGCTCACAAAGATCCACCTGCCTCTGCCTCCTGAGTGCTGGCCAGATTCAGTGACTTTAACCTGCTTCTGTTGACACACTGGTCGTGACTGCACTTGGGAAGTGTAGAAACAAGGACCAGAAGGCCAAGGTCATCCCTGGAGACCAGCGTCTGCTATAAAAGGCCTATCTCAACACAAAAGTTCACTCATTCACTCATTCACTCAAAGACAGAGAATGAGAAAGTCCAGCTCTCCCGTGGGAGATCCTTGCCGGCTTCTTGACAACAGCAATATCAGTCTCCTTCTAAACACCAGACCCACCCAAAGAATGGTTTTCTGTCTATTTTGGTCCCCCTCTGTGTCCCAAAGCCCAGAACAGGCCAGCTGCTCCTTTCTTCCTTGGCTCATGAAGAAGAAAATAAGGAGATTATTGACCCATTTACTTGGATTTCTCTATCCATCCCAGAAGCCCAGCAGGGCAGAGGCCACCAATTGACAGAGATACAGGAAGGCTGCTGAGATGGCTCAGTCAGTAAAGCCCTTGTCTTGTGAGAGTGAGAACGGGGATCCTGGTGGGGTCAGAGGGTAGTGGTTCATGCCTTTAATCCCAGCATGCCTGGGAGGCGGAGGAGGGAAGATCTCTGGGTTCAAGGCCAGCCTGGTCTACAAAGTGAGCTCCAGGACAGTCAGAGCTGCGTAATGAGATTCTATCTTGAATAAATCTAAATAAATAAATAAATAAGTCAACTTTGCCTAACATTGACTTCTGCCTTACACACACACACACACACACACACACACACACACCATGGGTACACACACATGTACACACAAGACACCCAAGAAGCTTATCTCAATGACTGGGGCACACACCCTTCACTAGTAATTATATAATCCTGGTATCTTATCTGCCTGGGAATAAGATCCTCCCTATTTTCCCCCCGACTATGTGTCTGAACTAACCTGATTTCAGTCGTTCTTGCTCTACCTGTGGGTAAATGTGCAGGCAGAGGCCATAGACAGTGGCCACACAGCCTTCAAGGAAAAGGTAGAGATGGCCAGCAAGAAGCTGGCTCAGAAGACACGGGTAGGGTCTGGTGGGTGGCAATCCACACTCTCCCTGCCCTGCTTCCCTCTTCAGTGCCCCACCCCATCCCCAACTCCTACCTGCTCCTTCCTCCTCATGTTTGCCTAGGCTGTATAGCTCCCTTGTTCTGAATCTTCACAGGCTCTTGGGGCTGGAGAGATGATGGCTCAGCAATTAAGAGCGGTTTGCTGCTCTTGCAGGAACCAGGTTCAGTTCCCAGCACCCATATCAGGCAGCTTACAGACCCTGTTAGTTCAGCATTAGCCCTAGTCAGTGCCTTTTTCTGGCCTCTAGGCATACAGCATGGAACACTTATGGCATACGCTCACCCAAACACACGGACATGCAAACCCAGACACACACATGCAGATAAGCAAAGAAATGCAGTCCCCGGGGACCTGGGAGCCTGAAAAAATACCCACTGTCCATGGTTGCACTTGAAACTTCCCTAAACATCTAGCAAATCCATCAGGCCAGTTCAAACAGGTGCAAACTAGTATGACTCCCGAGTTTGGCCTCTGTCCCACTGAAGCCAGCTCCTCCACACCCTTGACATCTGGTCCTTTCCAAAAGTCTTCCTTGGCTCTTTCAGCCCCTGCCCAAACAACATCAGGCATCCAGCTGACTTCATGCTGTGATGCTCAAGCACCCATGGCTCCCCAGGGTTCATTGGCTTCTGATACCAGAGTATTGGGATTAAAGGCATGATTACCACTCACGGTCAAAATAAATCAAAATAAATTTGTTTAATGGGCACGGTGATGTATGCCTTCTTTTAATTCCAGCACTCTGGATGTAGAAGCAGATAGATCTTAGTGGTGAGTTTGAAGCTAGCCTGGTCTACTTCGTATGTTTCAGAACATCCAGTGCTATATAGAGATACCTTGTCTAAATATATATAAATATATATATATATATATATATATATACACACATATATATATACACATATATAGTCTAAATATATATTGCCTATATGTATATATTGCCTAAATATATATAAGAATATAAATAAATATATAATTAAATATAATAAATGATATATATATATAATTGATTAATTATAATTAAGAATAGACAAGAAGACCAGTGCAGCGGTTTCATCTGCAGTTTCCAGCAATTGGAAGGCTGAAGCAGAAGGATCTCAAGCTAGAGTTTAGCCTGGGCTATGGAGCCAGACCCTGTGACAAATCCAAACAGCTCATTCTCATAGCCATCTTCTCCAGCTGTGGGCTGTGGCTTGTAAAATTACTGTATTATATATGAAACTTTTGGTGGATGCCCTCTGGCCATGTGCTGAAACAAAAGCAGCTGTTTGTCTTATTTTGGGTCAGTGTGTCTGTGCATCTGTGTGCGTGGATCAGTGGTGTGGTGGTTTGAATGGAAATGCCCATAGGAGTGGCACTATTAGGAGGTCTGGCCCTGTTGGAGGAGGTGTATCACTGAGGGTGGGCTTTGAGGTTTCAAATGCTCAAGCCAAGGCCAGTGCCTCTCTTCTTGTTGCCTGTGAATCCAGATATAGAACTCTCAGCTCCTTCTCCAACACCATATCTGCTTGCACACTGCCATGCTTCCTGTCATGAACATAAGGACTAAAACCTCTGAACTATAAACCAGCCCCCACTTAAACAGTTCCCTTATTAAGAGTTGCCATGCCAGCCAAACACTAGGCAGAGCCAAAGAAACCCTGCAAAAGAGGAGGAGGAAGAATTATAGGAGCCAGAGGAGTTGAGGACACCAGGAGACTATGACCCACGAACTCAACTAAGCAGCGCTCATAGGGGCTCACAGATGCTAAAGCTGCAATCGTGGAGCCGGTGTGGGTCCTCTGGAGTCTGTGCTATGTCCGTTGTGTATATATTATGGCTGTGTAGATTGGTATTTTTGTAGGACTCCTATCAGTGGGAGTGGGGGTGTCTCTGACTCTTTCATCTGCTCTTGGAACCCTTCACCTACTGTGTTGCCTCACACAGCCTTGATTGGAGGCTATATGCCTAATCTTACTGTAACTTGTTATGCTATGTTCCGTTGTCCCTGGGAGGCCTGCTCTTTTCTGGAGGGAAATGGAGAAGGAGTGGACCTGGAGAAGAAAGAACGTAGGGATAGAGCTGGGAGGATTGGAGAGAGTGGAAACTGCAGGTGGAACAAATTGTATGAAAGAAGAATTAAAAAGAAGAAAAGAAAGGGAGGCCCCGTGGTCATGGTGTCCCCTCACACTAGCAGCTACCCTAAAGCAAATGCTGTTCTTCCGTGCCTTAGATACATTTGCTTAGTGGATTCTTGGTTTTGTTGGGTTTTTGTTTTGTTTTGTTGTTGTTGTTGCTGTTTTTGAAGTGGGGTCTCAGTGGTATCCTGTAGCCCAGGCTGGCCACAAACTTTCCCTAGCAAAGGATGGCCATCAGTTCCTTAGTCACCTCTCCTGGCCCAGTGCTGGACGGCACACTGGAATGCACAGTGTAGTTCTAGAATATACAATTGCATGCATGTGGTAACATTGTTGTAGCTCCCATCCATCTGTGTTCCAGGCAGTGTGGCTCCGGATGGCCTGGTTTATAAATCCTGTCTGTTGAGATGATTTCTTAGGTAAAAATAATTGCCACCGTGCACTGACTAACCAAAGCTGGGCTACAATTCCCTCAGTCCATCTACTCTGGAGTTGGCAAACCCTGTGCATGAAGCAACAGGAGAGGGGAGGGCCCACGCCTACTAAAAGCAAACTCTCTTTTTCCTTTTAATTGACAGGGTTTCCTATAGCCGAGGCTGGTCTCCAACCCACCATGTAGCTGAGGGCCACCTTGGGGACAATCCTGCTGCCTCAGTTTCTGGAGTACTGGGATGATAGTTGCGCACTGTGATCCCCTTTCTATCTTTCCTTTCCCTTCCCTTCCATTTCCAGCCTGTTCTTTTTGACAGACTCTCACAGTATAAGCCAAGCTAGCCCAGAACTTACCCCCCTAAACCAGGCTGGCCTCAAAGTCTTTGCAATTTTCGCCTCTCCTTCCTGAGGTTGCAGGCTTGAGGCACCACCACTCCTAGCTTCTACTAGTAAAGTTTTATTGGTTTATAGCCTTATCGAGGCTCATTTACATCCGCTGCACCGCCCCCCCCGCCCCCCCTCGGCCCCTCCCCCCCCCCCCCCCCCCCCCCCGCACTCTGCCTTGGCACAATGGAAATGACCCCTGGAGAAAGCATCCTTCTTAACACAGCTGGAAACTCTCACCAGCTAGATCTGTTCTCCGACCTCCATACATGCACATGTGGGTGCACACAACATACATAAATGAATACCTAAAATATTAGAAAAAATAAAAATAAGGTCAGATGTGATGGCAGATGCCTGCCTGTAATAGCACTGGAGAGGTTGAGGCAGGGTGGGGCAAGGGAAGAGAGATCTTGAGCTTGAAGATAGCCTGGGCTATATAGTAAAGCCCCAAACAAAACGAAAGAACAGAATTCACACCGGGGAGTTTCATTCTCATTTTGTGAAACAGCCACACTACAGATGGAAATGTCCCAGTGGCTGAGCTGGTGAAGTTTCCTCCTACCCAGCTTGTGGAGTGTTGGCCCTTTAGAGAAGCTGACAGGGGCATGACAGCCGTTTGGGAGTGACAGGCCTAGGCCCTGACAAACCTGACTCAGTATTTTCTTGGCATCTTTTATAGGGTACACATCATCGTGGACTGAGGTGCCCAGATAATTTTCTGGATCATAGGGTATCTGGAAAGGCAGGGAGAGGATCTGTAGAAACCCAGTTCTCTCCGACCTCTCCCAAAGGAGAGTTTCAACCAACTCCAATAGTGGAACGGAAACTGAGGACAAAGGAAGGACCACAGAGGAACAAGTGTCTTACTGTGGGATTCTAGGCAGGAGCTCCACTCTGACCACACCCCACATGCCCTCACTGGGGGTTCTAGGTAGGTACTCTTCTCCTGACCATGACATCAGCCCCTCACTGGGGGTTTTCCACCCCTGAACTATGACCAAAACTAGAGAACCAATTTTATTGGTTTGATTTTATTTTTGTGGGTCTCCCTTGTTTTTGTTTTGTTTTGTTTTGTTTTGTTTTGTTTTGTTTGCAACAGAGTCCTCACTATGTAGCCCTGACTAGCTTGAACTCACAGAGACCCACTTGTCTCTGCCTCCTGAGTGCTGGGATGAAAGTTGTGCGCTATCTCACTTGTTATTTTGACATAGATTGTCCCAGCTGGCTTTAAACTCTCAACAATCCCGCTTTTTCAGCCTCACTAGTAGCTGGGGTAATGAACGTTCCCTTCTCACCTGTGCTGGCAATTTCCCCTATAAAATATATTACTGTGTGTGAGTCTATGCATGTGTGAGTGAGTGTGAGTGTGTGTGTGTGTGTGTGTGTGTGTCGGGCTTACTAAATTGAAGTTCAAAGTCTAGGTTTAAGCGCCAGGGTGATTTGCAGCCTGCCCTTCACCCCACGAAGCACCTGCTGCACAGTGAGACACCCCTCTTGGCGTCTCCCTGTCTCCCCATGAGGCTGTGTGGATCAGATGAGATTATAAAGGTGAAAGGTTTCTACAGTGTGCACACAGCAAGCACCGAGTGAAAGCTAGTCTGGGTGTGGTGGGTGCGGGCTTCCAGTCCCAGCATTTGGATCCAACAGCAGAGGACATGCATGGCAGCTACTCTGGGCTTCTCGGCAAGAACCTGGCTCCAGAAAGGGGACTTGGTGATGTCCTTTTCTCATGGCTAAGCAGCTCTGTGTTCCAGGCAGCCAAAGCAAGCTCATATCGCTTCCTCTACCTGTCTACATCTTTCAAGTTTCTCAAACAACTGCATCACAGTGTAGTAAGTACTGAGTACTCCCAGTGTTATGTAGTATCAAGTATAGAAAGGTAAAAAATCGGAGTGATTTAAATAGGATTGTGAAAGGGTGAAACTGGGATGCATTGATCTTGGCTGGAGGCTGCAAATGAAAAAAGACAGGCATCCTTACTTCTTCCAAAAAGCCTGCCTAGGTTCCATCCTACTGATTTGAAGAGCCTCCTCTGGGGGTCTTTAGGGCTGCTGGTGTGCCCACCATCACAGCACCATCCCTCAGAACTGAGTCTAAAACCCTGCCATGGATTTCAGTTCTACAGGAAGACAAATGAATGGATACAAGCTGATCCAGGCCGCACACACAGACAACTGCTCAAACAAGATTCCCTATGGAGGAGATATGGCTTAATCCCAAATCTGACAAATCACATTCAGTAAGCTTACCCCATCCCACCCCTCTCAAAGCCCCTGCCCAAGCCCTCACCGTATTGTAGAACTCGGCCACCAACTCTGAGTGCTGGAAATTACTCTCACACCAATCCACCTCAGAACTCTGATAGGCAAAGATGCTGGACATCTTTGCTCTGGTGCCCGGTACATGCATCCTGTGCCTGGCAGAGGTGCGCCAGCTGAGTGAGTGAGCCTAGGAGTGCCCAGCCAGGGAGAGGTGGAGACAGAACAGCTCAGGGCCCTGGAGCAGGCTGAGAGGAAAAACCTGCTGGGTGGCTCCCTATTGCACCAGGGTAGCCTGGCAGATGTGCACGGTAGGGCACCGAGGCTGCCTTAGGCAGCTGCTGAGGGGTGGTGTTCTTTGAGTTGGGCGACAGTAAGCAGGGAGGAAGCCTCCCAAGCTGGCACTTGAGGAGCAAGACATGAGGGACTGACTGCTGTAATACTGTGGTGATAAGGGGCTAATATTGGGTTTAGGGCATAGAGTACTCAGATAGCACTCACAAAGCTCAGAGGCACTCACAAAACCAGGGTGGTGGTGACATTTGTCATCCAAACGCTCAAGAGGCAGGGACAGGAGGACCGGGAGATTAAGATCAGTATTTGCTGGAGAGTGAGGCCTTGTCTCAAAAGACAAGGTAAGGTCTGGCAGGCCATCCACACCTTTAACCCCAGCACTCCAGAGGCAGAGGCAGGCAGGTCTCTATGAGTTCAAGGCCAGCCTGGTCTACAGAGCGAGTTCCAAGACAACCAGGGTTACACCGAGAAACCTGTCTTGAAAAATATATAAGTTGAGTAATTTAAATAAATAAATAATTAATTAAAATACGATAACAAAATAAAACCTTAGCCAGGCCTGTTTGCACACACCTTTAATCTGTGAGTTTCAAGCCATCCTAAGCTACATAGAGAGTTCTAGGCTGGGCTACCTAGTGAGACCTGCCTCAAAACAAAAACAAAGGGGCTGGTGAGATGGCTCAGCGGTTAAGAGCGCCGACTGCTCTTCCAAAGGTCCTGAGTTCAAATCCCAACAACCACATGGTGGCTCACAACCATCTGTAACAAAATCTAATGCCCTCTTCTGGAGTGTCTGAAGACAGCTACAGTGTACTTACATATAATAAATAAATAAATATTAAAAAACAAAACAAAACAAAAACAAAAAGCCCAAGAAATCAAAAATAGAATTAGGGTTGCAGCTCAGTAGCAAGTATGTGCCTAGAATCTGTAAAGGCTCCGTTTTCCATCCCAGTACTGAAAAATCATGTATATGTGTGTTTATATGTATACACACACACACACACATACATATACATATGTGTGTGTCTACATGCATATACATGCACATTTGTGTATATATGTGATGTTTATATATGTGTGTGTGCATATATTTGATGTGTGTATATATGTATGTATATACATATAAATATGTATGTACATATATGTATGTATATGTGCATGTGTATATATGTAATAAGTGCATATATAAACATATATATGTCTATATATGAATTTGTGAATAATGTGTGCATATGTGGATATATATATATATGTGTATACATATGTATATTATATATGTATATATGTAGTGTACACGTGCATATATGAATATATGTGTATATATGTGCATGCGCATGTGTGTATGTATATGCATATATATCTGTGTGCGTGCATGTAGAGATGCATATATATAATGCATTGTATGCATATGTGTATAAATGTATGTACTCATGTGTATGTATATGAGTATATACATGTATGTATGTGTATGTTATACATCTATGCATATGTACATGTGGGTATACATATTTATATGCATGTATATATGTATGCATGTAAGTGCATGTGTATTTATGTGTATATATATATATATATATGTGTATGAATATGTGTCAGTGTCTGATGTTCTTGGCCTCTAGACCTCTGAGCCTGTCTGCTCACAGTGCCCTCTCTAATCTTTGCTTCCCAAATTCAGAGATCTGCCTACCTCTGCCTCCCAAGGGCTGGAATTAAAGGTGTGTTTCTCATCTTTTAACTTGTGTGTGTGTGTGTGTGTGTGTGTGTGTGTGTGTGTGTTATATGTGAGGGCCTGCAGGACACATCTGGATGTCAGAGGACAGCTGTGTGCAGTGAGTTCTCTCCTCCCACCTTTACATGACTTCCAGGATTGGCTTGAGCAGGAAGAACTTTCAGTTCAGGAGTCACATGCCAAAGGTACAGTAATTTATTACCCTCTGTGTGGGTGTGCTGGAGTCCTGAAGGGACCATCCGTGATCTCTTCTATCACTCTCTTCCCATCCCTTTAAAGCAATGTGTCTTCCAGAACCTGAGGTTGATGTCTCTCTCTCTCACCCTCCAAGCAGTCCCCAGTAACCCTGTCTCTTCATGCTCAGAGCTGGGGTGACGTGTTTTCAGATACTTGTTTTGTGAGTGTCGGAATCTGAACTTCGGTCTCAAGATGATGTGCAAGGGCTATGAGCCGAGAGCCCTTTCTTTAGCCTCTCCATCATGCTTTTGGAGGCAGGGTCTATCACTGAACCTGATAGAAGGGCAGCAGAGAGCCCAGGGAGCCTCTGTCTCTGCCTCCAGGAAGTGGGCAGGGGGTGAGGGGTGGGGGTGGGTGCAGGCGCTGAGACCTGCACTCACATGGATGCTGGAGCTTAAAAGAGAACCCTCAGGGCAGGTACTTCCCTTCCTGAGCCATCTCCCCGAGATGCCTTTGAGTTCCCCATCTCCTTGTCTTTGCTTCCCAAGTGCTGGAAAGACAGGCATGGGCCAGAAGGCCCAATAAGCCCTCTCTCTCTCTCTCTCTCTCTCTCTCTCTCTCTCTCTCTCTCTCTCTCTCTCCCTCCCTCTCTCTCTCTCTCTTCCTCCCTCCCGCTCTCTCTAATTTATCTTTTAAAAAATGGGTTCCTAAAACTATTACATGTGCGCATGTGCCTTTGTGTGTGCACATGAACGTCGCACCCTCAGAGTCCAGGAGGGGCATCTGATTTGCTGGAGTTAACGTTACAGGAAGTGGTAAGCTGCTTTCTCCATGCGGGTTCAGATTTCCAGGCCCTCTCTAAGAGCCGCCATTTGTTCCTCCAGTAATGCAGGCAGTTCCACTGAGATCAGTCCAACACAACTAGAACCTTTGGCCTTGGCCATCTTCCAGAAATCCCAGCTAGTTCCAGGTGTGCCAGTACACATCTGTTCTAACACTCTGCAGGTGGAGGCCGGAGGATCGGGAACCCAAGGTCATCCTCGGCTACACCAACTGAGGAGATGTGCTGTGTCCATGTCTGTGGTGCCTAGGTTCTCTTCCTTTCTCTTCTATCCTTTACAGTTACTTATTCATTATGTGCATGTGAGAGGTCAAAGGACAGCCCAAGAGAATTGGTTCTTTCTTCCACCTGTGGGTACCAGGGATCGAACTCAGGTCCTTGGATCCCCCCCCCCCCCAGGCCTCTCACCCACTCCTGTGTTCTCCAAGTGAGTCACAGACTTGATTCATCTTGGAAGGTAATGGACACAGTGTAACAGCACACACCTGACAATGGGCGGCATCATCAGGTCATCCTTGGCAATGGAGCCAGTAGCAGGCCAGCCTGGAGGATAAGAGACCTGTCTCTAAATAAATAAATAAATAAATAAATAAATAAAAAATAAACCAAAGAGAGACCTGCAAGGCTGGGTGTGGCTATGGACAACTTTAATCCCAGCACTCAGGAGGCAGCTCTCTGAGTTTCGGGCCAGTCTGGTCTACAGAGTGAGTTCCAGGACAGCCAGGGCTACAGAGAAACTTGTCTCAAAAAAAGAGAGAGAGTCCTTTAACAAAAGGGGATGGAGAGAGAGTCATAAACCATCTGAAGTTGCCACAGCCTTCCCTCCTGCACTGCTACAGTTGTATAACATTCTGCCCATTGTTGTTGGTCTGATACCTTCACTGAACGTGGTCTCTGAGTACAAGGGGCATCAAATAGCAACAACCGAGATGTGGGTGGGGGCCTCCACCTCCCATGCCTTGGGAGGTGATCATCCTGTAACTCACCTAATAAACTCTTTAATCACCAAGCCAGACTTGGGTGGGAAGGCTTCCAGGTGTGCTATCCAAGATAAGTGACATCTATTCACATCTCCTAGGGAGAAGTCCAGGCAACCTTCTTTCTTCCTCTCTTTCTCTTTCTTTGCTTCTGCTTCTCATTATCCTATTATCCAGGCTATCAAGTAGCTAAGGCTGTCCCTGAACTACTGATCCTCCTGTCTCCACCTCCTTAGTGCTGGGATGACAGGTCTGAGCCAGCATAGTGGGCTGAGATTCTCACAGCAGCGGTGGCTGTCTTGCCCGGAGAATTGATTCCCACAGGACAAGGATGAGCCAATGCCCCACTAGTGTCATGTTACATAACTCCACTTTCAAAACCAGTAAGTTGGCACAGCTGACATCTGTAGATTTGAATCTGGTTTCAGTAGTCTTGGCCTGTGTTCCTTAAGGTTGATCACATCTTTTCCCTGGGTACTCTCTGTGTAAACTACACTGTCATAAGCTTAATTAGCTTAAATACTACATTCAAAGGAAAGGCCATGGTGGCTCATGTCTGCCAACCCAACCCCCCAAAAGGAGGCCAGCCTTGGCAACATAGGAAGTTCCAGGCCAGCCTGTCCTAGAGACCCTGTCCCAAATAGACAAAAATCACCAAATGAGGAAATTGTATAACTCTTTGAAGAATAGAAAGCAGACTCCAACTCCTTTCCAGAACCCCCTCCCCAGAACTTCAACTTGGTTGAAATGGATTTCAAGGGCTGGAGAAAGGGCTCAGTGGTTAAGAGTACTGATTGCGGGCTGGTGAGATGGCTCAGTGGGTAAGAGCACCCGACTGCTCTTCTGAAGGTCAGGAGTTCAAATCCCAGCAACCACATGGTGGCTCACAACCATCCATAACGAGATCTGACTCCCTCTTCTGGAGTGTCTGAGGACAGCTACAGTGTACTCACATATAATAAATAAATAAATATTTAAAAAAAAAAAAAGAGTACTGATTGCTCTTCCAGAGGTCCTGAGTTCAATTCCCAGCAACCACATGGTGGCTCACAACCATCTGTAATGGGATAATGAGATCTGATGCCCTCTTCTGGTGTGTCTGAAGACAGCTATCGTGTACTCACATATATAAAATAAATAATTCTTTAAAGGAGGAGGAGGAGGAGGAGGAGGAGAGGATTTCAAGGAAAAGATAGTTACTGCATTCTAGAAAGATCCAATTGCCGGACAGACAAAGGCACTTATGTGAAAAAGGAATAGACCTATTAGCAGTGAGCCTAGCTTGGTGCTGCAGCCTCAGTAGTCCTGAGGCTGAGGCAGGAAGATCGCCATGAATTCCAGGCTAACCTGAGCATAGAGTGAGAGGCACAACAGCTTAGAGCGCTTGCTATTCTTGTTTGGACCTGGGTTTTTGACTCCCAGAACCCACATAAGGCAGCTCACAACCTTTTGTACCTTCTGCTCCAGGAGATCTGACATCTCCTTCCGGCCCCTTGCAGCACCTTTACATTCACACTTCCACAATTAAAAATAACAACAAACCTTCAAAATCAACAAAATACTTGTCATTGGGGGGGGGGTTGTTTGCTTGCTTGATTTTTTTGGTACATGTTCTCTCTATGTAGCCTTGGCTGCTCTGGGACTCCCAATATAGATCAGGCTGGCATCAAACAGAGACAAGATCCTCCTGTCTCTGCTTCCTGAGTGCTGGGATTAAAGAGGTACACTGCAGAGTGGGGCGTGGTGGTGCATACCTTTTAATCCTAGTATTTGGGAGGCAGAGGCAGGCAGATCTCTGAGTTTGAGGCCAGCCTAGTCTTCTATAGAGCAAATTCTAGAACAGCCAGGGCTACACACACACACACACACACACACACACACACACAATCTAGAAAAAAAAATGGTATGTACCACTATGCCCTGGCTTGTTTTTCTTTTAACGGCTTATTTATTTATTCCTTGGTTTTTCAAGGCAGGGTTTCCCTGAGTGCTGGGATTAAAGGTGTACACTACCACATCTGGACTATTTCTTTATTTTTTTGGGGGGGGGTGAGACAGGGTTTCTCTGTATAGTCCTGGCTGTCCTGGAACTCACTTTGTAGACCAGGCTGGCCTTGAACTCAGAAATCCGCCTGCCTCTGCCTCTCAAGTGCTGGGATTAAAGGCATGCGCCACCACGCCCGGCTATTTTTATCTTTTATTCTTTAACAATTTCACACATTTATACCAAGTGTTTACTCAGAATTATTGCTCTTCCTCCCAACACTCCTGGCACAGCCTCCTCCCACCTTCATGTCCCTTTTCTGTAACACATGGAGTCCAGGAACTGCTGCCTGCTGGGACACTGGCTGATCTAGCTGGGTTGATCTTGTCCAGCTGCTGTGAGGTCACAAGGATGATGGCCACCAGACATCCATTAGACAACCTTTCACAGCTCTTGCCCCTCTTAGAGCAAGCACTCGTAGCCAGTTCTTCCTCTGCATTCGGACTTGAGAGCCTCTGAATTTCCCGCTTCCTGCTGCAAAGTGAAGCATCTCTGACGAGGGCCCAGAGCGGCAATCTATGGGGACAAATATTCAGAAGGCAGTTTCACAGCACAACCATTTGGCAGAGCAACGGAAGGCAAGTTTCTCTCCTTGTTGTGTAACCTTGGAGTGTGGGCTCTAGTCAGGTTATAGCACTGAGCGTGGTCCCCTCCTGCAGAGCAGCCTTGAGTTCACCATAGCTCTCATGCCACCAGTGCACCAGCAGCCACATCTTGCCACCAGATGGAGTTGCAGCACTCGAGGTCCACCCCTGGATAAGACCACTTATGACTTTTGTCATAAGTGGTCTTATCCAGACCAAATGTTACCTTCTGGTACTATGAAATTGAATCAGCTGGGAGGAAATCTCCAGGTCAATTCCAGTTTGGTTTCTGCATGACCCATGAAGACACCAAAGTGACTGGTGTCTTCAGCAACTGAGTCTTGTCATCTAATTATGGTGAGCAACCCAGAGTAATGACAAGAGCCTGTGTCGTTTGGAGAGCTCTAGGGAAAAACATCTCTGGCTTTTGATGGTCATGTCTGGCTTTTATGCAATTTAAAGGTACAAGTCTCCAGTTACGCAAGTGTATCTTCCTCAGGGAACATGGCAACCGCTTTAAGTAATGCTTACATCAGGCGACAATTAAGAAAGTTCCAGAATGTGCCTGAGGTGGTAGCAGAGCATGATGTCTCAGCCCGATACAGATGTATTGTAAAGGAGCCTAGCACAGGGCAGAGGGGAGTGACACGTGGGAAAAAGTGTGGCTGCTAAAAAGAGTTGCACTGACTGCTCTTCCCAAGGTCCTAAGTTCAAATCCCAGCAACCACATGGTGGCTTACAACCACCCTTAATGAGATCTGACGCCCTCTTCTGGTGCATCTGAAGACAGCTACAGTGTACTTATGAATAATAATAAATAAATCTATATCTAAATATCTATATCTATATTATTTTTTTAAAAGAGTTGCAGGGAAGACAAAGAAGATGAATGCAGAGGTGATTGCCTGACTGTCGCAGGTTCAATGGCTCAGTTTCACCTCTTCCAAGAGCCTCCAGCTGCAACGTAGGCACAGACGAGGCAGGTATGGCGGTGGGGGGAGCTCCCAGAATCTTGGTCTTACGGCGACAGATCGAGATGGCGGGCACAGTATTTCTCAAGGTATAGGACCATGCACATGGACAGTAGGCACTGTCTACCTACCCTCCAGTTTTACTTGGACAAAAAAGGAACGCTTCTAGAAAGCTGGACGCCCTCTGAAAACGAATACAGGTGTAGCGAACGTCCAGAACTTGTGGCAAGATCCAGGCCTCCTCTCCTATCTCAGTGTTCACAATGCCCTAAACTACATTGTTCAATAAATCCCCTGGCGATTCCTGGTCTAAGTCCTGTCCCAGAGACACTCTCCTCCTTTCTCTAGCGAGCCTATACGGGAGTCAGGGGTCGCAAAGCAGCTGGGAATTGTAGTTCTGGAAGATCAATTGGTTACAGGCCAGCACGTGGACCTGATTGCTGCGGGACGATGGTGGTGGGCTGGTGCGTCCCCTAAGCCTCTTCTCACCCTTTGGTGAGCACCTCCGTGAGCTTCTTCCCGCGTGGGCACCGGGAACAGCGCAACCTCGTCCGAGAACTTCCATGGGACTAATACGCGGGTTTTTCTTATTTATTCGAACGCCTACCTCTAACGAGGACCCCACCCACAGACTTATCCCCGCCTTCTTCAGTTCCGCTTATTCTGTTCTCGGAAGTGGATGAGCCAGTGACTCCCGCAAAGCACGCCGGGTGTTGTAGTTCCGGAAGCCAAGCCGGAGTGCGCGTCGTCATGTGGCCCAGAGTGCTGCTGGGGGAGGCCCGGGTGGCTGTGGACGGATGTCGCGCTCTGTTGTCTCGCCTTGCCGTGCATTTCTCCCCGCCATGGACTGCTGTGAGCTGCTCACCCCTGCGGAGGAGCCTGCATGGAACTGCGACGCGAGCTTTCCCGCTCATCCCCATAGTGGTGGAGCAGACGGTACGGTGACCTGATGGGGACATGGCGCGGAGGCTTGTAGTCGGTCGGCGTGCAAGGGAGGATGACCTTTCACATCTTCTTTTCCCACGAAGGGTCGAGGCGAGCGCGCTTATGACATATACTCGAGGCTGTTGCGGGAACGCATCGTGTGCGTCATGGGCCCGGTGAGCGACCCCGGTCCTTCCCGGGCACACCTTGTTGTCTCACCAACATTTATCCTTTGTCAAGCTCTGTGTCATATAACCCCCTCTTCCCCCTCATCCTTGGTGACCTCCTAGACCCTAGGCCCTAGACCCTGACCTTAAACATTCTTTAAAAAAAAAAAAAAAAAACTTGAGCAAAATTTTTGCTTTGTAGTACAGGCTAGCCCCTACCTTTCCATCGTCCTGCCATAGCTTCCCAAACGTTGGAATGTAAAATGTGCATTCTTACCATAGTCTGCTGTTGTCAGCCATTCTTTGTTTCAGTTTATCCTTTGGTCTTCTGAGTCAGGGTCCCAGGCTGGCCTTGAACTCCCCATGTAGCTGACAGGACATTTGAGGGAGGGATGAGGTTCCTAAACCAGACCAGGTGTAGGCAGTGCTTAAACCCAGGGCCTTTTGCCTGCTAGGAGAGCACTCCGTCCCAGTCTTGTCCCCAGCTTAGGGTCTTCCACTATCTGGGGCTTCCCCAGCCATCTCTTCCTGTGCTGGAAATTCCTGGTTCCCAGGGCCTCAACTCCTTAAGCCTCTATCCATCCCACCTTCAACCTGAGGATACCTCTGCTCTCCCCACCTGCAGATTGACGACAGTGTGGCCAGTCTGGTCATTGCCCAGCTGTTGTTCTTACAGTCTGAAAGCAACAAGAAGCCCATTCATATGTATATCAACAGCCCAGGTAAGCCAGGACAGCCTGGTTGTGGGGTCAGAGATAGCCCCTTTGGGGAAGACATGCAGCCTTGTGCCTCCTACAGAATCTAAAATTTAAAATCGCTCAAAGCAGGGTATGGTAGTGCACACATTTAATTCCTGCACTTGGGAGGCAGAGGCAGGCTGATTTCTGAATTCGAGACCAGCCTGGTCTACAGAGTGAGTTCCAGGATAGCCAGAGCTACACAGAGAAGAACTCTTATCTCGAAAAACAAACAAACAAAAAAAAGTAAGAAAGAAAGAAAGAAACCCTTTCTCGAAAAAAAACAAAAAAAAACAAAAAGAGAGAGAGAGAAAAAAATCACTCTAAGACGGTCTCTCACTGGCCTGGAACTTTCCAAATATGCTAGTATACCGGGTCAATGAGCCTGAGGGTCCTTCTGCCTCCACCTCCCTAGTGCTAGAATTACAAGTGTGTGCTGCCATGCCTACTTTGTGGGGACTGGGGATCTGAACTTGAGTCCACATACATTTTAGCAACTGAGCAGTCTCCCTTGCTTCGAGAGTAGCTGAATTAAAACAAACAAACAAAGCCTGTTTTGAGACAGAGATAGCCCAGATCCTCTGCAGTCCTCTCACCTTAGGGATTTAGTTTAGCTGAACCACCAAACTCTGAAGAAATAGTTCATTTTTAAGAAAAATATTAAGCCAGGCGGTGGTGGCACACGCCTTTAATCCCAGCACTTGGGAGGCTGAGGCAGGCAGATTTCTGGGTTCGAGGACAGCCTGGTCTACAGAGTGAGTTCTAGGACAGTCAGGCTACACAGAGAAACCCTGTCTTGGAAAAAAGAAAAAAGAAAAGAAAAGAAAAGAAAAAGAAAAGACTGGTTAAAAAAAAGAAAAATATTAAGTTACATTTATTTCTGTGTATATGGATGGGTGAGTACATTCCACTGTGTGTGTGCGTGTAGATTAGAGGACAACCTGTGGGTTTTCCCTGATATGTATGGGTCCATGTGATGTGGGCTCCTGCCTGTCCTGTGGGTCCTGGGAATTGAGTTCAGTTTGTTAGGTTTGGTGGAGAGCACCGTCACCAGATAATACTTCTCAGCTGCTCAAGGCTGGGCGGTTTCAATGACTGGACACTGGGCGGGCTGTCAGTTAGGCACGCATCTGTCTTCTCATCCAGCTCCACGTGGACAGTAAGAAAGCTCGCGTCTGCCTTGTGCTGGGCCCGTGGGCCTGGACGAGCAGGAAGTAGCCAGCTTTACTATGTTGATGCACAGCTGAGAGGTGGCTAACAGCCCTTTGGTTCCTTTTACTTAATTCTGTGTGTGTTGTCACGTGTACGTGTCTGATCATGTCCCCCACCCCACCCCTCAAACAACATTTGCCCTTGTGGCTTGCTGGAAGGGTACTGGGGTAGGATCCCCCTGGGCCCTTACTTGCTCCACTGCCTACAGGTGGTGTGGTAACTGCGGGCCTGGCCATCTACGACACAATGCAGTACATCCTGAACCCCATCTGCACGTGGTGTGTTGGACAGGCTGCCAGCATGGGCTCCCTGCTCCTCGCTGCTGGCAGCCCGGGCATGCGCCATTCACTGCCCAATTCCAGAATCATGATCCACCAGCCCTCTGGAGGAGCCAGGGTGAGTACGCTTTCTGCAGGGACGTCTAGTGGGAACTAGAACGGGAGTGCCGCTCCTTCTTGTTTGTTGGTTGGAGACGGGTCTCATCTTTTAGCCTCAGCTGTGCTGTAGTTCACTCTGTAGATCAGGCTGGCCTCTAGCCTACTGAGATCCTGCTACCACTGCTTTGAGATAAGTATTTTCATGGCTGGGGAGGTACTTCAGGAGTAAGAACGACTGCAAGGCCCTGGGTTCCATTTCCAGCGCCAGAAAGAATAAAAACAAAAATAGAATCCAGGTGTGGTGGTACATGCCTTTAATCCCAATACTCAGGCAGCAGAGGCAGAGACAGGCTGATCTCTGTCAGTTTCAAGGCAGCCTGGACTAGATCAGTGGCTCCCTCACTAGTGCCCCATGAGAAGTTTCATCTTCTTCCTCTACTTACTGCTCCTCAGGGCCAAGCCACAGACATCGCCATCCAGGCAGAGGAAATCATGAAGCTGAAAAAGCAGCTATACAACATCTACGCCAAACACACCAAGCAGAGCCTACAGGTGATCGGTAAGCACCCAGCCTCCCACAGCACACACTGGAGCATTGGCCTCCCACAGCACACACTGGAGCATCGGCCTCCCACAGCACACACTGGAGCATCAGCCTCCCACAGCACACACTGGAGCATCAGCAGCCTCCCACAGGACACACTGGAGCATTGGCCTCCCACAGCACACACTGGAGCATCAGCTTCTCACAGCACACACTGGAGCATCAGCATCGGCCTCCTACAGCACACACTGGAGCATCAGCCTCCCACAGCACACACTGGAGCATCAGCATCAACCTCTCACAGTACACACTGGAGCATCAGCATTGTCCTAAAGCAGGGCACCCCCACCTGACAGTCAGAACCAGATTACTATAATATGGTCACTCTGGGCCGTGGATGATGGTCAGTAGAATCCCTGACCCACCAATGCTCTGTGCTTGGGGCTCTGTGGCTATGGCATAGCTCCTGCCTAGAATGAGCCCTTTCCCAGTGAGGGGTTGGGGTCGTGTCAGGGGTGTGCCTTAAGGATACTTTTTTCACCCTTCTTTATCTATTTTCTTACGTGTGTGGGTGCTAGGAATCATGTCTGGGTCCTCTGCCAAAACAAGTCCTCTTAACCACTGAGTCAACTCTCCAGCCCCAGGGATACATTCCTGGCCCGACATAGGTTCTATGTCCCCAGAGTCACAAAACAAAAGTTCCTAGCATGTTAGACAGAATTCCCTTCAGTTACAATCTCCAGTTCTGAGCCCTTTAGATGAGCTTTGCAAGCTGGGTGTGTTGGTACCTACCTGCCATCCCAGCTCTGGCAGGTAGAGGTAGAGAATCATGAGTTGTCGACTGGGCTAGAGAATGACAGACGCGGGCTCAGCGGGCCTGTGCTATAGAGGTGGTTTTGATGGGGAGAAGGTAGCAAGGGTCACTTCCCTGGAGCCCTTCTTTCATTTATGTGAGTCCACTGTCACTGTCCTCAGACACACCAGAAGAGGGCATCAGATCTCATTACACATAGTTGTGAGCCACCATGTGGTTGCTAGGAATTGAACTCAGGACCTCTGGAAGAGCAAGCTGCCAGTGCTCTTAAACTCTGAGCCATCTCTGCAGCCCGACATTTCTTTATGGTTTTTCGAGACAGGGTTTCTCTGTATAGCCCTGGCTGTCCTGGAGCTCACTTTCTAGACTAGGCTGGCCTCGAACTCAGAAATCCGCCTGCCTCTGCCTCCCGAGTGCTGGGATTAAAGGTGTGCGTCACCCCCACCCCCACCCCCACCCCCGGCTCCAACATTTCATTTTTAAAATAGTTGATTTGGGAAGCATGTGCCTGCCATAGTGATGTGTGGAAGTCAGAGGACAGTTTGTAAACATCGGTTCTCTGTTGACACCTTGTAAGGAGTGGTGATTGAACTTGAGGTCATTAGACTTGGTGGCAAACCCCTCTTCCCACCAAGCCATCTTACTGTCCCACGTGCCATTCTTCGGTATATCTTGTTGCTGGTCACATATGTTCAGTCTAAGATCCACCACCTAGCACTGCGTGGCATTTTCCTAGTTGCATCTTACTGTTGTGTGAATGCCATGACATGTGGAGTTCAGGGGACAGTGTTCAAGAGGCGATTCTCTCCTACCATGTAGTTCCTGGGACCTGATGTATTACAGTAGTCGGTAAAAATTGAATTGGTGTGGTGTAAGCACTGCAGACCTCTCATCCCGGCACTTGGCCAGCACAGATGGGGGAATCAGGAGTTGAAGGTCGTCCCTTCGAGGCTAGCCCGGGCTGCATGTGATCCTGTCTGGAAAAAAAAAAAAAAGCAAAAACAAAACCCTGTTTTTTACTACGGAGGAGATTGAATCACAGAGAGGTTCCCCAGCCCCATGGGAAAGATTGTCAGAGTAAGTGTATCTTATGAAACTTGGGAGCTGGAAGAAAACATCATGGGCTGGAAGCTAAAATGCTAGGAGTGTCTAATCTCAGTCCTGGAAGCAGGAAGGCCAGGAATAGCCAGGGCCTGGAAGGTGACATTTTTGTGTTGCTATCAATTCCTGATGCTAATGGCTTCTACACCTTTGGTTTCCTGGAATTGCTGGTGCTCCTAGGTATGAAGCCTGGGCTCTTAGGAAAGTGTTCAGCCAACAGAGCTCCTCCTTTTTTTCTTTGAAGACATTATCTTAGTTTGTAGCCCTTTTACTTTTGCCTCTCTTCATAAGAGCATAGATCCCATGGTAGGGGGTCCCTCACAACTCCATAAATCATCTCACGACTGGTAAGGGCTTCAACCTAGGAATTTGGGGAAAAACAGCCCAGGCCTCTACTCCTACCCACATATACTGCTTTCCCTAGAGTCAGCAATGGAGAGGGACCGCTACATGAGCCCCATGGAGGCCCAAGAGTTTGGCATCTTGGACAAGGTCTTGGTCCACCCACCTCAGGACGGGGAGGATGAGCCAGAACTGGTACAGAAGGAGACTGCCACAGCGCCGACGGATCCTCCTGCCCCGACAAGCACCTAAGGAGTGGAGACCAGACTGAAACTTCCTCTGCTGGGCCCAAGAACAACCCCTAGAGGAGATGTGGATTGAGGTTGCCCTCAGAGCAGGGCAGACTGCCTGAGACACTGTGATTTAAATTAAATCTTTGTAGTCTTTGTCCCATGTCTGAAGCACCTTCCATTACTTCTCCAAGACAGCAGGCCTCCTTCACCTTGACAAACCACTTCAGTAAGCAAACCCTGGCTCTCCTGGAACTAAACCAATCTAGCCTCAGACTCAGGTACCCACCTGCCTCACCTCCTGAGTGCTAGGATTAAAGGTGTACACCACCACACCTGACTTCAACAGACTTAAGCCATATACTACCCCAAAGTCAGTGGGTAGAAATATGATTTCATACATCTTTGGTTATGTGTGGGTTTGTGCATGGTGAGTGCAGTACCCATGGCCAGAAGAGGATGTTGGGTCCCCTGGGGCTTCCCTGTGGGTGCTGGGACTTAAGAGTACATTCTTACCTGCCGATCCTGGGCTTGGCCCCTTAGAGAGTTAAGAGTTAGGGTGGAGGGTCTACCAGAATCTACCACCAACTTTGGGTTGATCCTCAGACCCATGAGACCTGACACTGGTGACTCACCAGGTGACAAAGTCCTGGCATTTTGTTGCAGGCTCCAAAAGCCAGCTGAAGCCAGAGAGAATGTCAGGACATGTTTATGGAGTTTTACTAGAACTAGAAGCAGAGGATCCCAGTTTATGGGATGGAGGCAGGTGCCACATGACCCTATGGAGGTCAGAGGGTCGCAAATGCAGGAGTTGCTTTTTCTGCTTGCACCATGTTTGGGGGTCCTGAGGTCAAACCAAAGACTCTTAGCAAGTGCTGAGCCATTTTCCTAGGCCCAGTTTATTAGTGTGGAAGGAAGTAGACTCTTTTTAGATTTAACACAAAACATTTGAGGTGGGGGTTGTATTATTTGGTCTTATTTGTTTGGATGTCCTATTTTGTGGGCAACATCTGAAATTCAGGTTAGCCTCAAACTCAAGGGCTGACCTTGGAGTTAGTTATCCTCCTTTCTCCACCAGGGTGTGCTGTTTGACAAGCGCTAAATTTGCGCTAGGCTGATTGAACTTCTAACCTTGGCTTTGCCCCCACGTGACCTCCAGCCTCCGTTCGCCCTAGTTCTGCACCTACTGCTTGAGACCTTGCTCAGGGCCGAGAGGCGGGACAAGCGGTAGACTGACTTAAAGCACAGCTAATAGAGCCAGTAGCTGATGGGCGTGGTGCGGTGTCAGCCAATAGCTTGCGGGGGTGTGGCTCAGCCTGCTGTGGTCAATCCCTGAAGATGGCGGGCAGCAGGAGGCTAGCGATGCGGTTGCTTTCTGGGTGCGCCTGGGTGCGCGGCTCAGACTCTGCCGTGCTGGGCCGCCTGCGTGATGAGGCCGTGGTGCATCCAGGCTTCCTGAGCCAGGAGGAGGAGGACACGCTAACACGCGAACTGGAGCCCCAGCTGCGGCGCCGGCGCTACGAGTACGACCACTGGGACGCGGTGAGTGGGCGGAGCGGCGAGCTAAGGGGACGCCCACTGGGACATAGTGAGGGGGCGGGGTCCTCGGAGGGGTAGAGTGAAGAGCTAGGCTTGCTTGGCCAGGTTGGGGACAGTGTGTTTTGGGCAGTCCCCGATGTAGGTTCGGGTGGGACCAAGTTTCTCTGGTGTGGGACATGGCGGGTGCTGGGCAATTCGATGAGTGACAGTTGGTCAGGAGGTCTTGTGGGAATGGGGCTGATCTTGATGCCAGAGCTGAGTCCAGGGGAAGGCCTGCTGCTGCGGGCTTGTGGATGGTACTTAGAGCAGGGGAAGGGACCAGAGCCGGAGAAGGTGAACTGGCAACGTTGAGCTCAGAGCAGCGCAGTATTACAGTGGGGGCAAATCACTGCTGGGCTTTACTAAGAACAGGGGCTGTAGTGTGGGGCTGGGCCTGGAATCAGAAGGGAGGGTTTTGGTGGGCACCAAGGAATGCGTAGTGAGGACAAAGATGTCACTTCAGACATGAAGTTCTGGAACACTTCAGGGGCATTGGTGACAAGATTAGAAATAAAAAGCAGACTTGGGAGAGGGAGTGCCAGCAGTTGGGAGTTTCACTAGGGACTTGAGTGGGATCAAATAGAGACAGGAGACCGAGATACTGAATATTAGGGTGGCCAGCACCAGGGACCACTGGGAAACGAAACGTGAAGACCAGATGCGTGGTTGAAACCTCACTGATAATGAGCTAAAGTTGGAAAGACTGCCTGCCCTGTACTGCACCCCTCGGTACCTCATTTTCCTGTCCTGGGAGTTCCCAGTTATGACTTGAGCTCTCTATTCAGGCCATCCATGGCTTCAGGGAGACAGAGAAATCCTGCTGGTCTGATGCAAGCCAGGTCATCCTGCAGCGGGTTCGGGCGGCTGCATTTGGTCCTGACCAGAGCCTGCTATCCCCAGTACATGTGTTGGACCTGGAACCTCGGGGCTACATCAAGCCTCATGTTGACAGTGTCAAGGTGGGCAGAAGGCATTCCATCAGAACTCCTAGCTAGGTTGTCGGTGGACAGGGGGGCAGAACTAAGCCTGACACCCCAATATACACAGCATACATACCCCTTTTCCAGTTCTGTGGATCTACCATTGCTGGCCTTTCCCTGTTGTCTCCAAGTGTTATGAAGCTGGTGCATACACAGGAACCTGAGCAGTGGCTGGAACTGTTGCTGGAGCCAGGGTCTCTCTATATCTTAAGGTACGACGTAACCCAAAGTCCTCAGGTGAGGCCGAGGGTTTCTAACAGTCACCACCACCACTCAGAAAAAGTATAGAAATGCTGAAGGGACAGTCTTCCCTCCATCCACCCACTCAGCTTCTCTCTTCTTGCAGGGGTTCAGCCCGATATGACTTCTCCCATGAGATCCTTAGAGATGAAGAATCATTTTTTGGGGAGCACCGGGTTCCCCGGGGCCGACGCATCTCAGTGATTTGCCGCTCCCTCCCTGAGGGGATGGGGCCAGGAAGGCCAGAAGAGCCACCTCCAGCCTGCTGACCTCCCACATATCCTCCATATTTGTGAATAAAGTAGGGAAAATGCTGTCATGGGATCTTCAAATGACCGTCTGCCAGGGCTGGGGCTCTTAAGAGACGATCAGGGTCTCAGGATTCACATAGCATGGTGGCTGCCAGGGTGCACCTGATCACACACACTCTTAAGGCCACGAGAATATCATTTATTGCATCCACTGCTGATTAAAAAAAAAAAAAAACTAACAAGCAAGCAAAGAAAGAAACAAAAAACCCTGGTCCTTTCCCTTCTTATCTTTACCTATGCAAATTTCTAGTAATGTCACCTGAGCCTTTCAAAGCCCAGCCTGTCTCATGCTTGTGATTCTGAGACACCAGACTGGCCTCCTTCAGCCACCACAGCCACAAGCTGCAGCTGAGAGCTGAGGCAGCTGCTGCCAATGGTGCTGATCATCAAGGAAGGTCACATCAGCATAGCTGGTGGGCTGGCAGCAGGGTCGGCCATGGGCTCGACCCCGCCCTCGAAGCCGGGCCAGTACCAGACTGTGCTGGGTATGGGCCTCTTGGGGACAGCTGCCAGCACAGTATCGGAAGATGACCTTCTCCTCCGAGGCATAGCCCAGGCCCAGCTCAGCCACTGGTAGGGTCAGGCTCCACAGTCGGCATGAACCAGCCAAGGCTCTTGGAAGACGGACATGGTTGTTACCTAGTGCAAGGTAGAGTAGGATTGTAAGGCAAAGTGAGGGCTTTGAGAGAAGGAATTGGGGAGTCGGGAGGCCCCCAGGAATTCTTACCCTGATGGGGCGTCCAGGTCCCTCTAGTCTCTGCCATCTTCCCAAATGAGAGCTTATCTGCCACAGAAGCCTCTTGAAGATCAAGGACCCAGCCGAGGCTCGGGTGCAAGGACAGGAGCAGCAGACACAGGATCCGAAGTCTTCCTGCAGCCATTGTGACAGCAGGTCCCTGGATGCCGAGAGACCTTGGTGCCCTGAATTTATTCCCTGCCTGTCCTGGGGATTAAAACTACTGCCAGCACCATGTCCCGGGGAAGCCGTTGGGGGGTAGGGGGGGGGGGGTTCCCACCCACCTTTCCCCCACATCCTCATCCCTAAGAATTGATGGCTCACCCACCCAGACATTCCATAAACCCATTTCTGACACTCTGATGCCCCTGATTTATGAGTGTCACACTGTCCGCCAGAAGCAAGTCCAGAGCTGGCTACCAACCCATGTCCCCACCCCACCTGCTGTCCGCGGAAGAAGTACAGGAGCCTGGGAGGAGGCTGCTATAGATCTTTTACTGGAGTATGGGTCATGTGGTGCCAATAGGGACTGGGAAGGGCACATGACAGGTAGGAGAGTCAGTGGGCACCAGTCCATGTCAGCTTCAGCCAGGATTAAGACATCATGCCTCTGTCTCCGGGCTTGGCTGAGCCAGCGTCAAAACAGGAAAAGGGAGAGGCTAGGGGATAGCCAAAGGTTGGGACTCCCATTCTTGGAAGGCCAACCTGTGAAGCCATAGCTACAGCCAGTCTGGGCTTTGGAGTCTCAGAGATCAAGAGAAGGCAGTGACAAATCAGTTCCAGAAAGGCACAGGTTCTGCATACATCTGAATCCAGGAGACCCAGCAAGTGAGCATGGACAACAACAGACCAAGAACTTTGGAGACAGGAATAGAAGGAGCATGCCAGTGCATGTGGGTAGCCCCTGTGCTCAGGAAGCCAGGGCAGGTAAAAGCCAACCCAAGTGTGAACTGCAGAATCCACGTGATAGAAGAGACCTGACTCTCAAAAGCTGTCCTCTGGCCACCACACGATGTGATGGCGTGCACATGCTGCATGAGACACACACATAGAGAGTATCTTTTTTTAAAAGACACAAGGTTTGGCGCTGAGTTGGTAGAATGCTTGCTGAGCATCAACAAAGCAGCTGTGGGTTCCATAAGGCACAGCATAAACTAACATGATGGTGCATGCCTGTCATCTCAGCACTGGGAAGGCTGAGGAAGGTTACCAGTTCAAGGCCAGCCCGAGCTGCTTGAGACCCTTTCTCAAAGAGAAAAGAAACAGCTTTTAAAAGTCATTTGAACGAGGTTCCCTTGAAGGCAAGGCTCTGCCCTTAAACACAGGTGCACACCCTGTCTGTCCCAGGGTGGATGGCACCTTAGACCCAGGCCCAAAGTGCCAGCAGACAGCTGGGCAAGGATGTTCAGTGAGCATGGACATTCCTACGGACTAGCCCCTTCTCAGGCATTCCCAATCAACATGGGGTGGTGGGACTGAGTTTGCACCGGTGAGAGGAAGCTCTCACTTCACCCCAGCTGCTCAGGACCCAGCTCTGAAGGCAGCAGCTGAGGCCAAGCACCGATCAGCCCTGTCACTACACAAGAATGTAAAGCACTCTCCCCAAGCAACGCCTGGCTGCCTGGCTAAGATATATCACTGGGCCTGTCAGGAGATAAGGGGGACCCCAGGAATGTCCCTTGGAAATGGAAAACAGCGCCGAGGTGCCAACACCAGGAATAGGTTGGATCGCAGAAATCAACGAGGGAAACACCCAAACTGACAACTGCACACTAAAAGTGGCCAGGGTTATATTCAGGGAACATGACTGTCATCCTAGCATTTGGGAAACTGAGTTGCAGGCTAGCCTGGACTACACTGCAAGACTTTCACAAGAGACTTGAGTCATGCATGTCAGTGGTACATGCCTATCATCCCGAACTCCAGAGGTGGAGGTGAGAGCATCAGTAGTCCAAAGCCAGCCTGAGCGACAACAGTAGTTAGAGGACTAGGGATGGAGTAGCAGGTCTGAGTCCCATTTCACTTGTGCTGCAACAATCCCAAATTTACACTCCTGGAGGACTGTTGGAAGCTGAGCATTTCCAAATGCAGGCCACCATAAACCCACACAGCACACTGATCTGAGGTAGGGACTAGGGCGCAGTGGCTCAGGAAAAGCCTCTACCTACCTAGAATCCCTCTGCCTATCTAGAATCCTCCAGTGAGGGGCTGTGGGTGTGGCCAGGGCAGAGGCAAAGTAAAATCAAACTGGTGAAGATTGCACAGGGGACAAGTCCTGGCTATGGATTGAGCTCAGTGGGCAGAAAGGCTGTGTCTTATAAGAATGGAAGCTCACCCGGGCGTGGTGGCACATGCCTTTAATCCCAGCACTTGGGAGGCAGAGGCAGGCAGATTTCTGAGTTCAAGGCCAGCCTGGTCCACAGAGTGAGTTCCAGGACAGCCAGGGCTACACAGAGAAACCCTGTCTCAAAAAACTTAAAAAAAAAAAAAAAAAAAAAAAAAAAAGAATGGAGGCTCAGAAGGGTGGAGTATCAGGAACTGGAGATGTGAGAGAGGTACAGAGGGTCAGGAAATCAAACAAAAATATGTAGCAGGAGGATGAGGAACTGGGGATAGCTGCTGGAGGGCCCAGGACCCAACCAGGATGACTTCAGCCGAAATGCTCAGAGGAGATAGAACTTGTTGAAATCACCTCCAGTAGATAGGTCCAGCCCCTGGTTGAGGGATGGGGACGGACACACACACACACCATCTCAAAGTTTTTAACCCAGAAACATTCCTGCCCAAAGGAAGAACAGGGACAAAAAATAGCACAGAGACTAAAGTAAGGGCTAACTGGGGACTGCCTCACCTGGGGATCCATCATGTCTACAGACACCAAACCCAACAGTTCCCATGGTCAAGAGGAGCTTGCTGACAGGAACCTAGTGTGGCGGTTCCTTGGGAGGTCCTGTCAGCAACTGACTAATGCTGAGGCAGATGCTTGGAGCCAACCATCAGGCAGAACTCAGGGAACCTGGTGGGGGAGCTTGCAGAAGGACTGGAGGGGATTGCAACCCCATTGGAAGAACAACATAGGATGGCCTGACCACCCAGTTCTTCCATAGTTTAGACCACTAGCCAAGGAGTGTACCTGGAGGGATCCATGGCTCCAGATACAAATGTAGGAAGATGGCCTTGCCTGACAGCAATGGGAGGGGTGTCTCTTTGTCCCAGGGAGGTTTGATGCCCCAGAGTAGGAGGATGCTGGAGCAGTGGGAGAGTGTGGGAGCACTCTCATACAGGCAAAGGAGAGGAGGGAGGACGGGATGTGGGATGGGGGTTGGTGGAGGGCGTAACCAGGAAGTGGGATATCATTTGAGATGTAAACAAATGGAATGATTAATACATATATGATGCATTAAAGAAAGAAAAGAAGGAAGGAGGGAGGGAGGGAGGGAGGGGGAGAGATTGAGAAACAATGGAAGAATGGAGGCCCAGATGCCTCAGGGCTCCAGGGCGGCAGGGGTGGCAGTGATGACTCGCACACACTCTGGGCCTGCTCTCTTTATTGGCATCACTCTTTGAGGGAGAAGTGCATCTTATCACCAATCATCTTGCGCTCAGGGTTGAGGCGCTTGAGGATCTGCGCCAGCACATTTACTGTCTGCTCGCTGCTCAGCCCTGTCTTCTTGGTCTGGAACTTCTTCAGCAGGTCCTTTGTGGTCATGGGCTTGCGGGTCAGGTAGCGGCGCACAGCGTCCTCTGTCACCTGGACATCACTGTGGGAGGGGAAGGGAGGGAGGCTGGAGTCATACAAGAGTCCCTTTAGCCCAATCCCACCTATGGTCCTGCTCCTGTCTGAACGTACCCGCTGCTGGGTGTGGACTTCCCAGACAGGCTCTGGGGACCCGTGTCCATCCGAAGACGCTTGGCTGCTGGAGTCTCACTCGTCCGCTTCCCTGGTGGAGAGAGTAATGTCACGTCCAGGCAGGGCCCAGATCGGGGACAACAGGTGGCTGCCAGCAGCTCTTTCTCCAGTGACAGGCTTTTCTGGGCACTCACCCTGCTCCAGCTTGCTGGCTGCAGCCCGCAGGGTAGAAGAGGTGCTTGCTGCTTCTGCACTGGGAGTCCCTGGCCGACTGGTGCCCTTTGAACTCCCCCCCGATGGCTTCCGCTCCCTCTTTGGGGGTGTCTTCTTCTTCTGCAGAGATTAGGGTATGAGTGTGAAGGCTCAGACTGGCCCTACTCAAGCCCCCAGCTCTGACTTACCGCCATGAAGAGTGCAGAGGAGGTCTCACTGTCAATGTCGCTCTCTTCTGAGCTGTCTGAGTCATCACTGCTGTCTGCACAGGGCAGATAAGGACCATAAGCAGAGACCCCAGACAGAGCCTACCCATCAGCACCCATGAGCAGGGAGGGCCAAAGGACCAGGAGTATACTGGCCATCATCGCCCACCTTTCCTGCGCTTCTTCTCTTGTGGGGTAGGGGCCTTCTTCTCTTCTTCCTCCTCCTTGTCCTCCTCGGGGGGCTTCTCCTCCTCACTCTCCTCACTGCTCTCGCTCTGCTCATCCACCCCTGGGACACAGGTCACATGGGTGAGCAGTGGCAACTTCTGAGCGCACTCCCACCCACTGGTTGGTCCCTAACTGGCACCTACCCTTTGGGCCATCCTCCTGCTGGGGCACTTTGGGCTTGCCTTCTGTCTCATCTGGAGAGCTGCTATAGGGCAGAGAAAGGCAAGCCGTAAAGTTGGGCGGCCACAGGCCTGGCCTGCCTTGCCCCTGCCTCATCTCTGCCTTGCCTGTGCCTTACCTGGAGCCATCAGACATGTAGTCTACCTCCTGGCCCTCGAAGTCCCCATCATCGCTGTCCTCAAAAGCCTCATCATCTGAGCCCTTCTTCTTTTTCTTCTTCCTGCCTGCCTTGGTCACAGGGGCCTTTTTCTTAGCCTTGGAGGTTCTGCTGCCTGTGAGAGGAAGACACAGGAGCTCAGACTGGATGAGCACAGATCTCTGCTCTCTGCTGGGCAGGGGCTCCAGCCGCTCTCACTGGGGACTCTAAGCAGGGGCTCCACCCAAGCCACGCCCCCAGCCGCTCTCACTGGGGATTCTAGGCAGGGGCTATACCCATGAGCAGCAATTCCATCTAGCCAGGAAATCCTGACAGCTGATGCCACATGCATCACTGTACTCAAGCAGTGACAGGAAAGACACAGGTCACATAGCATCTAAAGCCTTTATAAAAAGTATCTGAGCCAGGCAGTGGTAGCGCAGGCCTTTAATCCCAGCACTTGAGAGGCAGAGGCAGGTGGATTTCTGAGTTCGAGGACAGCCTGGTCTACAAAGTGAGTTCCAGGACAGCCAGGGCTACACAGAGAAACCCTGTCTCGAAAAACAAAACAAAAAAATAGTATCTGAGCAGGCAGCTCTACAGGGACACATTGCTGCTTCCCAGGTGGTGGTAACTCACCTGGTCTCTGAACTAAGACCTCTGGGTCCCCACTTACCCTCTTCACCACTGGCATCGCTGGCATCGGAGGACATTTCCAGGTCATCCTCCAGGTCATGAATGCGCAGCTCACTAGGCTTCTTGCGACTGCGCTTCTCCTTCTCCTCCTCATCTTCATCCTGGTCCTGGTCCTTGAGCCGCCGCTGCTGCATGATGCTGAAGTGGTTTAGGACCTTGTTCCTCCTGCATGGGAACAAGTGACTATGTACTTTGTGTAGCAGAGGATGGTGGGGAGTAGGGGACTGCAAAGAGCTCCTTGGGCAAAGAGGATGGTAGAAGATAATGACCGATACACTCAAATGGGCATCCCTTCTTTACAGGACAAATGGGCATGACAGGATAACCTCATTAAGGCACAAACACTGTAAAGGAGGCTAAGGCAGGGTAGTTAGCCTGAGCCACACCACATGCAACAGAAAGAGAAAGAGGCAGGGCATACAGCCTGGGCCATTTCAAACCCCCAAATCTTGAAACAATATAGGGTGAGCCCTGAGATGGACTCAGGCCCATGTGCACCTAAGCCCCCTGGAGACCCCAAATCTTAGCTCCTCCAAACTCAGGGTCTGTTCCAGGCATATCCAGCCATTATATTGGTTAGCTAAATAACATTTTATGGCTTTGGAGGTGGTGGGTTGTTCGGTTGTTTTTGGTTTTTGGTTTTGTTTTCTTGGTGAAACAGGATCTCTCTCTATTGTCCTAGCTGTCTTGGAACTCACTATGAAAACCAGGCTGGCCTTGAACTCACAGAGATTCTCATGCCACTGCATCCTAGAGTGCTGGGGTAAAGGTGTGCACCACCAGGCTTGGCCCAGTTAAAATTCCTTTTAAAACAGGATCTCATTGTGTGATCTTAGCTGGTCTGTAACTTGGAATATAAACCACCCCTCAAACTCAGAGATCCTGTTGCCTGTGCACCAAAGTGCTGAGATTAAGGGTGTGTACTACTGTGTCTGTCAAGTTTTGGGGTGTTTTGAAACCAAATCTCATATAACCACAGCTGGCTTCAAACTTAATACAGAAGATGGACCTGAATGCCTGGTCCTTGTTGCTTCTGCCATCTGTGTGGTAATGTGTGCATACACTACCCCCACCCACACCCCCCACTGTTAATTTATCTCAAGGATTACTTAGAGAAGGGGCAGGGTCTCACTGGACAAGGAGCCGTCCATGAACCACACCTATGCATGCCCGGAAGAAGACTACGCATAGTGGGAGGAGGAGCTGCTTTTGACATTGCAGTCCCGGCCCCTTGAGAACTGGTCCAGACTTGTAGGCAAGCACAGAGCAACCCCACAAACCACATGCATTCCTGAAGCCCTTTCTGGGCCCACAGGTCCCATCCTCAGCAGGTGTACAAGGTATCTCATGCTATACATCCCCAGTTTCTCAATCCCAGCCTCCCTGCACCCGCCTTTGTCTCTACCTCCCAGGCTAGAACTGAGGAAGTTGCCATTAGGAGGCCCCTCCCTGGACCCCCAGGCTGTGCATATCTGTGGTACCAGCCTTCACTCAGCTCCCAGGCAAGACTCAAGCAAGAGAGGTCTGCCCAAGCAAGTACTAAGCAGTACTCCAGGCAGCCTTGCTCTGAGGGCGTACACAGCTGTAACAACCACCTTTGGCTCACCTCTCCCATTCCTCCTCGGCTTCCTCAGCAGTGAGTGTGCGGTGTCGGGCCAGTGGTGTGAAATTGTACCAGTTCTGTACAGGGAAAGCCTCAAAGGCACCATCAGCACACTGTGTGAAGATGTAGTAGGCTGTGTTCTCTGTTACCCCGCCTTTCTTAATGCCTTTGAACCTGTGGAGAGCCTAGGTTAGGTCACGGTCCCACCCACCCCACCTGCACTCCTTCCACCCTCTCTACAGTTCCCATTTGGGCTCTTCTAGGAATGATTAGGACAGAAGGGCATGTGCTACCATCTCCCTAGCACAAACATCACCCTGCCACCTTGTGGCCACCATCTGCTACCAGATTCTGGGCCATGTTGCACTGTGTATCCTGCTCCCAGCCTATAATCCCCCATGGCTACTGAGGGCCTTACACTGTGTAGGCTCCAGCTATTGGTTCACTGAATAACTATGCATAGAGCACTCTCGTCACTGGCTCCATCAGACTCCACCTTCTTTGCAATGGAGTATCCTCGCCCATGGGGTCAGGGCCCTATCTCCAGGCCACACTCAGGCTGCTGAGCCAGACCAACAGTATCTAGTTGATTTACCTCCAAGATTAAACTTTATCAAGGAGGTGGTACTGGGACCACCATCCTGTTGGCTACAGACTCAAAGAAGATGCCTCCAAAGTATGCATGTGGGAGGGACACAGGCTGGCCCCTCCCACCATTAGCATCACTTACTTCCGTCCTGATTTGCCATTGACACGGAGTAGCCAAGGCTGGTCCTCAGGCCGAAACTCCTTTAGGACAATGCCATACTTCTTCCGGCGCGCCTCCTCCCTAAGCTTGCGGTTGAATTCACTGCCTGCACCGGACTCTGGCATCTCTTCTTCCTGGTAAATCTTCTTGTTGCTCAGATCTCGCTCCAGCCGTGCCTGAAGGAGAAGCAGGAATACTCTTCTGTCTCCCTGTGCCAGGCTTCATGTGCTCCCAGCAGACTCCCCATGTGGCATGAAGGCCAGGGATGTGAGCACCTGTTGCCTCTGCCCAGGGAGAGGGCTGTGGAACTGGTTCACTGGGTAAGGTAGCAGGCTTACAAGCACAAGGATCAGGAATTCAGATCCCCAGGACCCACAGACAAAGTTGGGCATGGCATCTGAGACCCCATGAGAGAGGTGCAGACAGGAGGGGCTCTGGAACTCACAGGTCAGCAAGCCCCAGGTTCAGTTAGATACCCTGACTCAAAACACAACGTAGAAAGGCTATGGGACGGTACTTGCTGTCAAGCCCGAGGCTTGAGGTCAAGCCCTGGGACCCACACTGCAAAAGGTGAGAAGTGACTCCTGAAGTCTTCTCTGATCTCCAAACTCTGTATCCCCCACATACCAGTGGCCCAACAGATGTCATCGAAATATGGTGTAGAGTGACTATGGAAGACACCTGATGTCAACTCTGGCCTTGACAGGCACAGCGTGCCCACATGCATACAAACATCACACACACAGAATACTCTGGTCACAGGGAATGTGGGACTTACTACAATAACAGTAAAGCAGACTGGTTCATGAGATCATGGAGTACAGAGACTAAAGATGTATAGTGACCACCTGAGGAAGGCCCAGGAGCAACCTCAACAATATGAAGATAGTGACATTTTAACATGGCACCCAAAAGAGTGGATAGTTTAAAACTTTGGCCTTTAACATTTTTTTTTTATTCTTAGTATTATCTAGAAAGTCCTGTTATGTAGCCCAGGCTGGCTTCAAACTTATGATCCTCCTGCCTCTACCTCCCTGGTGCTGGGATAGTAGTATCTCTGGCTATACCCATCTTGTGGAATCATTTTATCCTTTTGAGACAGGGTCTCACTACAGTGAAATTCACCATGCAGACCAGGCTGGCCTTGAAGTCTGAGATCCACTGACTCTGCTGCTTTCGAACTGGCAGTAAAGGTATGTGCCACTACGGCCAGCTGGCTTTTTCTTAAAAACAAAAACCCCAAACTTTTAAAGTGTATTTCTTTTTGTGGAGGTTGTACATGACATTGCCTGTATGAGATCCAAGGACACACTTGGAGCCACCTCTTTGCTCACTGAGTTATCTTGCTACCCACTACTTTACTTTTTTAAGACATGGTCTGTGGCTGGCAAGTGGTGGCGCACACCTTTAATCCCAACACTTGGGAGGCAGAGGCAGGTGGATTTCTGAGTTGGAGGCCAGCCTGATCTACAAAGTGAGTTTCAGGACAGCCAGGGCTACACAGAGAAACCCCGTCTTGAAAAACCATTAAAAAAAAAAAAAAAGACACCGTCTATATGTATCGTGGGCTTTACTGTGCAGGCAAGGATCATCTTCAGTTTGAGGTCCTACCCCCTTCCCGTGCTGGGATGACAGGCGTGTGCCACCATGGCTAGTATACATGGCGCTGGGGATCCAGCTTGGCCTCATATATGCTAGATTCGTGCTCTACTGACTGAACCACATCCTCTGACATGCTTTGCTTTGCTTTGCACTTCTTTTCTTTGGAGCTAGGATTTATGTAGCACAAGCTGGTCTAAAACACTCAGTCTTTCTGCCTCAGCCACCAAATGGCTGGAATCACAAATCTGCTGGAGCCACAGGTGTGGGCACCATCGTTTCAGTAAAGTTATTACTATACATAGTCACCAGCCCAGGGTTAGGTCCCTGCCCCAGCCACCCAGAATCACCCACTTACCTGGTTCCAGGTAGCAAAGTTGACTTTATCGGCTGCATTAAAAGCCATTATGTTGTATCTTTTGGCTGTGTTCCTGGAATGGGCAAGAAACTATTCAATCTATTGATTATTCATTCAACAAATCTATGCTTTACACCCTTGGTTGTAGGTAATTCTGGGAACTCATAAAAGACTCCAGAGCAATGGTTCTAAAGCTCTGACCCTCTAATACATCTCCTCATGCTGCGGTGACCCAATCATAAAATTATTTTTGTTTAGTTCACAACTGTAAGCTATAAATGGTCATGTAAATATCTGTGTTTTCCGATGGTCTTAGGCAACCTGCAAGTTGAGAACCACGCTCTAGTTTTTCAGGGGTTTTGTTTTGTTTTGTTTTAAAGAATCAAGATCCATCTCATCCAACCCAACCCCATCAGATAAAGATCCACAGACACTAGGCTCTCTTACAGCATCACATACAGAAAGAGTGAGAGCGAGAGCAAGAGCGAGAGTGAGAGAGGAGAGACAAGAGAGAACATTCATACACATAGATAATAAATTAAATCTTCAAGAAACAAAGGGACCACCAGGCAGAGTTGGCACATGCCTTTAATCCCAGCACTTGGGAGGCAGAGGCAGGTGGATTTCTGAGTTCGAGGCCAGCCTGGTCTACAAGGTGAGTTCCAGGACAGCCAGGGCTACACAGAGAAACCCTGTCTCGAAAAACCAAAAGAGAAAAAAAGAAAAAAGGAACCAAAAGTGCGGAGGACCCCTATGTAGAAAGAAGGGCAGGCAGGCAAGGGTCTTAATGGATCTGAGTGGGTTCAAAGCCAGCCTGATCAAACCATCTGAACTACACAGTAAGACTCTTGTCTTCAAAATAAACAAAACTTAAGAGGGGGCTGGGTGTGGCTCGGTGGTGGAGTACTTGCCTAGCATGTACCCACCTAAAATAAAGTTAGAAGTTGAGGGACATGGCACTTGGCACAAAAAAACAGGATGTATACCACCTGTGACCAGTTTGGGGTTTTCTTTTATTTTGGGACAGGACCCGACTATGTAGCCCTGGCTGTCCTGGAACTCACTATACAGACCTGGCTGGCTGCGAACTCACAGAAATTCTCTTACATCTGCTTCCCAAGTGCTGAGATTAAAGGCAGTCACCATGTCTGACCTGACCCGTCTGACTCAGGGCAAAGTCACCGACCCCTGACATTAACTACCAAGGGGTAACTGTTACTGTGTCTTGGACGGGGTGGCAGGGGAACACAGGGCCGAGGTTCTGGAGTGTGGGTGGACGGGGACTTACTTGGGGACTCGGACGACGTACTCGGTGACATTCTGGCTGCTGGAGCCCTGCAAGAGAGCAGGGGTCTGTAAGGCGAGGAGAGGGCGCGGGGTCTGTTCTGCGACACCTCTGTCCCCACCTCATTCATACTCACTAGAGCCGCCATGGCCGTTGCTCAAGCTGCTCCCGGTCGGCCTGACGGGATGAACTTCGTTGTGTCCCTCGGCTCCAGGAAAGGGAAGGCACCTTTCCTGGTTGTCACGTTAGTGTGATGCTGTGCTTTGGATTTCCAAATCCTTAAGTCTCGGAGAATGCTGGAAGACGAGAAAAAGAGACCTAACTCTCTGCGCATGCGTTAGAGCCTGACCCGGAAGTTGAGCTGCCACACCGAGAAGAGCGCAGCCGCTGTAACTACTCTAGATCACCAGCTTCGGAGAGAAAGCCACCTTTTGGCGGCGTTCTCTGTTTATATACCACGGAAAAGTCACGTGTAGACACGCCCGTCGTGACGTCACGACGCAGGCACCGCGGAGCATCCTGGGTAGGGTGGAAATGGAGTCTCCTGGTAGACGCGAACTCGATCCTCTTGCGCAAGCGTAAATGTGTCCAAGAAGCGGGAACGGAGGCCGAGTTGCCATGGCAACCGAGGCCCACTCTGTGGGGTGGCTTCTTCGGCTCTTCTGGGGCGGGTCTGAGGTTCAGTTTTCTGTGTCCTGGGATATGGGGATCCCGAGGATCTTGCAAAATGAGTCCCTTGTGACGTAGAGCGGAGCCGGGGACTCGGTGCAGGGTGGAGACAGGGCCCCAGCGTACCCCGGCATTGCGGGCGGGATGGGTCTGTGCGAGTCCACGCTGCCCCAGCTGGGCAGAGCTTTGAGGCCCCAGGAGAAGGGTAACGACGTGGGGTGGTTGGTTTACATGGGCCAACGAAAGGGGGAGATGGGCAAGTATCCCCACTACCTGGGGGTGTACACCAACCCCTGCACGGAAGGAACGCATCTGCGCATGCTCCCACCTCACTGTTGGTTGATGCCTTTGGCATATAACTTGAGTAGAGGAGCCAGTGTCGGAAATGGAAAGTACTATTCTCTGGGGACAAATCAGAGAAAGGGAGCCTACGGGATGCAAAGGAGTTGGTTAAGCAGAGGGGCAAGGGAGGCACAGGCATTGAACTTGAGAGGAATGAGATAGGCTGATTCCATGACTGTCTTTGCATAAACAACTGACTCCACAGATGTGTCTAGTAGGGGAGGCATTCATTTCTCCGCCTTCAGGGAGTGCGCCTTAAGTTACAGAGGCTGGCTAGGAAGACCAAAGTGAACTGAAAGGGACAAAGAACGAGGGCTGACTGCGGAGGAGAGGAAAGGGCAGAGAGGTCTTATCCCAACTCAGAGGTTGTGTGACTAGAGGCACAAGCAGGCAGCATAGAAAGGACCGCATGGTGGGCGGAGCAGGGTGCTACTGGGTGAGTTTGAGGGCCCTCTTCTTTATCTGTAAAATGGGGTGATGGAGTCACTAAGGCACTTCATGGAGGTCTGTGCAAATGGCTCAGGAAAATCCCCACAGGGGGATGCTTCAACGTGAGTCCAGGATTTCTTATAGACTTGCACTAGTACCATCTTTCTTCCCTGAACACCATAGATATCCTGAGGTATCCCCTGATCATCTTCGTGGTGGGGGGGCCCGGCTGCGGGAAAGGGACCCAGTGCAGAAACATGGCTCTGAAATACGGCTTCTACCATGTGGAGCTGGGCCAGCTGCTGCGGGAGGAGGCTCAGAGAAGCACCCAGAGGGGACGGCAGATCCGGGACATCATGCAGAAGGGACTCCTGGTACCCACGGTGAGAGTTCACAGGAGTTCATGGGGTCACTCATGGCTGGACGGAGTCCCCAGGAAGCCAGGGTCTGCTGGCCCAGTGACTGCCTTGCAGCCCTAACCTGTTCTTATCTGACAGTGTTGTGGTGATGTAAGAGTTAAGGACACTGGCTGCTCCTGTCCAGAAGCTGGGTTTGCTTCCCAGCACCCAAATGACAGCTCACAACTATCTGTTAACTCTATTTCCAGGGTTTCCTGTACTCTCTTCTGGTCTTGCACACACTCACACATACATGTAAACAAACACTCACAAATCAAAAAAAAAAAAAAAAAAAAAAAGGTCACTGGCCTAGAATGCGCAAAGTCCTGGGTCCCATACCCAGCAGAAACTGGGTGCATGCTGGGCAAGGCACCCTTGACTACATAGACAGGCCAGTCTGTGCTACGGGCCAGAGATGGCACACTGGGTGAAGACATTTTGCGGCCAAGCCTCACAGCCTGAATTCAACCCCTGAACTGACTCCTGTGAATGAATGGCACATGTGCCATCCTTCTCCAACTAGATAAATGATAAAAGAGATCTAATAACCTTTTTTTAGATCGAATAAGAGTCTAGCCCAGCCAGGCAGTGGTGACACACATCTTTTATCCCAGCACTTGGGAAAGCAGAGGCAGAAGGATTTCTGTGAGTTTGAGGCCAGCCTGGTCTACAGAGTGAGTTCAAGGACAGCCAGCGACACACAGAAACCCTGTCTTAAACTAGCCCTCCCCCACAAACAAAAGATTCTAGCCTGGGATATGTCAGGGACTATATCAGGCATGGGGGAGGGAGTGACAAAGGAAGAGAGGAAAGGAGAGAGGGAAAAAGAAAGCCAGATGAAGTGACAAACACCTGTTATCCTTGGACCTGGAAGGCTGAGGCAGGAGAATGGGGAATTTGAGGTCAGCCTGGGTAACATAGACCCTATAAATAAGTTACTTAAACAAATCAGCTGCTGTACCCATAAACTGCACACCCACATATTCAGTGGATCCTACCGAAAATGTCCAGGAAGCAAATTGCTGAGAAGGGACATACTTCCTCCCCTACACAGCAAAGTAGAGACATTTATCTAGAATTAGATTGATGGTGTATCAGGTAATGTAAACTGGTAGAGTCTTAGAATATCTGATGGGCATAGTAGGACAAGCCTGTCACTCAGGAAGGTGGAGGCAAGAAGATTGGAAGTTCAGTTCAAGGTCATTGGACTTGGTCATTGGACCGTTCATCCCAACACTCAGGAGGCAGAGACAAGATATCTGAGTTTAAGGACAGTATAAGTTTCCAATGAGCCTGGCTATGTGAAACTCTTTCTCTAAAATAAAGTATGAGGAGTCTGAGAGCCTAGTTCAGAGAACAAGGGTTTGCCTAGCATTTTGTGAGGCCTTGTGCTCAGTATATGAGTGTAAAGGGGTTGGGGGTAAAGGAAAGAAAAAGAGCCAAGCACACAGGAGGCAGACCAGGGGAGTCTCCATTCAGGGCCAGCTTGGGCTCCATGCCTAGTTGCTGGGGAGGTGGCTCAGCTGCTACAGATACCTAGCTGCTCTGTAGACATGGGTTCAATTCTCAGGTGGCTCTCAGTGGCCTGTAAATCCAGCTCCAGGGGGTCCTACATGGCCTCTGGGGCCCCTGCATGCACCTGAAGATATCTACACATAGACATACACACAATCAGAAATGATTTCAAATTGTTTTTAAAAGCATGCAAGCAGAGAGGCAGCCAATGACTAGGATGCTGGGTGCTGTTTCCCTGTCTTACAAGAGGCCCACAGTGAATGGCCTTCACAGTCCCTGGCCTTTTTGGAGGGGTGGATCCTGAGTCCATGCCCTTTCCTTCCCAGGGTTTGATTCTGGACATGATCAGTGACAACTTGTTGTCTTATCCAAAGATCCGCGGCTTCCTCATCGATGGCTTCCCCAGAGAGCTGGAACAGGCCAAAGAGTTTGAGCGGATTGTGAGTGACCTGATCCCCTAGAGCCAGAGCACCCTTCAGGGTGTGCGCTACCTGAGTGGAGGTTTCAGACCACCCTTTCCCTACTCTCCATAAAACCCTAGTGGATGGATATGGGAGGACCTGAGGCTGGGAGCTAGGACCTTCCTTCCTTCCTCTCCTCCCTCTTCTCCTGATCCCCATCCCCATCTCCCGATACCTTCAGATTTCATATAGCCTAGGCTGATCTCAAACTCCATAACATAGGAGAGGCTGACCTTGAACTCCTACTCTTCCTGCCTCCACCTCTGGGGTGCTAAGATGGCAGGGATGTGCCACCACACCTAATTTATATGCTGAGGATGGAAGCCAGGGCTTCAGGCATTCTGGGCAAGCCGTCTACCTACTGTGCTCTACCCAGCCTGCACATGCGATTTCTTTTCTGCATTAGTAATGGTCAGAAACTGAGCATGGAGGTACATGCCTGTCACCCCAGCACTGGGGTCCTGTGAGGCAGGAGGATTGTGATTTCTTAGGCCAGCCTAAGCTACATTTGGAGTTCAGCTGGAAACTCCATTAAAAAAAAGATCCAGTTTTAAACAAACAATACAAATTGAACAGGCCCTCATGCTGGCTGACTTCTGGCCGCCACACTCACACACACATGCATGAAGAGATTGGGATGCAGATGAAAGATTCCAGAGGGTGAATTTATCCATTCAGAGTGTTGCCAATGGGCATAGGAAACATTCACACTGCTGTTGCCATGGGGATGTGCAGGACCAACATTACCAAGCTAGTAGGGTTTATGGGAAGCTGAGAGCTGTGTTGCAGAAGCTGCCCCCCAACTCCCACCTTGCTTAAATATTGGTCACAATTTCTTAAAATGTGAAACTGTGTAATGTGAAACTGTGTAACCCAAGGCGAACTGTGAGCTGAGCTGGTTCCCAGAGTGTTCCATGTAGCCCTGGCTAGCCTCCATCTCTAAGTATCTAAGGATGACCCTGAGCTGAAAATGCTCCTGCCTCCACCTCCTTGGTGCTGGGATAATAGAAGTAAGACAGCACTGTCCCGCTGGCTTCTTTCTGTTTTGTGCTGTCTACCACAGATATGCCTGGTGTCCTTAAAGTCTAGGTGTGAAGATGGCATCAGATCCCCTGGAACTGGACTTAGAATGGTTGTGAGCAATCATGTATACGCTGGGAATCAAATTTAGGTCCTCTCCAAGAACAGGTATTCTATCACCAAGCCATGCAGCAGTCCTAACTATGCACTGAACGTGGGTACATGGGTGCACTCTATAATACCCACAGAACTTTTTTTTTTTTTTTTGAGGCGGGGTTTCCTTGTGTAGCCCTGGCTCTATAACTGACTCCATAAACCAGGCTGGGCTTGAACTCAGAGATCCACCTGCCTCTGCCTTCTAGTGTTGGCATTAAAGGTGTGTGCCACCACTGCCTAGCTGGTTTTTGTTTTTTAAGTGAGAGTCTGGGGTGTGGTTCAGGGATGCATTCTGTGGACACTTTGCTTTCTTGGGTTGTGAGATGCTTATGGATACGCTGGTCCTGGCTCATAACCAGTCCCATATCCAAACATGTAATGAAGCTCAAACTGAAAGCAGTGGGCGGGGCCTGCTAGAGTTCTCAGCAGGAAATGGGGCTTGTATCCAAGCCTGAGGACAGGAGAGAACTGACACCTGCAGTGTGTTCTCTACCTCCACACAAGCACTACCATGACATAACATGTGTGACACAGACAGAGTAAATACATGTAAGTCAATACATTTAGGGAAGAGATTTGCACCTGTACTGAACACATAGAAATTTGCTTTGACAATAAGCACTGTGGCTATTCTGTCAGGTGCTCTGAATCACCGACAGGCAAAGTGTGGAGGATATGGGCAGCTTTGGGCAATTACAGAACCAGTGTCAAGTAGATTCTCTTATCCAGGGTGTCTGAGCAATGTGGACAACTAACTAGAGGTTATAAGGAAATACTTGTCTGCCAGAATGGAGCCTATGGTCTCCATTCTGCATTCTATGAGGAAGTGTACAGGACAAGCATCTTTATATAAAACAGGGCTAGGGGCTGGTGAAATGGCTCAGCGGTTAAGAGCATGGGCTGCTTTTCCAAAGGTCCTGCGTTCAAATCTCAGCAACCACATAGCGGCTAACATGTGTAATGAGATCTGTAATGAGATCTGATGCCCTCTTCTGGTGTGTCTGAAGACAGTTACAGTGTATTTATATAACAATAAATAAATCTTTAGGGCTGGCAAGATGGCTCAGCAGGTAAGAGCACTGACTGCTCTTCAGAAGGTTCAAATCCCAGGAACCACATGATAGCTCACAACCATCCGTAATGAGATCTGACGCCCTCTTCTGGTGCATCTGAAGTCATCTACAGTGAACTTATGTATAATAATAGCTAAATCCTTAAAAAAAGTATTTAGGGCTGGAAAGATGGCTAAGGGCTCTTCCAAAGGTCCTGAGTTCAATTCCTAGCAACTACATGGTAGCTCACAACCATCTGTAATGGGATCTGATGCCCTCTTCTGGTGTGTCTGAAGACAGTGACAGTGTACTCATATACATAAAATAAATAAATCTTAAAAAAATGTTAAAATAATAAATCTTAAAAGATAAAAACAAAACAGGGCTGGACATGGTAGCATCCACCTTTAATCCCAGCATTCAGGAGGCAGAGGCAGGTGGATCTCTTTGACTTTAAGGCCAGCCTGGTCCACAAAGTTCTAGGATAGCTAGAGCTACACAGAGAAGACTCCCTGTCTTCAAATAAGATGGAAAAAAAAGAGGAAGCAAAAGAAAGGGAGGAAGTAAGTAACTGGAAAAATGACTCAGTAGTTAAAAGCACTCAATGATCTTCCAGGAGACCTGAGTTCAATTTCCAGCACCCACTTCGTAGCTCCACAGGCACTCCCTGCTTTTGGCCTCTGTGAGCACCAGCACTCTTGTGTAGCACACCTATACATATAGGTTTAAAAAAAAAATCTTGGCCAGGCAGTGATGGCACATGCCTTTTATCCCAGCACTTGGGAGGCAGAGGCAGGCAGATTTCTGAGCTCAAGGCCAGCCTGGTCTACAGAGTGAGTTCCAGGACAGCCAGGGCTACACAGAGAAAGTTTGTCTTTTTTTTTTTTTTTTAAAAGATCTATTTATTATATGTAAATTCACTGTAGCTGTCTTCAGGCACTCCAGAAGAGGGCATCAGATTTCGTTACGGATGGTTGTGAGCCACCATGTGGTTGCTGGGATTTGAACTCAGGACCTTCGGAAGAGCAGTCGGCGCTCTTAACCACTGAGCCATCTCGCCAGCCCGAGAAACTTTGTCTTGAAGACCAAACAAACAAACAAACAAACAAAAATTTAAAAAGGATGAAGGGAGACCAGCAGATAAAAATGCTTGCTGCTAAACCTGACAACCACAAGTTCTATCCCTGGAATCTACCTAAAGATGGAAGAGAGCAGACTTCCACAAAGTTGTCCTTTGACTTTCACACATGCCTCCCCTCCTTCCAATAATAAAAGAAAAAGGATGAAATATCAGAACCATACATGCAGGTGTCACAACTGTCGGAGGTCCAGGCAGTAGGTGACTTTGCTGCCAGTAGAGAGAGGCCATTGGAGGAAGGGGAGAGAACCTTCAGGCTCTAACATGCATTGCCCACCACTGCAAATCAAGCCTCAGTTTGGATGGGACTAGGCTCACAGGACAGAATAGTCACCTCCCATATTTGAAGCCCTTGGTTCCATCCATCCCCAGGGCTTAGAAGTGAAACCCCGTTTGTGACAGCTCAAATGTGAGGTAAGGGACTTCGGTGGTATCCCTGACCCCATTGGAAGCAAGAGACCAAGCATGGTGGTACACACCCTTCATCCCAGCACTGAAACTGGGGAAGTGAACGATCAGGAACTCAAGGTCATCCTGGGCTTCATGAGACCCTGTCCAAAAAAGAGGTGGATCTCTGAGTTCCAGGCCAGCCTGGTCTACATGAACAGTTTCAGGACTGTATAGTGAGACCCTCTCCATAAAAGGAAAAAAGGGGGAGGGGAGGGAACTAAAAGGATTTATGGTATCACCACACGGGATGCTGAGGCAGGACGGATGTTTGAGGCTAGATTTGAGTATTTAAAATGATCTGGTCTGTATATAAAAAATAGTAAATAAGAAAAATGAAAACATATCTAGTGTGGCCGTACACACCTGTAACTCCAGCATCTGGCATCAGAGGCAGGAGGATCAGGAGTTCCATGACAGCTGAGGTGAAAAAGTAAACCAAGGGGTACAGGATAAGGCTGGCTCAGCAAAGTGCGAACCCTACAAGTATGTGAGCCTGAGTTCCATCCCCAGAGCCACATAGAACGCTGGGTGTGGTGTATATGCTTCATCTGATCCCTGAAGCTTACTGGTCGGCCAGCCTAGTCTATGTGTAGTTTCAGGCCAGTTTGCAGAGGACTTGAGTTCGGTTCTTAGCATCCATGTAGGCAGCTCACTGCCACCTCTACTCCAGCTCCCAGGGACCTGATGTCCTCTTCTGGCCTCCACAGACACTTTACAAATTCGTGATGTCTCCCCAGCCTCATGGCCTCTGGGGACTGGATGCAAGACTCTCTACTCAGGGTTCTGTTGGTTGCTGCCTAGGTGGGCAGGGCCCCCAACATGGTCATAGTGTTTGACTGCTCCATGGAGACCATGGTGCGCAGAGTGCTACGACGAGGACAGGTGGAGCACCGGGCAGATGATTCAGAGCCGGCCATCCGCAAGCGCCTAGAGACGCACTACACCCTATGTGAGCCTGTCCTGACCTTTTACCAGCAAAAGAACCTTCTGCGACATGTGGGTACTTAGAAGTGAGCCCCAAAAGCCCCACTTAGTGAGTTTGGAGTTTGCAACTTTGTTCAGTATGAAATGGTGGGTGAGGGAATTCCATCTCCTTAGGATGGCACAGGCTGAGGCCTCACATAGCCCAGGCAGGCCTTGAACTCATGAAATCCTCTTACCTCAGTCCTGAGCGCTAAGATGACAGGTGTGAGCCAGTGAATGTGCTTCCAGTTTCTGAAAGCTACAATGGGGTCCCCAACTGCCACCTGTGAAGCTCTGGGACTGCCCATACAATCTGGCTCAGCACACGCTGGGGTGGTTAGTGTCAGTGGAAGGGAGATAAGGGACTTTGGTGGTGTACTTGTCCCTATGGGAAACAAACATGGGAGACTGTATTCTATTCTGATCCCTGGACCCATGGGGTCTCTCTCCATGGCTCACTCCTGCCCCATCCCCAAACCCAGTCTTAGGACATGAGATGGCACTCAATACAGCAAACCTGCTTGTATCCGGGCTTGCCTCAAGGGGCTGATGGAGCATAGGTCTTGTCATGAGCTGCATCTTTGATCTTATGTCTTCTTTAGATATTGGCTGAAGAAGCTCCGGAAAGCATCTTTGCCAAGTGCTGTTCCGTCATTGAGAGTCTGCTGTGAGCTAGGTAGGACTGGGCCAACATCTGGCCTACCACAGCACAAAGGACCCAGACCTGAGGTGAGTCCTTGGCACTAACAGGGCAGACAGGTACCTAGAGCAGCTGGAGGGAAACCAACTTCACCTTTAAGTGGCAGCTGCTACTGCATCGTGTGGACTCTGTAAATTATCCTAGCAAGGCATGATTTTCACAGTTTGAGGGCAGCTTTGGAGAATGGAGTCTCACTTCTGCTGGCCTACAAGCTCTCCGCCTGGCTTTGGAGCTAGCACTTTTCACCTGTTAGGCCATCTCCCTGGCTGATTCTGAGCAGAGAAGAAACTTTACAGGCTGCCACACTGCTCAGACCCCCTGGCACTGTCCACTTTGTCCTGGGCTTCGCTCACCCAGACTAGGCCTCTTCTTTCCACCCACACTCGTCAGGCCTGTACCCCCAATGGGATGCTTCCACGAGGCAACCCTTAGTGACAAGTGTGGTCACATCCATGGGAACATGAGCCCCAGGGACCCTCCTCAGTGCCTGGTTCCTCAGGTCCCAAAGGCAAAGTGCAGAGACAACTGGGTAGGGCTCCCTGAAAGATAGGTGGTTTCAGGGACTGCACCCCACTCCATCCTCTCTAGCCCGTGCATTGAAAAGGGAGGTCAGGAAAGCATGCGCCTGCAAGCTGTTCTCTATCTAAAACTAAGACAAAATCCCCACAACTTCTCACCCCCAGGGTTATGCTTATAACTAGGGAAAGCAGCATACATCTGCTTCAGAAGCCTACTCGAAGGCAGGGGACACAGACCAACAGATCACAGCCAGCAGGACACAGGGAGGTTTTTGATACCATTTATTTGTGAAGTTAAAAACGAGCGATAAAAAGTAAAAACTGCCATACAATTTTTTTGTTTTGTTCTCATTTTTTTCTCAGTTTATCTCATCTTCAACAGATGACAACGTACCAGGCCAGTCCTGGGGTTGGGGTGGGTATAAGGAGGAGCCAGGGAAGAGCGGGGGCAGGGAGAAAGAGAGACAGAGAGAGATGGGCAGGGCAGGAGGGGCCTGTGAAACCCACACCTGGTCCAAGGAATGTTCCAACTCTAACTAAAAAAAAAAAAAAAAAAGAAAAAGAAAAAAGAAAAAGAAAAAAAAAAGAAAAAAAGAGATAGCAATAGTGACTGTTTCTTTCCTTTTAAAAAGTTTATTAAAAACAAGAATAGGGCCCCAGACAGTAGGGAGATAGTGAACCGCTTCCCTCAGAGGGTGGGCTCGGAGGCTGGGGAATAGAGATTTATATATTTCTATACATATATCATTTTATAGGTTTTGTTCTGCTCTTTGTGATTTAATTTTTAAACTTTTTTGGGGGGCGGGGCAGAGGTTAAATTCTTGCTATTTTCTAAGGCTGGCTCAACATGAAGGATCCCAATTTTGGAAAGGAAAAAGATGAGACACACAGAGTGAGAGAGGGAGCGCCTCGGCATGAAGGGGATCCCCAGCCCCTAGGCAGCCGCTGCTCTCTCGCCAAACCAATCAAATATAGAAACCAATAAAAGAAGCCCCCAAATGGAACAAAAATGGAGAAAAAAAAATATTTTCACAGATGAAGTTCATATCCATTTGCTTCATTTGCCTGCAGAGAGGGAGAGACAGGAATGGTCATGGCAGGAGGGCGGCCTGGCTACAGGAGGCTACAACTCCAGGCAGTGGGCCAAGAGGCCGGGCCCAAGCCCCCACAGGCTAAGCAGGGGGCCGTGACTGTCTGTCTTGGGGACTCCACTGGCCAGACTGCTCCTTGGTGGAGGAGAAGCAGGAGGAAGAGGAAGAGGAGGAGAAGTCTGCAGCAGAAGCCAGAGGTGTGGAAGAGGGCACACAGGGGAGAAGTTGCCAGGGGGGAGGGGGACAGAGGAGGGAGGCGGCAGCTCGGCGTCACAACATTCAGATCATGGTGTCCCCACAACACCCCTGTGAGGTAGGTTGGAAGGTGGCAACGATCGTCATGCCCACTTCACAGACAAGACCGGGACACAGAGGCAAGCACACAAGAGATGGCCTTGCCAGGCAGGGAGGGCCCAGTCCCCTCAGTGGGCTCCCCTTCATCCCAGCAGAGCCAGGGCCGCCTGCAACACACAGTTACTTGGACATGAAAAAAGAATAAAAAAAGAACAAAACCCAAAATAGTGATGCTGAGAAGGGGGAAAAAAATAGACATTTTCTTCCCAAGTGGCCAGATTTTGAGCGAGCAGGTTCAGCAACCGGTGTGGCACCCAGCACAGTCCCCACATCCTGCCCCCACCCGGGACACCCCAGCAGTTCAGAGTTCCACCTTTGCGGCCGGTGCCCCCAGCACCCGACAACGTCGCACGACAGTGGCTACTGGAGGAGCCTCTTCCGTAAGCCTCTGCACCCATCGAGCGCTTCCCAGCGGCGGGGCTGCGAGGCTCTGGGAGACTCTGGCCACGAGCCCGAGGCTGGCATCAAGGGCACACCCCGCAGGGGAAAGGGTTTCCGGCGCTACCCACTAAGGCAGGATGGACGGTGGCCGGGGGTTGGAAGGAGAAAGGAGGAGGAGGAGGGTGGCAGTTCCCACTTGCCTGCTGCTGTCCCTGCTGGGTGGGAGGTGGCTGTGGGCCACCAGGGCCTGGGGTCTGTCCGTAGTAAGCAGCCTGCTGTCTGTAATACTCAGCCCAGGCAGCACTGTAATCAGGCTGGGAGCCAGGGGGTGCTCCAGGACCCCCACCAGTGGCCACTTGTGCTGTGGGCACAGAGAGGATCATGAGTGGCTGGCAGAAGAACCTACCCCTGACCCAGCAGCCCCACCCCGTCCCTACCCAGCAGCTTACCTTGCTTCTTGTAGTACTCCTCCCAGGCCTTGGTGTAGTCCTGCTGTGGGGGTGCCCCAGGCTGCTGGGGCTGCTGGCCTGAGGAACAGGGTAGGGTGTCAGGGTAGTTGGACCCTATGCAGAAAACCCCACTGCTTCCCAGCACTGAACTTACCAATTTTTTTGTAATACTCTTCCCAAGCCTTGGTGTAGTCTGATTGGCCAGTGGGTGGAGGCTGGGGGGGTTCCCCCTGTGCAGGTGGGGCTGCAGGGGCTGGGGCAGGGCCTGGCACAGGACCTGGGGGTTGCTGGTAGTAGTGAGAGTAGTAGGCAGCCCAGGCAGCATTAGGATCTGTAGCCGCTGCAGCAGCTTTGTCTACAGGAAGAGATGTTGGTTGAGGAAGGGCACAGTAGTTGGCCTGGTGTCCCCCCCACCCCCAAATTTCCTATGTGGTACTGACACTTACTTGGGTCGTGAGGGGCAGGTGGCTGCCACTGGGGGTAGGTATTGCCCCAGCCCTGAGGCGGGTACTGGTGAGGAGGGGGACCACCAGCACTGCAGGGAAGGAGAGAAGTGGCCATGAGAACTGGTTCAAGGGTGTGAAAACCAAAGTCCTTACCAATACCTGAAAGCTGGGGCTGACATAAAACCAAGACCAAGGTCTAAGGCAGGAGAGTCTCATGGCACCTGTCACACTGGGCTGCACACAGCCCAGTTAGAAAGGGCCTGTCCCTCTTTTTCCAGGCCCCACAACACTAAACATAACCCAGGAGCCAAGGAGTACTCACTGTGGGGGTGCCCCTGGAGGCCCCTGGTTGAAGGGTCCAGGGTTGAAAGGCCCCATGGGTCCAGCAGGGCCTGGTCCCCCAGGGCCTGGTCCAACTGGGCAGAGGGGACCCTGAGGGAAAAAGTGACAGCTGCAGTGAGCAATCCAAGGAGACAGGGTACCTTCACCAGCACCCATGAACGTACCTCTATCTTCTCCTCAATGAGCTGCTTTGCATGGTCAATCTGCTGGGGCGATCCCCGGATCACAAACAACTTGAAATTGGGGTCCCCATTGGGTGGCAGCTGCCGAGATATTTCCACAAAGGCGCCTGTCTGCTGGTTAATGGCCTTCACATTCTCCCCGCCTGTTGGACCACGATGAGTGAAGGGCTGGCAAGTTCAGAGCCAGGCAGAAAAAGGGCAGAGCATTGGGGACTCACCTCGGCCAATGACCAGCCCACACTTATGGGTAGGAATGGAGAAAGTCATCTCCCCTCCAGGAGGGCCCCAGTTGCCTTGGCCTCGGCCCCGGCCCCTGCCCCCAGGGGGCATGCCAGGGGCCCCTGGAGGACCCGGGGGCCCACTCCGAAGACTCTGGAGGAGGTCATTGATGATCCGGGCTGCGTGTTCACACCGATCTGGAGGCCCCATGATGTGAGCAATCTTCTCAGGGCCGGTCCCATCATCTGAATCCACACCAAGAAACAGATATTACTCAAAGCAAACCCAGTGCCCTCAGAGATCAGTTCCTCGAATTTGCTGACTCCATGTGAACAAGCAGGAAGCTTGTCCATACTCAGCGTAACAGCTTGAACATTCTCCCACCTTCCAAGTCCATAGAACTAACTAAGCAATCTTAGAGAAACTAATTCCAGAAAAGCAACTGAAAAAAACTGGGTACCAAACCTCTGCAGGCACTGAGGGCCTGCAAGAGCTGGGGGGCAGCACCAATGCCTAAACCAAGGTGGCGCCCACCCCTCACCTTGCTTGAACTGGATGCGCACACCGGCATCATTCTGGATCTTCTTGATCATCTCTCCACTCCGGCCAATGACTACACCAACTGAATGCCTGGGTACAGGCACCTAGGAGAACGGGAGGCATAGTTACGTGGCGTGCCCCTAGTTCTGCCCTGCTCCCAGTTGCCCACCTCCCCGAAGCGCTTGCACTCACATCAATGCCTCCACCAACTCGAGATCCGTATTCATTGCGGTCCCCAAAGCCACCTTGGTCACGTTCTCGCAGGATGTCCATCACCATCTCACAGGCTTGCTGTAAACATACCATACTGAGTAGTGGGATCAGGCAAGTATGCTGCCACTGTACCTATCTCCTGGTACCTGTGAGGGTCTCCCACATCCCCAGAGAGCTGCAAAATGCCTTACAGAGCTTTTCACCCTGGGCAAGAGGCTGAAGGGCTTAGAGGGAGGCTACTGCTGGCAATAGCCAGGCAAGATTGGACAGAAAAGCCTTCCAGAGTCCATGCTTTCTGGGAGCTCACCTGTACTTTGTATGGGTCCCCGATAATCCGCAGTGGCTTGTCCACATTTGTGTTCTGGGAGCCATCCTGAATTAAAATCATCTTCACCCCAGCCCGCTCCTGCAATGTAAGTGCCTGTCAGAGGCAGTCTTGAGGATGCTGGAGAATGTGGGGACAAGTGCTTTGTTTGGTCTGTTGCCAACACACACCTGCAGCTGCTTGATGGTCTCTCCACCTTTACCAATGACCAGGCCAGCCTTGCCAGCAGGGATCATGATCTCCTGCACTGTGCCATTCTGACCCCCATTGGCGTTGTCGTGAAACTGTCCTGGGGGGCCACCACGGCCCCGAGACACGATGTCATCCAGCATCATCTTTGCCTTTCTGGAAAGATAAGGTAGCACTCAGCATGTACATCTGGAGCACAGCAGCTCAGCTGAGCTATCGGGTGTGTGCAAAGGACCTGGGCTGTTCAAGATTGAGAGGTGGGTGTCAAATTGTCCACAAAGATCTAGGGAGAAGTCTTGTGGGAAGGACACACATAGGTGTCACTAACTCCTGTAGGAAACTAGGAAACCCAGCTGGGGACTTACTGGACAGACTCAGGTGCTCCAGTCAGAGACACGCTGCGCTCAGGGAGGCCACCACTATCTGTGGAGAAGAAGAGGGGCTCAGTACAAAGAGGGCTGCTACAGCAGGAACAGGAAACTTCCAGAACAGCCTGCAGCCCTCTTCTACAAATCATTTCACCCCTGCCACAACATGCTAGGAAGACTGCTTCTCTAAAATCTAGTGGGGGAAGACAGAACTTGGGAGGGAGACAAGCAGAGCACCACACCCCTTCTCGCACGTAGAGGCCAAAGCAAGAGGACTGATAGTGAAGAAAGGGGAGACTCCAGAAATCAGCTCAGGATTACTTTTTTTTTTGGTTTTGTTTTGTTTCCCGAGACAGGGTTTCTCTGTATTGCCCTGGCTGTCTTGGAACTCACTTTGTAGACAAGGCTGGCCTCGAACTCAGAAATCTGCCTGCCTCTGCCTCCCAAGTGCTGGGATTAAAGGCGTGCGCCACCACTGCCCGACTCAGGATTACTCTTAACAGCACCCAGGAGCCTGGCTCAAATCTAAAGGGACCCCCATGTACACCTCCCACAGGAGCAGACCAAGCAGCCGGAAAGCCTGCCATTCTGCTTCCTGCAGCACTGAGAGGTGACACCATAGAGCCTGCCACCTGGAAAAGTGGTGCCTTCGCGCCCATGCCCACATTCCTCTAGACCATCCCAAATGCAAAGAGGAAAAACAAGGGCAGGGACATGGCTCAGGGAGCAGAGGTGCTCATCACCAAACCTGATAACCTAAGTTCAGTATCTGGATTCCGTGACAGGGGGAGAGCTAACCTCTGACCTCCACGTGTGTGCCATGATAAGTGCTCACCCCACACATTACAAAAATACAGAAGTATTTCCACTGTGGCCTCTGTATTTATGCAGGAGATATCCACACAACAGAGCCAGCTTTGCCCTGGGGTCCCAGGCAACTTTACAGATGGAGGGTCATACCTGGTGAGATCTGAACTTTGCAGCCTGAGTCCTGCTGGATTTTGTTTATCTGCTCACCACCTCTGCCAATAACTGAGCAGAAAGAAAAAAAAGGTGAAGGCTGAATAAGGGCACCCAGACCAAGGCTCCCCACCAGTAGTCCCTTGGAGACCCCCTTGGCCAGAGGCTCTTAGGCCCCCACCCTCATCAAGGGGACCCACACTCACTCAAGCCCACCATGCCATCCGGAACCCTATACTCTTCTGTCATTGAGGTCCTGTGGGAAGAGACACTTAACATCAGCCTCCAGCTAGAGAAGAGACCACACAGCTTTCCTGGAAATAAAAGCCCGGTAGCCCTTTGAAGCTTCAGGGTTTTTGCTGCACACCCTGCTACTACATCAAGAACAATGGCTTCAGGGCCAGAGTCTAGAAGTGGCCCATGGCAATCCCATTTCCTTAGGTAAGAACACTTGAATTTGGTTTTGGAGACGAACTCCATATAGCTCAGGATGGCTTTTGAATTCCTGATCCCCCTGCCTTAACCTCCCACGTGGTTGCCTGGTTTTTTGTTTGTTCTGAGGCAGGATATTTGGGAGGGAATCCAGGGTGAGTGCTCTATTGACCGAGTTACAGCTTCCTCACCTTGTATACAATTTCATACCACACTAACAGTCCACATATCATTAAAAAGGGGGCTTGTCACATAGTTCACCTCATTCTCCAGTTAGTATCTATTGTATTTCATGAAACTACAAACTCATTCAAAGAAAACCAGTAGCCTATCTCAACAACCTAGTCATATTCACCCCAGGCCATCTGAGGCAGCCAGACAACAGCATCCTCTACAGGTTCTAATCACCCTGGGAACATCTGACTACTCAGCCAGTGATAAACCACGTTGTTACAGTATCCACAATCCACACACACCCCCAAACACACATGGACACAAGTGCACCCTTTCCCCCGCCCACCAGCATCCCTGGTTCCGCTTACCTGGGGGGAGGATGGATGGGTCCCAGTTGAGAACCAATCGCTGGGAAAAGAAATCCAAAGCAGAGACTAGCTTAGCATCTATCTGGGCTCCCCAACCCCAACCCATGATGCCCCGTTTGCACACACCCAGTGGACTTACAGTCTCCCTGGGAAGCCAGTTTCTTGCTGTCTGGCTGGTCTGTGGATGAGAGAGTCTGTCAGATGTGACACCACCCACCCGCACCGCCTCAACCCCAAAGCTGGTGCAGCATGTTCTAGGCATAGTCACCATTACCACATGACAGCCGAAATGGAGGGTTAGAAGGTGCTGGCCCAGAAAGGGGCAACATGCCCAAGTCATTCACCACCTCAGAGTGACAAAGCTCACTTTTTCTTTCTTTTTTTTGAGACAGGGTTTCTCTGTGTAGGCCAGGCTGGCCTTGAACTCAGAAATCTGACTGCCTCAGCCTCCTAAGTGCTGGGATTAAAGGCGTGTACCACCACCACCCAGCTGACAAAGTTCACACATAAACATTATTAACATCACAGGGTCCTCTTCCAGATTAGAGTCAGGAAACCAATGTCCTGCTTAACAGCTACCTTGTGCCCTGTGTTGGTCTCTAACAGGGAAGGAACAGTCTTGAGAGCCTACCACCCTCCCTGTCACAATCGACCTGCCCTTCTCTCATCTCAGCTTCTGATACTTTTTTTCTTTTTTCTTTTCTTTCTTTCTTTCTTTCTTTCTTTCTTTCTTTCTTTCTTTCTTTCTTTCTTTCTTTCTTTCTGGTTTTCCGTTTTCTTCTTTTTTGGGGGGGGGGGGTTTCGAGACAGGGTTTCTCTGTGTAGCCCTGGCTGTCCTGGAACTCACTTTGTAGACCAGGCTGGCCTCGAACTCAGAAATCAGCCTGCCTCTGCCTCCCAAGTGCTGGGATTAAAGGCGTGTGCCACCACCACCCGGCTCTTTCTGGTTTTCCGAGACAGGGTTTCTCTGTAGAACCCTGCCTGTCTTGGAACTCAGAAATCTGCCTGCCTTTGCCTCCCAAGTGCTGGGATTAAAGGTGTGCACCACCTCTGCCTGGTGCTAGCTATCTGATACTTAAGGGTGGCAGATGGGACAAAAAGCTGGGCTGGCTCCCCTGTCTTGAAGTCCCACTGGGACAAAATGCTACTCTTAGCCCCAGGCCTCCCTCTCAGGTGAGAGCCAGCTGCTGTTACTGCCGCCGCCGCCGCCGCCACCAGCAGTTACCTCCATCTTCCAGCTGTCTCTTTTGGCCCCCAAAGCCAAAATCAGGAGTGTTGTTATTCACGGTGGTAGCAGCATCACCTCCGATTTTGGCTGCAATCTAGGGTGAGGTAGAAATATAGATGAGTTACCATCCCAAGCAACTCTCAAGTTTATCTCCAGCTTTGGCCTGGAGTGGCTCTCCCTGATTTTGAGGAGTGTGGGCACAGACATAGACACTCTAGAAGCTTTTATGAATGTCTCCCAAGTTTTCTAAGAACTATAGGCTCCCTGTCCCCATTACAGTCAGGATCTGTGACCACAAGTGCAAAAGGAACAGCAGCCAAGGAAGACAGGGATTCCTGGACCACCCCCACAAGTGGCCTGGACAGCAAACAGGATTTCAATGTGGTCCCTACAACCTTCCTGTCTTTTACCCTGGACATCTTTACAAAATCATCCTGAGAAATCTCAGCCAAGTTTCTACCTTCAAGGCACCTGACATCCCAGTATGACCAAAACAAAAGCCCCTTTGGGGCACACACTGAGTTTCAAGTACACAGAGAACATATATACATCACCCCTAAGTCATCAAACACACTCCAAATCCTGAACTCAGGATCTGGCCTATGCTATTATAAAAAACAAAAAAAAAAATTGTGCTTACCCTTGACAGGGAGTGTCATCTCAACTGACAGCACTTACCCACGGGAAGCTGCCTCGTAAGACAATTTGGGGGATGACCAGAAAAAAGGCACGCTAAAGCCCATCCCACCTCGGAGGAAGGCAGAGGTGATAATGAAGAGGGCAGTAACTCAATGGGTCCTCCCACCTAGGGAGGAGCCAGTCCTTAGGCCGGAGGCCTTGGGACAACCCCAGGATAGCAGCATCTGTGGTAAGCCTGGCCTGTCCAACTCTCAGAATGTACCCGAGTGGGGTTGTGAGCAAGGCTGAGCCAGGTCACACCAGCACATAACACTCTTAAATGCGGTCATCAAAACAAGGCATGTTCCCAAAGACAGACAATACTTTTGAATTCAAACAGTAAAAAGCAGGATCCCGTGTCCACCTTCCCCACCTCATCCCAAAGCCCAGGCTCTCTAACAAAGGGTCGGTCCTCTCTTCATCAGAAAGAACTCTCCCAACCCCTTACCAAATCCCTTCCTAGGGAAGGTACAGAAATGGGCCAGGGGACCTGTTTTGACTTGAAAATAGGAGTAATGGTGTGTAAAGCAAGATCCTCTAAAAGGGAGTTGAATTTCTGGGCGGGTGCAAATGTGTGCTAAGATGGGTCCCCCCCACTTTCTAAGTATACGGCCAAGCTCAGTCCCTGTGCAAACCTAGGACTCCGTCTTGGGAACTAATATATTCTGAACCCTCAGGTCTCTGAATAGCGGTCTCCTACCATCCTGCGATGCAACTTTACAAACCCTGAGAAGCCCTTGGGGACCCTAAGACTCCAAGGGTTCAAAGAGGGGTCTCACAGCATCTCTGACCCCATCCTTCATGAACTCAGGAATTGCTCTTACAGATCTGCCTCAGTTTCTAGAACCCCATGGGTCCTAAGGGGGTGCCTAAGTGAAAACCCAGGAGTGATTCTTGGGGACATCCTCATAACATTCAAGCTCAGGCCTTTGGAAAACTAGGAGACCTCTCCAAATCACAAACAGTCTTGGACTTTAGAGTGGTCCTCAGAATGCAAACCCTATATCTTGAATGGAAATAACGGGTGCAAGCTCGGGGGGTGGCTCTTGGGGACACTGTCCCAGACTGCAACCTTTATGGGTCCTAGAGGAATCCTCTAGTACACCCAGGAAAAAAATCGTGGGAACTCCAAAGCTGCAACCCTCCTAATAGAGAAGACCTGGTGCAAGTACAGGGGTGGGTCTCAGGGACCCCAAAGGCTGCAAGCCCTGGTACCCAAGAGAAACCGTCCAGTGCAAAGTCTAGTTTTCGGAGATCCCCCCTTCAACGCACCCTTAACTACACGCACGCAGAGGGTCACCCTCACACCGTGACGGCCCCAGACTCCCCGCCCCGAGCCCGCCGCCCACGTGACCCTCCCGCGACCCCGCGCGCGCCGCTGCCCCCTCCCCCGCGCGCGCGCACGCGCCCTCGCGGCCCCCTCACCTGGCGGGCCCGCTGCACGGCGTCGGCGAAGGCGTCCTTGCGGATCCCAGGGCCGCCGCCACCGGGAGGCTGTGAGGGGCCCCCGGACGCGCCTCCTCCACCCGGGCCGCCGCCGCCAGGGCCTCCGCCGCCCCGGTCTCCCGCGCCCGGCGGGCCCGGCGGAGGGCCTCCTCCCGCACCCGCGGCTCCCCCTCCGCCGCCAGCGGGAGGCGGCGGGCCGGGCGGGGGACCTCCGGTGTTGTAGTCCGACATGGCGCGGCGGGGACGGGCTTGGTGCGGAGGCTTCAAGCTGAGGAGGCGGAGGCGGCGGCGGCTCAACGCGGGAACAAGGCCTCGCTCCACACGGCCGCGGAGCACGATGGGAAGCCAGCGGCTGGGAAGGCGACGGGGAGGGGGGGTCGCGGAGGGGGAAGAGGGGCACCTCCTCCCGCCACCGGCTTGACGGACGCCGAGGAACAGCCAGTAGTATACGGCTACCACTCTACGCCCGCCAATCGTGGGCCGTAAATCCGGGCGACCAGTCAGAGCTTCGGAAGATGCAGGGGGCGGGAGGCGCGGTGTGACTGACGAAGATAGGACTCAATAAGCCCAGGGCTGCTGGCGCTGGGCGGGCAATTGGAAGTCACGCGAGAAGTCAGGAGGCCCAATGAAGCGCGAGTTCCACCTTCTCGGGGCGGCTCTAGGATGAGAGTGACGGCTCTGATCAGTCACGTGGCCTTGAGGGCGGAGCCTATGAAAATTCTCTGGGATGAGCTGGGCGGGCGCTCGGCAAGATAGTCGTCAACACCAGCTAATGAATACACTTAGGAGGCGGTGCTTGCTAAGATTGGCAGTCATTTGATCCAGTCCCCGAAGCATTTTGGAGGATGCGCTTGGATTTGGACGTGACTTTTCTCAGAATCCTTGTCCTCTGACTTCTGAGCCAATGGCTGAGCGACAAGGGCAAGCGTTCAATGATTGACCCCTCTGTGGACAAATAGCAGTAACAGAAGTAATAGTGCCCGCTTGCTGAGAGCCAGTGAAAGCGCATCTGCATTGGGGTGGAACCCGCTACCAGGCGGCAGGAGCGGATTAGTGGGAGCAGAAGTGAGTGGCAGAGGACGTGGGAGGTAGTGCTCAGCAGCCGGAACTATGGGCAGGACCTTAAGTCAGCGCCCCAGTAGCCTGGCTTGGGGAGGCCTTGCCCGTGGCCTGCCCGAAGCCTTGGGGGGTGGGGGGAGTGGTGGCCCGAAATTGGGTGAAGATTTTCCCTCAAAGGACCTTCACTTCCAAGACTCATGACACCAACTCCTCAAACTTCAAGCCTATTCCCAACCTCGACCCAGGCCCCCCACAGGGGTCCAAGTCTCCTGCTCCCAACCCTGGACTAAGAAGGAACCCCAAGTTCCCACAGGAGTCCAAACTTCCAGTTGCCACCCTGGGCCCAGAAGTCCCAGGTCCATTTACCGGAGTTCAAGACCCCTAGAGCTCCTAGCCTGGACCCCAAAATCTCAGGTCCTCCTGATCCCCAAGTCGTCAGGGTGGGGGTTGAACTTAGGATCTCATAAATGCTAGGCAAGCACCCTAGACGATACACCCCATCTCCCAGCTCCCACCCAGAACCAGCTAATCTCAGACACAGACGTCCAAAACTATCTTTATTCATTGTCTGCATCTTCTCTTGAACAAGCCTGCAAAAACCCGGCTGGAATCCCAACTCAGAATCCCAATTGGAGGACTCCCAGCGCTTTTCTAATCCGAGTCCTGGGTGGTTTTTGCAAACCAAAATGGCCTTAAAGCCTGAGCCTTGGAGTGCTTTTTGAGACTCAGGGACACTGGGTCTTCCATTCTCTTCTTGTTCAGGGCAGGTCATCTGCTCAGGACTTGTACACCCAGGGTTTTCTTCATGGCTTCATACACCAGGTAGCTGATGCCGCCTGCTGGCAACACCTTCAGTAAAGTGGGTGTCATGCCTCTGTACAGCCCCGGCCAGCCCTGCTGGCTCAGTATCCTCTTGAAGACTCCCTGCATGGTGGGGTTGGAGCCCTCCACAGTGTCTGGGGATAGACATAGACAAGGTCAGCACTGGGTATGATGTGAGATTCACTGTGAAGGATCTGATCACACTGAGGGAATGTTGTAGAGATCATTTGGTTATTGTTATATATGTATGTATGTATGTTGACATGGTATCATATGGTGCAGATTGGCCTAGAACTCCATATGTAGCTGAGGCTAGCTTTGAACTCTTGATTCCCTTGCATGTACCTCCTACTGGAATAACAGCACTATCACACCCAGTTCATGTGGTACTGGGGATTGAACCCATGCATATAAGGCACACTCTGTACCTTGAGCCCCAGCCTCAAAGTAGCTGAGGCTGGCTTTCCAAGTGATGGGTGATAGGCATGTTAACTTGAGGGCTAGGGTTAGATTAGGGGTGAGCATAAGCTTTGGTGGGTTCAGTACTTAGCAAAGGTGTTCTAAATGGGTTATAGAGAGGCTGAAAGTTGGTGGGAAAGGTGAAAAGATACAGAGAGCTGGAATGAGGCAAGGAACAGCTATGTGTAATGGCTCCTGGAGCCAGGCTGACCTTGAGCCTGCATCCTTGTGCGCACCAAAGTCAGTGGGTAACTGGCCATCTGGCCACAGGTCGTGGACAGTGTTACAGATGACAGGCTGACGAGGCCACTGGGGTCCTTCATGTCCCTGCCCAACTTCTGCCACAGGCACTGGAGTAGCTGCGAAAGGAGGCAAGAATGCTCTTGATACCGACTCAGAGTCAAGACAGGCATGGTGGTGCACACCTTAGTCCCTCCAGTGTTGAATCAGTGGCTGGTGGGTCTCCAAGTTCAGGGACAGCCAAGGCTGCATACTAAAACCCAATCCCATAATCAAAACCAGCTGGACACGATGGCACACACCTTTAATCTCAGCAGTAGGAGGCAGAGGCTGGAGGATCTCTTTACATTTGAGGCTAGCCTCCATGTACATACTGAGTTCTAGTTCAGACAAGGCTACATAGTGAGACCCTATCTTAAAAAACAACAGGCTTTGGAACTCTGAGTTTGAGGGCAGCCTGGTCTATAGAGTGGGTTTTAGGACAGTCAGGGCTATACAGAGAAATCCTGTCTGGGTGTCGGGATCAAACAAAAACAGTGGATTGGAGAGATGGCTCCCAGGTCAAAAGCATTTGTCCCTTGCAGAAGACCCAAGTTCAGTTCCCAGCATCCAAATGCTGTCTTAGTCTAAAAAAACCAAGATTTAAGAGAAGGAACACTGACTGCGCTTCCAGAGGTCCTGAGTTCAGTTCCCATCGACCACACGGTGACTCAAAACCATCTGTAATAGGATCTGATGCCTTTTTCTGGTGTGTCTGAAGGCAGCGACATTGTGCTCATACATATAAAATGAGAGAGCCGGGCATGGTGGCTCACGCCTTTAATCCCAGCACTTGGGAGGCAGAGGCAGGCAAATTTCTGAGTTCGAGGCCAGTCTGGTCTAGAGAGTGAGTTCCAGGACAGCCAGGGCTATACAGAGAAACCCTGTCTCGAAAAACCAAAGAGAGAGAGAGAGAGAGAGAGAGAGAGAGAGAGAGAGAGAGAGAGAGAGATACAGGCTGACCACCAAAGCCATGTTCTCCCCTCTGGAGACACACACCTCATAAACAGCTAGGTCGGTGCAAGCATAGGGGATGATGCCCAACATGTTGGGCAGGTAGCCTCGGTATAGGGCTCGGGTACCATCCCGTTCCAAGATCTGCCTGGCACAGTCCAGAAGCCCTTTATACTGGCCAGTGAAGCGAAGGGTCAGCCGAGTCTTGAGTACCTGGAGCAGGAGGAGATCCATTTGGTTAAACACTCTCTGACAGACCTGTCACACACTTGTAGGTGGAGGTATTGTCAAGGGTTCAATTGTGCATAGGCCGCATGAGATAGGCCACTTATGTGGAAAAGAGGGAGCCACTAGCTAGGTTCTCACTCTAACATAATACCTGTGGTTGTTGAGCTTTTAAAAGATTAAACCCAGGTTCTCTGCTAACATATCCATCATATTGCAAACACTGGGTAGGCTGGAGCAAGAGGATCATAAACTTCAGGCCAACCTGGGCTACATAGTAAGACCCTTTCACAAAAATAGGTTGAGGCTGTGACTCTTTTGGTAGAGGGCATGCATGCCTATCACAAAGCCTTGAGTTTCATCCTAGCACCCCCACAAACTGGGAGTGGTGGCATATACCTGTGATCTCAGTACCCAAAAGTAGAAATGAAACAGGATGTTTAAAGTCATCCTGTTATATAAGGGGAGTTCCAGTCTAGCCTGGGCTACAGTGAAACCCAGCCCTGCTCCTTCTTTTGAGATAGAGTGTGTTACAATGTGGCTGTGGCTGGCCTGGGACCCATTATGAAGAAACACCAGGCAGACTTCAAACTCTCACATATTCTGCTTCTAGAGAGCTGGGATTAAAAACTTGTCCCACCACCTTACCAAGCCTGAGAAGCTGTCCTAACGAAACAAAACAACACAACAAAAAACCAACTGGCAGTGGTGGTACACACCTTTGACTCCCAGCACTGGGGACGCAGAGGCAAGGATCTCTGAGTTGGAGACCAGCCCAGCCTGGTCTACAGATTGAGTTCTAGGACAGCCAGGGCTACAGAGAGAAACCCGGTCTGGTGAGGAAGCAGATCCAATCATGGCGTCTAACTGCAATCATGTCCCAAGGTCCAACCAAATTTCTACTCTGTGTTTGCTTGAGGAGGGGTCTGAAGTAGCCCAGGCTGACCTCTAGTTCACGATGTAGCTGAGGAGGACTGAAAGGTCAAGATTATCTTCAGATACATAGTGAGTTCAAGGCCAGCTTGGACTATACGAGACTTAATTTCAAAAATAGAACAAGAGGCTTGTGAGATGCCTCAGTGCATTAATGCATTTGGTCCAGGCTCGATGACTGAGTTTGATCTTGGGACCCACTCCTGGGGAATCTGATGGTCTCTTCTGACCTCTGTAGGCATTGCATACAGACATACAAATGGACATAACAAAAAAATTCACACACAAAAAACCAAGACAAGGGTGACAGAATGTAGTTAGTTCAGCAGTTGCGTGCTAGCCTACCATGTATAAAACTTTGAACTTAATCTTCATTGGTGTTCCTGCCCCACAAGAAAAGAGTCACCCTCCATATGAACACATACTACACCACACACACACACACACACACACACACACACACACACACACACACACACACAGAGGAAACCAGAAACAAAAACTTCTAGCTGGGCAGTGGTAGTGCACACCTTTAATCCCAGCACTTTGGAGGCAGAGGCAGGTGGATTTTGAGTTCCAGGCCAGCCTGGTCTACAGAGTGAGCCTGGTCTACAGGACAGCCAGGGCTACACAGAGAAACCCTGTCTCGAAAAACCAAAAACCAAACCAAACCAAACCAAACCAAAACCCCCCCCTTAACTTCTGATATACAAAAACATCTCCAATTTTATTTTATTTTTTTGAGGCAGGGCCTCATTCTGTAGGTCTGCTTGTTCTGAAACTACCTTTGTACACTAGGCTGGCCTTCAACTCACAGGCAAGCTCCTGCCTCTGCCTCTGGAGTGCTTGCTGGGTTAGGGGTGTGGCCACCCTGCCTGACTAAAAGTCTACAAGTTCAACAGGTAACTGGGAAGGCAGTATGAATGTCTTTGAGGTAAGGAACTGGAGAGGTGGGTGGTTTGGGGAGGGGAGGTGTCTATAAACCTTGGGACACATACATCTTCACATATCTGTCACAGCCTGAGAGAAAGGACACGAAGCCCACGAAGCTATGTACTGTTGTGGTAGAAAAGGCAGCCTTGGGAGGGTCACAGGGCAGAGAGATCCTGACAAACTCTAGAGAGGACTGAGGCTGACTGGGAACTGCTAGTTGCCTTTGGACTGATCCTCAACCTCTGTAAAAGCAGATTGTGCTGGGGTGCAGTGTGCACACCTGGAGGCAGGGGTGGGGGTCAGGGGTTTAGGGTCATTTTGGCTACATGGTGTGATTAAGGCCAGCCTGGGCTACACTTAAAAAAACAAACCAAAACCCAAAATCCACCCAAAGAGATGCATCACATTTGTAGCTCGTGTGTATGTATGTATGTATGTATGTATGTATGTATGTATGTATGTATGAACTTGAGTGCTTATAAGAAGGTTTGAAAGTAAGCTCAGGACCTAAGGAAAGTACATAGCAGATCTGTAGGGTTGTTGGAGACAAGGGATGGGCCATCTGGAGTGACAGATCAGTGTACGACACAGTGAGGAAATGGAGGTACAGGGCTACTGTGGTGGCTCGGTGATGAGGGCTTCCCTAGCCTGAAGGAGGCCTGAGTTCCAGCACCAGAGATGAAAGGAAAGAAGGGGAAAACTGGCTTTAGTGTCTAGAATTGTATCACTTGGGAGGCCCAAACAGGACAACAGGCCTGCTGTTCTAAGCCTTCCCATGTTACAGTTTGAAAAGTGTGTCAATGAAACAAAAGAGAAGGGGGGGGGGAAGGAGGGGGGGAGGGCCACGAAGAAGGAAGAAGGGAATAAGAAGGAAGGGGTGGGGTGAGTTGAGGAACAAAGAAGGGAGAGGGGGAAGGAATAGGGGCTGAAAGACTGCTGCTCTCCCCAAGGACCCAGAAGAGTTCCAGCCCCCAGGAGGTGGCTCTTCTGGCCTCCATGAACACCAGACATGTACATGGTGCACAGACATACATGCAGGCAAAGTAGCCATACATATAAAATAATACAGAATAATAAAAGAAAAAGCAAGGCTGAGCAGTGGCGGCCCATGGTTTTAATCCCAGCACTCTGGAGGCTGAGGCAAGCAGATCTCTTTGAGTGCCAGGCCAGCCTGGTCTACAGAGTGAGTTCCAGGACAGCCAGGGCTACACAGAGAAACCCTGTCTCAGGGGGAAACACAAAACAAAACAACAACCCCCTCCCTCTCCCCAAAAAAGAAGAGCAGAAGGGTGGAGGAAGGGTGAGAAGAGAGCAAGGAGCAAGGAAGGGGAGAGAAGGGAGAAGAGGGGAAGGGAGGAGCTTGAGTGAGAGGAGGAAGAGGAGGAAGAGGATGGAGGGATGTAAAAGGTGGGAGAGGAAGGAGGAGAGCAGAACAAGGAGGAAGTAAGGGGGTGCCCCAGAATCAGTCCCCTCCTCCGTGCTTCTGCCTTACCTCCATGGGGTTTATGAGCGTCTGGGAGACGGCCACAGCCAGGGAGCCTGCGACGACCCGTTCCTGGAAGAGCTGGGATGAGTGCACACCGTAGAAGAAATTCTTAGACTGCAGGGGGAGTGGGTGTGAGAGAATCGCCTGCCCTTGTGCATCTGGGACGGGTGGAGGGGTGTCTTGCACTCTCGGGGCTTGATCTGTGGCTCACCTGCTCACAGACAGAGAACTTGATAGCATACTCTGGGGCGATCTTGAGCACGTTGATGCCATTGCCCCGCCAGAGGGAGCGGACGCCGCCCTCCTGGACCAGGCTCCGCAGTCCACTCAGCAGGTTTCTGAAGTTGCTCTTGGAGGAGTACACCTGGGGAGGAAGAGGGGTAAGCAGCCCTGGGAGCCCGCCTGGTGTCCTTCCTTAAGCCCCTTATCTAAGTGGGTTTCTAGGTGAGGGCTCCACTTCTGCCCACGCCCCCAGACGCTCACTGAGGGATTCTAGGCTCCACCCCTGAGCCATGCCTTTTATTTTGTATTTTGACACACGGTCTTCTCTCTAAAATTGAGCTGGACTTGAACTGGAGATCCTCTGGCTTCAGCCTCGGGAATAGCTAGCATCACGGGCTTGTGCCACTAGGTAGATCTCATCTACTTGGTATATTGAGTCAGGAATATTGTAGTTCAAGTTCTTTCTGCGCTATCTGGGCTACTTACTGAGATGCCCGGAAATTAAATGTGACAGGAGGGCGGCTGGTGGGACAGTTAGGGCTGGTGGCTGGGATGATGGCTCAGGGTGCAAGAACATCTCTTGCAGAGGAACCTTGTCTGTTCCCAGCTCTCTCACAACCACCCATAACTCCGGTTCTAGGAGGATCCAGCGCCCTCTTCTGGCATCCAGCAGCACTACATGTACACAGTGCACAGATACACAGTCAAACTCAACCATATAAAATAAAAATAAATTTTTCAAAAGAAAGGAAGTCTGGGAACGTTGCTTAGCAGTGAATGCTTATCTGGTATGCGTGACGCCTTGAGGTCCATCTTCATCCACCCCCAGCAAACATCTCCCAGCAAGATACCACCCACGACCCACATATCTTCAAACCTTTCTACCTAGTCTCATGTTAGCCTCTGTGCCTGGAGTTCTCTAAACCTAGCCCCAACTTGACTCTACTTCCTGTCCCCATCTTCCACAACTTCAGCCTCAGCAACAACTTTTAAAAAATATTTATTTATTTTATGTATATGAGAGTACACCATTGCTCTCTCCTGACACACCAGAAGAGGGTATCAGATCCCATTGCAGATGGTTGTGAGCCGCCATGTGGTTACTAGGAATTGAGCTCAGGACCTCTGGAAGAGCAGTCGGTGCTCTTAAGCACTGCGCCGTCTCTCCAGCCCAGCAACAAGTTTTTGAGAGCTCTATGTCTAGCTCCAGTCCATCCTGAGTTCCATCAACTCTGTCTTTACTGTCCTCACAGAGGGTCCCAGCCCCGTGGACAAACCTGCATGTACACCCTGGCTCTGTCCAGAGGTGCTGTCCCTGTGCGAGACACTGCCCCAGCCATGGCTCCAGAGAGCAGAAACTTCCACAGGGTCCCCTTGTTTTCCTCTTCCAAGACATCCACAGGGACCATCAGCTGCTCTCCCGTGTCCAGAACCTGCAAGAACAGCCGCTGCTTGGCCACACTCAGTCCTAAAAGAGCTCACTCCCTCCGGAGCCCTAAAGGAGCTGTTTCTGTTTGCTGCCTCAATGTGGACAATTCTTTGGAGGGGGTGATTAGGTGGTTTTGTTTTGTTTTGTTTTGTTTTGTTTTGTTTTGTTTTGTTTTGTTTTGTTTTGTTTTGTTTTGTGGCAGGGTCTCACTTTGTAGCTCTGGCTGTCCTGGGACACACTGTGTAGATCAGGTTGGCTTCTAATTCACAGAGATCTCTGTCTCTGTCTCCTAAGTGTTGGGATTAAAGGCATACGCCACTAGCTGATTTCTGACTTTCTTAATGATTTACTTTTTGTTTGTGTATGAAGGTATCCAAGAGGAACAGAAAAACACACTGGATTCAATGCATCTGGTTGTGGACCAGCATGTGGTTGCTGGGAACTGAGTTCTTGTCCTCTGTGAGAGCTCTTAACCTCTCCAGTCTGTTTTCCTATCTTTGTGCGTGTGAGCGTGAGAGAGTGTATGCATGTATGTGTTACTGTGTGTATGTGAGTGTGTGTGTAGTGATATGTGTGACTCTGTGTGTGTGTCAGAGAGAGTGCATGCATGTGAGTGGGACTATGTGAGAGAGAGTACGTGCGTGTTTGAAGTGGCATGTGTCTCTTGTGTGTGAGTGTGTTTAGGCCAGAAATTGATGTGCAGGGTCATCCTGGACCACTCTCTACCTTATATGTGGGGGCAGAGTTCCTCACTTGAGCCCAGAGGCTCAGCAGTTGATCTGGTCTAGCCAGCCAGCTTGCTCCCCCATCTCTGTCTCACTTCTGTGCTGTTGGGGTTACAGATGGCTGTCAGGCTTGCCCAGCATTTACACAGGTTCTAGGGTTCTGAAGTCCAGCCTTATGCTTTGGAGTGTCAGGCACTTCGTCTCCTTAGCCAGCCCCAGCCTCCTTCTCTTCTTCCCCTTTCCCCTTTTAAGACAGGGTCTCAAGTAGCCCATACTGGTCTCTAACTCACTAAAACAGTCAAGAATGACCTTGACCTTTCTTGATGTCCTGCCTGCAGCTTCCTGAGTGCTGGGATAACAGGTGTGAACTACCACGTGGTCTCACACATGGTCTCAGTGTAGGTTGTTCTACTCTGTCTGGAGGGAGGTGCTCCGTACCATATGGGCCTCAAAGCTTTTTCCCTTTGGTCCAGCCTGTGCCATCTCACTCCCCAGACTTACCTGCTATGATGAAGGATGCTCAGGGTTGTTCTCACCCACATGTCCAAACATACTCATACATGTGTGTGCACCTTGGGTTCCATGCTTCAGATGGTGGTAGGGTAGGCTGGAGAGGGGTGGGGGTAGGGCAGGGTGGAGCTTTCCTAAATAAGGCCTTGACCCTTCTTTTTTTTTTTTTTTTTTTTCCCGAGACAGGGTTTCTCTGTGTAGCCCTGGCTGTCCTGGAACTCATTCTGTAGACCAGGCTGACCTTGAACTCAGAAATCCGCCTGCCTCTGCCTCCTGAGTGCTGGGATTAAAGGCGTGCACCACCACGCCCGGCTGAGCCTTGACCCTCTTAAGCAAGGTTTGAACCTTCAAACGAGGATGCTGAGTTACCTCGAGATGGACTCCCATAGTTGCTGAAGGATTAAGGTCCCAGTCTCAGCGTCCTCTGGGGCGTCTATCTGGCTCCCAGCTGGAAGTGGCTGGTTATCCAGCCTTGCGGTTTAGGGGGAAGGGGAAGATGAGGTCACAAAAGTGCTTGTGAGCTCACAAGCATGATGGTAGGCAGCGTGGCTGACCCTGCCTTCCCACAGTGTCCACATCCTAGTTCCCATGGCTCAGGAAGAGCCAGTGTGGTCCTCCGAATGGTACCTAACCAATAGTTATTTATTCATTTGCTTTGTTTTGAAACAGGGTGGCATGTAGCCTAGACTGGTCTCAAACTCACCAAGTAGGTAAGGATGAATTTGAATTCCTGGTCCTCCTGACTCCGGCTCCCAAGGCAGGAAGCAGAATGGAGTTAGTGCTGAACAGAGACAGAACTTTGGTGTAGACAGATGGAGAGTTCCGGAGATGAGTGGTGGGGATAGCTGCAGAGCCTAGCAGATGAGCTCCACGCTGCCACATCTGCATACAATAAAAATGCTTTTAAAAATTCTTTCTTTTTTTTTTTTTAAGGTAGGGATCAGTGGGACCGGGTCTCATGTAGCCCAGGATGACGTTGAGAAAGACTCTGAAGTTCTTTTTTTTTTTTTTTTTTTTTTTTTTTTTTTTAAATGCTTCCTTTTCTTAAAGATTTATTTATTTATTTATTTATTTATTTATTTATTTATTTATTTATTTATTTATTATATGTAAGTACACTGTAGCTGTCTTCAGACACTCCCAGAAGAGGGCATCAGATTTTGTTATGGATGGTTGTGAGCCACCATGTGGTTGCTGGGAGTTGAACTCAGGACCTTCAGAAGAGCAGTCAGCGCTCTTAACCACTGAGCCATCTCACCAGCTCCGACTCTGAAGTTCTGATCCTCCTGCCTTTACCAGTTCATGCGCTGTACCACTTCACCCAGATTTAAGGCCCCCGGACCCCCCACCCCCACCCCATGTGTGTGTGTTTTAATTGGGGCTGGAGAGATGGTTCAGTTGTTGAGTGCATATTGCTTGCAGAGGACCTGGGCTCAGTTCCCAGGACCCATGCTGGGTGGCTTGCAACCACTGTAACTCCAGATCAGAGGTATCTAGTAGTCTCATGAACATACCACACAGAGACAAGAAACATAAATGTGTGTGTGTGTGTGTGTGTGTGTGTGTACATATGCACTGTGGTGCATGTGTGGAGGTCTGAAGACAGTTTTGTGGAGTCTGCTCCATCCTTCCATTTCCATGTAGATGCCTGGGATCTGATTGAAGTGGTCAGGCTTGGGTATGCACACAGGCACCGTGTGAGTGCAGTGTCCTCTGAGGCCAGGAAGGGAACCTTGGAGCAGGCCCTACAGATGGTTGTGAGCTGCCATGCGATTGTTGAGACTGCAACGCGGGCCTCTGCAGGAGCAGTACGGGCTCTTAGCCAGCTCTCCAGCTCTCCAGCCCCCTTTCTCTTTATAAATGGAGTGGAAACCGAGGCTCCAATCTCTTAGAGAAGAGGAAAGAGGAGGAGATAGGGTAGAGGGAGCAATGGAGGGTCAGAAGAAGGGAGGAAGCAAAGGAGGAGGGGACAGAAGGAAAACAAGAAAGCAGGGGGGAAAGGAGGGAGGGAGGATGGGGTAGGCATGGAGATAGAGAAAGGCAGGGAGGGAGGGAGGGAGGGGAAGGGTGATACAAGGTGAGTGAGGGTGGAGGTATGGAGAAGAGATAAAGGACGTGTGTGTATGTGTGTGTGTGTGTGTGTGTGTGTGTGTGTGAGAGAGAGGGGGGGAGGGAGAGAGAGGGAGGGAGGGGAGGGGGGGAGGGGGAGGGAGAGAGACCCATGTCTCTCTCTTCTCCTCCGGTAGTACCTCAGTGTTGTCACACACACACACACACACACACACACACACACACACACACACACACACACGTACACCTGTTCGTACTTTTTAAAAAGTAACAAAACTACCATGAAGGTCAGTGAGGCAAAGGCACTCCACACCAAGCCTGAGTCTGATCCGCAGGACCCACACAGGGAAAGAGAGGACAGATCCCCACAAGCTTCCCTGCCATATGCCCCTCCCTCAAACAAGCGAATGTAATTTAAACAATTAAAAATCAACAGTAATAGCTTAGAAAATTTATTCTTTTTTTCCTTGAAATGACACACATGGGCAGGGAGGTAGGACTTGGTGTAGGTTGGAGGGAGAGGTGGAAACCATGCCCCCCCAACATCCCAGTTTTCCTCTCAGTCCCTTGATGAGGTCCCCCTAAAGACTGAGAGGTGGAGCGGGGTACCCCAGGTCTAAGCTCAGAATCCAATCTTGAAGTGTGGAGGGTATGGGAATGTGGTGGGAGCCAGGGGACTTTGTTCTCTGGTAGAAAAATAGACTCCGAGTCAGCTTGGGGATACTTAATTTGCATACTGGATGCTGGGTTTCATGAAGGATGTTGTGTGTTGGTCCTTGATTGCAACTTTCTGAGGCCTGAGCAGGACTGGCAGTGTGAGAGGCAGGTGGTCCCCTTGGTGGTGTCCCTGACTTCCCCTGGTAGCTCCCAACCCATGAACAAGCAGATTCAGCCCTCCCAGAGGGACCTGGGATCTGGGAGTTACTAGCCTGGAAGGAAGGCAGGGGAATGTGGAAGACATTGCAGAGAGAGGGGGACGGGGAACAAAGTGATTTGGGGGTGGGGGTGGGAAGGGAGGTGTGTCCTAGCTGAGGTGCAATGCAGCATTCATATGTCCCATTCCTTACTGCCTGGTAGGGAGCCACTGGTCTGGCGTCTTGAGCTTCTAGAAGACTCTTTGGATGGCATGCTTCCATGCATTGGGAATCAGCTCCAGGGTGTGTCTGGGATATGAGATGCTGTCACTGGGCTATTGGGATCTAGACTTGGGGAGTGACATTTGGGGTATAGGAGCAAAGACCTTGGAGTATGAAGGTGTTTGGAAGTTTGGCCTTCTATGAATGTGGTCCAGAGAAGGGGTTGAAGGAATCTGGGATCTGGAATTTAGCAGCTGGGGCATGTGGGATCCACATGAGGGACCCTGGAGCTCTCGCACCCATGCTTCCAGGAGACAGAATCCAGTGGATTGGGACTTGGGGTCCAGTGGTGAGAGATTGAGGGTGGTGCTTGGAATGTAGACCTAGCAGTAAAAATGGGGGAATATGGAACCTCAAACAGAGGAAAATGCATTGGTTGGGTTAAGGGACCTGTAATCCAGGGATCCAGGGACCCAGTGGCAGAGCCCAGGATCTTGGCTTTGCTGTGTCAGGACCCTGTGGCTGAGAGTTCTTGGCTCCTAGAATCCAGGGGCTGGGCTGTGAGGCAGGTTACAGGGAACTCAGCAGCAAGTTTAGGGATCTCTGGTCCAGTGTGGCATTAGGGCACTGGGTCTGGTGCCTGAGGGCTCTGAGAGCTGGGCTATGGGGTACATGGATGAGTGTTCCCATGCTTGGGGCATTGGGGTCACCTGCTGCTGCATAGTGAGGTCTAGCAACCAGTGGGGCAGGGAAAAGCAGGGTCCAGCTTTGGGGTGTAGATGACAGGGTCAAGGTGCTTGGGAAGAAGGGTTTGGGGCCAGGGTATGGATAGTTTTACATATCAAGTGTCAGGCTGCTGATATGTGGGGTCCAGTGGTTGGGGCTTCGAGGTCTGGTTGTGAAGTTGGGGATCAAGTCCTGGGATCCTGTGGCTCAAGTGTGGGGTGCAGTGGTACCATGGTCAGGACACAGGGCTAGGATCGGGGATTTGGGTACTGGGGTCCAGTGCCTTGGGGTGTGGGGTTAGGATCCACTGGTCAGGCCATCAGTCTCTGTGGTTGAAGATATCAGCGTAGGGGATACCATGATGAAGATGAGGGAGTTTTAGGGGGACAGGCTCCCTGTCCCTCACCTGGATGTGACCCCCAGAGCCTGCTTCATGTTCTCGTAGACCACGTAGGAGATGCTCACGGCTGGAATGACCTTCATGAAGTTGGGGGCAATGCCCCGGTAGAGGCCCCATACACCCTCCTGGGACAGGATGTGTCGAAGTAGACCCACCATGGAGACCTGCGGGCCACCCTCAATGGAGGCTGGAGGTGGTTGGAAGCCTGGTAAGACCAAAGCTTCCCCATCTCATTTCTCCCTCCTACCTCATCCTAGGGCTGAGCTAGGCGGCCATTTAAACAGAAGGCAGAAGGGTAAGACAGAGGAACAGTGGGACCTACCACAAGACTCAGGGTGTCTGTGGGCTTAGGAACTGTCAATCTTAGGGACTACATTTGGGGATGAATGGAAACACCAGGTATATACATGCATGAGAACATGTACATGAGTCTGTGTATATTTGTCTGTGTATGCGCATATGTACTGTGAAAGTTTGTGTGTACATGTGTGGGAGTGCATGTGTGCCTGTGTGTATGCATTGTGAGAGTGCATATATATATGTGTCTGTGTGTGCATGTGTGAGAGTGCATATCTGTGACTTGCGTGTACATGTGTGAGAGTGTGTCTGTTAGTATGTGTGAGACTGCATATGTGTGTTTGTGTATAAGAGTACATATGTACAACTATATGAGAGTGAGTGTGAGAGAGAGAGAGAGGGTGCATAAATGTATGTGTGCATGTATGAGTGTGCAGTGTGTCTTTGTGTGTGCATATGCATGTGTGAAAGTTCATATGTTCATGTGTGAGTGCATGTCTGTGTGTGTAAGTGCATATGTGTTTCTGTGTATAAGAATACATACATGTGTCTGTATGTAAGAGTGCATGTGTGAATACATGAGTGTCTGTGTGTGACAAGAGGTGAGAAATACCCCCATCCTTAAAGTTAATTCTCTCCTTCTCTTCAGGGTTAGTGTCTACTTTTCCTTCCATTCTCCATCCCAAAGCTGGCTGTTTGGAGGAGCCCTCTGTGGTACCTAATCTAAGCTGGGTTCCTACCTCTTCTAAATCACATCTGATCATGGAATGACTTATGTTGCCTTTGTCCTCATCCCCAGGAATGAGGGATCTCTGTGAATTCCAGGCCAGACAGGGCCACACAGTGAGATCTTGCCTAAAAACAATGATAATATGGCCAGGTCTGCTGGCCATGCCTCTAACCCAAGCATTTGGGAGATCTTTCTGATCAAGGCCAGCCTAGGCTACATAGTGAGTTCCAGCCAGTCAGGGGTACATAGTGAGACCCTGTCTCACAAAATAAATAAACAAAGGAAGGAAGGAAGGAAGGAAGGAAGGAAGGAAGGAAGGAAGGAAGGACCCAGCAAACTGTCCTTCCTTGACCTTGGCTAATGTTGTTCTAAGCAACCTCCACTCCCTTTTTTTCTCTCAGTTTTGAATAACAGCTCAAGTTACTGGCAGGCCCAGAAGTGCCACAATGTTGTCTGTGGTACTTCCCTGTACTTTTGACACCACTGAACTCTCAGGCCGATAAGGTAAAAGCCTCCTTCTTCAGGGTCACTGATGGGTAAACAGAAGCCCAGACAAGAGGAAGGGTTTATGAAGGCCACCCAAACTCACAAGGATCCTGGTTCTTCCTACACAGTTACGTGGGAGCAGGTGGAACCCAAGTGGCTGGCTTTCCTACCCCAGCCTCCTGCCCACACTTCTCACCTTGGGCCTGCATTCGGGTACGGACCAGTGCCAGAGGGTAACTGGCAATCTGGCCACAGGTGCTGGAGATGGTGCCACAGCCTAGGAGCACGAGAATGCCTGGGTTAGCGGATTCGTGGCTGTACTGCTGAAGCCAGCGATTCTTCAGGGTCTAGAAGAGAAAGGAGCAGGTGGGTTCAGAGTTGCAGACGGGAAGATCCTGTTGTCAGGATCTCTGCTGCCAGCTCTGTGTACCACAGTTGCTGGTTCTACAGTAGATGATGTGTTTTTTCTTCCCCACTGGGCCAGTTCCACATCCCCCCAGCCCTCCACTGAGGGAGTCTATGCAGGCACTCCACACTGACCACTCCCCCCAGCCCTCCATTGGGGGATTCTAGGAAAGCCCTCCATACTGACCACGCCCCCAGCCCTTTCACTGGAGGATTCTAGGCAGGCCTTCCATACTGACCACGCCCCCAGCGCACCACTGGGGGATTCTAGGCAGGCACTCCACACTGACCACACCCCGAACCTTCACTGGAGGATTCTAGGTGGCAGTGTTGGGGGGTGCTCTACCCGTGAGCCAGGCTCTCAGCATCACTACTTGAGCTACATCTCTTGCTTTTAAAACTTTAATTTTGGAACATGGGCTTAGTCTGTCCCATTCTGGCCTTGAAGTTTTCATCTTCTTAACCGCCCCGGTGCTGGTATGACAGGCTTGTGCTACCCAGCCTGGCTACTATGAGCAGTTTCCCTGTATCCCTTCTCCTTTGTTTCCTGTACTGTGCATACCCCATGCCTAGGACCTCTGCAGTGACTGTCCACAGCAGGAAGGACTGTACATTCAGGATTAAGGATCCTTTCGGGTTTTTTGTTTGGGGTTTATTTTTGTTTTTAGAGACACTGTTTCTCTGTGTAGCCCTGGCTATCCTGGAACTCTGTAGATCAGGCACGCCTCAATCTAGAAATCTGCCTACCTCTGCCTCCCAAGTGCTGAGATTAAAGGTGTGTGCAACCACCCTTTTGGATTTTTTTTTTTTTTTTTTTTTTGAGACAGGGTTTCTCTGTATAGCCCTGTCTGTCCTGGAACTCACTCTGTAGACCAGGCTAGCCTCGAACTCAGAAATCTGCCTGCCTCTGCCTCCCAAGTGCTGGGATTAAAGGCGTGCGCCACCACCGCCTGGCAGCCTTTTGGATTTTTAAAGATGTATGGTGGGGCTAGGATGGTGGTGGCATGGATGCTTTAATCTCATCACTCTGGAGGCAGAAGCAGGTAGAGCTACATGAGTTTGAGGCCAGTGTGCTCTACAGATTGAGTTTCAGGACAGCCAAGGCTATATATAGAGAATCTGTGTCTCAAAACCAAACAAACCAAGGCTTGGCCAAGATGGGTTTCGAATGTACTATGTAGCTGAGAATGACCAATGCACATAAAATGAAAATAAATAAAAAATAATAGGAGTGATAAATTTACAGTGAAAGAGTGCTGCAGGGAACGGCAGTGGGAGACAATCTGTCAATCAGGCTGCCTGGGAGGCTGAGGCAGGAGGATTGATTGTGCCGAGGAGCTTGTGATTCGCTTGGGCAATAAAGTGAAACATTGTCTATACTAAAAATAAAGAAGGAAAACTTAAAACAAAAAGAGAAGGGGCCGGGCAGATGGCTCCACAGGTGTAGACTGTGTATGAGTTAGATGGCCTGAATTCAAGTCCCATCCTCTTCACCAGCACTGGGAGAGGTTGGGGACACCTGTAAACCCAGCCCTGGGGAGGTAGAAAGAGGATCTCTGGGGCTGGCAGGCTAGTCAGCCTGGGTGAGCCAGTAAGCAAGAGTCCCCGCCTTCCTCTTCCCCCCACAGTGGTGCTCACTACAACCTCAGAATATTTCATCATTGGCAGATGCCTATTCATATGGTTCCTACTTGGCAGACAAGAAACTGAGGGGAAAGGAGCCATGTGCCCAAAGCTCTAGCATTTTCTGGAACATTCTTCCAAAATCTTCTCTCCCACCCCCACCCCGTTTCTCCTTCTTTCTCCTTTTTATTTTCTGGCGGCGGGGGGGGGGGGGCTATGTGTGCTTTTGTGTATATGCTGGGGTGCATGCCCACTCAAGGACATGTGGAGGCCAGAGGTTGACATCAGGTGTCTCCCCAAAGCACTGTCACCTTGTCACAGGAGACAGGGCGTCTCATGGAACCTGGAGCTCAGTCACTGACCCCAGTGATTCTCCTGCTTCCACCTCCCGGCCCCAGGGTGGCAGATGCTCTTCCTGACATTTTATTTAGATTCTGGATCAGAACTCATGTCCTCATACTTGTGTGGTGGGTACCTTAACAACTCAGCCATCTCCCCAACTCTTTTTTTTTTTTTTTTTTTTTTTTTTTTGAGGCAGGATCTCTCTGTAGTTCTGGTTGGCCTAGAACACACAATATAAACCAGACTGGACTCAAAACTCAGAGAGAGCTACTCACCTCTGCTTCCCAAGTTTTGGGATTTAAAGCGTGTGCCTTTAATTTTTATTTTATTTAACTTTCTTTACTTTTATTTTATGTGTATCGGTGTCTTGCCTCCATGTCTGTCCATATACCAAAAACACGCTGTGCCCACGGAGGCCAGAAGAGAGAGAGCATCTGGTCCACTGGGACTGGAGCTCCAGGTGGCAAAGAGAGCCACTATGTGGGTGCTGAGAAAATAGATATTGAATGGGTAATTAAGAGCTGTTATGGGCTGGTGAGATGGCTCAGTGGTTAAAGGTGCTTACAGCCAAACTAGATGGCCTACAATCAATCACTGGAACCCACGTGGTGAAAGGAGAACCAATCCCTTTAAGGTACCCTCTGACCTCCACACACATGCTGTGTGACACATGGACACATAAGGGCCAGAAGCATAAAAAAGAGCTGTTCAGGGCTAGGGGGATGGCTCAGTTCCTAGAAAACCTCTGGCCATGTAAGCATGAGGCCCTGAGTTTGATCTTCAGTACCCTTGTCAAAGGCCAGTCATGGTTATGCACACCTGTAACCACACTCATGGGGATGCAGAGGCAGGAGGGGTTCACTGACGAACCCGTCTAGCCTCCTTGATGAGCCCCAGGTCCCAGTGGGGGGGATCCTGTGTCAGAAAATAAGGTAGACAGTAGCTGAGGAATGAATGACCTCAGGATCATTGTCTTCTGGCCTGGTGGGTGGGGGCGAAGAGAGAGAGAGACAGAGACAGAGAAAGAAAGAGAAGAAGAAGGGGGGGAGAGAAGGGAAGAGAAGGGGAGGGGAGGGGGAGGGGGAGGGGAAGGGGGAGGGAAGGGAAGAGACACAAGAGCGAACTGTTCCATTGCCAGAGATAGTGATACATACTTGTAATGTTAGTACTCAGGATGCTGAGGCAGGGGCATTACCATGAGTTCAGGCCATCATGGGATGCACAGTGAGCTCCCATATTTAAATGAACAAACAAACAAAAGAGCCAAGTTTCAGCTTGTGGAGCATTTGTCTAACATGCACAAAGCCCTGGTTTCCATCCCAGCAATATGTTAACTCGGCCTGCTTGCGTAGACTTGTCATCCCAGCACTCTGGAGGGATAGTCAAGAGGATCAGAAGTTCAAACTCATCCTCAGCTACACAGCAAGTTTGAGGTCAACCAAGGCTACATAAGTCTGTCTTAAGAAAAAAGAAAAAAGCCGGGCGTGATGGTGCATGCCTTTAATCCCAGTACTTGGGAGGCAGAGGCAGTGGATTTCTGAGTTCAAGGCCAGCCTGGTCTACAAAGTGAGTTCCAAGACAGTCAGGGCTACACAGAGAAACCCTGTCTCAAAAAACAAAACAAAGCAAACAAACAAACAAACAAACAAATGGTGGTGGTGGTGCTGGAGAGAAGGCTCGGCAGTTAAGAACACTGGCTGCTCTTGCAGAGGACCCAGGTTTAATACACAGCATCCAAAGGGCGACTCACAACCATCTGTAACTCCAGCTTAGGGGATCTGGCACCCTCTTCTAGCCTCCACAGGCACCACATACACATCCAGGCAAACAACCATACATAATAATATTTGAAAATAATATTTAAAAAATGGGGGGGGGGGAGAAAAATAATTTGTTGGCATAGAGATGAGGCTAGAACCCATACATACTTTGGGGATGATGGGCATCTCTGTGTTCACTATTCCAAGGAGCTGGAGGGGTTTCCAGTTCCTATAAAACTAAAGCTTCCATAACCCCAAGGAGGCAAATGTAAACCCCTGGGTTTCATCCCCAACACCCCAAGAGGGAGAATGGTTCTACTATTGTTCTTATTTTGAGAAAGGGCCTCTCTCTCTCTGTGGCCCAGGATGGCCTTCAGCTCCTTCTGCCTTTGCTTCCCAAAGCATGGGATTAAAGGCCTACACTACCATTACTACCATGCCTAGTTGTGGTAATTCTCCTGCATCAGCCTTCTGAGTATTGGATGACAGACACCAACCTCCATACCTGGCTTCGTGTAGTTTTTTTTTTTTTTTCTTTTTAAAGAATTATTTATTTACTTTATGTATCTGAGTCCACTGTAGCTATCTTCAGACACACCAGAAGAGGGCATCAGATCCCATTACAGATGGTTGTGAGCCACCGTGTGGTTGCTGGGAATTGAACTCAGGACCTCTGGAAGAGCAGTCAGCCAGTGATCTTAACCGCTGAACTGTGTGTGAGTACAATGCCTTTGGAGACCAGAAGAGGGCGGTGGATTCCCTGAAGCTAGACTTAAAAGGACTTGTTAGACCTGGATGTTGGTCTGAATTCAAGACATCTGTCACAGCCCACAGCAGCAAGGACTCTGTGCCATCTTTTTTTTTTTTTTTGTTTTTTTTTGTTTTTTGTTTTTTCGAGACAGGGTTTCTCTGTGTAGCCCTGGCTGTCCTGGAACTCACTCTGTAGACCAGGCTGGCCTTGAACTCAGAAATCCGCCTGCCTCTGCCTCCCGAGTGCTGGGATTAAAGGTGTGCGCCACCACTGCCTAGTTCTGAGCCACTCTTTAGCCCTCATTTTTCTATTTGGTTGTTGCTAATTTCTTAAGGCAGCAATGTTTTAAAAATGTTTTGTTTGTTGTTTGTTTTTGAGACAGGGTTTCTCTGTACAGCCCTGGCTGTCCTGGAACTCACCCTGGCCTTGAACTCTGAGATCTTCCTGCCTCTGCCTACTGAGTGCTAGAATTAAAGGCATGTGCCACCATCGCTACACAAGACAAACCAGGCTATCTTGAAACTGACTACCTTATGCAGGATGGCCTTGAACCCAGATCCTACTCCAGCTTCTCAAGTCCCATGGCAACAACTGTGTGCCACCATGTGGAGCCAGAAACAAGGCTTTTGCAACACTGAGTGATGGAGACACCGGCCTGATATTTGGAGGGTCTTCCCAGGGTTCCAAGACCCAACATAGTTTTCAAGCCCATGATTGCCCATCCAAGTTACAAGAAGTCTACTCAACTAGCAAGGAGTGACCTAGGCCAGATCCCAGAAGGAGAGGGGAGGGAGGGTGGTTATCCACAGACCTCGTAGACAGCTAGGTCGATTCCTGCATAGGGGATGATGCCCAGCACATTAGGCAGGTAGCCACGGTAGAAGGCGCGGGGCCCTTCACGTTCTAAGATCCGCTTTGCACAATCCAGGAGCCCCTTGTATTGGCCAGTTCTGCGTAGAGTCAGCCGAGTCTTTAGTACCTGGGTGAGAACTCTGTTAACCACTTGAAAATTGCTTTCAGAAACACCACACCCAGGAGTGACATCACCTAGAAGTGGCTACTCCTGAAAGCAGATGTGCTAAGAGCCCAGGTGGGGCTGAGTGGGTAGAATGCCCACCTAGGGTGCAGAAAACCCTGGGTTCTATCCCCAGCACCACATAAACCAGGTGTGGTAGGTCACTGCCTGCCATCCTCGATCTTGGCAGGCATAAAATGGCCAGTTGCTATGACTACTGTGCAAACAGTTCTAACCATGTCCCGAGGAGTTACAGCTCAAATCGAGATACCCAGACAAGCTAGACCGGAAATATAAAAGAGTATAAGACACCTACCCTCCCATGCTGGATCTTCCTCCAGCCCCTCCTTCTCACCTCCATGGGGTATATGATGGTTTGAGCTGTGGCCCCGGCCAGGGAACCAGCCACGAAGCGCTCCTGAACGTGCAGTGTCTCCTGTTGCCCCCGGATGGCCCGCTTGATCTGAGGGTATAACATGGCTGTGGGACTGGGTACCTGGGAACCTTGGGGTCCTTGCATTCCAACATTCTCTGCTTGCCACAGTGCTGACCAGCAGGAGGCGTGGTGCTGGGGACCGCAAGTTAAGCCCACAAGCCCTTGTGTTTACTATCTGCTTTTCAATGCTGAATACCTTCTCTTCTGTCCCTGTCCCTGTCCTACCTGTTCATAAGCCATGAATTTGATGGCAGACTCGGGGGCTATCTTGAGCACGTTGATGCCGTTGCCCCGCCAGAGGGACAAGACACCCCCTTCTTGAATCATGTTTCTCAGGCCCCCTAGAATGTTAAGCCGGTTGGACTTTGAGGCGTGGACCTGAGAGGGGAGAGAAGGTGGCTTTGTGGTGCCCTCCTAGGTCTGGGCCTAGATGATGGGATGGGTCCCTTCAGGTCCTCTCACCTGCATGAATACCTTGAGTCGGTCCAGAGGAGCTGTGCCTGTCCGTGACACAGCGCCAGCCACTGCACCAGCCACCAGCTGTTTCCACCACATTCCTGTAAGTTTCTCTTCCTGGGAGAACTCATCAGGCACCGTCAGGCATTCACCGATGTCCAGGACCTGAGAACAGGGGCTGTGGATGTCATGTTCCAGCAGAGGCGGGGGATGTGCCTGGGCCCTAACTGCAGAAGTCTCCTACTGAAGAATCTACCAGATCCCACCACAAGATCCACTGATTCCACCAAAAGAGCCACTGAATCCTTCGAAAGGATCTGCTTTCACAGTCAACTCCTCTATGGAGAGCCCTCCCTTAGAAATCCTCCCGCAAGAGCCTTCTCCAAAAAGTCTTCCTCTAGAAGTACTCTCCTAGAAGTCCCCCCAAGGGATAGACTCCCTTCTAGAGTCCAGCAATAGATTTCCCAATGGTGGACTTTTGGGGGTGAACATCTCTGGATCTCCCGAGAGGATTGTAGTATGGCTTTTTCCTCTAGCATGAACATCATCACCCCGTGCCATTTTGAGTCAGCTATTACCGTGGCCTGGTAGCCATGGCAACAAACTGAGCAGAACAATCTGGTGATAACTGGGTCTATGGTAATGGCACTCTTGATACCCCCTAGGGTGTGAGGGATGGGGACCCAGGATGTATCCCGGAAGTCTACTCAGTGTCCCATCCCAGAACACTAACAAGGAAGCAGAAGGCCAACAGAAAGATTCCATGCTGCAGGTTCCACCAGGTCACCATCCAGGATGGGGTGGGACTCAGCAGTGCTGCAGCTGTTTGGGGTACCCCAGGTCCTGTAAGTGACCCCTCACTGTGCTCTGCAATTAAGCTGAAGAAACTCACGGGCTCACCACGTGGGACCTTGGCGAGATCCTCACTTTGGTCTGTTGTTACCTAACCTGGAGTAAATAGATGCTTACTCACATCTCCCCAGAAAAAGCAAACACGACAAGGACCACGTCCAATCCCACAGATTGATCTGCCAGACACCACAAGATCCTTAGTGATTCCCACCTTGGTGCAAGAGCTGACCTCCCTCCCCATGCCCATGGACTCTTTCGATCTTTAAGATACAGTGTCTGTTTGTATCTTTCCATCAGCCCCAGGAGCCTTGGAGCAGATGATGAGCACCTGGTATCTGGCAGTTATGTGGGTCAAGTGTGGGAAGCCATTTTGTGTATTTTCTTCCCCCTAACCACGATTCCTACTAGAGCTGTCCCTGGAGTCTAAGCAGGACCAAAAGGTTCTGAGCAGATAGCAGAAGTGTCCATCAGTGGTTAACAGGCGCCTGAACCCCAGATGGAACAATAAAGGCACAGAACTTCATTGGAAGAGCACCGCCCCCCACTCAGACGCTGACAACACCTCTAGAGTCTTGGCCCAGAACTCCTGAGCCCTGGGGAGAAGCTGGAGCTAGCCCCTATCCTGTAGGTGGCTCCCAACTTACTGTAGAATGCTTCCAGAAATACAGGACATCCTCCACGTTCTCCAGAGAGTGCAACAGAAAGTGGTCTCGCCATTCCTGCCAATCAATGGTCATGGTGCCATCGCGGTCCATGCTAGAGGTAGGGTTGGCACAGGTTCAGTGGTCTGGGCTGTAGGAGGTGGGTGCCGCTAGCGTTCATGGGTTCGGGGAGCACAGAATTCACTGCCATTCTATAGCACTGGCATATCTGAGATAGGGTCTCACTCGAAAGTCCAGTCTGGTTTGGAATTCTCAGCACCCCTTCTGCCTTAGTACCTGAGTGCTACGACATGCCCATGACAGTTTGGGGTGGGGCAGGGTCTTATTCTGGAGACCAGGTTGGCCTCGAACTCATGGAAGTTCTTCTGCATAGCTTTCCATGTGCTACCTGGCTAAAGCGCTTTAAAACATTAAAATATATATTTATTTTAAAGCGTGTGTATGTGTGTGTGTGTGTGTGTGTGTGTGTGTGTGTGTGGCTCGTGAGGCTTCAGGTGTTCAGTCCTCTGAAGCTGTAATTACAGTGGTTGTGAGCCACCTGACTTGGGTGCTGGGAACCAGACTCTGCTAGAAGAATCATACGTCCTCTTAACTGCTGAGCTATTTCTCTCTCTAGCCCCTTTCTCCGAGTCAGGCTATTCCTCTATAGCCCAGGCTGGCGCGGGTCTCAGCAATCCTCCCACCTCAGCCTCCTTAGTGCTGGATTATAGAGCTGAACCATCACGTCTAAAGACAAATGTGGTGTGACTGCCCACATGTGCCATGGCTTGCATGTGGCGGTCAGAGGACAACCTGCTGGGTTGATTCTCACCTTCCAACCTCGTGGGTTTTGGGGATCAAACTGTCTTCATCAGGATTGAGGGGCAAGCACCCTTACCTACTGCTACATCTTGCTAGCCTCACTTGCCTGGCTTTTGGGGATTTTTTTTTTTTTTTTTTTTTGATCAAGTCTCATTCTGTAGTCCAAGTTGTCCTCAAACTCATGGCAATTCTCCTGCCTTGGCCTCTCAAGTGCTAGAATGACAGGTTCAGGCTTCAGGTATTGTCTAATCACATTGTTTGGCTGGCTCCCATGTGTAAATCCTTTAGACCAACCCTATGGGGCTAGCTGTATTACCAGTCTTTTTCAGGGCCAGAGATCTGTTTGACTCCAAAGTCGAACTTTTCATTTCTGCCCTCCCTGTCAACCCAGTCTGGGGCTCAGAGGACAGGGCTATCTGGCAGGATATGGGGTAGGATAGGGGTGGGGTGAAGGTGAAATTCCAAGGGCCCGAATCTCCAATAACTCACCTGTGTAGGATTTTCTCTGCTTGCTCCAGTGAGATGGAGATACCTAGTGCTCGGAAGCTCTGTTGAATCTCAGAGACATCTATGTGACCTGGAAAAGGGGAGCCCCAGGAGACACCCAAACCATACATAGGCTGGACTGGGAGGTCCAGAAGCCCTTGTGTGTGTGCTTCTGTGTGCGTGTGGATGAAGAGGCCAGAGGTCAATGGCTGTCTTCAGTCTTTCTCCATCTTTCTTTTGAGACAGGGTCTCTTGCTGAACCTGGAGTCCGGTGACTTATCTGGAAGTCTAACCCTAAGATCCACCTTACCACCTCCAGTCTCTACCTCACCGGTGCTGGGTCACAGGTGGGCACCACCATACCTAGCTTTTTTTTTTTTTGGTTTTTTGAGACAGGGTTTCTCTGTATAGCCCTGGCTGTCCTGGAGCTCACTCTGTAGACCAGGCTGGCCTTGAACTCAGAAATCCGCCTGCCTCTGCCTCCCCAGTGCTGGGATTAAAGGCGTGCACCACCATGCCCATCTAGCTTTTTTATTTTTTTAAGTGGTTTTTTTTTTTTAGATGTTTATTGTTATACATAAGTACACTGTAGCTGTCTTCAGACACCAGAAGAGGGCGTCAGATCTCATTACGGGTGGTTGTGAGCCACCATGTGGTTGCTGAGATTTGAACTCAGGACCTTTGGAAGAGCAGTCGGTGTTCTTATCCACTGAGCCATCTCACCAGCCCCATACCTAGCTTTTTAACACAGGTGCGGGGGTTTGAACTCCAGTCCCTCTCTGACTGAGTCAGCTTCTCAGCCTCATGGGAGACTCCTCCCACCTCTCCTTTGAGCCAGGGTTTCTCAGTGTAGCCCTGGCTGTCCTGAAACTCACTCTGTAGACCAGGCTGGCCTTGAACTCAGACATCTGCCTGCCCCTCCGCCTCCTGAGTGCTGGGATCAAAGTTGTTTGCCACCATGGTAAGGAGAGAGGTTCTTATACAGGTTGTGGGGGCTGCTCAGGGTTGATATTGGAGAGTTCTCTATTCCAGGAGTGAATGCGTGAGTTCAGGGGTGATCACAGAGGTTCCTATGTTACAAGGGACTAAAGCAATATTTGATTATTATTCATTTTCTTCATCTCCCCCTCTCCAAGGCTGGGCTTACAGGCATGTACCTCTGCATCTATGGGGACAAGGGATTGAGCTTAGGGACTTGTGGCTTTGTGGCAACCACGTTACCCCTGATCTAGCTCTCCAACTTTAAGGTAATACTTAAGGAACCCAGAAGATGCTTGGTTAAGGGTCTATCCTTGTATTTGAGGGTCTCCGAACCAAGTATACTGTCTGAAGAGAAACGTGTATGGGCAGAGAGAGGGGTCCTACTGCAAAAGGGATAGGAGGTGGGATGGGCCAGTTCAGGCTCAAATCACCTAGTTGCAGCTGAGAACTCCCAAAATAGTCCATGAGTCAGAAGCAGCCCTCCCCATTCCCCCGGCGCTTCGGGTTCTAACCCACTTGTCCATTCCCCAGCCTAGAGCCCATCTCACCATCTTGGTTCCGGTCAAGGCTGTGAAACATGAGCAGAAGGCGCTGCTCCCGTTCCTGCAGGTAGCGAGTAAACTCCTCCAGGCTGAGGCCACCATCAGGATCAGCATCCCAGTCAGAGGAGACACCCTAGCAGAGGAAAAAAGGGGACACAGGGACTCCAGCAGACTGCACCCCCACAGGGCGTGTGTGGGGAAGACAGCTAGAATATGCCTCATGCCTCAGGAGCTCAGAGCCCCAGTTCCTCATGGAAGGGAGCAGCCCCAGGCCATAAGAAGAATCTGCCTCTTGTCTCAGTCCCTAGGCAGACTGAGGACTCTACAGAGTCACAGAGGCAGTTCAAGGTCATAGTACTGGGAAGTGGCAACCTGGGGGCACTTTTTGGTCAATTTTGAGACACCTGTCTCATATAGCCCAGGCTAGCCTCACATTCTCTGTACTGTAGGACGAGACCTTGAACTCTGATTCTCTCTCATTCATTACCTTGTTTCCCAAATTTGCCCACCCAGATTTTCCTTATAAAATCCTGTCTCCTTGGCAGTCTTGTTGAGGAGTGTGTGTGTGTGTGTGTGTGTGTTTGTCCTGTTAGAAACAGTCGTGGTTCATATAAGGCCCAACAGCCATGGGGCCTCTTTATATTCCTATCCAAAAGTTGGACCTTAGACTCAAGGTCAACAAAAATGCAATAGGTCTGTTTTAGGGAAGGCTAGGGGCTCCATGTCCCCTGTCACACGGAGAAAGGGCCAGTTTTTGCTGCTCCCCACTGCCACCTCCCATACTGGAGCTAGAACCTAGGACCTTTGCACATGCCAGGAAAGCACTTTACTGCTAAACTGCACCCCTACCTCAAATTCCTTCCTAGACAGGTCAGACCCCAGTAGAAGCAGAGTGACCTCAGATGGACTGACTCCCTAGCTGGAGCAGCCTGGGGCAACTGGCCAGGTCCGGGAAAGAGCCGGCTGGCAGCAAATGTAAATAAGAGACTAGGAGAGCTGGCTAGGGGCTCTGTGTGTGCTCCAGCAAGGATGTGAAGTTGTGTTAGCTGCAGGTGGGAGCGGGTCACCCCTCGGATTGTGCACAGAGCAGAGGAGGGTTTGGCTCTGGGCCGTGGAGGGGAAAGCGTCCCGCTCTGCAGTCCATCCCCCCCAGTAGGCATCCCACAGGGGGTGGGGGAGGGGGCGGTGGGGGGGGGAGGGGCCGCTGGGTCCTGGCAACCGCAGCCACTGCAGGCCTGGAGCCTTGGCAGCCCTGTTTCGCGACGTCAGGCCAGACGCGGGTGGACAGAGGGAAGGGAACCTAGACAGAGGTGGTGGGGTCCAGCCAACAGGTAGCCTGTGGCTGCCGTAGCCGCGGCATTAAGGGGCACCGGTTACGGCGCGGGCGGATCCTGCCGCGGTGGTCGCTGCCCATAGTACCTGCTGTGCACGGTCCGGATCTCCCCTTCCCAGCCTGGCCAGCCCCTGGCGCAACTCGTGCACGTCCACGCGGCCGTCCTTGTTGCTGTCTAGTTCCTCGAACAGGCGACCCCAGCGCTGCCGCCGCTCCGCGTCGCTTGAGCCCCCCCGCATGGCGCCCGCCCAGGGGGGAGGGGAGGCCCCGCAGCGACGGCCTCGGCGGGGGCTTTCTGGCTCCCCCTCCCCCCCGGGGTCCCCACAAAGCCAGCTCCCGCGCCCACCCGCACCGCAGCCTCTTCAGTGCGGGGCCGAGCTCCGGCACTTGCTGGAAGTGATAAATGCTAGTCGTCCCCGCCCGCGCCAGAACTTGGTCTCCTCCTCCGACCCGCATTACTTGGGGGAGGGGGCTGGGGGCGGAGCAGGGGGCGTGGGGAAGCATTCTAGGAGGCTCTGGTTTTGCACATCTGACAGCGCATTCCTGGGACGGTAGGAGAGGCAACCGTCTTAGTACTCTGCTTGCCTCAGTTTACCCTTTTTTCCTTAAATGGTTTTGGTAGGGAATTGTCAGGAATTGGATTCGTAATCTTGTTCATTTACACCTTCCTCTCTAACGGATCACTTATCAGAAATTCAAGTTTTTGCTTCTCCCAGGTCTACGCAAAGAATTCTGAACCAGTTTAAAAGCTTCTTTCGCCCGCCTGCTCTAGTTAGATTCCCCAGTCGATGATAGAAACAGCAGATCAACAAAGAGGTGTGGGCTCCCTCCCCAACACTTCATTCCGCCCGCGCGCCTCCTTTTCTTGGTGACACTCGGAGAGAGAAACGCAAGGTCAACGAGCGGCGCGGCTGCAAAGTTAAATCCTTATTGGTCAATGCGCCCTAGCTGCGGCGGTCCGCTCTACCTAGGCGGGGCTTCCCGGTTGACCCGCCGCGGCCTCCTGTCCCGCAGCTCGCAGCCCGCTAGGCATTCTTAAAGGGGCCGCGCCCCAATTCAGACTCTCTGAAGGCTGCTCTTTGCAGACCTGCCTGGAAAGGGAGTCGCGGACCAGTATCTCCCGCGCCACTAAAGATAACGATCAGGAGGAGGGGCTCTGGAGGCGGGGCCTCAGCCGGCGGCTGTGGTTGCACCTGCTGAAGTCCCGCCCACAAGTTTCGGGTGCAGTTTTTCGTCTCACCGTCAGGGGGAAGGGCGTCCGTCTGACCGCGAATAATAAATAAGAGCTCACATTGAGTGCGTTGCGCATGCCAGAGCCCTTCACTCGCTGCTCAGTAACGAACCTACCCCAAACCCTGTGAGGTAGGTAGGTGACACTAGCTTTTCCCACGCTACAGTGGAGAAATCAAAAGCTTCAAATCTTAGTCTGGATTCCCATTTAGGGCCAGAGCAGAGATTTAAACAGAGTTTAAACCACCACTCCCAGGAAGGGACGACGCCTCATTTATTTATTTATTTATTTATTTATTTTTCTTGTTCAAAGACACAGTCTCTCTATGTAGCCACGGAATTTACTATGTAGACCGGGCTGATCTGGACCTCACAGAGCTCCACCTGGGATCTAAGGCGTATGCTACACTACAATGGGTGTTGTATATAGCCTTGTATGTGCTAGATAAACTAGCCACAGAACTCCAGCTGCAGCTCTATGGCTATTGTTGTTATTGTCCTTTTGAGCCAAGGTCTCTGTAGCCTCGCTGGCCTTGAATGTGCAGCAGTTCGCCTGCTTCGGAATCCCAGTTGCTGGGACGGCAATCACGTGCCATCATATCCGGTGCATGACCACCTTTTACCCAAAGATACATCCAGAGGTCATGCGGTCCCCACCCAAGCTGTGCCCATACATCTGTGGTGAACAGGTGAAAGTCCCACCCACTCCCTCTACCAGCTACCAGATGTTTCCATGCATAAGAGTTTCTGTGTGGGTGCCGTGGGACATCACTACTTCTGCGCAGACGCCCCAAATCCATGCTTCCTCACAGACACTTCCCTGGCAGGTGGACCTCATACGGATGTTCTTCAGTGTGGACATAAGGCCTTCCGTTAAGCTGGGCGAGATTCTGCACAGATCTTTGTCCGGTTTTTTTTTTTTTTTTTTTTTTTTTTAATACCGCACGGGTTTAATCTAAGCAGGTGTTCTGATTACACTCTGACTACAAGCCTACATGTATCTTTCTACAAAACTAGTCCTGTACAGGTTGGTTGATTTTTTTGGTTATGGGATGAAAATGGAACCCAGGGGTCTCAGGCATGCTAAGGAGGAATTCATGGCTGAGTAAGGGGCGATCCAATCACTAAGACATTCTTGGAAGGCGACCTTCACTAGGCCATTTAAGGCAGGGGTTCTGGCCCCGAGCCACGCTCCCAGCCCCTTTTACTTTTGAAATAGGGTTTATTCAGGCTGGCTTTGAACTTGGGGTCCTCCTGCCTCAGCCTCCAGAATACATTTAGAATACAGGTTAGCATTCCCAGGTCTGACTTCAGGGTGTGAGTTCTTCAGTGTTTCCCATCGGAGCCCGCCTCTTATAAGTGTGTATCTTTCTGGAGTGTCGCCACGCCCCCCGCCGGGGTATGCACCCCTGTGCTTACACCTGCTCATTTCCGCCCTCTGCGGTGCTCCGGGTCGCAATGGGGTTCCCGTTACAGGTGCTCTGGCGGCGCGGCCCCGCCCTCTTCGCCCCGCCCCTCTCAGCCAGGCTCAGGTGCACAAGCCGGAAGTGCGCTCTTTGCCCAGGTGGGTGACTAAACTTTCCGGGTCACGTGAGCGGGCGGGGCGGGTGGGATCTGGAGCGACCGGGTGAAGGACGGAGACTCGGGGTTCCAGCTGGGAACCCGGGATTGGGAACCTGAGCGAAGTCCCTCTCAGACGCTGGAGTCAGGTAGGGAGGCAGGGCGCGCAGCCTGTCCTGTCCCCACCTCCTCCTTCCCTTTTCCTGGCCCAAGAATGCGGTCGGGGAGTTAATCTTTAATCTCTGACCCTTGGCGCCGAGGGCGGGGAGCGCACTCCAAGATTGGGTTGCCTGTCGCTGGGCCCCGAGCCTGAGTCCAGCCCCTCACCCTATGCTGCGCCCTCTCCCCCCCACCCCGGTCTGGTCCCCAGGTCCTGGGTCGCAGGTGCCCTCCTCGACCCAAGATGCGGTAGGAATTGGCGCCTTGGGGAAGTCCTGTCCTTGGCGTCACCAACTCGTCGCCTAAACTCATGGCGACCCCAGGCCTGGGGGTGCTCTTGGCGTTTGGTTTGCCGATGCTGCCCTCCGGCTGGAGCCTAACAGGTAGGTACTGTCCGGGGCAGCGCTCGGGTGGGAGGAGGGTTCCCGGGTTGAACTCAGAAGTGCCGGGCATTTGCGACCCAGAGAGGGCGACAGGTCTGAGGAATGAGCTTGGAATGCGTTTGGAGACCAAGTTTGAAAGCTTCAGGGCTGAATTTCAAATTAGTTTAGCTGACCTGCGAACTTTTTTTTTTTCCAGTTTTTTTTTCTCCAGTTTTTTTTTTTTTTTCTTTTAACGTTGCTGAGGCTCGAACCAGCGTTTTTCTGAACGCTCCGTACCCGCAGCCTAGAATTCCTGAGTCCTTAAGTCTTGTGGAATTTAGGAGCTGGGGGTTGTTGGGCAGAGCCCAGAGGTGGAGGAGGGGAGGGAGAGCCTGGGCACCTGAGTCTGCATAGTTGAGAGTCTTAAGCAGTCAGGGGGACCTGGAGGGAGCCCAGCTGACAGGGCTGGCCCTCCGTAGGTGTGGACCCAGCCAGACCTTCCCTCAGTCTCTAGTTCCAGTTTCGGGAGCCTGGGGGGTGGGGGGACCTTGTGAGTCACATACTCCTGGGAAAGGTTGAGCCCCGCCCAGGTCCTTAAGGGTTCTGGGCCGGAGTGATGGTGGAGGGGGACACGGTTCTGGAAGCCATCTATTCTAATAGGCTAACAATGGTGACTCTGGGTGGTCAGATTATTACCTGCTGGGCTGAGGGTGGCCAGAGAAACCAGCATCACACCCGAGGGTGGAGTGGGTGGCCTGGCTGTACTTGCTGCCTCAATTCCAGCTGGAGACTTTGGAAGGCGTTTTGCAAGGTCTGACTGAGTGGTGTGTAAGTGATAACTAGTGAAGAAGACCCCAGCATGGATTTTTTTTTTCTCTTTCTGTTCCACAGCACCGGACCCTTTCACAAATAGCACAACTCAACCCCCAGGTGATGAGTCCAACGGGGGCCTGGTGAGTTGGGAAGGTGTAAGAAGGAAGAGCAAGTGTGTGAGACCAGAGTAGTATGGGACAAGTGGAGAGACATTACTATTAAAAGACCATGTGCGCCGGGCGGTGGTGGCACACGCATTTAATCCCAGCACTTGGGAGGCAGAGGCAGGCGGATTTTTGAGTTCAAGGCCAGCCTGGTCTACAAAGTGAGTTCCAGGACAGCCAGGCCTATACAGAGAAAAATAAAAGGCCATGTGCTAGGCAGATGCCCTGACTTTTAAATTATTTTTTTTATTGCCTGGGCAGTGGTGGCACACGCCTTTAATCCCAGCTCTTGGGAGGCAGAAGCAGGTGGATTTCTGAGTTCAAGGCCAAGCCTGGTCTACAGGGCTACACAGAGAAACCCTGTCTCGAAAAACTATATATATATATATATATATATATATATATATATATATATACACACACACATACATACATACATACATACATACATGGTTTAGTGGTTTAGTGTAGCTCAGGCTGGCCTCAAACTTCCTCTGTAGTCAGATGACCTTGGATCTTGGATTCTGGATCCTTCTGCTGGGTTAACATGTGTCCGCTATCATGCTGGGTCTATGGGGTGCTAGAAGTCAAACCCAGAGTTTTGTGCATGCCAGGCACGCACTCTACCCACAAAGCCACGCCAGTGGGACTTCTGTGTCCCAGAAAGGTAGCAAGCCATCTCTCCATAACAGTGGACAAGAAATTGTGTCTTGCTGGGAGTGGTAACCCATACATTCCAGGAAGAGAGAGAGAGAGGCAGGTGGAGTTCAAGGCCAGCCTGTTCTACATAGTGAATTCCAGGCTAGCCAGGGCTACTATGAGATCCTGTCTCATAACCAAACACAGTGTCTTGCCTGATGGGCATGGTGATACATACATGTCACCCTAGCACTCAGGAGGCTGAGACAGGAGGATTGCCACAATTTAAGAACAGCCTGGGGTATAGATGAGACCATGTGACAATAAAAACTCTGGGTGTGGTGGCACACACCTGTAATCCCAGTACCAGCTTTGTGGAGGAGGAAGAGGAAGGGGAGGAGGAGGAAGGAAGCAAGTTTAGGATTATTCTTAGCCATATAGTAAGTTCAAGATTATAGGAGACTTTGAACAAACAACAACACAAGAGCCAGGAAAACCAAGAGAACCGTATCTGGTCAGAAGCTCGGACACTCATAGTGTGGAAGGGACAGGACAGAGGTACTGGGTACCAGTGCTCGAGGTGCTGAAGGAGGCTGTCTCTCAATTTGAAAACAGTCCAGAAACCCCACCCAGAAAGCAGACAGGGTGACAGGAGCCCTGGTGGGTGACTTAGGCAGGGTGACTCCATGCAGTTTGGTCACACCTGTCTACTCTCCCTCTTTTTACAGTCTTCAGGGGCTATTGTAGCCATCACTGTGGTCTTTTCCATTCTGGGAGTCCTCCTTATAGCAGTGGGACTGTTTCTGCTCATGCGAAAACTTCGGGAAAAGCGGCAGACAGAGGGCACCTACCGGCCCAGCAGTGAGGAGCAGGTGGGTGCCCGTGCTCCACCACCCCCCAACCTCAAGCTGCCCCCGGAGGAGCGGCTCATCTGAACACAGGGGTGTCGGCCATAGGCCATCATCACTACCAACGCCTGGGACTGCCTTGGCACGCCCTACCACACAGCAGCCACCTCGGAGACGCGCCAGCCTCCAGTGACTCAGGAGGACTTGGGTTGGGGAACTCTGGGGCATCTAGCTGGTGGGCTATGCAGCATTGCTACCTCTGCTTGGCTCTGCATGAAACTGGGGGTGCTGGGGCCAGGGGAGGCCTTACTGCCTCACCATTTACCTCATAGGACCTTGCCTCTGCTGTGTCTCCTACTGTGACTGCAGGCCCAACAAACCTCCTGTCCTTTCTTTCAGTTTTCCCACGCAGCAGCTGAGGCCCGGGCCCCCCAGGACTCCAAGGAGCCAGTGCGGGGCTGCCTGCCCATCTAGCTCCTCCCCTCCTTCCCTGTCATCCATCTTCCCTTCCTTGCTGTGTGACCCCGTGGGAAGGCAACACCCTCTTTGGGCAATCAGACTCACCCAATGCTTAAGAATAGAAGGGAAGAAAGTTCTTCAAAGACCTTGACTTTGAAGGCAAGCAGGATGGGACTGCTCACTTTTTATATATTTATATGAAATTGATAGGGACAATAAAGGTTTTTTGTTTTTGTGGTATGAGAAAAAAGATTTTAGCTGTAAGCTCTTTGGGGTCCTAATGGGCTGGAAGTTGGGGTAAGAGCCTTCAGATGAACCTTAAAGATGCTTAGAGGTCACTTGGAGTGGTGGATGAGGTAGGTTTCAGAAAGCCCCAGATACATTTATCAAGGAAAAGAAATTCAGCTTTATTGAGAGTTGGGAACCCCTCACACTCCTTATCTTAGTTTTCGAAACACTTCTTCAGATCAGCAACTCGAGGTTGCTTGTCCTGTGGCCTTTGCTGCGTGCTTACATGAGAGACATAAGTGGGGGCTCCCAGCTCCTCGAGGGGTTGTACACAAGCCTGGCCCAGGAGGACCTGGGGAGGCTGGTTTCTGGGGTTCTCTGCAGAATGAGAGCATGAGGGAGACGAAATGGATTGTAATCTTTGGACAGCATCAGAGTTGGGCTCTGTGGAGACAAGAAGCTGGGGGCTTTCTGGAGGACTGTGCCTAGTGGGGACTCTGAGGAGCTTGGGGCAGGGGCTTTGTGAGGGTCTAGGATCCAGCTTGCTGAGAGAGGGCCCGGGGTCCCCTTGGCTTGGGGGGCTCTGCTGAAATGGCTGAGAACAGGAGTTCTTTGAGTAGCTTACAACCTCTGAAAATGGGGTGTCTTGCAGAAGTGACAGGTCACCAGGTAGGGACCAAGGCTGAGGATCCTGGGATCTCTTGTCTTCTTCCAGTTGCCATGGTAACCCCACTGGGATGTCAGGCTGGGCAGAGCAGGATGGAAGGTATGGTTGATGTCAGAAAGGGGAAGACACTGACAGGTGGGGAGGGGGTAGCAGAGAGGAAGTTCTCACCAGGCTGGAGCAGCTCTCTGACGCCGCCCCTCGCTGACAGCAGTCTAAGCTCTGGCTGGCCCTCTGCAGGTCGCCACTCTTGGTTTCCACGTTCAGGCTGTCTAGAATCTCACTCAGTAGATCCAGCTCTTCTCCAGACCCCAGAAAGCTGCCATCTAGAGTATCTTCTGCCCAGGGGTTCTGAGTGTCCCCAGGGCTCAAGGTGGGGCTCCTGGATTGAGGATTGACATCCTGGGCTTTGTCTCCGGAGTCTAGAAGACACCCCTCATCAGTTGTGATCCTTGCACCTCTCAACTTTGATCTGCTTCAATTCTTACCTCTCCCGCAGGGGTTCGGAAGGTCCCTCTTCAGTCTTGAGTCTCCTGCTGGGGCGGAGGGGCCTGTTCTGAAAAAGATAAGAGAGGAAGAAATGGGAGGAGCCCCAGGAGCTTTTGAATCCAGGGCTAGGGCTTTCCAGCTTGAATTGGAAAGTGCATTGGACATGCCACTGTATTCGAGCCTGAGGCAGGAGGATTGTTTGCAAGTTCAAGTCCTGGATGATTCCTCTAAAAACAAAACAAAGGCTGGGGTGGATCTCTGAGTTGTAGACCAGTTTGGTCTAAAATACAAAAAAGCCCCAAGGGGGTTGGGAGAGTGTAACTGGGTTAGTACAGGTCTTGCCTCTCGTGCACAGGGCCCTGGGTTTAATCCCCAGCACCATTTAAGCTGGGTATGGTGGATCAGGAGTTCAAACCCATCTTTGGCTGTATAGTGAGTGAACTACATGTGAACTTCCACAAAGGGAGATAGTTTGGTGAACACTGGGGACAGGTGCAGGATTCGGGAAGGATCTGATGTGTGGTGGACGGTGGGCATCCTCACCTGTCCAAAGTGCTGGCTAATAGGCAGGCGCTGTTGCAGACGATCAGAGCGGCTGGTGAGGCTTGGGGTTCTCAGGGAGCCCCCCCTCTGCAGGCCAGAGTCTCCATCCTGTGAAGGGATGCATGTGTGGGCTGGGGTCCCACCTCCACTCCCCTGAAATATCTGTGGATGAGGAATTCACCTTGGGCGGTCTTACCTTAATCGTGAGCAGGTTCTGCATACCCTTCAAGCCACTCTTTGCCTAGGTGATGACCCGACACAGTATCAGACACAAGTGTTTTCTAACCCCATTCCACCTTTGTATCTTCCAAGCTATGTTTATACCTTTGATGCACAATATTCCTGGAGGGAGTCACCCTGCCATAAACCAAAGGTTTGACCACTGTATATAGGATTAAAATCAAATGGACAGATCTGAAATGTAAAGGCTGGTCTGAAAGAATATTTGAGCTCCAGACCTCCTTCTCCCCCCACTCCCAAATCAAGAATGGAAGCTAAGTAACAAAAGGTAATTGATGGATCTTGGCTGTCAGAGTTTGTGTGTGTGTTTAATTTTATTTATGTATTTGTTTGGGGGAGAGGGAACATTCGTCATGGCACTGGTGTGGGGGGCAGAGTACAACGTGGGGAGTCAATTCTCATGCAGATTCTAGGGATCAAAATCTTGTCAAGTTTGACAGCAAGAATCTTCTTTTGAGTCAGGGTTTCTCTGTAGCCCTGGCTGTCCTGGAACTCACTCTGTAGACCAGACTGGCCTCGAACTCAGAAATCCACCTGCCTCTGCCTCCCGAGTGCTGGGATTAAAGGCGTGTGCCACCACTGCCCGGTTTAGCAAGAAACATCTTGTGTTTGCAGTGATTGCTGCTCCCATCTCTGTAGTGACACTTCTGGAACGTTGGTTTCTTTAAAACCACAGAAATATAAGTGTTTTCATTTTAATCCCAGGTGTGGGGATATGAGGCTGACCATGATTTGCCTTGTGCTCTAGTGGAGGCATGCCAGCTGCAGATAGGTTCTGTGAGTGTGTGTAATTCTGGGAGCTTTGCAGAGGTTATATATAAATGCTAGGGGCCTGAGAGGCAGGGGTTGGTGGTCATTCAGCGGGGTTGGGGTAGGGTGGGTTGGTTACAGTTTGTAAGTAGTCATTCTCCAAGGGGGAAAAAAAAACAAAAGGAAAGAAATTAGATTCAAGAATCTTTCTCTCTTCCCTTTACCCTTTCTCTCTTGTCTAGTGGTAGGGGGTGAAACCTGGGGTAGAATAAAGGGTGTGGAAAAGATCCCACAAAGTAGCAAAGACCAGTTATACGTATCAGGTTGGTCACAACTGCCATAATGTACATACAGTTCTGGGGGATCCAATACCCTCTTCTGACCTCTACAAACATGGTGCCTATACAAGCAGGCCAGTAGGCACATCCACTCATACAACATACAGATACACACAGGCACACACAAACACACTAAAAAGAGAAAATGGCAGGGCGGTGGTGGCGCACGCCTTTAATCCCAGCACTTGGGAGGCAGAGGCAGGCGGATTTCTGAGTTCGAGGCCAGTCTGGTCTACAGAGTGAGTTCCAGGACAGCCAGAGCTACACAGAGAAACCCTGTCTGGAAAAACAAAAAACAAACAAACAAAAAAAAAAAAAACGAAAAACAAAAAAACAAAGAAAAAGCAAAACCAACCAACCAACCAAATATATATATATAAGAAAATGGCAAATGAAAATAGCATAGAAAAAGTTGTTAATATTTTAAGTGGATATTTAATGCCTGTTGTGAATACTCAAGACATAATCTCTGTGAGAGAAGGATCAGTCAGTTAAATTCCTTCCTTCCACCTTAGAGCTGGGAGAGGACGATCCCTGAGCACTGGCCAACCAGGCTAGCCTAGTTAGGGAGTTTCAAAGGACTTTGGGTGAAGGTGATTTTGCCAAGCCTGACAACTTGAGTTCGTTTGATTTCCATGTTTGGGACACACGTGGTTGAAGACACAACCAACTTTTTTGTTGTTTTTCAAGACAGGTTTCTGTGTGTAGCCCTGGCTGTCCCGGAACTCACTCCGTAGACCAGGCTGGAAATCTGCCTGCACTGCCTCCTAAGTGCTGGGATTAAAGACATGAACAACCAACTTCTATAAGTTGTCATCTGACCTCCACACATGCACTGTGGCGCAAACACATAACTAAAACAAATAAATGTATTTCCCTCTCCCGAAACCCTCCAAAGTTACTGCATATGGTGCGGAACAATTCCAACGTTCAGGAGGCAGAGGCAGGTGCATTTCTGAGTTCAAAACCAACCAACCAGGGCCACATACAAAGCCTGCCTCTCTCAAAAACAAAACAAAACAAAAAACCCCAAGGTGGATAGTACATAGCAATGCCAATCCCTGGCTTCTGCATGCACAGGCACACATGTGCACACATGTGCATATAACACAGACTCGCCCTATGTCCCTTTCCTGTGGTCACTCCAGCCACTGTGAGCCACAGGGTTCCAGTCTCACCGTTCAGTACTCACCGATCGGTACATGTTCCTGACAGCTGGTTGGGTTTTTGTCTTCATTGAATGCAGAAGGGCATCGCTACCTTTCTGTAAGGGGTTGCGTGAAAAGACACCAAATAAGAGAAACTTGGGCCCCTGAGGTTGCCAGGTCCGGACTCCACACCTTACTTCCCACCTCAGGTTGCCTTCTGCTGGGCAGCCTCCTTCCTCTCTGTGCCTCCAGTTTTAACCAAGCCCCTTCTCGGGGGCTGTGGTAAATGGTGAGGTGATGAAGTTGGTTATAAACAGGAACAGGGATTGCTTTTATTACCTTAAGACTATCTACCCAGAGCTGGTAAGACCGAAGGGTGCCTGGGAGGAAGGGAGAGAGTTGTGGTTACTAAGGCAGGCCTAAGCTTGGGGAACCGACCGGGTGAGAGCCTTGGGGCTCACCTGAGGAAGCTCCGCGGCAGGCAATGATCTCTTGCTCAAATTGGTCTGAGAAGCCTTCCCCAGCATTGAGTTTTTCCAGTCGGGATTCGATGAACTTGGGGTAGAGAGAGAAGGTCGGACTCAAGTACTTGCTGCTGTTCCCTAAAGACTTAGAAGTCAGCCTTGCCAGGCGGGCCCCCCCACCCCCCCAAATCAGGAAATCATTCTAGAAACCAGGCATCCAATTTGGCCCTACCCCCAGGGACCCGCAGCCCATCCTTTGTCTCATTTTAGGCCCCGCCCCCAAGGACTAGCCGCCTGTCCCTTATTCTTCATCTTAGGCCCCGCCCCCAGGGACTAGCCGCCTATCCCTTATTCTTCATTTTAGGCCCCGCCCCCAGTGCGCTCACCTGCTTGAACAGCTGCAAGTGTACCGCCTTTTTGTGGAATGCCTGCAGGGGTGCCCCGGGCTTCTGAGCCAAAAAAGCTTCCTCACTGAAGGTCACTGGCTGACCCTGGAAGAAGGATTCCTTCCGGAGTTCCCTGGGGGCTCTCCTTTCTCCTATCATCTTTCTTCCAACTTCATAGCTACCCAGCAAGCACTAATTCGGTGCCTACTGTGTACCTGATCCTGTGCAGGACCTCATGGAACAGCTCATCCTCATCTATAATGTGGCTGTCAGTATTAAATAATGTTGATAGTGTCAGCGGTTGCTGTAGGGAGATTGCTGCTGGTTACATAATAAGCTCGAGGGCAGCCTGGGCTACAAAGAGCCAGTCTCAAGAAAAAAGAATCAGGGGGTTCAGACTCAAAACACATTATTTATCATCATCATCATCATCATCATCATCATTATTATTATTATCATTATTATTATTATTATTATTATTATTATGGTTTTTCGAGACAAGGTTTCTCTGCGTAGCCTTGGCTGTCCTGGAACTCACTCTGTAGAGCAGGTTGGCCTCTGCCACCACTGCCTGGCCCACTAGGTGGTCTCTATGTTGTAATTTATCCCTGAGAGGCCTGTCCCTAGACATCTCTCCTCCTCCATCTACTCACCGGGATGCAGACAAGGGCATCACGGTACCCTCCAAAGAGCAGGGCCTGCACTTTGAGGAAGAGACGGGACACCCCTTCCCCAGGGCTCAGGGCAACCTTCCTTAGCCGAAGCCTCAGCAGGGATACCTGAGGACACAGGGGAGACCCCGAGTTGGGCAGAGTTGGAGGCTCCATCTTGAGGAGCAAGGGTGGGAGGTGGGAGGTGATGGCACTGACCACATCCGGCGGCAGAGCTTGCACATCGTCAAAGGGTGTCTCCAGGGTGTTAGAGTCTGCATTCAACACCACAACATCTTCCAGCGCTTTTTCTCGGACTCTCTGCAGGAGACAAACATGAGCCCCATACAGAGGCAGGACTCTGAGTAACTGGAGGGAGAGGGCATCCCCCCCCCCCCCCCCCCCCCCCGGCTCCAGCCTTGGGGTATTTCAGCGTTTACCTCTGCGAGACTGCCATGGACTCCTATGAGGTAGGGCATGGGCGCACTGTGGAGAGGACACAGACTGGAGAGGCAGATGCATATCTCAAACCCTCAAGCCTTTCAACTCTGCCTGCTTTATGTAGCCCAGGCTACCCTGGGACTCTTGATTTTCTTTTTTGACTTTTTCTGATAGGGACTCATTGTAGACCAGGCTGGCCTGGGACATAAAGAGAGCCTCCAGCCTTTTGTCTCACACGTGCTAAGATTGCTAAGATTAAAGGCTAGCAACTCTCCAGGCTTTCCCGTTGCCTGCCCTTCCTCATTCCCCACCTCCGCTTTTCTCACCAGCAGTAGTCCAGTAGGTGTGGGGGTAGAGTGGGGATCAGAACGTGCTCCCAGCGCATGGGGTAGAGCAGGGCACAGGATGCGTGAACACAGGCTGTCAGCTGGGGAGTGAGAAGGACAGGCGTAGTGGGTTCAGACTCCTCGCCTCAGGGTCCGGAATTGCTGAGAGGGGCAATGAGCTGGGCGCTTAGACCTCCCTGATCGGTCTCCTCCGTCCATTGCTGGGGAACTGGGTGGCATTCAGACCCCCATAGGAAGGAAGTGGAGACCAGGATTTTGGCCAGTTACAGCTCCATGTGCTCAGATAAAAAATAACTCTGAGCTTTGTGTGGTGGCTCTGATCTGTAACCCCAGCACTCCGGAGGCAGAGGCAGGCAGATCTCTGAGTTCAAGGCCAGCCTGGTCTACAGAGTGAGTTCCAGGACAGGCAGGGCAACACAGAGAAACCCTGTCTTGAAGCCACACCAAACCAAACCAAAACCAAAAATGCCAACCACACAGAAACACACTTGAGTAACAGGAGAGATCGCTCATTGGCTGCTCTTGTACAGGTTCTGGGTTCAGCTTTAAGCAACAACATGGTGGCTCACAGCTCCTCAAACTCTAGCTCCAGGGGATCTTTTCTTTGGGCACCCACATATAGATAGACACATTTAGAAAAACTTTATACCACGTGACACAAAAGTGGAGCTAGAAATTAAAAAAAATAAAATTGCGTTTATTTATTTGTGAGTGAGTTTGCGTGTGTGTATGCTCGCTTGTGCAGATTTGAAGAACAACATGTAGGAGTTGGGGCTGACTTTCCACCTGGATATTGAACTGAGCTCCTCAAAATTTGGCTATAGGTACCTTGGTTCACTGAGCATCTCATTGGCCCTAGAATCTTTTAAAATGTATTTTCCTTTATCTATCTATCTATCTATCTATCTATCTATCTATCTATCTATCTATCTATCTACCTACCTACCTACCTACCTATCTATCTATCTATCTATCTATCTATCTATCAATCATTCATTCACTGAGAACTGGTGGGTCTTATGTATCAAGCTGGCCTCAAACTAGGTATCTCAGGGTGACCTTCCTGAATTTCTGATCCTGCCTTAGGCTGTCAGTGCTGGGATTCCAGGTGTGCATCGCCAATATGTTTGCCAGGGCCTGGTTTATGCCAGCTTGGGAATGGAACCAGGGCCTCATGCTTGCTAGGCGAGTGCTCTACTCATTGAGCTAAGTCCCCGGCTGGAAAGTTTAATCTTCTCTTCCAGAGGGGCAGAGCTAGACCAGGTTTGGTCCTCAGTGGTCGGGCCTGTACTAGATTGTGCTACCAATAAACTGGAGCCATTGTGCAACCTCCTCAGATTGTTCTGACAGGGGTGGGACTGAGCAAAAAAAGGGTTTAATTGTGTCCCTTCCCCGGGAGAAGTGGTCCCGCCTCACAGTGCTGAGCTTGCTGGCAGTGAGCAAGACCCTCCTCTCAGCTAGCAGCGCTGCGAAGAGCCCCACGATGTTCTCATCTGTCACAGCGACCACCAGCTCAGTGAGGTTCCTCTGAGGGATAGAGAGGCACAGTGGCTGGGGGTGGGGCAGGTAGCTAAGGTTTGCTGTCCCACCCACCTTTTGTAGTTCCTCCTTACTCACATTCTCAGGAATAGATGGCAGGCTGGCGGCATCCGGAGCCACAAAACAAGAAAGCTAGTGGGGAGAAGGGGGGCGGTTCAGTCTGTGTGAGTGGCAGTGACCTCTGCTATGGCCTGAGGGACCTCAGCTCTACTACTCACCAGCTTGCTATTCCCCAGGGCAGGAGGCAAGATTCCACATTCACTCCGGACAGTGATGCTGCTGTCCTGTGGGACGAGAGTAACTGTGTGGTTTCCCAGGTTGGCTCGAAGCCTTCATGGCCAACCAGAAGCCAGCGCCAAAGACCTGGGAGCTACTCACCATCTCTGATCTTCCTGAAAACCGGGGTCCAAGAAGTGGGTGTTGCTGTAGGTTTTGTAGGAGTTCTTCAGCCTCGGCGACCTGAGGAACTCGGAAGGAGTTAGTACTGGAGGGACCATTTGGGATTCTGAGGGTCTCCCTCTGAATGAGGTGAGACCTGGCACACTAGAGAGGTGATGGAAAGGCTGGGGTGGGGACTGAAGGTGGGGCTGCTCTCACTTGGTTCTGGGCTAGAAGGTCCCCCACGTTATTGAGAATCTTGTAGAACACTTCAAACCAGGGAAAGTGGCTGGAGAGAGAGAAGGGGAAGGGTCACAGTCTAGAAAGTACTTCTAAGGGATTTGATACTTTTACACATTTATTGTTTGAGAACTTTGTGCATGCCGACTATGTGTTTTCATGTATGCATACTATATGTTTTGATCAAATCTATCTCCATATCCACTACTTCAACCCCCCCTCCCCCCGCCTCCCCAACTTTCCTCTTTCAATTTCATGTGTTGTTTTCTAAAACCTACTGAATCAGCCAGGTGTAGTGGTGCATGCCTTTGATCCCTAGCTCTCAGGAGGACAGAGGTAGGAGGATCTATCTGTTGGAGTTTGAGGCCAGTCTGTTCTATATAATAGTTTCAGGCCAGCCAGGGCTACTTAGTGAGACCCTGTCTTACCCCCCTGCCCGAGGACCCCCCCAGAAGCCCCGCTTTTGGGCACCACTTGGTGCTGTCTGTAAGTACATGGCTCAGGAGCCTGGCAAACCTCTGAAGAGACCCAGTGTACCCCCACCCCAGCAGCCATCAGTTGCTAACAGCTCCACAGTTAGCCATGCTGGGATTTTGTTTGGCTTGATGTTGGGCAGGTTGTGAGCATCCCTGTTTCTGTCATGTCCAGGGGATACTGTTTCATTCTGAACTTCTAACTCTTATAGTCTCTCTGTCTCACCACTTCCAAGATGCTCTGTCAGCCTCGAGTAGAGGGAGACACATTCATCCTCTAACCCCCTGCACTTGGGATCAGTTGTGAGTCTTTGTATCCATTGTGAGGCCTAGTGTTTGTTCCTGTCTGTTCCTGCTTGGTTTGAGGCCCCATATCACCCACCTGAGGATACAGAGACAACTCCGTGCACCAGCTCGCAGGCGGCAGAAGCCAAATCTACGGTTGCCCACCAGGTCAGTGAGGGCAAAGGTGAAATGCTGAACAGCAGGGCTGGGTGGCTCCCTGGAGGGGAAAAGACTCCGGTGGAGACTGGACATCTAGTTTCTGACTTCCTTGCTCACCCCTAAGGTGGCCTGTGAATGCAGGGTTTTTTGTTTTTGTTTTGTTTTGGTTTTGGTGGTGGCTTGTATGAGAGCAGTATTTTGTGGGCTCTTGGGAGTCAGGAACCCTGAATCCTGGAGCCTGGTTTCATAGCTCCACCACCAAGGTGTGTGCTTTGCAAGACAGATGACCGGAGTTCCAGTCCACAGACCCATTTTTGAGAAAAAAGAAAATCTGGAGGCCAGGGAAGGCAGCTCATCAGGAAAATGTGCTTGCCATGTAAGCCCATGTAAGCCCATGTAAGCCCATGTAAGCCCAGTGTGGCTTCAGTCTCTGGAGACCCTTATGGTAGAAGAAGAGAACCAACACCACAAAGTTATCTTTTGACCCTGGACACATAACAAATACAATAGAATAAAATTAAATCTGGCCCCAGAGCCAGGGTGGTAAAATCTTCAAAGCCCTGGGGCTGGATGGCCATGGCGTAAAGCCTCCTTGGAGACCTCCAAGCCAGTAAGAGACCCTGCCTCAAAACAAAAACAAAAACAAAAAACAAACAAACAAACAAAAAAAAACCAAGGTGAGTGTGTATAGAGACCAGCGAGTTGGCTCAGTGGTTAGAACACTAGCTGCTCTCACAGGGGACCCAAGTTTGGCTCCCAGCATCTACACCATGGCTCACGATGCATGTAACTCCAAGTTCCGGGGGAACTGATACCCTCTTTTGACCTCCCTAGGCACTAGGTATGCAGGTATATGTGCACATGTGCAGGTAGAACATCCATACACGGGAAAGAAATCTAAAACAAAACCAAACTAAACCAATGTAGAGCTGGTAAGATGGCTCACGTAACACCAGAAAAAGGTGGATGGTTTCTGGAAAATGACACTTGAGGTCTGCCTCTGGCCGCCACGTGCAGCTGCTCACCCATGAACACACACACTCACACTCACACTCATAAACTCTGAGTCCTCGTGGAGGGGTCACCTAGCTTCCTTTGCCCTTCAGTTCTTGGGTCTTTGGGTCCCTGTGCCCCTGTGCCTATAATTCTTCAGTTGTTAAGGTCCTGCTTTGGGTCCCAAAGAGTGTGTGTGCCCACCTCTCTGCCCCCTCCATACCTTTCTATGTCGAAGGGGAAACAGAACCTGGGCACCATCTGCATGGCTTCCTAGAGAGGGAGGAAGCATCAGTACACCAGTCCTCTTGGCCTTGCCCCTCAGTTCAGGGTTCAAGGCCCATGGCCCCCTCCCTCTGCTGGACCAGCCCTGGGATGCCTTCGGAATACCTACCTGCTCCTGGAAGTCTGGAGGGAACTGCCGCAGGATGGGGGGATCTGTAGGGAGGGCCAGCTGCTGAGCTTGCGGCCTCACACCCTCCCTCCCATCTCTCCAGCCCCAGGTCTCCTAACTTACCCTCTTCCAGGGAGTTGGGGCAGCCAGCTTCAAAGAACCAGTCAAACATGGCAGGGGGATGCCTTCTGTGGACCGTGAGGGGGCTTTAGCTTGTGTGTGTTCTGAGTCTGTATCTGTGTGCTTCTGTTTTCCTGTTCCCTGTCTCGTGTGTAACTAGGTGTGTTGGTGTGGGCCCCCTGAGGGGTGGAGCCAGGTGTGAATGCTGCTGAAGTACGGGGTCAGAGAAGAGAAGGAAAAAGAGAGAAAGCCATGGTGGCTGTACCCTTAACCCCCAGGCAAAGGCAGGTAGATCTCTGTGAGTTCAAGGCTTGCTTGATCTACATAGGAGTTCCAGGCTAGTCAGAACTACATACTGAGACCCTGTTTCTAAAGAGAGGGCTAGAGACAGAGAGGAGAGAGAAGGCAGGGGGAGACAGACAGACCAAGAGAGAGAGAGAGAGAGAGAGAGAGACAGAGAGAGACAGAGAGAGACAGAGAGAGACAGAGAGAGACAGAGACAGAGACACAGAGAGACACAGAGACACAGAGAGACACAGAGACACAGAGAGACACAGAGAGACACAGACACAGAGAGACACAGAAACAGAGAGACAGAGAGTTAGGGAGGGAGGAAGAGAGAGAAACAGAGACAGAGACAGAGACAGAGAAAAGGTAGCAAGAGGAGTCAGAGATAAAGGCATGCCTGTGACAGTGTGTCTGCCTGTAACAAGCACTTGGATAAAAAGAACATACTTATGATTCTTTCTGGTGCCTGTCTCTTGAATCTGTGGGGTAGAACGGCAGAGTCTCAGGTGTGTATCATGTGAGTCCTATCTCTTCTTTCCCTGTGCCTTTGAGCATATTTATGGCTTGTCCTTGTGTCTCTGGGAGATTTTTGTGCGGCCCACACTCAGCAGAGAAAGAAGAGCAAGGTGTCTTGGCACTGAACTGCAAGCCCCACAGCCTGCTCTTCCCTGCTGTCTACTGCATCTAGCAGAAGATGCTGAGGCCTTAGCTTTCAGAAACCAAGGGAAGTGTCTGTCTTGCTGATACCATATCCCATCTGGTTACACACACCACCCTGACATGAGCACCTGAAGCATCTCATTGTTGTACGGACACAGACACCCATGAGTCCCCCACTAAGGTTGACAGACAGTTTCCCACCATACCCTTCACACCTTACCACTGACTATCCCCTCCTGGAAATCACCTTCCTAAAAACCCCACCCTTACTGGAGCGTCATACTCCTAAAGTCCCTGGTTTCATTACACAGATCTAGAGCCAGGAAAATTGAAGAGAATGGCCTGATCAGGTCCCTAGAAGCCCCTCTGGTCAGTGGGTAGCTGTGCTTCCTGGGCCCTCCCCTGCTGTAGCCCCAGTTTTTTTGTTTTTTGCCCTCCCCCAACCCCACCCCGGCTCAGGTCTGGCAATCTCGCTGCACAGGATGGAGGGAAGACAGCTCTTACGTCTCTGTGGATCCCATGGTCTCTGCAGGGCTGGCCCAGCTGGGCCCTTTCCCCTAGTGCTTCTGGGGCTGGGGGAGCCTGTGTTTGCTTGGGGCTGGGCCCCTGATCTGCTCAGTTTCCTGTGTGGCTGAGAGAGGAAGTTTAACAGGGTGACGTCCCAGCCAAAGGAGGCCCCCGCCCCCACCCTCTGTGAGGAACTCAGGCGTCCTGGCTTCACAGCCTAGGTGGGGACAGGGTCTATGGGAAACAGGGCCAGGTTGGGAAGTCTAGCTTCACCCTTATGGTCCCCATGGCCACACCCAGGCCCTTTCTTTCTGAGTCCCCTGGGTATTGAAAGCCTGTGAAGATCACCCCCATCATTTCCCTGTGTTGCTTCTTGGTTTCATTTACAAGGGGCAGCTGCACTGAAGAGCAAAAGAGGCTGACAGAGGTTGATCGCTGGAGTCACACAGGAATCCTGATGGAAATGCAGGAGAGGCTCAGAACCCAGGTAAGGTGAGCACATGGGCACACACAGACACTCCCCCACACGCACACTGAGAGAGGTCACAGAATTGACTGAAGACAGGCAGACAGGCCCGGGTATTACCAAATTTAGGGTTCCATCTGTACCCCAAGAAGTTAGCTTCAGGGATTGGAGACATAGTTCCATAGTTAAGTGCATGTACTGCTATTGTACAGTGTGGTGGCTTGAATATGCTTGGCCCAGAGAATGGCACTATTAGGAGGTGTGGTCTTATTGGAGTAGGTGTGGCCTTGTTGAACTCCTGGAGCTGTGTCACTGAGGGTGTGGGCTTTGAGACCTTTCTCCTAGCTGCCTGAAAAAAGACAGTCTTCTCCTGACTGTCTTCGGATCAAGATGTAGAACTCTTGGCTCCTTCTCCTGAACCATGTCTGCCTGGATGCTGCCATGCTCCCACCTTGATGATAATGGACTGAACCTCTGATCCTGTAAGCCAGCCCTAATTAAATGTTGTCCTTTATAAGAGTTGCCTTGGCCATGGTGTTTCTTCTCAGCAATGGAGACCCTAATTAAGACACACAGGATGTAAGTGAAACACCACATGGGTGGTTCACAACTTCAGCTCCAGTGGATCTGAAGCCTCTGGCTTCTAGATACCCATTCACACAATTAGAAATAAAATCAATATTATACTGAAAAAAATTAAAAAAAAAAAAGAAGTCTTAAGCGTGGCTACCCATCCTTGAGAAGCCAATCAGCTACACCTTTAATCCTAGCTCTCAGGAGGCAGAGGCAGGCAGAGCTCTGTGAGTTTAGGGCCAGCTTGGGCTACACGGTGAGTCCCAGGACAACCTGGAACTCTCTACATAGGGAGATCCTGTCTCAAAAACACCAAAACCCAAACCAAACAAAATGCAGAAGATGCATTCAGTGATTCAGTGTGGCCACACTGGAAAGGGGGGGGGGACGGGATGGGGGAGATCCAGTGACCTTCAGGTCCATCTTTCCAAAGTACAGACTGTGGCCCCAGTATGCATGTTCCTGGTGTGCAAGTGGCTTATCTTACACTACAGAGTTGCTCTGGTCTAGCCTGGTCTGTTTGGCTCTGCAATCCCTGTACCCCACCACTCCAGGAGCTGATCTTCAGTGGCTGGTGGGCCCCTCCACTCCCTAGCTGCACTCAGAGAAGAAACTAAATCAAACAGAAACCACACCAAAGCAATGACTCATTTATTGATGGAGGGTCAGCAGGGGAGAGCAGGGTGGGGTGGATTTTAGGGAGGGGCTCTCTCACCCCAGGCAACAGGCCTCTCTTTTTCCTCGTCCTTCAGCACTTCTCTGGTAGGAACTGAACTAAGGCACAAGGGCAGGAACATACGGGGACTTACGGGAGCCAGAGTGAAGGTGCTGGGTCAGGAGTGGGTAGCTGTGAGGTCAGAGGTAAGGCAAGGTGAGAGGACTTGGAGGCTGGGGAAAATGTTAAGATCTAGAGAAATATCTGGGCATGTCAGAGGTGGAGGAGAATGGTTCAGGAGTGCTGGGGAAGGGACAGGGCATAAAGGAAAGGATTTTCAAGATCTAAGAAGGTGGAGTGTGTGTGTGTGTGTACATGTGTTGAGGGGCGCTCATGGGAACTAGAAGAGCCCTTCCCTGGCAGGTTGGAGAGACAGTGGGGTTTAGGAGTTAAAGGTGAAGCAAATAGAAGCAACCTGGGCTTGGCCCTCATGGTGAAGATGCTCATGGGGTCCTAGGGAATGAGGCAACTAGGTGCAGGGGTGTGATGCTTAGGGTCAAAGCTTTGCTGGTGGGCCCCAGGGACAGAGTGATGGCAGGAGACTTAAGCCACCTCCTCTTCAGCCTCCTCTTCGAACTCGCCCTCTTCAGCAGTGGCATCCTGGTACTGCTGGTACTCGGACACCAGGTCGTTCATATTGCTCTCTGCTTCCGTAAACTCCATCTCGTCCATGCCTTCGCCCGTGTACCAGTGCAGGAAGGCCTTGCGTCTGAACATGGCGGTGAACTGCTCCGAGATGCGCTTGAACAGCTCCTGGATGGCAGTGCTGTTGCCGATGAAGGTGGCTGCCATCTTCAGGCCCCGGGGTGGGATGTCACATACGGCTGTCTTGACATTGTTGGGGATCCACTCAACGAAGTAACTGCTGTTCTTGCTCTGCACACTTAACATCTGCTCGTCTACCTCCTTCATGGACATCCGTCCCCGGAAGACAGCAGCCACAGTCAGGTAGCGACCGTGTCTCGGGTCACACGCAGCCATCATGTTCTTAGCATCGAACATCTGTTGGGTCAGCTCAGGAACGGTGAGGGCCCGGTACTGCTGGCTGCCCCTGCTGGTCAAGGGTGCGAATCCTGGCATGAAGAAGTGGAGACGGGGGAATGGCACCATATTCACAGCCAGCTTGCGTAGATCTGCATTGAGCTGGCCCGGGAAACGTAGGCAGGTGGTGACTCCACTCATGGTGGCTGACACGAGGTGGTTGAGGTCCCCGTAGGTGGGCGTGGTCAGCTTGAGCGTGCGGAAGCAGATGTCGTACAAGGCCTCGTTGTCGATGCAGTAGGTCTCATCAGTGTTCTCCACCAGCTGATGCACAGACAGTGTGGCATTGTAGGGCTCCACCACCGTGTCAGACACCTTGGGTGATGGCACCACGCTGAACGTATTCATGATCCTGTCTGGAAACTCCTCTCGGATCTTGCTGATGAGCAAGGTCCCCATGCCTGAGCCGGTGCCACCTCCGAGCGAGTGGGTGAGCTGGAAGCCCTGGAGACAGTCGCAGCTTTCCGCCTCTTTGCGCACCACGTCCAGGACGGCATCCACTAACTCCGCGCCCTCGGTGTAGTGACCCTTGGCCCAGTTGTTGCCTGCTCCGGATTGACCTGGGGAAGCGACAGCGTTGAATTCGCAGGCATGGAGAAGGGGTGGACTCTCCAACCCATCCATCTGCACTGCACCCTGGTATCTGAATCATTAGACTAGAAAATGATAAGAGTACCTGGCTGGGCTCCATGGATGGAGCACTGCCTAGCACGGAGGAGGCCTAGAGTTCTAACCTGGCCACAACAGAAACCAGATGTGTTGGCCACACTCTTACTGCAGTACTTAGGCGGTAGCAGCTGTAGGACCAGGCATTTAAGACTAGCTACAGTTACATGATGAGTTGGAGGCCAGCCTGTGCTACATGAGATTCAGTAGTTAATAGATAACAATGAAAAGACTGGAAGAATAATGCTAGCACTATTGTTATTTTACTGATTTAATTTACTTTTGGGGACTGTGGTGATTAGTTTTATTTTATTTTATTCATTCATTCATTCATTCACTCATTTATTTATTTTAATAGCTTTGTTCTAGCTGGATGTGGTAGTGTGTACCTTTAAACTCAGCACTGGGGAGGGGGAGCACAAGGCCAGCCTGTTTACACAGTGAGACTTAAAAACCAACCAACCAACCAACCAACCAACCAACCAACCAACCAACCAACCAAAAAAGCTCTATTTTTATGTGTGTGTGCATGCAGATAAGTATATGTGCCCCTACAGACCAGACGAGGATATTAGTGTCTCTGTGGATATAGGAGGTGGCTGTGAGCCACTTGACATGGGTACTGGGACTTCAACTCAGGTACTCTGGAAGAGCAGCACATGCTCTTAACCACCGAGCTGTCTCTCCAGTCCTCTAGTGGTTTGTCTCAGGTAGATTTTCTTTCTTTCTTTATGCGGGTTCTCACTGTGTAGCCCTGGATGCTCATGAGCGTCTGGCTTTGTGCCTGGAAAGGGCTTGGATGACAGGAATAGACTACCATGCTTGGCTCTAGGTCATTTGTTTATTGAGCACGGGCTCTCACGTACCCCAGGCTGTTCTCTAACACCATGTAGCTCAGGATAACCTTGAACTCCTGTTCCTTGTGCTCCACTGAACACTGAGATGCTGACAGACATCAGGAAACCCAGTGTCTGTGGTTCTGGACCCTGGACCCAGGCAAGTACCCACCCTGTCCTGTCCCCTCCTGCCTCTGCCTCCATCTGTTCTTCTCACACCCTCTGCTTCAGCCTCCAGATTTATTTTTTTAGCCAAGACATAAAATCATACACATTTGTGTGTGGGGGCACATTGTATTTTGATACAGGTCCATACTGTACGTTGTTTGAATTAGGATAAAGATACCAACTACCCCAAACATACATCAATGTTTTATTTACCTTAAATTTCCCTTCAGCTACATGGGATCCTATATATTGTTATTGTCTGTAGTAACCTTACTGTGTAACAGCACAACTATTACTATTATTACTGACAACAAGCATTTAATATAGTAATAGGCACAAATAATAATCAATACTTTATTATCAAACAATCAACTATTAAAATGTAGTTAATTTAATTCTATAGTTATCTTTCAATTGTTATTTTATTTACATATTTTTGAGCATGAGCGGGTTTCTGTCTGTGTGTCTGTGCCCTCAGAGGTGTCAAGTGCTCTGGAGTTGATGGTTGAAGCACCACACCAGGATCCTGGGGACCAAACAGGGTCCCCTGCTAGAGCAGAGTGCTGTCAGCTGCTACTACCATCTCTCCAGCCCCCATTATCGTGTGATATAATAATTAAAGTTAATAGTAACTGTTTCAATGTTGCCACACCCTCATCCAGAAGCTAGAAGGCTACTGCAAAAAAGCTAAGTAAAACTATACCTCATGCAAGCTTTGAAAATCTCTCCTGCCTCCTCTTAGTCCCCTGACTAGGTTCTGTCTCTTATCTGTTCTTCCCGCATCGGTCAGAGGATGCTGGTGACTTCAGTCAGGTCCCAAAGGCTTCTCTTTCACCTCCTACACCATTCCTGCTGGCCCTGCAGTCCACAAGGTGGCCTCCCTCTGCCCTGTTCCCTCCTTCTTGGTCTTCCATGTTTCCTCATTCCCTCTTCTATAGGCAGTCATATGGGCCTCCTGGCTGGCTGCTCCTCCATCACAAAGGGCTGTGTCCTGCTCTGGGACCTTTGCACAGGCCAGTCGGTCTGCCTGGAATTCCTTCTCCACCGGTATTCACAGCCCCTCCCTCACCTCCAGCAGACCTCTGCTCCATTTCACCTGTGTGTGTGTGTGTGTGTGTGTACCTGTGTGTGCATGCCTGTGTCTACACACGTGCACAGAGGCCAGAGGGCAATGTTTGGTGTCTGCCTCTATCTCTCACCACCTTGTTTGTTTGTTACTACGAGACATGGTCTCTCGCTTGACCAGAACTCAACACTTGGCATGATAGTGAGCTCCAGGGATTTTTTTGTTGTTGTTGCCACTCTCCCCAGAGCTATGGCTACAGACATAAATTCTTGTGCCTGTATGTTTAAATGGGTGCTTGGGATTTGAACTCACATCTTTATGCTTGCATACTGAACACTTTACAGTCATCTCCCACACCTCTACTTAATTTTTCCTTATCTTTCCTCTCTGCCTTCCTTTCTTAACTCCTCATCCTCCCAGTCTGTCTCTCAGAAGTACACTTTGTGTGTACGTTCTTTGGTCCACCTCACTTCTCTGTATTTGTTTACAGTCGTTTCCAGAGGGCCTTGTAGTCACCATACCCGCTCAGGCACACATTATCTTCCACAAATCTTGTATCCACCAGAAAGGGAAACTCACTTGCCCAAGGCCACTTGTTGGGACTGAAGCAGAGAACAGAACAGTCACCTGCTTGCTCCCTCTCTGCCATCTTGACAAACACCAACCTTGTGGTCGTGGACCGACTTCTCTGAGCTCAGATCCCTTCTAGAAAGTAGCGTGGTGTCTACAAAATCCTGCTCACATCCTTCCTAAGCACACTGTCTCCAGAGGGTTGGGACTGGGCTCAGCAGGCAGAGAGCTCCTCTGGGGCTGGGGCTCAGTGGGTAGAGTGCTCCTCTGAGGCTGTGCTCAGCAGGCAGAGTGCTCTTCTGGGACTGGGACTCAGTGGGTAGTGCTCCTCTGAGACTGGGCTCAGTGGGCAAAGTGCTCCTCTGGTGCTGGGGCTCAGTGGTTAGAGTGCTCCTCTGAGGCTGGGCTCAGTGGGCAAAGTTCTCTTCTGGGACTGGGACTGGGACTGGGACTCAGTTGGTAGTGCTCCTCTGAGCTGGGTTCAGTGGGTAGAGTGCTTCTCTGGTGCTGGGGCTCAGTAGGCAGAGTGCTCCTCTGGTGCTGGGGCTCAGTGGATAGAGTGCTCCTTTGAGGTTGCACTCAGTGGGTAGAGTGCTCCTCTGAGACTGGGCTCAGTAGGTAGAGTGCTCCTCTGAGGCTGGGATCAGGGGGCAGAGTGCTCCTCTGAGGCTGGGCTCAGTGGGTAGAGTGCTCCTCTGAGGCTGGGATCAGGGGGCAGAGTGCTCCTCTGGGGTTGGGCTCAGTGGGTAGAGTGCTCCTCTGAGACTGGGCTCAATGGGTAGAGTGCTCCTCTGAGACTGGGCTCAATGGGTAGAGTGCTCCTCTGAGACTGGGATCAGGAGGCAGAGTGCTCCTCTGGTGTTGGGCTCAGTGGGTAGAGTGCTCCTCTGAGACTGGGCTCAGTGGGTAGAGTGCTCCTCTGAGACTGGGCTCAATGGGTAGAGTGCTCCTCTGAGACTGGGCTCAATGGGTAGAGTGCTCCTCTGAGGCTGGGATCAGGGGGCAGAGTGCTCCTCTGGGGTTGGGCTCAGTGGGTAGAGTGCTTCTCTGAGACTGGGGCTCAGTGGGTAGAGTGCTCCTCTGAGGCTGGGGCTCAGTGGGTAGAGTGCTCTTATAGGGGTTGGCCTTCATGGGTAGAGTGCTCCTCTGGCACGCACAAAGCCCTAGGCTCTACCCCCAGCCCCACAGAAACCCATGGGCCATCCCAAAAGGTCAGGAAGTTAGGGTTAAGTTCCATAAATTAGTTTAAGGCTAATCTCACCTATATAGAGAGTTGGTGGTTACCCTAGGCTAGGTTACCCCATCTAAACCCAGAACCTTTTCTTTAAGGAAGCCCCTCAGCTGTGTCTGATGTCTCCCCAGGGTTCTCTTGATGTGCCTAATCAAATCCCTGACTGCCCTGTCAAGGTAGGTTCTTTGGTGCTAGTTACAGAATGTTCTTAAAGCACTTAGAAACGAAAACAAAAGTGTTGTGCACCCACACCAGAGAGGGACTCACCAAATACAAAGTTGTCTGGCCGAAAGATCTGGCCAAAAGGGCCGGAGCGGACAGAGTCCATGGTGCCGGGTTCCAGGTCGACCAGCACGGCTCTGGGAACATAGTTTCCACCTGTGGGGATGGCAGATGGAGGGTGGCTGGGCTGAGTGCCAGGTCCAGCAGGCTCCAGGGCACATCCTGTCCCTTCGTGACAGTGCCCCCCCACTCCCACGCCCGTGCCAGCCCACTGACTACCCTACCTGTGGCCTCATTGTAGTAGACATTGATCCTCTCCAGCTGGAGGTCACTGTCCCCATGATAGGTCCCAGTGGGGTCGATGCCGTGCTCATCACTGATGACCTCCCAGAACTGGGGGTGGGGGTGGGAAGCAAAGTGAGGGGGAGGGGGAGCAAAGTGAGAGGGGAGCAAAATGAGGGGGAGGGGGGAGCAAAGTGAATAGATTTTCCTTTTGTTGTTATAGTTTTTTTGTTTTTGTTTTTGTTGTTATAGTTTTAAAACCTTTTAAAAAACCATTTTCTGTGTGTGTGCATTCATATGCATGCTCCTGTTGTCAATCTTGGCCATGAGCCCTGGGGGAACCATGTTGCTTGTCCTATTGTTTGTTTGATGATGAAATGTGTAGAATAGCTTTTTTTTTTACTTATTGTCTTAAAATTTAATGTATGTATGTATATATATATGTATATATGTATGAATGTATGTATGTATGTGTTTGTATTATTTTTTTAGTCAGTGTCTCCCAAAGCCCAGGCTAGCCTGAAATTCACTAGATAGTTTAGGATGATATTGAACTCTTGATCCTCCTGCCTCAACCTAGCCTAGTGGCTGGGATGACAGGTGTATACCACAACACCTGGGCAAAGGTTCAACCTATTGAGTTATAGCCCCCACCCCTTATTTTTTTGACACAGGGTTTCACGTAGCCCAAGCTGGCCTCCAACTTACTGTGTATGGGAAGCTATTTTTGGGCTCCTGCCTCTATCCACCAAGTGCTAAGATGTCAGAGTGGGTCACAGTGTTAGTCGGGAAGGGCTGAGAGATGCTGTGTCTAGGACACTCTTAAAGCCACTTCTTCAGTTGCTGACTGTCTGTCTGTGAGGTAACTGGGAACTCAGAGCCACAGCAAAGCATGAGCCAGCAAGAAGGGAGAAGTTGGGGGTAGGGAGAGGCTTGGCCCCACCAGAGCCACTTGGTGCCAGTCCATCCCGGCAGCAGCCCTGGGAGGAGGGGCCGTGCCTCTTCGTTCCAGGCAACTGAGGGTGACAGTGGCCCAGCTGTGAGGCCAGCTGTGGCCAAGAGACATAAGGCCAGGCCCTGCCCCCATCAGCCTCTTTGTTCCCAGTCTGGCTCTGCCCTGGTTCCCCTCCTCCACCTAGGATGCAAAATTCCTGGGTGAGCCTTGGGAGAGCCAATAACCCCTCTCTGAGCCCCTGTGCATTCCCACCCTCTACTCAGTCCGACGCACCTTGGCCCCGATCTGGTTACCGCATTGACCGGCTTGCAGGTGCACGATTTCCCGCATGGTGGTGGCGCTGCTGGTGGCGTCTGATGGACGGGTGTCGACCGGCCGCTGTGGCTCTAGCTCTGGACGAGATGGCTGCGGAGCTCTGTCTCTGCGCCCCCGGGCGTCTCTATATTTGCGGAGCAGTACTCACGTCACCGCTGGGTCACCCGCGTGCTCCGCCTCCTGGGCCCGCCTAGGATGCTTGCAGTGAAGGATGGAGGGACTGGAGTAATGGAGGAGGATGGAGGGAGGGGCCTCGGAAAAGTAGGGATCTCCTCCGTCAAGCTCTTTCTCTGAGACCTCAGGGTCCCGGTGTATCCCCACTCTAGTTTCCCCTCAGGCTCCGTTGTCAGGCACCATTCTTTCTTTCCACTCTGATTTCATAGAGACTGGATGGAAAGGCACCTCGGAATCTTGTAAATAGCATCTAGGACAATGTCCTCCCTCTCAGCCCCAGCCCCTGCCTCAATTTCTCTGTCTGCTTCTCCCTTCTTCATTCCTTCGAGACCCCCTTCCTTAGAACCTTTGTATAGGTGGGGAAGAACGGTGACTCTGAGCTCCAGGCTCTCCACAGTGGAGTTTGGTTTGAAGGTGGCAGGTGCATGTGAGACACTGCTGAGTCCTGGAAGTCGCTTCTGGAACCCTTCTACAGATTTCCTTCTATGTTCTGAGGAGCGCTGGAAGGCTCTTGACCCCCCAGGAGGTCTCAGAAACTAGGGCTAAGACAAATAATTGGATCCCACCAACAGCAGAGAGCTTTCCCCACCTCAACATATCTTTGCTTTGTTATTGATATTTATTTCTTTAAGTACAAGTTTTCCCATGTAGCTATTGTTCCCCTATATCACTATATGGCCCAGGCTGGCCTTGAACTCATGGCTTTCCTGCCTCCAATCTCTGGAATGCTAGGATTACAAGAGATCTACAACATAGCTGTAAAAGTGACATAGTCTAAAAGTGACATCTGAAACATGCTTGTATGTTCATGAGTTTATCTGAGCATAGGTTCAAGTTAGAGTGTGTCCATGCGTTGTTGATCTTTACCATCCATAATGTTCTATTCATAGACTGTCTTCTTGTGCTGGATTCCATGGGTTTTTCTGCTCCCCACCCCAACTCCAGCATCCCCAGGGGTTATAGGTGCTACTTGCTGTGTTCCTTGCTTTGAGAGATTTCCCCTCGGGACTGCATAGTGTAGTCCAAGCTGACTTCTCACTCAATGCAGTCCAAGCTGACCTCCCACTCAATAAGTAAACAAGCTGGCCTTAAACTCCTGATCCTCTGCCTCTACCTCCTGAGTGTGCACCACCATGCCCTGGGGTTATATGGAGTTGGGCACAGGACTAAGGGACTCATGCATGCTTGGAAAGTGCTCTCCCCATTGAGCCCCAGCTCACAAACACCATGACAGCTTTCCCTCATTATAGATCCAATTGTGATGTTGCCAGCTGGCCAAAGACTGACTCTTTTCCCTCCCTCCCTCCTCTCTCTCTCTCTCTCTCTCTCTCTCTCTCCTTCCCTCCCCCTCTTCCTTACTCCCTTCTTCCTTTCTTAGCCAGATTGTTTTCTTCCAGATCCACCCTGACACCACCCCCAACTTCAAGTCTTCCTGTTTTGGTTTTATTTTGTTTATTTATTTTTATGTGTATGGGTGTTTTGCCTGCATGTCTGTCTCTGTACTGCACATACATGTAGTGTCAGCAGAGGCTAGAGAGGACATAGATACCCTGGGACTGGAGTTACAGACACTTGTGGGCCACCACGTGGGAGCCTGGGTCCTTTGGCAGCCGGTGCTTTTAATCATTTAACCATCTCTCCAGCCAACCTCCAGATTTTAAAATTAATTTGACTGGTATTGCCTCACCCCATCCCCTCTTTTCTCCCTCTCACTCCTATCAATGCCCCCTCCTTTCTACCCTTTCCTATCCGACAACCTTCACAGCTTTTTGTCTTGCAGCCTACTGTCTGTGTGGTCATGGGTGGCCTTTGGATCCTGGTGCACATCAATGGGTATAACACTGTAGAAATTGGTTGCTGCTCTTCCAGAAGCCATTAGAAGCCAATAGTTTAGCAAGGAGATATGTGGCCCCATAAGTCCCTCTCCAACCCATGATTGATTGCTGATAGAATCAGTCTTGTGCCAGCTTCAGAAGCCTCTGTGTGTTTATGACTACAATGTCTGTGTTGTGCCTACCCAGAAGATGCCACTGTGGTCCTGCTAAACATCACATCTCTTTCCCCATGTTCCCTGATAGGGCATTAACATCCTGCTTAGGGCCGAGCACTCCTCATTCCCAGCACCTTAAGCATTTATGAGCTTAAGCATTCATTAAGCACTCACCAAGCCTCCCTGTAGAATATCTCTCTCTCTCTTCTTCTTCTTTCTTCTTCTTTTTTTTTTCTCTGTATAGCCTTGGCTGTCCTGGAACTTGCTTAGTAGACCTGGCTGGCCTCGAACTCAGAAATCCGCCTGCCTCTGCCTCCCAAGTGCTGTGATTAAAGGCATGCGCCACCACCACCCGGCCTTCTCCGCTCAAGCTTAGAAGTAGAACTTGTCTATGGGTGTAAAAATAAACTTTTAGAAGTGCATCAACTTAGAAGAACAACAGTAATAAGCTGTCTCCTCCCACGAGCCTATGACCTGCCTAGCTATGAGTTTTTAAACAGCTTGGAATTAAATTCTCAAAACATGAAGTAGTAGAACTCCGGCTTAGAATCATCAGTGAGGGGTTTGGGGCATGGTCAGAGGTGGTGCCCCGCCTAGAATCCCTCAGTGAGGGGGCAGGGGCGTGATCGGACTGGAGCCCCTGCCTAAAGTGCCAGTCCCTTAATTCCATCTCCAGTACTACATTAAAAAGCAAGGATATTTATCCTAAATCCAATGGCCACATCCTTTTCTAAGTGCTTTATGGGTATCTACTTAGGTTTTAATGCAAATAGTGATTGGAGGTGCAGGCTCATGCCAACTTTGGAGATAGGAAATGGAGGTCCAAGGAGGGTGGAGTGCCTCACTACAATGTGAAGACATTGTTGCTGCTAGAAATAGCCCATGAAACAGAATATCCCAAATCCAGGTCTCAATGCTTGTAGGACTCCTGCTACTTTGTTGCTTGATATTAGACAAAACAAAACAAGCTGGTGGCCAAATGTCTTGCCTTTCAAGAATACAGTGTTGCTAGGGTCCAACACTATTAGGTAACCTGCATCCAGGGCATCTACCTGTGCATATCCGCCCCCATGTGCTGGGTGTTGGTTGCATGAGTGCAGTTGACTCTGCTCTGTATCTGCCCTGTCTTTCTTTGTAAGGGGCGGGATCTGTGCTGTAAGGGATGGCTGCACCAATGCTCTCTTCCCCACATCCAACTCCCTCTCTCCCAGAACTTTCTGCCAGTTCCTCATTCTGATCTTAGGCCATGACATAGCTAGGTCTTGTTTCTCTGTGTCCTGGTGCTACTCAGTCTAGTGAGTGGCCCTGGCCTGGCTTGAGTCCTCTGTATCCGTGGGGATGGGAGATGGAGAATTCTGGAAATATCTATTTGTGTAGGTATGGGGCAGAGATACTAAGTCCAATCCAAGCTCTGCCTGTCACTGTGGATTGTGTGTGTGTGCTTGTGCGCGTGTGCATGTGTGTGTGTGTGTGTGGGGGGGTGTGTTAGCCGGGGTCACTTCATTCTTATCAAACGGTGACAATCCCTGACATTTGCTTTCCCATCTCCAGTGACTTGTTGTTCTAGATCCTTGCCCTTTTCACCCTGAGCTGATTCAGACAGCTGGAAGGCAGCTCCAGCACGTACCACAGGCTGCTCCCCAGTCTTGTGACTTATAACCTCCCCATTCAACTTCTTTTTTAACAGATATAATTTTATTTTTTATTAATTAATTTATTTATGTACTTTATATTCTGACCTGAGCTTTTCCTTTCTCCTCTCCTCCCAGACTGTCCCTCTCTCCTCCCCTTCTCTTATGCCCTCCTTTTTCCTCAGAGGAGAGACCTCCCATGGATATCAACCTCTGCCTTGGCATATCAAATTGTAGTAGGACTGGGTGCATCTCCTCTTGAGCTAGGCAAGGCCATCCAGTTAGGGGAAAGGGATCCGAAGGTAGGCAACAGAGTCAGAGACATCTTCTCCTCCTGCTGTTAGAAGTCCCACATGAGGACCAAGCTATACATCTGTTACATACGTATAGGGAGACTAGGTCTGTCCTATGCATGCTCTCTGGTTGGTGGTTTAGTCTCTGTGAGCCTCTATGTGCCAAGGTTAGTTGATTCTGTAGGGTTTCTTGTGGTGTCTTTGACCTCTATGGCTCTTTCAGTCCTCCAGCATCTAAGGAAGAGCAGGACTCTGCCATGTGTGCCTGGTCTCTCCCCAGAACCCACGCTATGCTGTTGTCTGTCCATCTATGGAGTTAATAACTAATGGATCTCTTACCCAGAAAGAACAACCCACCCTCTAACTCTGTTTTAGTTTTAAGTCTGCTGCTGGAAGAAAAT